>NC_134710.1:400763031-401475531 GCF_043290135.1 Rhipicephalus microplus | reverse complement strand
CTCATTTGATGGCATATTCATGGTTCGGGTACGCGCTACCAATCTTGTAACATTTACTTGCAAGAAAACTAAATGACTTTCAGTCGTGTCGATTGTCCCATACGAATAAAAACATATATAGAATATATGGTACACAAATATACGAATTATATACGAATAAGAACACATATAGAAAGTTTTATTAAGATCAAGAGACGTATAAACGAGACTGATGGGCTTATAAAAACCGTCAGTGTCGCTATCTTAAGGAAGACACTTCTACGCAGCTTGAAGAGGCAGAGCGTTTGTTGTTGTTTTATTTTCATTATAGTGCAAGCGTTTAGCCTTTTTCAGAATTACCGTTGGACACTGGAAAGGAGGTTTTTCACATTTCGCTGATATTTGTGCGAAAAAAAATGAGTTGCAAAAATCACCGCCAAATGTCTTCACGATACGATCAGGAGGCGGTAGAATAGCCATTTTAGAATTCCGGGCTGCATAATATGCCCGTGGTAACGTTGCGAGCGTCAAGGTCACATTAAAAATGCAAGATGAGCGAGGTTAGTGAAGTGCTTGATCTAGTGAGTTGACGCTACCCTTTCTTTATTCTTTTCCACGGGGCTCCTGCATCTCGTGTCCATGCTGCACCTATTTCTCTCGCGTCCGGGGTTGCACTTCAGTGTTTTGTGGTCACCCATACATTCTAATAAACCAGTCAGAAATACTCATTTGATTTAATTCTGTTGTAGACACCATTGGATATGTTCCCTTCATCTATTCGCAATGTTATGCGCAGCGGAAGCACTTTGACTAAACTATATATTTCTTGCTGAGCTGCAGTGAAGCGAGACACCTTTTACCTCCGCTAAACTGCAGTGCAAAGCTTTACATTGTTCTGCTGTTTGACGAGAAATGCAATGCACAAAAGCAGAGAGCCGCCTCTGACAGTGGGAAGCCGCCACCGCATACTTGAGAGGAAACAATGTGCATTGTCAGTGAACAAAGCGTAACTATGGCCTTCAATGCCATCGAAAATTGGTGGGAAGGCACAAGGCTGTCGTTCGGCGTGTTGTGACAAAGACGCACCACAGATTCATCAAAGATGTACAGAACTACACACTGAGTGTCCCTCCCGATAGCCACAAAGAGGCACGTCTTTGGGGAATACCCGCCGAGGTCAAAGCATCAACCCACTGGCACTGCTGGAAACAAGCTTGCCTCACCACTTATGCGATGCCTGCGTGGCACCTACTTCAACGCATGCGGTTAGGGTTTGGGCAGGCATTGACCTTTGGCGTCTCGGGCTTGCATTACGATGCTTCGAATTGCCCTGCGGAGTAACGACTTTTCCCCATAAACGAAGTCGCTCATAGCTGTCAATTCATTCACATGGTCTCTATCTGATCTCGGTTTTTTACTCCCTGATTTTAGTGTTTCTATCTATACACCTCATTTTATTGCTATTTAAGTTAGGCTTGAGCCGCGTATACTGCGGTCTATATTTCCAGCATTAAGCCTCTTCATAAAACACAACTAATATAGTTTAAGCGTTAAAAAATAAATGATTTTATATTATTGAAAGTAAAGAAGTTTAAATCTCTAAATCTAAAGGACGTAATAAATCAAATGAAGTATTTTAAATTTAAATTAACTTGGGTAGGGGTCAGAATATCAACGAAAACAGCGCGAATGTGGCCGTGAATGTGACTTTAAATGAGATGATGGCGATAGACGCCGCAGTCTAACCCTTTCCTTGGGTACAATCTGAGCGTGCCCTCCTAGACGACTCAGCGGCTCTAGCGTCCACCTATACCTTGCTGTACAACAGGTCGCGAATTTGACACGTCGTCACGAAAGAAGCATCCATGATAATGAAGCGCCAGAGTTCTAGCCTGTACCGCGCTTTGATTCGCGTGTCAAGGTCGTCAGATCAACACTCTGTCCTCCGCTGCAGTCCAACGATTAGTACCTGAGCAAAGAAGCTATGGACACTGCTACAATTATTACATGACACAAACCTTACAGTACGTATCAAAATAAAACACACTAAGCGTTAAAGATAGTTGGCTGCTGACCCGCAGGTTGGGGGATCGAACCCCGGTTGCGGCTGCTGCATTTTCATTGGATGCCGAAATTCTGTAAGCCTTTGTGCTCCGATTTGAGTGCACGTTAAAACACCCCAGATGGTCGACATTTCCGGAGCCTTCCACTTTGGCTTCTCTCATAATCATATGGTGCTTTTGGGACGTTAAACCCTACATATCTATGTAGGATTTAACATCACACTAAGAATTACGGCTTGAGATATATGCGTTTATATGCGTATGAAAGCAAATTAAAGAAAAGCAAAAGTACGACCTTTTTTCCGAATAAGTGTCTATCTATATGTAGGGGTCTTAGCTCTGCACGATGAAATGCGTAGACTCTTAGTCAGGTGCCGGATAAACAAATTGGAGATGTTGTTGGTTCCTACGTATTGACTAAAATGCTGATTGTAGTAAGCCCAGCGAAAAAAACAAATAGCCGTGACAGTCTCATGGTGCGGCAATACTGCCTAGAGGTGTGTAAAAGCGGGCGCAAGCGAGGAAGAAGGAGAAAAACAAAAAAAAAGAGAAGGCTGCCGCTGATGTCTCGCCAGCCCAGTGTCCAGAGCCAGCATCTGCTGCGCACATGCATTCAGCGGCGGCGGGCGCCATCGCGGAAAAAAGAAATCACAGCATATCCACGGTGTGAATGATGATGAGTGGGGTAAAGCTTCGAAGGGTTTTATTATCATACCGTGAATCATCCGCTGGCCACGTCCATCAATCTGTCTGTATGTATGTTCGTCCGCCCGTCTGTGCGCATGTCCGTTTATCTTTATGTCTGTACATCCGTCCGTCCATTTAGCGAACACTCCAAGTACCGCCATCTCGCATCTTTTCATCATATATTCAACATATACAAGTGCCGCCATTTAGCGGACATTTCGAGGACTAAAACAAGAGGTGGCTACTACGCCCGCCACTCTGCGTTGCCCGTGGAAGGTGCCTGTTAACCGCTGTGTTGAGTGGCATCTAAAACCACGCTTTGCTCCAAGTATCCTTACTTTGGCATTTTTGTGCTGCAAGGTTCATCATCAATAGCCGCTCGAGATTGACGTGTTCGTACACTGACTGAACTATGTGTAAAGTGACTTTTACAATAAACAAACAGCGTTTGCAGTCGCGTTTTGTTTTGTTCTGGCTTTATCGTGATCGTCATCATCATCATCATAATCATCATCAGCCTCACTACTCCCACGGGAGGACAAAGGCCTCTCTCACGTTCCGCCAGTCAACTCGGTCCTGTGCTTGCTGCTGCCAAATAATACCCGCAAACTTCCTAATAATCTGCCCACCTAACCTTCTGTCTCCCGCGAACCCGCTTGCCTTCTCTGGGAATCCAGTTGGTTACCCTTAATGACCTGCGGTTGTCCTGTCTACGCACTACATGCCCGGCCCATGTCCATTTCCTCTTCTTGATTTTAACTATGATATCCTTAACCCCCGTTTGTTCACGTATCTTGAAGGCCATGCAACTCTTGCTGTCGATCAAAAACCGGTATGTACCATTCGCGCGTGTGCGCGCGTGTGTGTGTCTGTGTGTCATCTGTGAGACATTGTGAAAAAAATTGCCCGCAGCTTCCCTCGGGGGAACACTGAGGAGGATGCGGACCATATAATTGGTTAACGGGGTGTTAAAGTGCGACTTACTTGGATCGATGGCTAAATTGGTTAACGTGGTTGTGAAATGGGGTGTTAAATTGCGACTTACTTGGGTCGATGGCTAAATTGGTTAACGTGGTTGTAGGAGGGGGTGTTAAATGAGTGAACACGTACACACGTATGCGAAAGGGCGGCGCTGGTCGAAGGGACGTCGATCATTGTGTTTGTGGATTCGTTGGAATTCATTTCACCGCGACCTTGGACGTCGACGCGCCGTACAAACCAACCGACAAGCGGCAACTGAGCGAGCGAGCGCCGACCTTGAGTATATATACAGCACGACGGCGCATGCACTGTCAGCTGTTGAATGTTCTCGAAGCGCGACGCCACATGCGCGTCCACTGGAGAATCAGGAGAATTGTAGATGTCGAACGCGGTGTGTAGAGGAGGAAGGGTGCACAGATGGTGGAGGAGTGAAGCGCGCGCGGTGTGTAGAGGAGGAAGGGATGCACAGATGGTGGAAGAGTGGGCGATGGCGCGACGGCGCATGCGCGCGCGTCAGCTGTCGAATGTTCGAGAAGCGGTGCGGACGGCGCGGACGGCGCGGACGGCGCACTACAAGGCGCGAGTATAAGATGCTCCGCATCTAAAACGTGTTTCGACTGCAGCACAGCGCCCTTCTAGCAGAGGGAAGTGGCGACACTGCACAGTCGCTGCATTACTAAAGATACGTCGCGGTTGCGCGTGCGCGCGTTTGTGTACATGCGTGCGTGCGTGCGTGCGTGCGTGTGTGTGTAACAAAATATATTAATAAGTATGCACTTAGCGGTTCAAGGGCGCACTAGGGTCCGGAATTCACTATCGCGTTCAAATCTTAAAGGCGAAGCTCAAGGGTTCCCCCATTTTTGCGTTCGCAGCTTGCCCGTGTTATAGATTGGACGTGAACTGAGCTTTGCGTAGCGCATAGTAAGCGCGTTCGTTTCGGGAAGATCTCGGGCTTCGAGTGAGCCTGCCGGCGTGACTACCAAGTCACGCACGCTGTGCACGCTGGGTACACACGCTGCATGCTCAGCGCAAGCCGGAAACCGAACGATAAGTAGTGCTTCTGTGTTATGTTTGCTCGTCTGCATCGTCGCTCTGGCGCTCAGAGATGTGCGTCGCAGTTAAAGTATAGTGAAAAGCAAACAGAATAAGAAAGGGCATTAGAGGCAATAGCAACGATGCGAGAACCTTGATGCGTATGTGAAGACTACTCTCACGGGCGCTGAATAAAAATATATATATATATATATATATCCAGCAACCGCTATATATCCTGCTACTATGAAGGCAGTACTAAAATGCTTCAAAGAGGCCGGTTTTAGCTACACCTTTATAGGCTTATCCATGAGGAAGTGAAGCCCCAATAAGAATAGTTAGGGTCTGCTATGGAATTTGCAGAGTTCGATTGAATTGCGCAGTAACCAATCAGAACTGTCCATTTTGGTATGCCTCATATATAATCATCTGTTTTCTATCATCGAGCCCCAGATTTAAATAGGCTACTTGGCAGAAAGTGTCGTAAGTTTTGAGAATGAATTATCTTCTCACAGCTGCGTTATCAAGTACTTGATTGGATACCTCACCACATAACATTACCTAGCGACATTAATCAGCATTCACATCGTCACCGCTGTAATGATTGCTCAAACCCAATGAAGCGGATTGGTTATGAAGTCAGAAGACTGTTCCATTATTATCATAGAAGAAGAGACAGAGACGTGTTCAATGGAGGCGCCGTGCTTCGTTGCCGATGCCTCGTAGTGTCTTGAACCAGTCTTGCAGGACCTAAATAACCAGCCTATTTCATTCTCCTCGAGCACGTCAACATGCATAGATGGGTGCTGGTTTCACATTCCGGCGAATATTTCGATTCAAACTTCCGTCTTCTTTCTCTGCGTCCAGTGAAGACCTACCACCGTGCCCTACACTATAGCTGTTCCGCTGCCATGATGCTAGATATGCCGGTGGCCGCCAACATTTCTTGTAGCGTCTCAACAGATCTACAGTGACGCGTCCACTGCGCACTCGCGGACGGATGTCCTCGACGCTGTATCGCCCGTAGATTTCGTGCTCACCATCAAGTTATCGCGATGGATTGACATCGGAATGGTCGCCTGTTGCATCACTGTGTCCACTGGACTACAGGCAGGCTTCAAAAGGTCCCTGGCAGCCATCTTTAGCAACATATATGGTAGTAGAGCATGGCAAGACGGGACACGAACGATTGAAGTGTCACTCGTGGGTCTCTATGGTGCCGTATTGCGCGCGGGCTCCCTGCTGGCCATCAATGCACCGCTGAAGGTTTGCGGTGCAAGCATTTCCTGTAAGCTCATTAGGACCAACGGACTGTAGGAAGCGCTCAAGACGTCCATGCCGAGCACCGTGGGCTGACCTACAGGTAGCAGCTCTCGGCGAGATGGTACTCGAGTTCTGTCGCGAGTCCTGGAAATCACTCGCGAATGGGTACCTTTTGTATCGTTTGTTATTTTCTTCTTCCGGGTTGCTGTCTTGAAACAGGCCTACCTACCACCAGGAGGCGATTTGTCTTAAACTAAGTGTACTTGGAGCGGTTTTCGTATGTGGTCTGTACAGTTAGACCATTGAGTCTATTTCTCACCGGTGATAGATGCCAGTGCATTTCAGCAAATTGGTTCCCAGTACGGTAAACTGAAGAAAGTTCGAGGTTATGTAGAAAACACCAGATGCATGGTCTGTGCCAGTCACTATAACCACGGAGTCTCAGCTCATGATCACGCGCAGCACAATGAACAACTTCTGGCCGCACTCGTTTGTGCAGATCTCCTTTTCAATTTCTAGTACTGTCATTTAGAGCGCAGCTCTCTGGCGCATTTTTCTGGTTTCAAATTCGTCAAAAATACCAACTTTTCTTCAATCAACAGGAACTTGCTGGTTTCATCCCAGACTACATTCCGGATTTTTAGAGTCGCACCATTCATGAAAATTGGCTTATGGCCAAAGAAAAGGTTTCTTCTTTCATTGACCACTATATTCGTAAAAAAAAACAGATTGTTTGTTCTTCCAAGGCCCCTTGGTTTAATGCCCCTTGGAAGCGCTTACTAAAAAAAAAAGAAACACATTTTCCCCCACGTAAAAGTGACGATGATGTCTGAACGTTGGGATGCCTGCTTTCTCGCGGAACGGCAGTATACCAAGATGCCATTGCGCATGCTAAGAACGTATTCTACAACTCTACCCTCCTCGCTCTACTGAAGATAATCCTCGACAGTGTTGCAACGTAGTTCGCAGCAGCAGATCTACAACACTTTACTTACTCGATAGCAACGGTGATCCTGTTTGTAGTCGTGACTGCTGCAATGTGATCAATAATATTTTTGTTTCTTGTTTTTCTGGCGCAACGATCTCTTCTATACCTACTGTCAAAGACTCTTCTTTTTGACTTATGGACTTCATCGCCGTTAATTCGTCTGGTGTATGCAGTCTAATAGAAAAGTTGAAATCGTCTAGTTCTGCAGGCGACAACATCAATTCAAAGGTCCTAAATATACAAAGCCTTATTCTTTCATTTTGCTCGCTAACGTTTTTCGCAGTCTTTGCAGTATTACACTTTGTCAGATTATTAGAAGGTGGGTAAGGTGGTTCCACTTCAGAAGTCAGGTAACCCCCCCCCCCTGTATTGCAGGCAAATATCTTTAACCAGTGTACCCTGCAAACTTCTCTGGCATGTCGTCTATTCGGACTTAATATCTCTTCTTGAATCCAACTCGTTTTTCCTCCCTGTCAACACGGTTTTAGGAAGCACTTCTCTCGTGAAACGCAGTTACTTTTTTTCACAAGCGATCTTTTTTGTTCTTTCGATGATAATTTATAACCAACAGCATATTTTTAGACTACGCCAAAGCCTTCGATACTCTTGCGCATACTATCCTTATCCCTAAAACGAGGAAGCTCAATATAGATCTTAACGTCCTACACTGAATTCAGTGTTTTCTAACTAACCGACTTGAGTACGTTCATGCTAACAACTACAACTCTCCTTTTGTATCGTTTGGGTACCTTTTCTATCGTTTGTTGTTTTCTTCTTCTGGGTTGCTGACTTGAAACATACGTGGACATGGGAAAGTACATGAGCAGGTTGGTCGGCAAAAGCAGCAGTAGGCTGGCATAGAGAAAGCCGCTGCCTGTGCGAAGGGGGAAGGAACAGCGAGAGGCAGAAAAAGGACGAATGTATGCATGATGTGCCAGGAGTGAGGACTACGGGACGAATCAACGTGGTTACGACTGCGTGATTACGACGACGGTGTGTGACGGCGTGGTGACGGCAGCATTATCTTTACGAAATCACACGTATAGTGTGACTACCGGATGGCGAAATACAGGCGACCCAGTTCAACTGAAAAGACGATCATTAATGAAGAAACGCGATAACATGGCAATGACGACGTGTTTGTTGTTGGGATTCATGTCCGTGCTTACGAACATCACCTACCGCCAGGAGGCATTTTGTCTTGAACTTAGTGTACACGGAGCGGTTTTCGTATGTAGCCTGTACAGTTTGACCATTGAGTCTATTTCTCACAGGTGATAAATGCCAGTGCATTTCAGCAGTTTGGTTGAAAAAACTGAAGAAACTGAAGAACAAACTGAAGAAAGATCAAGGTTAAGTAGAGAACACCTGATGCATGATCTGTTCCAGTCACTATATCACCACGGAGTCTCAGCTCATGATCACGCGCAGCACAATGAACCACCTCTCGCCGCACTTGTTTGTGCAGGTCTCTTTTTCAATTTGTAGTACTGACTTTTAGAGCGCAGCTCTCTTGCACAATTTCCTGCTTTCAAATTCGTCGCATGTAGGTCCTCGTTGTATCAACCTGTTTGCTTGCTGGCTTGTTCCGCAGATGAGGCTCCTACCGACTATGGCAGATTGGCGCGACAAAAATGAGATGTCGGAAAAAGGAAAAAAAGTTAATCAAGAAAATAAAAACAAATAAACATGAGGTGTTCTATGGATTTGCAGTTTGCTCCTCCGAAACAGGAAACAAGAGCGCAAATGGAAACGTATGGCAATGAACGGCGAACTAAAGCTAAAGAAATAACAAGAACAAAATAGTTAGGAATATCTATCTATATATCTATCTATCTATCTATCTATCTATCTATCTATCTATCTATCTATCTATCTATCTATCTATCTATCTATCTATCTATCTATCTATCTATCTATCTATCTATCTATCTATCTATCTATGCTAGTATATTATATAATATATAATTGACAAAGGCCTAAAAAAATTCGAGCTGTCGTGTTTATCTTTCTAATCCGTAACGATGTTCGCGTTGGCAACAAGACGGCAGTGCTTCTTCGCGCGTTTTCTTGTTTCTACATACAGTCGCATTCAGATTACGCGCTGTGAAAGTTAACTTTCGCGAGCAGAATGCGTCTGTGCAGACAGTTCAACTGCACTAAAACAGCAAATTGAAAAAAAAGGTAAGGAAACCTAGGCTTGTGAGAACGAAAAATTAAAATCGAAGAAACTAAAAGCAGGGTACGAAATATGAACGAGAGCAATGCGAGTTGAGAGAGCACTGGATAGTTTCCCTTGTCTTCCTATAATAGAGCGGCCGCGATGCCTCCGGGGTAAGGCTTTGTGGGGCTCCATCTCTCTCGCGCCGTCTCCATTTTGTTCTTGATGCGGACTCACTCGCGCTGCGCCTAACGAGTGCTTCGCCAGGCGCAGTTTCGTTCGTTATACTCTTTCTAAAAGACCAGGAAACACCGAATGAAGAACTCTTTCTGACGACATGAGGGGAATAAATTGGGAATTACAGCGATAGGAGCAATAATTTTTCTTCAGAGAAACAAAAAACAAAAGCAAATGTAGTCACACGCTTCAGTAAGAGTGGCAGTTGGAGAGAGAAAGGAAAAGAATTGGTGGCAAATCAAAATCAAAAGTCAGGCTGTCTGGGATGACAGGACATAAAACGCGCTCGCCTTTATTAACTGGGCTAGCTATTTGTAACGGAGCTGGGCTTGTTCGTTCACTACCACTGCAGGAACTAGGCTGCCGTGCTTCCTCTATACTTTTGTACAATAAGATATTAGAGTACCTTATGGTGAACAAACGAGAAAAAAGAGCCGTACGAACAGGCAGAACTATCTTAGGTTTATTGTTTATTTTCATACTTATATATTTATAATTTTACTCTCATTCTCATATGAAGAGTATGAGAGATGGACATGTGACCACCAAATGCTATAGACAATCAACAAAAAAACAAACTCTAATGAGACACAATCTTTCAGTACCAAGGTATAACAAAAAAGATGAACGGACGTATTTATAAGAAAAAAAGTAAGTGTCGCTGCAAGGGCGAAGCAATGAATGCGATAGAAACAAACTAGAATGACACGTAAAGGACAATACCAGATCAAACCTTCAACGCGCTTCTCAAGACAAAAGAACGCACAAGAGGAACACAGAGGACGAGCACGAGCCAGCAACGTTTACAGCTCAATGCCGTGACTCAGATGGCGCACGCGACTATACGCACACGCGTACGCAAAGGGAGCGTGGACCAAATATAGCGTCACAGTCGCCTTTTGCTGTGCTTGAAAACCGCGCTCTGTTTCGCAAACGGTTAGACTGGAGTGAATGAAGTGATCTTCATGTGCCTTGTAACTACAACGCAATCGTTTTGGTGAAAGTGCAAGACGTAAAATACTCCATCACCCAGAGATCAGCGTGCGCACTTGAGACCACGCACCATATATAGGGCAAAGTACATGAGCAGGCCGCCGCCCAGTGGTCCCATCGAGAAACCTGGCTGCGAAAGATGAGAGCACGCTGATATTTTTCCCGGAATCGGCATACCGCCTGCAGTAATTGGTTTTTATAAATAGCTCGCCATTAGTTGAGCGAAGAACGTGCGCTTTTGTGGCTCAGTGTCTAACACCGCGTGCTGAGGAGCGAGAGGGTGCCTGTTCGATTGTGCTTGTCGGAAAATATTTTCTGAATTACTTTTGTTCATGGCTTAGAGCTTCTATATGAATGGCACACATTCACTCTTACGAAAATGAACAACCAACATAACCTGTACTATTATTTCTTAATTTAGGGGCAGACATTGACACTGTCAGAATATTAAAAAATATTACACATTTCTATTTTAGTCATAATTAAAATTTTTAAAGTTAGAGTAATGACAAATAAACAAGTTTTTCTCCTTTTTATTGAAGTTTCCTAAATTGAGCGAGGTCAGGTTGCGATATTATATCAGTTATTGATTCATCTAGACTGTTCAATTTCACAAACAACACAGAGAGAAAAGGAGCGTAAAAAATATCAGCGTTGGAGGCTAACTTAATTATAGTTCTTAATATTACGCGCCATGTCTGTTTATAGGCTACCGTGTTGCTCTGCTAAACTTGCAGTTGTGGGTCCAATTCCGTGCCACGAAGAATCAAATAGACATTTTCTTAATAAAGTGCGATTCCACGCAGATAAGTGAGCTCCTGGAAAAGGTCTTTTTGCGCCATAGCGGGGGTTTAAAGACTAGAAAATCGCACGCATGCTTCTGGTGCATCCAAAAAGAGAAGTCAGAATTTTGTAATTTTAGGTCCATTATTATAATACATATTCCCTCAAGGTTCCTATAGCCCATCACGAAAAATTCGAAAACAAGTGTGTGCTGGAGCCGAGTAGTTATGTATATGTATGCCTCGCAGCTTCTCCCTCAATTCAAACAAAGGAGGAAGAGAGGGCACTGTTGGCTTCCCATGGCCCACAGTATTTGGTGCTTTTTAGCAGATACTAGTGCCTTCTCATGCCAGCGTGATTTAAGTAGAAAAATAATGCCCATAATTAAGAACCTGCTAACTGCCGACAAAGTAAATTCTTTTGTGCAAAGAGATCTCCTAGATTTTTCTCGTGATTTCCAGAATTACAGTCAATTTACTTCTCAAATTAAAATTACGAATCACCATTACCTCTAGCTAATGCTTATAAGAGAATTGGCGAAAGCGTATGCGCTTCGACTAGGTTATGCTCAGCTCCTCGCTTCTGAAGTCCGAAGAAACAGTGGAGCTGCGGTTGTGCCATGTTTGCATTCTGAACGTTCAGTATCTGATGTGTGCGTGAGGAGGTCGGCCTTAGCGGCACCGGCGAGCTCACTCACACCTGCTACGCAAACAGATTCCGTGATGGCAAATGGCAAAGACTTTCAGAAGTTTTTTTAATGCGATAGCAATTATATGGACACTCTCGGCTGCATTTTGCCGCCCGTCGACAGCGGCAAAATATAAAGATACGTATGTGTATACGTATCTGTATATGTGAAACTGCGAGAGAGAAAGAATCCAGCAAAAGACTACGGCACGCGGAATCGAACGTGATACCACCGAGGCGAGAGCGCGAGGCGTTAACTTTGAGCTACGGAAAAGCACGTCACTAAAAATCAAATGGCAAGCTATTTATGTCTACCACTTACCGCTGCTGACGGGCATCTCGGTGGTTGGGGGACTACTGTGTTTTCAGCATTACCTGCAAGATGGCGCAATGAGCGTGCGTCGTCACAGAGTCACAACGCCGCGGCGCGCTCCTCTCCCTCGCGTACTTTGTCCCGCGGAGAGAATAAGGGGGTGTAGGCTCGATCGCGCGTTATTATCTTGCAGTGGGGAGAATCGCACGTCTTAGCTCGCATTTGGGTTTCGCCGGAACGATTTTGTTGTAGTTACTGGGCGCACAAAAGTCACAGCAATCGTTGCACAGTCTCTGTTTGCGAAAAGAACACGCTTTTAAGACCCAGGGAAGCAGCAACTGACACGCTTACTCGCGTTCATGTGTACCTGTGAGTACGCTTCGTGCGTTATTTGTACGTGAGAAACGCGGGTCAAGTTTCGCTCTGCTTGCTATTCTGCGCGAGACCTTCCAATTTGTTGCTATTGCGTTCGTTAATTCGCCTTTGCGGGAAAGCTGCGACTTTCTTTATATTTTCATCCTCCTCTCTCACCCACTGTAGCTAGCTTTTCGGCGTTTTTCAAGTCGCGCCTCACACGCCGGCGCTTAGTTTTGTGAGACCACGGCACGTCACTTGACCCAGCGTGTCACTTGTCGACTAAGATTGCACGGTGGGCTGGTTGGTTATTCATGGTATTTGGGATATAGTGCATCCAGGATGGGACAGAAAAAAATATACATAACTTATACACAGCGCTAACTTTTAACAATGTAGTTTATTCCAAGAATCAACAAAACATATACACTCTAAGCCAAAAGGGAGCAACAGAGGTATAGGGGTTGCTCCTTTCAGGGAGCAATTGCATTGCCACTCCCATTACGCTCCTAAAAGGAGTAACAGCTGAAGGAGTAACCGTTTCTCTCCTTCCAGTTCCTCCTTCGGGGGATGAACCGTTACTCCCTCCAGTTCCTCTCTGCGGACCAACAGTTACTCCCACCAGTTGCTCCCTGCGGACCAACCAGTACTCCCACCAGTTGCTCTTCTAAGAGCAACAGTTACTCTTTACCGTTCCTCCCACGTGTTCGCAGTTACTCTCTGAAAACCAACTGCACATGCTTCCAATTAGTCCTTGGGGAAATGACTATTTATCTCGAGTGTGCTTGTCACACGCTTAACACATGGCGAGAGCTCCTTGGAAGAGCACTGCTTGGGTGCTTCTAACACAAAAAGTGGACAATATTGAAAGGAAAATAAATGATTTATTGTTCTTTTTATGAGGCGACGTGTGAGCACACGTAAAAGTAGACTTCGCCACACCACCGCCAGCACTAAACAAGCACCATAATACATCAAAGGTTTTCTGCGTCATCCGTGGAAAAACAATCTTGAATTTCTAGCATAGGGCAGTCTGTGTCATCATTGGTGAGAGAAGGGCGACTTCTCCAATGCTGAATGACTCAAGTTTCGCAGCTGGTGTTTCCATCAGGCTAGCACAGCGGAATGTCACCACAGGCATATGTGAAGCATCTCATTGCTGCAAGAAAAAAAAATAGAAGTGTGAGGTTAAACATGCCAGAATCAATACATAACAATGAGTCACACACACTGCAGCAACGCTTACATTCTAGGATGTCTACTGCAAAACGAAATGTGAAAAAAAGGAAGGTTCGGCCAAACCTTACTTGGCAAGCCATATAAATGCTGATGTGGTAGACTCTTTTCACATGATGTCTCAGACAGCAATATTCTGGAAGAAAATGTGCAGCACCTCAACAAGGCATATTTGTAGCAGTTAAAGATACCCTTAGGTTCAGGTAACTTGTTTCCTATACACAGCTGAGTGACATTTCTATGAGCCCATTCACCAATGAGCATTCTAAATGAGATCATGTGTGTGGCAAATAACACGTACCGTCCGCTCATGTTAAAATACTTATTTAGCTCGTGCACATAGTTGCTCTCCATTCTACTGTTCTATCATACGCTGCTGCGTCTTGAATTGTGCGATACCTGTAGGCACAAGCCAAGCATGCAAAGCCTGCTTGAAAGCGACCATTTGCAGAGGCTACATGATAATCTTCTGTATATTTCTTTGTACCTGACGCAAACGGCTGGACAAACTATAGACAAATAAATGTAGACCGTGCTACCTTCAAAAAATGCTTTAAATTTAGTAAACTAGGGTGCATTTGTTCACTCGGTTGACGAGTCACAGCCACGAGATATGTAAACAAAGCAATATATCTGAAGGCATGCACAGATATTCTGATTCTTTGTTTGACAGTGTCACAGATAGCTTGCCAATACATATATATCTGAGAGCAACAAGATGTGAAGCTTTTATTAGTTCAACGTCTTGTTGGTTCACAGCCAAAAAAGGTTACTGCTCTGTTAGACAAATTGGAATACGCGCACCGTGGTTTCCAAAAAAAAAGCATTATTAGAAGTTAGCTCCCGGTGTGAATGTCTGCCTATTTATTTTGTACTGCCTTCTACATGTGCCACAAAGACGTTTGTTGAGGATGTGCTACCAGTCAAGCCAAGATCGCATACTTGGTCAATGTGATGGAAATACAAACATTAGAAACACTGTTACCTCTAGTAAGACCTTAACACTTCAGGGTCTTGGAACAGCAAGGAGGTGCACAAGAAAGTTGAGCCCATTCTTGCAGAACTTTGAACACGAATTTTTCAGAGTGGGGGAGGTCAACATGCTGTGGCACTTTTAAACCCATGAAACATCTGCAGAAAACAGGGTAAAGTCAAGTCAAGAAACGCTGTTATGAAGGCCTGCGCATGGACAGCTTTGTGAATCTAGGCCCAAGTGTTATGCTTTGTGCAAGCCAAAATCCATGTAAATAGGGAAAAACGTACTTTTAGGAGCACCAGCGTAAACAAATCTTGGCAGTCGGCTTTCTAGTACAAACAGCAATCCCTGCAATGAAAACATAAACATTTTATCTTAACGGTAACAGTGTGAGCACACACACGGGCCAGCGGAGCCATGTCAAAGTGTCAGTGCCAGTGTAACCATGTGGCATGATAAACTATTTTCTGGCCAACACATGCACAGTTTGCCCCTAAAAAGCGATGCTTTCACATACGTAGTACAAAAAGTCTGCACTTACCAAAATTCACTTGCTTTCTGTACTTTAGCATTGTTGGGAGCATCTTTATCTGCAGTATAACCAAATTTGTGTCATATCGCTGAAAAAAAGTAGTAAAAGACATGCATCAAATATTGTTTCATTTGGTAGCAGTGAAGTCAGGTTAAGAACAGCCAAGTGGGAATCAGCCTAATTATGTGCATGCGGCAAATCCCAAACGGTGTTATTGAGGTTGTCGAAATTTTCGTCGATTGGTATTAACGTCGATATGTGACTTCAACGGCATGCCAAGTTTTCACAGCGCATAAAGATGTCATGATGCAGAATAATGACAACGCTAACGAGAACATACAGCATTTATGATTGTCTTTTACAATATTCAGTTTTGCGAAGGTTTAGCATGACTAAAGAAATCTGAAAGACTTGGGTCATTCCTCCTCCAATTGTTCTGTCCATATGTAAATTGCTCGCTTGATGGTGCGCTTCTAAAATAGTACGTTCAGCACAAAGGTGAAGCAAGTGACGCAGTGATGTGGGCAGATTTTTTTTTTTTTTTTGGCGTGCGGGGAGGGGGGGGGGGGCGGGTCCGCTTATCTGAATTGGAGGCCGGGCAAGCGAATATGGTCGTCATTATGGGCTCCCTACGACCGGCCTGAAAAAAATTCTGTGCGCAACCGCCTGGCTATGCCAGTGAAGTGATGCGACAATGATTTGTTCACTTACTGATTTACATGCACTTTACAGCTCTAAAAAATGCGGCCCAAGGCCCCAACACTCAGCCGTTAACGTTACATAAAGCCAATAGTAGAAAAGTGCCAGTATGAAGGCAGCTACAACCCCGCCCCAATGTTTTTTCAAGCGAGGTAGTGTTGCGGAAATGAACTTTTAACTGCAAAAGTACACTGGCACTGCAGTGGTGACAGGGGAAGCAAGAGGGTATGCAGGCGGTAATAATAGAGGTAATTTAGTCCGATACGGCTAGCAATGGATACGGTAAATAAGAAAGAGCAAATCATTTCTCTTTTAATAGCGCAACCACTCAACAATGTATTGTAAGAGCATTAAATGTTGCTGGAAATGCCACTCACCTGCACGCTGATGCATGCACAGTCCTTTGTCCGACGAGCGAACAGGCTTGCAGATAGCTGAAGACGTGTTTACGATGTGTTTGTTCCACCCGGCAGCAAAATCCACAACAACTTCGCGCTCCATAAAGATAAATATACACTAACCTTCATCACGAATAAGGAGAAACGCAAATCTGCGACACACACACGCGATCAAAACATAGCCCACAAGCTCGCATGTCCATGTGCTCGCCGACCACAGACCATATGAATATGAGTAGTGCGAACGCGAACCTAGTTGCGCCAAAAAAAAACGCCGAGCAGTGGAAGCACAGGCGTCAGCGCAATGCTTTCAGTGTGTTCTCCTAATACACTTATAAAAAAAAACTGAGGTACACTAAAACTCATAAATAAATATGAAAAATTGAGTGTATTTTTATTTAGTGCTAGTAAACATAAACACTGAATAAAAATTACTTTGTAAATTACATCGCTTACTACACTAGCGCCACACTTGTCGTGCGGGCGCAGATGGCACAGATTTGTCATTCTGCCCTCAAACTACACGGTGAAGCGTGCTACTAAGTGTACGGCTGATGAAAAGCGTGTCTGGGTCCGCTTTTTTTTTTTTTTCTTCTCCCATATATCTGGGGGGGGGGGGGGCTCCTTATGCACGTGTTTCGGTGCTTGATCGACTTTGACGCCCTTCCTTCGCGGACGAACGGCGTGTCTAGGCTTTTTTTATCGCTTTTTTGCACGTGTTTTGGCGTTCGGTCCGCTTTGACGGGCCAACTTTCCATTCTGCTGCTGCGTGTGTTAGGTACTTGCCGTAGCTGTATTCTCAGGCCTTCTGTGTTCCGCCAGCGCTGCTATCTTATTATCTGCGGATGCTAAAATAAATCACTGTTTTAGTTTGGTGAAGTTTGGCACACAGAACAAACAATAAGCTGGCCCATGAATGTCAATGTGGGCGGCATGCATATTTGTGTGTGGTGTCCTGCCGGGGAGTAACCGTTGCGTGACGAGAGCATTTACAGCGGTTCCTCCTTCCTTTGCTCCCTTACAAACTTAAGATGTATACAGTTGCTCCCCCATTCTCGAACAAGTCGGCCATCTTGTTCCGCTTGGTCTTTTCGGAGAGTAACAGTCGGTCTGAAGGAGTAAAAACAGCCGTTTCTCCCATTTCGGCCGTTTTTGGCTTAGAGTGTACCCTAACACGGCGCGTAACAAATAATGTGCTCAAACCAGAAATCGTGTATGTAAAGGGAATCACGCGACACTCACATATTCTGTTTCTTTCGCTCATAATAACACAGATGACTTGCAGTACGGGGGTCACCAAACTTGGCGATGAATCACGCTTCTATAATGAGCCTTATCATTTCGTTAGCGTTCCTTCCGATTATGCTTGTGTGATTAAAGAGAGGTTGGCCACCGCACTCCTTGCTGTAAATTGTGAGAAAACGCGCAGGCTGCGCCTTGGCAACTTTATTCTTGTTTTTAATGAGCCTATCTTTGATGCATCTACTGGTTTGGCCTACACAGCATGTATTATACATTATTAGGAAGCGGTAGATGACTCCTGTGATGCATGCTACAAACCTGTTACGGTGGTTCTTTTCACAAACACCTTTCTCTGGGCGCCTTGGTTTGGTCTTATGGCAAAGACTGTTTAGCTTGATGGGTGCTGAGACAACTACATGCACGTTGCAACGTTCCGCTAAATTTTTTAGGATATGTGGAAGACTTTGAATGTACTTGACGTTACATTATCCGACGAGGCAATACAACGTGCACATAGGCTTGGTGCCTATGTTCCCAATAAGTGCTGGCCTTTTATTGTTAAATTTCTGTCGTCGAAAGTGAAAGGCAACGTGTTCGCTCAGAAAAAGAAGTTTTATTCTCTTAAGGTTTCATTCATATAGTGAAGACCTCTCGAGGGCAACACGACACTCCCGAAAAAAGCGGCATAAATTTCGTAAAACCTCTGGACAGCCATACTCGCTAAGCGTAAAGAAACTGTATATTAACAAAGCTGCATATGTGTATTGTCATGTTACCGACTGCGTTTGTGAACTTGAGACTCGCGAGAAGCGCAACAGCGGTAACAATGGTAAGGCTTCCCCCGTCGATTTTTCAAGGGCTGCCAGGTCACGCGCGCCACCAAAATAGTTAACACAATGGCAATCATGCAGTCAGGAGTCTCTGCTATATTCCAATGTACGTAGTCTGGGTAACGAGCGTGATGGCTTATCTTCCATGTGTTAAGCGGATGTGGTACTCTTCACTGAAACGTGGCTCTCTTCCAAAATCACTGACTCCGAAATACTGCACTGTGAATGGACTTATACAATTTATCGTTCGGATCGTACTGGCCGTCTTGGTGGTTGTATGTGTATAGCTGTACGCGATACCTTGTTTTCTAATGTAATTATGGTCGACTATAGCTTAGAATTTATTAGCGCATGTGTTTTTACAGGGCACAGAGAGTTTATCTTCTGTGTGTGTCACAGACCTCCACAGTCTTCAACAACATTTTTTCAAGAAGTATTTGATGTCTTAAATAGGTAGACAGTGCAATTTCCGAAATCCCCTTTATTTTTTTCCGGCGACTTTAATTTCTCTTCTATAATCTAGAGTACTGACACGCCAAGCCTTGTGGCAAGTTCAATGAAATGTTCATCATTCCTAAATGTTTGTTTAGATTTCAACCTTAAGCAACTGGTGCTTCCGCTTACTCGTTCGTCTTTACATTCTGCTAATTTACTAGACCTGCTGCTGACGACAACTCCAGACCGTGTCTCACCCCTAGTTTTTATGCCTGGTCTAAGTGACCGTCGCTTTATTCATTGTAGTATTTATGCCCATTCGCCTTGAACGAAGGAAGGTAAATATATTAAGGATTACAAAAATTCCAGCATTTCTTCAATCAATTCTGGACTTGTTGGTTTCATCACAGACTACATGCCGGGTTTCTAGAGTCGCGCCATTCATGAAAATTGGCTTATGCTCAAAGAAAAGGTTGCTTTTTTGATTGACCGCTATAGTCAAAAAAAGCATATTGTTTCTTCTTCCAAGGCCCCTTGGTTTAACGCCCACCTGAAGCGCTTACTAAAAAAAAAAAGAAACACATTTTCCCCCACGTAAAAGTGACGATGACGTCTGAACGTTGGGATGCCTACTTCCTCGCTGAACGCGAGTATACAAACATGCCATTGCGTAGGCTAAGAACGTATTCTACAACTCTACCCTCGCCGCTCTACTGAAAGATAATCCTCGACAGTGATGTAACGTAGTTAGCGGCAGCAGATTTACAACAATTTACTTACTCGATAGCAATGGTGATCCTGTTTCTAGTCGTGACTGCTGCAATGTGATTAATAATATTTTTGTTTCTTTTTTTTCTGGCGCAACGATCTCTTCTATACCTACTGTCAAAGACTCTTCTTTTTGCCTTGCGGACTTCATCCCCGTTAATTTGTCTGGGTGTGCAGTCTAATAGAAAAGTTGAAATTGTCTAGCTCTGCAGGCAACATCATCAATTCAAAGGTCCTAAAAATACAAAGCTTTATTCTTCCATTTTACTCGCTGAACTTTTTTCGCTGTCTTTGCAGTCTTCCACTTTATCGGATTATTGGAAGGTGGATAAATGGTTCCACTTCACAAATCAGGTAAAACTCATTCCCCCCGAAATATCAAGCCAATATCTTTAACCAGTGTACCTTGCAAACTTCTCGAGCATGTCGTCTATTCGGACTTAATATGTCTTCTTGAATCCAACTTGTTTTTCGTCTTTGTCAACATGGTTTTAAGAAGCACTTCTCTTGTGAAACGCAGGCAATTTTTTTTTCACCAACGATCTTTTTTGTGCTTCCGACGATAAGTTTATAACCAACTGCATATTTTTAGATTACGCTAAAGCCTTCGATACTGTTTCGCATACTCCCCTTATCCTTAAAACGAGGAAGCTCAATAGAGATCTTGACGTCCTAGAATGAATTCGGTGTTTCCTAACCAACGAACTTAAGTACGTTCGTGCTAACAACTACAACTCTCCTACCGTCACTGTTACATCAGGTGTACCGCACGGAGTAGTTTTTGATATATTGATTGATATGGCGGTTTAACATCCGAAAAGCGCCCCATGATCACGAGAGACGCCGTAGTGAAGAGCTCCGGAAACTTTGACCACCTGGATAGGTTCTTTAACGTGCACCCAAATCTGAGCACACGGACTTACAGCATTTTCGCCTCCATCGGAAATGCAGCCGACGCAGCCGTGGTTCAATCCCCTGACGTGCGGGTCAGCAGCAGAGTAAATTAATCACTTGACTACCGCGGCGGGGGTATACGGGATTACAGCTTCACTTTTTCTTGCAGGCGTAGCGCGCGTTTTAGTTGCTCCGTCGGACCGGATTTCCCTCAGAAGGTTTTCTGTGACAGAGGTCAGAGTGTGTTGTGGTTACCTCGAGTCAGCTAAACGTTTTGTTTGCTCTCTCATGCTTAAAGGTAAACAATGCTGGCAGGACTTCTTCAAAGTGTTGGTCACATCTTAACTATGCCTCGCTTGGTGAGATTGAAGTGCGCCGAGTTATATGGTGGTATAAGTTTGTTAGCACGAGGGTGAAAATACCAGCACGTGTGAATTTATTCAAAACAAATTGGATATCTAAAAAGCGAATCACATTATCACAAGTCATTTCAAAGGCACTTTGAGGGATTCTATACTCTTTTTAACAGTGATTTGGATTCTGCCATATCAGCATTTTGGACTGTAGTATTTTGGTTTAGTTGTTAAACATAATAACAAGGTTAACAACCCAGCTTGACGGCACTCAAACGCACCCGTCAAATAACCTATAGGACGAGAGAGCGGTTTCGTTTTCACCTTCGCTAGCCCACCTATAAACGATATCTCCTGCTCGCCCCTTCCTTATTCAGTAGACACGCGCATAATGCAGTTGTTAAAGGGCCACTCACCAGGCTTTCTCTCTCAAACAAAAGAAGAAAGAGCTTAATACTCCCTTCTGATATATGGCGTCCTTCTTGCGCACTTCTGTGACACTAACAGTAGTTCCCGTGACGTCTATTGCGTACATGATCTAGATTAGTTCATACACGCGAAATATCACATGTGATTTGTCTCCTGCGCTGCTTTGCCATGCAGTCGCTCATCGGTTCCTCCTTGTCTCGCATGAGTAGCCTGCACGATTAACCAATGACATTTTATTTTGTTTGTTTACTTTTACAACTGCGCAAGCGGCGATAACAGCGTGTAGGCGAGAAGCGCGAAAATCCTGATAGGCTCCCGTGCACACTGACATTGCTCACGTGCTTTTAGAACTAAGGGGTGAGGGATTGCCCCGCCGCGGTGGTCTAGTGGCTGAGGTACTCGGCTGCTGACCCGCAGGTCGCGGGATCAAATCCCGGCGGCGGCGGCTGCATTTCCGATGGAGGCGGAAATGTTGTAGGCCCGTGTGCTCAGATTTGGGTGCACGTTAAAGAACCCCAGGTGGTCAAAATTTCCGGAGCCCTCCACTACGGCGTGTCTCATAATCATATAGTGGTTTTGGGACGTTAAACCCCACATATCAATCAATCAAGGGGTGAAGGGTGCATCACGTGTGCGAATGAGAGGAGAATATCACACCCCCATCTTTGAACACGGCGGGGTGAATGGCCCTTAAAGCGTCGAGTTTTCCAGCCTTTTGCGTATTTTAGCTGCATGCCGTTATTGGCGCAATATCAAATGGCTTATAAGAAGTGAATTCATCTGATCGCACACGACAGCCGAGCGAGACAAAGTGAAGCTTCTTGCGGCTCAGTCAAGTGACAAAACGCGGTAGCAGGCAATCCACCTATTTTGTCTTTGGTATATGAACCAGTCGAGAGCGGTTCCCTGGTTACGTCACGTGAGTCACCCTGTAGTGTCGTCATGAAGTGTTTACGTTCTACTTTTTGCCAATTTTGAGATGTTGTGTAGGAGTCTCTTAATGGACCTAACCATCTGCCCAGTCGCATCCCGGCTGCGGCGGCTGCATTTCCGATGGAGGCGGAAATGTTGTAGGCCCGTGTGCTCAGATTTGGGTGCACGTTAAAGAACCACAGGTGGTCAAAATTTCCGGAGCCCTCCACTACGGCGTGTCTCATAATCATATGGTGGTTTTGGGACGTTAAACCCCACATATCAATCAATCAAGGGGTGAAGGGTGCATCACGTGTGCGAATGAGAGGAGAATATCACACCCCCATCTTTGAACACGGCGGGGTGAATGGCCCTTAAAGCGTCGAGTTTTCCAGCCTTTTGCGTATTTTAGCTGCATGCCGTTATTGGCGCAATATCAAATGGCTTATAAGAAGTGAATTCATCTGATCGCACACGACAGCCGAGCGAGACAAAGGGAAGCTTCTTGCGGCTCAGTCAAGTGACAAAACGCGGTAGCAGGCAATCCACCTATTTTGTCTTTGGTATATGAACCAGTCGAGAGCGGTTCCCTGGTTACGTCACGTGAGTCACCCTGTAGTGTCGTCATGAAGTGTTTACGTTCTACTTTTTGCCAATTTTGAGATGTTGTGTAGGAGTCTCTTAATGGACCTAACCATCTGCCCAGTCGCATCCCGGCTGCGGCGGCTGCATTTCCGATGGAGGCGGAAATGTTGTAGGCCCGTGTGCTCAGATTTGGGTGCACGTTAAAGAACCCCAGGTGGTCAAAATTTCCGGAGCCCTCCACTACGGCGTCTCTCATAATCATATGGTGGTTTTGGGACGTTAAACCCCACATATCAATCAACCATCTGCCCAGTGAGCACTACAGGTTAGAATTGTTATTTTGAGTGTGAGGGAACCATACCGCTATGGAAAATTGGAACATAAATATCACAAGTGTAGTAAGCTAAAGGTTTGGCGCCAGCAGCATGGTGCCATTCGGAGACACCTTTTCACATAGAAGCTGTAATGCAGGGGAAGTAACGCTGTTAATATGTCAAGGTCGGTTGGTATTGTTTAAAATATGCAGTTTGGCAGCTGAACTAAATTACAGGACTGTTATTGAGTGTTAACGGAAAGCTAGGTGGGTGCTTTTTAGATGTTACTGTCATAGAAACCGTTTTAGGGTCATTGGCTACTCACCGCGCACCATTTCGTAACTTTTACAGAAATTGATGCAGTCATCTGCGACGCAGTGGTTGAACAGTTAAGGCGATTCCTAATGTAATGGCTAGAAAATTTCAAAAAAGAAGTATATATAACAGCGGTCTCATCCCCCTGAGTTCTGCAGGACCCCTGATGTAACAGCTAGGCACAGTCATTGGCCTCCACTACGGCATCTCTGATAATAACATCTAGTTTTGAGACCTAAAGCCCCAGATAATATTGTTATTATTACAGTAATAGTGGGTGTGCTTTCAACGAAAACGAATACTGATCGGCAAGATAAAGGTATTTTATCCTCGCAATTGTTATGTCCTCCTTGTTACAGCAGGTATGGTATATCTCCGATTGAACAAATGAAATTTTGATCTTAAAACAGAATATAGCAAAGATTGACTGGTATTAGCTGACAACACTCACCGCCCTTACTTGGTGAACGCCGTCCAACATTTGCCGATACCTGTGAACATATAGCCAACACTAACTAATATTCATCTCAGAAAACAATTTCTCGTCCTTAACCTTTACGAAATGGCGCGATGGGTGGGCGGAGGGTTGTTGAGGAATGGCATGCTACAAGCCACCGTTTTGCATAAACAAAAGAACTCATGAGAGAAAGTACTTCAACGCGAAACTCAGTTGAAGAAATTGCCGGGTGAGGAAGAAGCGAGAGCGGAAGCGGAGGAGCGACTGGGACACCGCATGAAAAGGCGGCGGGCGTTCACGAGTTCATCGCTTCACGGCGTGGTTTGTGCGCTTTGTGTGGAACGTATAACGGATGCTGTTTCGAAAGCAATGGACGCTATGCTATGGGAAGGCGGACGTCACTGCGCGCGGAGAGAGGATGTCTTGCCCGCGGCTGACTCTCTCTCTCTCTGTTGTACAGGAGGGGCGCCGTGAGCAACAACGAAAATGACGGCAGAGACGCGGAGAGGCGTTAATCATGCCTCATTAAGAGACAATGCTCGGAGCAGTGTGTAGCAGTGGGTGATCGGGGCCTTTTCGTCTTTGTTTACCTGAGGATAATGGCCGCTCGGTCGGCTCTACGCCACACATAAAAATCGGGCCGGCACGCTCGCGAGAGAGCCCGCGTGCGCGGGCTCCCTAGTAATTAACTAATCCCGCTAGCACCTTTTCGCGAGCTGCCGCCACAGTCACCATCGCTGTTGCTGCTGCTCTTGCAGCTGCCTTGCTGATCTCACATGGGCGCAGGCAAGCATATTTTCTAGTTCTTTTATTTTGGCTTGGCTTGTCTTGTTTTGAACAGACGAGGAAAAAGATTTTATGGTGAAGGCGCGCGCGTCCCGCCCGATTCCCGCAGCCTGTGCTTACTTTTGTAGCCGCAAAATGTGGCGTAAAACACACGTGCGAGGTGAAATGGTGAGGAAAACAACCAACAGGAACTGAAATCTCAGGAAGTCACTTACGATATCAAAATCACGCGCAAACTTTTAATGAACTGTCGCTATAGTTTAATGCTCTTCAAAGTTGCGTGTGTGATAAGGAGAGATGCATTGTACATCACAGTACAAAAGTCGAACACATCATGCCCATTATTACCAATTGTTGGTGTATTTACTGCATACTACTTAGAGCTCTACATGCAGTTTGGTCGCGCGATAGCAATCTTCGCTGCCATTGCGGCCTCCAATGATGCCCTTATTTCAGTGTAACGTACCTGGACTGACTCGGATGGGTGTTTCATAGTTGAAAGTGTAAAGTGTCATTGCGGGTGGGGAGGAGGGGACATGAGAAATATGCACAGGGTTGCTAAAACGAAAGCTTTTGAAGGAACATCACTAATTTTATAGATATATATTTGTTCACACGCCAATATTCTATAGATAGGAACGCAGCAGCGCCGTACCTCATATATTTTTGCTCGCGTTTTTCTGCTGCACACGTACGGCTGCCCGCTCTTGCCGCCCTGGCGCTCTCCCATGCCTCCACTCTGATTGATTATCCGAGGCAATCAATCACAGCCCTCCCGGCTTTCGCAGCTCTATACTGTGGGCTTCTGCTGATAGCGATATTACACTCACTTCGCCATGGCGCGTCAATAGGGGGCCCTTTGCAGGAGAGGCTCCAGAGTAGCCAAGTCGCATTGCTTTGGCCTTGGGGCTTTCTGTGGACTCCTGCTCATATATATATATATATATATATATATATATATATATATATATATATATATATATATATATATATAGAGAGAGAGAGAGAGAGAGAGAGAGAGAGAGAGAGGGAGGGGTCGCGTAGAGGTCACAGATGGACAGAGAGTGAAGGGAAAAGAATGAAGAAAAAAAATTTAAAACTTGGTGAGGTGGAATTTGAAGCTGCGTTCTAGGCACCAATGGCGAGCATTACAACGAGCACTCCATCCAGGCACGCTGGTAGAGCTTAGCCTTTTTTTGTACAACAAAGCAAGAGCTAAGAGAGGTAGAGTAAAGCACAGCATGGAAGTAATGAGAAATGAGAGAAAGAAAGGTAGAAAAGATACAATGATGAAGAATGTGGAGAGAAAATAAAATTAAAAAAGAAAGCAATCAAGTGACAAATAGTGAGCAAGAAAGGGAACAAAGTGAAATAAAAACGGAAAGAACATGATAAAGAAATAAACAGAGAGAGAGCGAAAGCAAAAACAAGAAAGAAATAACCAGAGAGAAAAACGCGGACAGAAGACAAAAAAAAAACAGAGAAAACAAAAGAGGAACAGAAAAGGGATAGCCAGCTCTAAACTTCACCGAAAAGTACAGCTATAGAAAGAAAGCTGCATGCTTAATTTTATTGTACTTGAGCTGTTTCGAAGCACCTGATACATACAGTGTGGATGTCATAGCCTGCGCACTCCACGATGAGCCAGAATGCGATGTACGGAAGGGCGCAACGCTTCCGCCTCTCTTTGGCTTCTTCGCTCTCAGAACGCGCCCTGTATGATGTATGAGACAAAAGGAATCAACGGAGGAGGACTCATTCAGTCGTGAGCTGAGCCACCCCCGTCCATTGATTCAAGTAGAGAAAAATATCAAGAGCTTTATAGTAGATGATTACGAAGGGTTCAGAGCGGCGAGCGATTTATATAACAGGAAAAGCGCCCATGAGGAGTGTTCCGATATGCGGGAAGAATTCTACAACTACGGCGCAGTGGTCAAGATGAAAACACAAAGGTATACAAAAAGAAATGAAGGAAATCTGAGGAGAATTGTTTTAAGCCTCAGCACTGGGGAAGCGAAAAAATCATGCAGGATTTTGAACGCTTGGCCGGTGGAAGTGAAAGAAAAAGATAATTATTTTAGCTCACTTGATTAGCTTCAAACGACAGCGCTTTGGTGGGCTGTGTGTTATGAGTTAATTACAGCATTCGAGTGAACGAATACCTCACCAAGCGAATTCTTAAAAGTTGCGTAACAGAGAATAACAAAATGAATGGCTGACTTATCTTTCCTTTTGTTCGAAGCAGCGCGATTGCTCGCGTCCTTTCTATTTGCGTTTATGGCGGCCGCATTCCCCTCCCCCCTCCTTAATAAGGTTGTCTACGAACAACGCGAGGCTGTCTTGCTTGACAGCGAATAAAATTAAGGGGGAAAATGGATTGTGTAAACGTGTGTGCCGGAGAACACAACGCTAAAGGCACGTAGAGGGGCTGAAGAAGCCGAGAGATGAGAATGAAAAACGGAAAGTGTCCTGCTTGCTCCCCCTCCTTTTCCATCGTTATCGTGGATTCGAAGTCACACTTAATTGCTCCAGCGATCTGTTACGCGAAGGCCAAAAGGGCGTGAAGGAGAAAAAAAACGACGCAAATAAAGCCACAAGTGCAAGCCGCGGAAGGTGATGAAAGAGAGAAAATTGTAGGAGGCTGAAGATTGCTTAACGCACTCTGTCAATTGATGATATTGTTTGAATTTTGATTCTCCTTTTTTTTTGTGATAGGGAAAATTGTGAACAAGAACAAGGACAGAACGACATCCGGAGCAGATAAGGGAGAGACATGTCGTCATCAATATATTTTTTTTTTGAAAGCCTGGCGAGAAATCTGTACAGAAAAGCGTAGCCTGAAACAGAAAACGTATGCACAATGTGCACTGACAGAATCCTGAAGCAAAAAAAAAAACGCCAAGCCAGCGCTACAGCGCAGTAAAACAACTCTGAAAGCTGGATTAGCATCATTTCTACAACCCACTGTAAACCCTCTTGATGGTACCTATAGAAGTACGTTTGTCACATAGCCTCTTTTCCATTACTTCACTCGGTGGCTGATGGACGCATGGATGGATGGACGAACTTAATAACACCATAAAAAATTATGGTTGAACCATTTGCGATGGGTCGCAAGCATTCAATGACCCACTCGTTACTCAATTCATGCAGTGTGATGCCTGCTTGCACAATTTACATTCTTTGACGCATCGGTGTAATTTTACTCTTCTGCCACGCTATAATACGCATGTTAACGTGGTTCCTTCCCGACATAACTCTTGTTGAAGGTTTTCATGCACAGCAGTTTCGTGAACCAGATTGGCTCTTCGTTAGAATAGCGAGCTGATACGCTTAGATGCACACGTTCGGACCCCATTCCAGCCTGGGTATATTTTTCTATTTCGTTTATATGCTTGTTTTCTGGCTCACTCGTACATGTACAGTGTCTTTTCTTTTTCTTCTTTTTTTCTTCTCGTCACGTGCACGTACAAAGGAAAGTGCTTAGGCTCGCCTAGAACTTGAAGGCTAATGAAGGATAACGAGCGAAGATGAAAGATAAAGAGCCGACCCGCCCATTAAGGGGACACTCTTCCCTTACGCGCGGCAGCGCAGGCCCCTTCCGCCCCCGCGGCGGCCATCTTGAGTGACCCCACACACGCCGAGAACAGGCGAGCACATAATGAGAACCAGATGTGGACTTACACTGACTTTTGAATGTGCACAGTTTGGTTTTGTGCTCAGAGTTCAGTTTTTTTTTCACTCTCGAAAACCTCTTTGAAGGCGAGAGGAACGCGGCAGCAACCAGGTTTGAGCATCTACATCAGTCTAACTCATCCTCCGACGAACGGAGGTCCCCTCAAAAACTGTTAGAAAGAAAATAAATATATTTATCCTTGTTGACAACGCTCCCGTTGTGTTATATCCCACATCTTCAGCAAGACAAACTGGCCCATTGAAAGAATACTCTCTCTCTCTCTCTCTCTCTCTCTCTATATATATATATATATATATATATATATATATATATATATATATATATATATATATGAGTGTGTGTGTGGCGTTTTTGATAGTGATATGAAGAGCAGCTGAGCAGCTGAGGGGCGTTCATGACACGTCGCTTGCCACTTGGTAGTTCCCTCGTAAGTCTTCTTTAATGACGATAGTCTTTCTCGGGGACCTTTGACGAAAAAATTTTTGTCTGTCTGTCTGTACATTTGTCTGTTTGTCCACCTTAACCAATACCTCAAACAGCTTCAAAAGGCCAACCCCATCCGCAGTGCCCACCAATATTGCTCAAGAATTAGCGTTCATAGTTGTGCGATTGTCAATTAAAAAGCAATTATTACGCATATTGGAGGCGCCATAACAACATGTCTCTGTTTTGTATGTCTGCCTTTATATTAGAAGCGGCATACAGAAGTAACTGTAAGGACGGTGGCGTTTATCGCGCATCGCTGACAATGCAACGCGATGCTCAAAAGGTAAGTGTTTCCAACGCTTTGAAACGACGACACGATGGTGGAACCTGCCCGTCGCTTTGCGTTCTACACCTTATCACCTCCGAGACTAATGCCAATCTTTCTCCGCGGGATTTGTATTCGAAGATAACGGCCAGATGGTGCTCGTGTCTAACGTGCCTCGATGCGCTCGTTCGCCTCCGCTACACGCTCAAGGCACTCTAACGCAGTGCCTCCAGAATACCATTCACCGATTTTCTTACTCAGAACATCAAATAAACGTTTTGTTCACTCTCTCCAGACGCAAGACTATCGTCTTTCGACGACATTTGCAGCGTAACATGCAGATTCGCGCCAATTTTTTCCCCACAATCTCTCTTTCCTTATCCTTTCTATTTTCGCATTTTTATTTATTTAGTTTAAGTCACGCGCTTCTGTTCTACTTTAATTTTTATTTTGTTTGCTTTCTTTTAATGTTGAGGACTTAATTTCCGTACTAATAGCGCCCCGCGCCCCAACTTCTGTCACCAAAACCGCGTTGTCGTGTCGGTTTCAGTGTTTGCTGTTACTTTTGCTATTAAGTCTGTTACAATACATTTCCGCACGTTCTGAAACTCAAGAGAGTGACAGACGACGCCACTGCCCATAGCATTTTAAACACTGCTTGTTTACGATGGACTGTCGCAGCTGTATCGCTAATGGAAAGTGTACACGCAAGCTGCCACACTGAAAACAGAAAGGAATGCGTCATGTTTTTTTAACTCGTGATGTTTACCAAGTTTTTTTGTACGCCAGAGTTTTGCTGGTTTTGATTATTCACGGCAATTGCTGTGCGAAAAAAAAAACAAAGTGGATTAACGGTAGAAGCACTGCATGAATTCACAAATATGAAGCGCATTCGATGAGTAATGACCATAGTGCTATTCAAATCTATGCTTTGGGAACACGGCCAAATTTTGGGCTGCCCTACTGACGCCGAAACCTATTAACGGCATCTCACTTTGTTTCCAAACTTTATTAGGGCCGTTATACATGCACATCACACTATAGGCTAAGCGTTTGCAAGTATAGGGAGAATATGCACTGACGTCACTGTGACCGCAGTTTTATTGTACAGGAAGCACAGAGAAAGACGCCTTTTCTTATCTTATTCTGCTTATCTTAAGAGCATCTGGAATCTGCGAATCGTACATCTAAATGCGCGTGGTGGCGTTGCGTGAATACCCTTATTAAAATATAACTAGTGAATATAACAAGACCACGAATCATCAATTCTAAATATCATTTCAGGCGATGCCATTCACTATTTTAGGTAGAGACGTGACCACCTCGATATCTTGATTTAGTGATCGCAGGCTATAAGCATAATTTATTAAAATTACTGTTGCTCATTTAAAAAAGAATGTTCATTGGTGTTCACTAAGGCTTCCAATTTCCTCCAAATCATCTCCCTGGGATTGAGGCCTATGAAAGCAAATTCCTTAAACACACCCTGTATAGAACAGAACATCACGCAGAATAACTTTACTTACGATGAACAGTGACTTTTAAACTTCACTAAAAAAATTAAAATGTTCACATATAACACACCATGTTTGCAACTGTGTAACACGAAGTTTCGGTGGCACGTGTAACTACAACGAAGCAGGTAACGGTGGCCACGTGTAGTGCCCTATACCACAACGTTTATCCTCCCAAACGTTCGCAACATTCATCTCGTGATGTTGCTAAGCTTATACACCACCTGAAAGCTATGTTGGAATGCATACGGTTAATTGGCTAAGCAGTTAAATCGCTAAGTAAAATTGATGCATGATGTAGCCCTCTAATTGACGTCACAAGGACAAAGAAAACGCTTCAGTCTCGATTAGAGGGGGAACGACAAACATTGACCATACAGAGTAACTATGTGGAGGACCACGATAAAGAAGAACTTCACCATTGGTTTGAGGTTAGACCTGTTGAACTCACCTTGAAATTGTTTTCGGCACTCCAGTCACTAGACTGTCGGCCTCTAGATGCTGAGTAAATCACACAGGTTTGTACGCTGTTAACAGAATTTATCTGTGCAGCTGTTCAGTTATACATATTAAGTGGCTAAAGTGAATGACAAGCTTGAAGGCCGTTCTAGAATAAATTTAGCTAAGGATATGAATTTTCATTGAAAGTGCTCTTTCGAGAGCTACTCGAACAGCTGTTTCACGACGAAAAAGTATTTGTGAGTCACGCTGACTTTTCTAACGTAGATTTCACCTCCAATATGAAGCATCTCTTTTCGTAGCTCTTGGAACATTCCGTGGTACTCTAGTGGTTACGGTTTCCAACTGCTCGCCCGAAGGTCACGGGATCGAATCCCGACGCTGGCGGCGGCATTTCGATGGAGGAGAAATGCTGAAGGCGCGTGAAACTTTGAACAGAGTGCAAGTTAGACAAAACCAGATGATAAACTTTTTCGAAGCCCTCGTCTACAGCGTCCCTCATTATCATATGAATTTTTAAGACCTAAAACGCCAGATAATATAAATAATAATGATAATATAATCATCATGTGGTGTTTTCTTGAGATGTCAGTATGACGTATACCTTTATATGTCCAGGTCTTGTTATGCAACGCAGAACGAAAGTGTGTTTACACTCGCACTTGTTTGTTGGTGCGCATATTTCTAGTCTGCCGCGGTGACTCAGTGGTTAGGGTGCTCGGCTGCAAACACGAAGGTCGCGGGTTCGATTCCAGGCGCGGCGGTCACACTCGGTGGTGGTAAAATGTCAGATGCCTGTGTACTGTGCGATGTTAGCGTACGGTAAAGAACACCAGTTGTTCGTTTTTCCGGAGCACGCCACTGCGGTGTCTCTCACATTCAAATTCTGGTTTTGCGGTGTAAAACCCCAAATAATGTGATTACGTTTTTTACACATTTTACTGAAACTTGCAAACTTGCCAAACTGCAGCAACGCCGCACCAATGATGCTAGCCAATGAGACATTTCCTTTAATAATGGAAGTTATTCAGTACCCCGGGGGGATAGTGTTATGAGAATTGCCATGGTGGTATAGAGTTAGCTGTTGAATGGCGTTTGCGGTAGTCAGCTATTAGAAGAAGTCTTTTCGTCATTCACTTACTAAAATGTCTTCTTTTCGTTTATTTGCGGTATTCGAATCCTCACGATTAGCGTAATGCTAGAACACCTAAAACACATCCAAAATGCATAATTTGCGAGAAATAATGCTCTTTTCCACCACGTCACTCTTTCTTTATATCATTTTATTATTTCTTGTTCGTGTAAATGTTGTTTTAAATGAAAGCACGAAGAAAAAAATACAATATCTCACACTAAAGGGCACCATGAGTAGCATGCGATGCAGCGCATGGGTCGACTAAAAGTTCCGTTCAATCGGACACCTCGCCCGAGCTTAAGGCGTCCTTGCAAGTAAAGGACACCATGAATTCACCGCCATTTCTCTTGCTGTTACTCATCCCGAACTCTTGTTGAAGCACGCCACGCCGGTTCATTGCCACGCCACGCGGGAGCACGGGAGTTCATCGCGCGTCTGCAGAATCTCGTTCCCCCAAGCCATAACGCGATTGCTGAAAGAGTGTGAACCAGAGAGGCTGTAGCTTCTTACACAGCCACTTACGCAGGTCTAAACGTGCTGGCGCGTGAGCGCGTTCTGGTGGAGCTAGAGACAGTTGTTGGCTATGCGCTGCAAGTGTGGGCACGTCAAACACCGGATTGAATCCCGCCATAAGCTGTTTCACATCGAAAAGTAGCAGTTGCTCAGTGTACAAATACAAACCATGAGCAAAGCTCCTTGGAAATGGGACGCAAGACCCTATGCGCCTGATCTCGCTGCTGGCTTTCATGAAGGCGACCGGGTCGGGAGCGGGTGGGGAGAGCGTTTTCTGTGCTCGGTGGAGGGAACGACTGAGCGAGTGAGTGTGCGGCCCGCGAGGCGCAGTGCGAGCCATCTTCCTGGAGCGCGCACCTGTTCTGCTCGGCGCGCTTCCCGGCGCAGAGAGCTTCAATGGTGATGGTGAAGTGCGGGCCTAAAGAGCTTCGCTCTTACATAAAAAACGTTGCGCGACCTATAGCCGTGACACCCAGTCTTAGGGTTGGCGATGCGTCTCCTCTGCTACTGTTAAGTAAATTAACTCCAGCGGGCTTACGAAATCCCGCATTACTGAAGGTTCATATGGAGACCACAGCGTGGCCTCGAACGTGAGCGTGTTCTCCCAGCGAAGATGAAAAAAGCACGACAGCAGGCGCGAAAAGACGAACAGACACAAATGAAAAAGTAGTGGCGGGCCTCTGAAGATGGCATCCGTTCTCCCTGCATGCGATTCCAACCGTCCGCCGGGAGAAACTTTCGCAGGCGTCCTCATTTCAGCCTTCCGGGGAAATGTCGAGCGCTCGACGCGGTAAATTTGCGCAAAAATTCATTCATAGTTCAGGTGCCTCCGGATGTATGTTCAGGTTCGATGGCCGGCTGCTTGCAGTTTTCACAGGTGTTTTTTAACCTTTCAAATGCCGCACTATGAAGCAATAGGAAAAAAACTGAAATTTATGTTGATAATTTGCATTGGCCTTCTAAATTAACTATGATCAAAAATACAGCCACATTCACAATGACTAAGCATGTTTTTTTGCATGTTCCATTTTTGGAACATTGGCATTTCCCATATGCAAAACACACATTTTCTCTGGAACTACTTTTATTCACTTTTCATTCGGGTTTCCTTATTCAGGATAACGGAATAATTATATTTAGCGTCACACGATGTCTCTGAAAAGTATAGATATTTATAACAACACTTTATGAAAATTTCTTCTTTCATACTACTGGCTGTACTACAGTGAGCAAATCACAAACCGTGGTAGGCGGCAAAGCCTTTTTTGTGCAGCTGCTTTTTGCACTGCTGGCACTGATTCGTTGTATTCTTCTTGCATTCCGCGCACCTTCCCTGAGTCGTTGAGATTATGTAGTGGTCATCAGTGTTTCTGTCCTCATATCTCGGATGAACCCAGGGTCCAGGTCTTACAGTGAGTTTCTGCTTGAGCTGCAGCAAGGACATGGTGACGTCCCGCCGAAAGGCGATGTGCGTCATGGCGGCATCACTACCCCTGTGAATCTCGCAGTGGAGGAGCCATCCGGTGACGACAGCTATGTTCAAACCATTGCTGGAAAGGTTCCACCACTATTTATTGCTCCTCAGTCTCGGTCGATAGCTTCCGAGGAGGCGGTCCATTATATCTACTCCACCCCTGCCCTCATTGTATTTTCTGATCAATTATGGTTGAGGAATGTCCACCTTTTTGTTTGAGCATCGTGAGGAGCGTTTCGCACTTCCAACAGGCTCTTGGCTGAGGTGGTTAGATGAAACTGTGACGACTGCATTGTCATTCCACCTGCATGCGCAGACTGCCCCATCACACTTGTAGTGGAAAGATGCTCTTTCTTCTTTTTCGATGTTTTTCAAGCTCTTCAGTGGACAACCACCGGTTCTTGTATCTCGCACAGTCCCTGTAGCTCGAATCCCCTGGTCAGCCAGTTTCGTCAAGAGGCCATGCGAAGCGAAGAAGTTGTCAAAGTAGACTTCGCGATGTTTAGGCGCTTTCAGGACCGATACCACATTGCTAACAACCCTGATCCCGAGAGATGTCTTGTCATTCTTCTCGTTCCTCCCACAATATACTTAAATCGCATAGGGGTACCCATTCGAAGAGCACATCATCCATATTTTGTACCCAAATCGAATTGGTTTACCGCGAATGAACATTTTGCACAAGTGGTGGCCATAATAGGGCACCATTGACTCGTCGATGCTGAGGCTTTTATTGAACACTCCAAACTGGCGGAAACATTTGGAGATTTCGTCGTAAAACAGCTGAAGTTTGCCCTTTTTTCGCCTGCTTTCAACTGAGTGTTGTCAACAACATGAAAGAACCTTTTCAGCTGCCGGAACCTATTGCGGGCCATCACTGTCGCGACTATAGGCACACAAAGATCTTTTGCAGTGCTCCAATACGAGTCCTCAGATGAAACGGAGTGGTACCCGCAGAAAAGTAAGAGGCCGAAAAACTGACCTATGTCCGCTCCTGTGACGTCCACCACCTCCTCCTTTTGGAGTGCGTATCTTGCAGTTAGTTCAGCCAGTGAACCAAGGTACTCCGGAGAAATAAATTTGCTGAAAAGCATAAATGGGCTCATGTTTGCAAGATCAGGAAATGCCTCTAGCAACAACGGAGGACTCTCGCTGGGAAGTGTTTTGCCAAACGTGGCATGTTCACCCCATACTGGTGTATGGGAGCGCTTTGAAGTATTTGTTTTCCGAGCGTTCGTTGAAGCTTTGCGTCCTTTTCCAGAAGTGAATTGCCGCCCCACTGGTTTCTTTCGTCGTGGCTCAGGACTCGAACATGCAGAAGAGGAATCAACGTCTTCATCGCAGCATTGCATAACTTCAACGTGCCCGCAAACATCATTGGGAACAACTTCAGAAAAGTCGTTTTCGTTCACGTGCTCCTCGTCAGTATTATTGCCATCTTCAACAGGCGGCAATTGGCATGCAGACGCACCTTCGCGTTCGTCATCGGGAAGGCTGAACAAAAGATCAATTGCTGCCTCCAAAGTGAGGAAGCGTTGTGCCATGACCTACAACGAAAGTTATTGCGGTGTAAAGCACAGTACTACAAAAAGAAAACCAGCCGCAAGGTAGTTTTCTACCTACAATCACAGGGATTGATGTAGCTAGGCACTGTAGTTCAATGCTGCTCTTTCCACGTGTCTGGCAAACTCAAAATGATGCCCAGGAAAGCTTATGTTCAAGTTTCTGCCAAGCGCCGCCCAGCGGGCGCCATCGACAAGGCAGAAAAAGAAAAAGAACGAGGCGAAATGCTCGCGCGCGTCTACGCTGCGTTTGACACTGTGAAACGCCAATGTTCCAAAAAAGGAACATCCGCACAAAACTCTCAAGCTGAAAACTAGATTGTCTTTGTTATTTTTTTATTGTATTGCCGCGTAATCCCGAACTATTTGCCGATATTTTAGTTCTGCTTTGCTCACTGCAACATTACTTTTTCCAGCGGAATAATGCAACAAACATCTGGTGGTCAAGGAGCGCAAAATATGCCTGTTTTTTAAAATTTATCTAATGATTCTCTGTAGGTTCATAATAGAAATTAAAACTGCTATGTTTTTCACAAGCATCAATGAGTATGCGTGAACATAAAATATGAATATGCGATATATCGGAGAGGAAATAAAAAATTAGGTTTCATATGTTCCTATTTTGGAACATTGGCAAGTAAAAGGTTAAGACCTCGCGCAGGGGCGAAAATGCGGCTGTGGTGCTCCTCCTAACACACCCATGGCTGTGGTGTGTGTGTGTTTACATATATTTATGTATGTATTTTCCTCGGCTGTCAAGGATGAACGATGCAAAAACAGAGGAAAAAAATGGAAGAGCTGGATAAAGGACGCAGCGGGGAAACGATTCCGAAGAAACGCTTTGCGCCGCTCGCCGCCATATCGCAGCGCCTCCGTCGACTGCCTTCGCTTTTACTCCTGAGATCCGTCTGCTGCGGTGGTTTCTCCAGCGTGTTCGGCCCCGAAAGAATGGCGCTCGCTGTGTATTCCACGTTTGTCACTGCCACTTGTATATGGCTCGCGATGAGGCTCTTCTTTTGAGGCAGTAAAGGGTTAGGCGGGGTACACTCGGTGAATTTTCTGCACGCTTCGAGCGAGTAGTCCCAGGCGCGGTAAGGAATGCCGTCAAAACTTTGCGTTCTGCCAGTTCACAACCGCATTTTACAAAAAAAACATGGCTGATCCACGTGTCATAGAAGTCAGTGGAAAATGAAAATCATGCGTGTTTTAAATTCGAATTTTCGATGGAGGTGAAAACGCTGTTGGCCCATGTGGTCAGATTTGGGTGCACGTTAAAGAACCCCAGGTCACGAGGACGTTCCCTGTGGGCGGTGAAATAATAATGGTGAACCTTGATGACTGATTGACTGATAGGTTGGGTTTAACGAATGGCCAACCCGAAGCATGCATCCAATCTATGGCAATGAACGCTTCCCATCTCGGAAATGGGCCCCTGAATATTTCAACATGAAGCCTAGGTCAATAATAAATTATTATGTATTGTTTGGCCTTGGTTTCTCTCTCTCTTTGTTTTTAGAATCACTGGCGAATCGATTATTAATTTTCGTCCGAGTAGTAAGGATGCTCCTTCAGAAGTGACGAAATGGCGTTTCATTGAGCCCCGGCATTGTCGCGAGAAGATTACTGCAGTCATCTTAGGTTGTACTATTCTTGCTTTGACGACAAAGTTTGTTTTCCCACTATGCGAATCATACCAAGAAATGATGCAGAATCGACAGAGGTTAACATTTGATATTGTCACAAAACGAGCGTTTAAAAAGGGCGCACCGCCAAATTCTCGCGACGAAGCGCCGAGAGGTCAACGATAAAAAAAAGAAAGAAAACAAGCATCCAGAGACCCCCCCCCCCCCGTCGGCGGTCGAGCAGGCCCTAGAAGATTCTAGATAGAAAGGGGCGCGGTGATGCCGGGTTGAGTCATCCGTCGCGGATGGCCTTCGAACTGTCTCGCCCTCTCCCCAGCCTTCGCTGCGCAACGCGCCGACGAAATGATGAGAACTTTCTGGAATCTCACGCGGAAGGTATTTAATAGAGCAGCCGAGACGAGAGATCAGGAGAAGACGGAAGTTAGCGCCAGAGCGCATAGGGATTCCACCGTGTAGGCGGCGAAGGTTTTGTCCGTAGAGACAAAGCAGGAGAAGATGATTTCCACCTGAGGGGTGACGACTCGAGCTACAGGCAAGAGTGTGTGTGTTTACTGCTATCGAGCGAAGACGCGTGGAAACAGCTGCGTGTGTGAAGCCGACGTGTTTCCGGCGAAGAAGTTGAAGCTTGGAGAGTGGCCAATTGAAGACGCGAGGTTTCCTGAAAGAGAAACTTCGGCGAGGGTTCCTGGGAGAGAAACTTCGGGGGCAGCGGAACGACAACAACACTGGACTTTGAGTGAGTGTTTCTCGGAAGAGTATCATCCAGACTTTTGTTCCAAGAACTTCGGACTGAATAGGTTTTCTATCTCTTTAGTCTTTAAGTGTCTTGGTTGTTCAATGCATGCGACTGCATTGTAGTGTGTATTGTTGTCTGTGTCCGTTGTTTCGAGTGTGGCTTATTGTACTGTGTAGTAAGTTGTTTGATTGGTGACATATTGTATGCAACTATTGTGGAGTGTGCACACTTGTGTATTGTTTTCGATCTGCCATTATTGTGAATAGATTTTTTTTGTTTATCAACTCTTGGCTCTGACTTGTTCTTTGGGCCACAGCCGGCGTCCGCTGGTGCGCCAAAAAGGACCACTTCTAAATTGTCCACGCTTTCGTGGTGCGGTTCCGGGGGCCGATACTTCGGCCCTTGGAATTAGCCCGGCGATCGCCTCCCTAATTTACGGGACCTGTGACAATTAATCTGGCGTCCGCGACAGGACCTTTTGGTGCACAGTGTGTCCAAAGTAGTGAGAAAGAGCCTCGAGTTGTTGATAGTGCTATCGGAACGATTTTGTGTGTTGCTCAGTGTTCTCGTTAACGAGTGCAGGAGAGTGTTCCGATAGACTGATTTAGGCAGATACTTTTTGCACGCGGCAAGACTTTATTTGCGAGACACCATGGATCTCGAAAAGTTTGTCGCTCTTGGTGAGAAGATTGGTCTTTCTGGTGCCGAACTACGGAAGTGGGTAAGCCAGAAGGAGAAAGAGGCGGTGGAGAGAGAGAGGTTGGCAGCTGAGAGGGTCAAAGAAGAAAAGGCAGCTGACCTGGAAGAAGAAAGGTTGGCGGTCGAAAGAGCCAAAGCGGAAAAAGAAGCTGAGCTGGAGAGAGAGAGGTTGGCAGCTGAGAGGGCCAAGGAAGAAAAATCAGCTGAGTTGGAGAGAGAAAAGTTGGCAGCTGAAAGGGCAAGAGAAGAAAGAGAAGCAAAGGAGCGACAGCTGAAAAAAGAAAGAGAAGCGGAGATGGCTGAAAGGGAACGGCAGCGACAGCACGAGATTGAACTCGAGCGGCTCCGTTTGCAACAGCGAAGTGAAACTCCCGTCCAAGCTAGAGTTGAAAGCATCGAACGGGAAGATCATGGCTTCCGCTTGAACCCAAGCAAGCTGCTCGTAGCGTTTGATGAAAGGAAGGACGACCTTGACGCGTACCTTCGCCGATTTGAGACGATTGCAAGGAGCCAGAATTGGCCGGAACATCAATGGGCAACTGCTTTGAGTACCTGCTTGAGTGGTGAAGCGCTCAGTGTGTACGGCAGGCTGACGCCGACCGATGCAGCCAACTACGCAAAGGTGAAAGCTGCTTTGCTGAAGCGATTTAGATTTACTGTGGAAGGATTCCGGGACAGATTTCGGACAGGAAAGCCAGCTGATGGTGAGACGGCAACGCAGTATGCCGCCCGACTTTGCCATTATTTCGACAGATGGATTGAACTTTCAGGGACAGCGCAGGAGTACGATGAGCTTAGAGAGCTCCTTATTAGAGAGCAATTTCTTACTAGTTGCCACCCAAGCCTGTCGCTGTACTTGAAAAAGAGGAGAGCTAAGTCACTTGAAGACATGCTTGAATGAGCTGATCAATTCTTGGAAGCGCAAGGTGGCACTAATTTGGCCAAGGTCCAGAAGGAGTGTCCCGAAGATTCGAAGAAATCGGCTCCCGAAGAAAAGAAGCGTCACCGGAGAGCATTCCGCGATGTTTTCTGTGTAACCGAGTGCGTCATCGCGCGAGCAACTGTCGTACTAACTTTACGAGCCCTACGGTAGTAAAATGTTTTAAATGTGGTCAGACTGAGCACAAAGCAGACGCATGTCGAAACGGAGCGAGTCAAACTCACCACGTTTCCTGTGTGCTAGCAGCACCGAAATCAGATGATAATGCCGTCACCGACGGATTCGTAGAGTTGAAAAATGGGGAAAAAATTCCTATTGTGGGTGCTGTAATGTCAAAACAGTCAACCGGTGTTACGAAGGGAATGCTAACGCTGCCTGGAAAGGTTGCGGGCAAGAAGATTACGGTTCTAAAAGACACCGGTAGCTCCACGGTTATCGTGCGGAGAAATTTGGTACGGGAAAGTGAGTTGACAGGCAGAACGGAACCGGTTTGCCTAATTGACAGTACGGTTCGGATGCTTCCCGAAGCCGAGATTGAGGTTGAAACCCGGTACTTCAGCGGGAAGGTTACGGCTCTATGCATGACGACCCCCATGTACGACCTCGTCATCGGAAACATCGACGGGGTGCGAGGGCCGAATGATCCAGAATGTTTTGGGGAAGACCCGAAGATGGAGCCCCCGCCGACACAGGGACCGCGAGATACAGCGGAGAACAATCCCGCGAAGGATTTCACTCAAGCCCAAGGTGAAGCCTGGGCGCAAGAGACAGTGAATGAGAACATCATCGTATTGAATGAGTTCACGTGCTGGGCAGCTGGGCTTACGTCGGCTCGGCCTCAACTGACCGACAATGTAAAGATGACGGAGTCGGCCAGCCAGGCCAAATGTCGGGACATGAACAAGCGGGTGAATAACCGGACAGGATCGGTTGAGCGTCATGACCCGCTAGCAGTGTCGGAAGTGACAACGATGGCTGAGACGCCGCCTCAGATACCGTCGTCGGGAGGGGCTCGCCGGAACGAAACGAGCAAAAACAATAAGAAGAGATCGAGAGAGCACCGCAAAAAAGGGCGCAAGCGCCGCTCGAAATGCACCGGATAGGTGTCGAAGTCGATTTGGAATGTGTTTGACAGTGCTATAGGTTAAGTTAGTGTGATTGTTTTCCTGTGCCACAACTGTACGTCCAGTGAGTCAAAATGTTTGTTACGGTGATGTGATGTATAGTAATGATGTGAGTATAGTAATTGTTGTAATGGGAGAACTTTGTACATTTGTATTGTCTGGAATATGTGATGGAGTGTTGTACTCATGCACCTGTGGTTATATTTCATGTGTTGTGAGATTGAATTGCAATGTACATTTGTATTGAGTGATCTACTGTGAATGTGACGTGCCATGAGCAACGGACTATGTTACAGTCTTTAAGTGTGTGGTGACTGTTCGCGCTCGTTTGTGTGGTTCTGAATATTATGAGATAATATTCCTAAAGTGGGGGGCAGTGTCACAAAACGAGCACTCAAAAAAGGGCGTGCCGCCAAATTCTCGCGACGAAGCGCCGAGAGGTCAACGATAAAGAAAAAAGAAAGAAAGCAAGCATCCAGAGACCCCCCCCCCCGGGCGCGCGTCCCTCGCCCCTCGGAAGCGTGGATTCACCGACGGGCCTCCTCGTGTCGGCGGCCGAGAAGGCCCTAGAAGATTCTAGATGGAAAGGGGCGTGGTGATGCCGGGTTGAGTCATCCGTCGCGGATGGCCTTCGAACCGTCTTGCCCTCTCCCCAGCCTTCGCTGCGCATCGCGCCGACGAAATGATGAGAACTTTCTGGAATCTCGCGCTGAAGGTATTTAATCGAGCAGCCGAGACGAGAGATAAGGAGAAGATGGAAGTTAGCGCCAGAGCGCGTAGGGATTCCGCCGTGTAGTCGGCGAAGGTTTTGTCCGTAGAGACAAAGCAGGAGAAGAAGATGATTTCCACCTGAGGGGTGACGACTCGAGCTACAGGCAAGAGTGTGTGTGTTTACCGCTATCGAGCGAAGACGCGTGGCAACAGCTGCGTGTGTGAAGCCGACGTGTTTCCGGCGAAGAAGTTGAAGCTTGGAGTGTGGCCAATTGAAGACGCGAGGTTTTCCGGAATCGAAATTTGTTCGAGGGTTCCTGGAAGAGAAACTTCGGGGGCAGCTGAACGACAACAACGCTGGACTTTGAGTGAGTGATTCTCGGAAGAGTATCATCCAGACTTTTGTTCCAAGAACTTCGGACTGAATAGGTTTTCTATCTCTTTAGTCTTTAAGTGTCTTGGTTGTTCAATGCATGCGACTGCATTGTAGTGCATATTGTTGTCTGTGTCCGTTGTTTCGAGTGTGGCTGATTGTACTGTGAAGTACGTTGTTTGATTGGTGACATATTGTATGCAACTATTGTGGAGTGTGCATACTTGTGTATTGTTTTCGATCTGCCATTATTGAGAATATAATTTTTTTGTTTATCAACTCTCGGCTCTGACTTGTTCTTTGGGCCACAGCCGGCGTCCGCTGGCGCGCCAAAAAGGACCACTTCTAAATTGTCCACGCCTTCGTGGTGCGGTTCGGGGGGCCGGTACTTCGGCCCTTGGGATTAGCCCGGTGATCGCCTCCCTAGTTAACGGGACCTGTGACAGATATGTAATAAAGATTTGTCATTGTGGCCATTATAGCAGCATAATATTCCCTAGAAAGCAAATTGTAATATTAAAACGTAGCCCAATGTTTGGTATATTTTTTCTTAGACAATACTTATATTCTAACCGAAATTCTAAGATTCTTAAGCTCATGTCGTTTCCGCACATGAACTCTACGTCGAGATGACATTGAAGTGAAGCCGTTAATGAACTTCTAGTTATGGACATTAGGACAGTTGTTTGTATTGATAAGTTGTATCCTGTGGTGATTTATGGCAAAGCCGATTTGGGTCTTTTGTGTATTTAGAATTTAAGACATTGGCGATGGGTTCTTATAATATGATTCTGAGCTTCTGCGCAACGGTGCTTCCTGTATTCACGAAGGCTCATGAAATCTTAGTATATAAGTAACTGAACATTTCCAGCTATTTATTGATTCACTTCGGTAAATGGGTGTGCTGCCTCTAACGATATACTCGTGTCGCTATGTTCGTGCGTTCGGGTGGGAAGAGTGGCGCATTCTGCTGCGACAAGTCGCGTGCAGCGCATGCGCATGCATCTTGCGAAAGTGGTGCATTTCGTAGTGTTATATGCATACCAATACACGTATCGTGATAAATACATATCTTTGTACCTTACAATATATTGGGTACGGCCGCAATCCTGCATTCGCAGAGGAGGAAATAGCACATTCTGTTTGTTGTACGACAGCTCAGCTTTTTCAAAGACAATAGTCTCTCTTGGGGACCTTCGACGCAAAAACTTTGGTCTGTCTGTCTGTACGTTTGTCTCTTTTTTTCTTGTTCAGCGGCTAATCCTACCACCCCCGAGGGCGCATACAGTACACATATATACTACAGTGGGCAGAGCACGTCGTGAATCCCAAGCGCGCAGCATCATTGATTTATTTGTTTCCGATGAACTCCACGCACCAGACCACGCGCATCGCCGGCATTCGCATCAAATTGCGAGGAAACCGAGAAACTTTGAGATAAAAAAAATATATGAAAATGGCGAAGATAGGCTATATACAAAGAGGACTTGCCTAGGAGCTCCATGTATATAGGTCGCCAGGCCTTCCTTCTTGCAGCTTCGAAACACCAAGCATGGTGGCGCATCGGCTATGACGATGCACTGCTCAGCGCTATATAGAAAGGTACCAAGCCTTGACCGCATAGCTGTCAAAATTTATGCGCAAAAAAGGTCAGCCGAAAACTCGCTCATTCATTTTGACTATGCATCAGTTTATGACCCCTGGCACGCCCTTCCTGATTTTGTCCCGCTTCATGCGAATTATTATTATTATTATTATTATTATTATTATTATTATTATTATTATTATTTAGGTTGCTGATGTTGTCGTTGTGGTAGCGATAATGTGGACACTTCAAGCACACTTTTGCCGTTGGCGTCAACGTCGCCGGTATGTTCTGTATAAAATCCAAATTCATAATATCGCCCCGCACGTTGTACTTGATATGAGCAAGTGGAAGCATGCGAGAGATGCAAACAATCGCTGCTGAAGCAGAAAGTAAACGCTCCCGTCGTCTGTCATCACGCAAAAATTGCATCGTTAAGAGCCAGAAGGGTGAGAGCTGCTAACCTGGGATAGAAAATGATTACTTTCACGACCGAGTGTGTATCTTCAGATGGGACCAGCAGACGACTCGAGAGGGGAAAATGAGACGCGTGGAACGAAAAGGTACGTACATGTGTATACAGACCATAGACATGTAACGCGTTATTTCCGGCAAGGCAGCTTCGGACGCTAATTTACGGAAGCACGAAGGAATCGCAACGCACAGCCTTTGTGCAAGCTCGTGTAAATGCTGCCATGTTTTATCACGTGTTAACGTGGTAATTGCTTGCTTCGGCAGGCCTGTGGGTCCTCATGTTTACGACAGGATGATGGTGAAGCCCAGCAAGCTGCTCTTTCGGCGTTTCTCCATCATTACGTGAAGAGAATTAATTCTTGGCGAAGTCTCCCACAACACGTGCAGAGGATATCGAGCATCAACTATTCCAAGTGCATCGGACCTAGAGTAATGCAAACATAACGGTGCAGCATTGCTCCTACTGGAAATTGTTTCATAAGACATAGTGGCGTGATTTCATAGCTTTCACACGTCGTTACAATGGAGATTAACAAGTTCCTCCTAATAGGTGTATTTTTTATATGACTGGGTCTTTTGTTTTGAAGTTGTTTAGCTCGCTCACTCGAAAAAAAAACAACCACGCACATTTCAGTACAAAATAAAAGCTTACTTCCGAGCTTTCTTTAGTTGGCCTGCTGCTTAGCATTTGTGTGTTACCGATTCATGCGAATATACAAAGTCGACAAAAGAAAAGGAAGAATGCGCCGTGACAAAAAAATACTGGTTGCAAGTATACACAATCACGGCTATAATTAGGGTGGTACTACTTTCCTGGAGGCCCATTTGTTAAAAACTTGGTTTGAGTTAGCTAGAAATCTCAGTACAGGTTTTTATTCACGTAAATAACTTGCTCTTGCTGCGTGTGTGATGTGCGAAGGAGCAATCATACAGTGCATCAGCGATTAAAACAGAAGTTACTATAGGCTGACATTGGGGAAAAGCCTTGCGTATTTTTTCAGAAAGTGAACGGCCCCACGCTGTAGCCAGTATTATTTTTTCCGTATTGGCAATTCATCAATATCAACTGAATAGAAAGGCAGCTGCGAATAATTGTTCCTGAGCCCAGGACGAATGTTAACAGGACATTTTATTTCAAATCGAAGGGAAATCACGTTGAAAGTGTAAAGCACGAAGGAGATGTAGCGTATAAATACAAAATGTAATACATACTTTTGTTATATACCAATCGGTAGAACTCAGTGCAAAGAACTGTTCAGGCACTGCTCATATGCCGACAGGTCTGTGAAATGCACGTAAAAATGTTTATACAGTCATTTGTGGCAATAAATTACGGACGATAATACATTCAGTTATATACACTTGTCTCCACTGTTGTTCATACAAGACTGCTTAGTAAAGTTTAAAAATATATATTTATGGTTTTTGTAACTGACTGCAAAGGATCGCTGAGAAAACGACGAACTCGTTAGATACGTGCATTGAGTAGAAAACTTGAAGGACAAGTAGAGGCTGTATAGAAGTGATTCCTGGTGAACGCCCTTGCGTTTTATCCATTATAGAGGCGCGCCTTAAGAACGTTGAACGCAACTATGAGCGACAGTTACCACATCACATTGTCCACTCGCATTGCGAGCTCGCGCTATCGAACTCGTGCGCCGATCGCTCTTTCGCTTTGTCCACCAAGTTGTACTTTTTTTTTTCATATGTTGCACGCTAAAACCGACAGTAAATCACAGTGAGCCATTAAGGAGTATTATAGTTTAGAGAGAAACAGTGCCTCATATGTCAGTGTGCTCTTTTCTTGCTATTCTTTCCTTATCAAAATAAAGTTGAGACTATCCTGCTAATGCATCATCACTAACACGCAAGCAACGTATTTACTCTTCATAGATTGCATAAATACGTCTGTGGTGCGTCTCCGATGGTGAAATCACACCTTGTGCATTTATTGAGTAGCAGATTTGTGGCCTTTGAAAACTGTCGCCTGGGCGTGGATTTGGATACTGCATATTGTATGCGCACGACTGGACTAAATTGTTTGTAATGTGGCTTGTGTAAACGCTCCTAACAGGCGGCCACATGAACAAGCCTTGGAGTGTACGGCAACCAGTGATCACCAGTGCGCCCCTTTCTGATCCAAGGATGCCAGAACTGCAGTCTGCTTTTTGTTTTAAAAACTTTGCTCGTAGCTCCTATTTCTTACTTCATTTTAGGCAGATATTATATTCGGGAGCGCGGCACACAGAGATACGGCGTGATTAAAGGTCATGTCGCGCTATGAAGATGTGCACGCTCGTCGAGATTTCCCCGAGACAGTTGGGAAGGCTGCAATTTGAGGCAAATGAGGGTTGGAGGACATACAGTGCGTGCCACTTCACTGCGGTGGTCCGCGCGAGTCTATACCGTTTTGAAACTCTATTCATAAAATTCGCTCGTGGTTTATTTTCTCAAGCATCGTTCTAAAGGGAGTCCTTTATAAGGGGCACGCAAGTTTAGAGGAGCTGGTGTGAATCCGCGCGTTCTCGCAAAAGCCATTGTAAAGAGTTCTCCTCCTCCCCCTTTCCCCTTCACTCTCCCAATTTTTATATGCAGTTCGGTTTATATAATAAACGTCACACTTCTTCCTCCCAAACTTGGTGCTTCCCTGAAATCTGCGGCACAACCACGAGAGAAGCAGCCTTCACTTGGTACCGCACTGTGCGAGGGAATGGAGAGGCGATGCGATTTTCCTTGTGGCCCGTAGATTAAGCTATCCCAGTCGAGCAGTTTTGGTGGCGTTGCTGACAGTGATGCGTGTGCGTGCACTTGTAAACGTGCTCGGCTGTCGCGTACCCCTGGAAAAGCGAGCATAGGCTTACGAAAAAGCAGGGGAGGGGGGTGGGGTGCAACGGGGTGGTCGTCGTCTTCTTCACTCATGATGGCAGCTGTGCTCTTGCACGACGCATCATCTGGAATGACATATTGCTTGTTGGGAAAGAGCGGCGCGATGTTAGAACAAGCGCCCAGCCAGCAGTGACCCGAATCTCCAGCAGCCATAGCCAGCGGTTGGACCGCGCGCGTTGTATGTGTAGCTCCATGGTTGAGTTGGGTGGAGGCGTGGAGAGGGCGGGTGGCACACCACCGATCGGTGCTGTCGAGCGCGGTGGTTGAGTTCCGAGTGGCGTATGAGAAAATGCGCCGAGAGTGGACAGCGTCCTGCTAGAGAGTAGAGGCCACATTTGTCTAGCCCTAATCTCCAACCATTTGTACTTCAGGCATTGGCTGTGGTCAGTACTTTTTTTTGCTTGTGTCGTTTCCTTAGCTTGTGATATTTCAGCCCCGCGAGATAACTCCCCCACACTGCAAACTGAGCGAAATTTTATTTACGTTGACTTAGTCTTTGGAGCAATAAAGGAACTGGAGGTTGTAGCAAAGTGAAAGAAAAAGAAATTTTATAAGAGGCGTTGTGTTTGTTAGTTTTAGCTATTTATTTACCATTTACCGCAGTACTAGCGCCGACTGACGTATATAGAGGTGTATACACAACGCAGTGGCCTCTTGAAGTTGAATCCGAGCGATGGAGCCGAATACTGCACAAAGCCCCTCCACCGCTCACCACATAAAAACACACGCTCTCTTCTTAACACGTTATTTTTCCCGCTTAATCATATTGTGCCTTTTGCCCGCAAGGTTAATTTTGTTCTGTGTGCAAATGCAGGATAATTGAATACAGCGCTAAGCTCAGCTTCTCAGCCCACCCACTCCTATTCTACACCGCCGTATTAAAGTCGTATCAGCCAGTTTACAATCGAAAAGCGAGTATCTTCTCTATATTGATGTATACACTAGACAAGTTTGAAAATTAAAGCTCTTCTTTAAAAAACATATTTTAGACGATTTAAGGGCTCACAGCATATTTCATCACATTTGTCATGAAGCACATGTTTTCCACCTGATGCGAACGACACAAAAGTGCATCTGTGTGGCGAGATTCAACTGTATATGCTGTTTTTGACGCTAAAAAGTAAGCCAGCGTCGTTAAATCGGCAGCATATTTTTTCTTTCTTTCTTTCTTTCTTTTTTTCTTTTTTTCTTTCTTTCTATCTATCTATCTATCTATGTTTCTTCCTTTTTTCTTTCCTTCTTTCTTTTCTTCTGTCTTTCTTTTTTTCTTTTCTTTGTTTTTGCGTGGAAGATTATTTGCTATTGGCAGAGCCTATGTTTAGGCTGGAACCGGCCCTGGCCACGCAAGGCCTGTCGGATCGGTAGTTCCCGCCATAGAGGGCGAGTGTATCTGCATCATCTTTGCGAGACGATATTTAGAGCAATGGCACAGACAATGTGTGGATCGACCAGCGAAGTTGATTGCAGCTATGCGATTTTTTGAGCGCGCGGTTTCGGCGGAAAGCTCCTGTGTTTCGTGATGTCTGCCGAGGGAGGCTCGCTCTCAATTCCTCAAACTGCGGCTCTCATGTTCTTCCGCTCGGTAACTGCCGAAGCCAAGCTCTGTGCTTGGTTCCAGGCCTTTCCTCCTTGGTTTATTCAAAATCGCCCTAATCCATAGCGAAAGCTACAGCGTAGACTGCAGCGCCTTAAGTGGCCTAATGCTCGTATGTGAGACGGCTGGAGCACGGCAGATGCAGCGGTTTTGTAATCGAATAGCGGTATTTCGCTCTCTTTATTTTTGTTTTGCTCTTGACACATGCTTTTTTTTAACCTCAAGTACTTGGTTTCAGGAAAACCGTGTACAGTACGCGGATGCATTTACAGCGCGTTTTTTCCCTAAAACCAACGGCCCTTGAAACAAACTGTAATATTGGTGCCTTAAGCATATGATCTCTCCCGTACCTCAGACGTTAAAAGAAAGAAAGAAAGAAAAGAGATAACTGCAAGCTATCGGACTTAGTGGGACAGGAGGGGGTTTCGTAATGGGCGTCTCGTATACCATGATATGGTAAAAACGGCAATGCGCTGGGAGTCTTTCCCAGTAATTGAAACTCCGCGAGAGCCTGCTTTCTGCAACCATTCCCGTGCATGTGTGCATGACTGATCGTCTGCTTAATATTTTCATTTGCCGCTGCACTGATTGGCGCTCGCTGCGATCACTTGTGATCCGAGAGAGCGTAATCTTGCCTTTTTTCCCCCTGAATCTACATTTCGGTCTCTTGAGATCTAATTACCAGAACGAAGTTCTGTTCCTTATTCTCCGGGAAGGGAAAACGAGCTCTCTTAGCCCCGTGAGGGCTGATTCTATTATAATCGCATTCAATCTGACTGAAAGAAACTCTTAATCTCGCGTAATCTTGTTTAGCCTATAATGGGATTTGACGCTGTTTGTAAGGTGCATGAGCTGGAGTTTACTGTCCGAGGAAAACACCTCCACGAGGCAGGGCTGCATGACTGCACGTGCCACATAGTGACGTCAGCTCGAGGGGCGCCACTGTACGGTTGCACCATCCGAGTGAAATAACGATAGCTATATAGCAGCCGAGGCAGAAACAGATATGTCAGATTGGTCGCGCATGTCGTTCCGACGTTGTACTGGACGCGGAAAAGGATTATGCTGGGAATGTACAAATGACCAAGGAGACGTCGGGTGCGAAATTTCTGTACAAGAAACATGAAAAATTTGGCAGCTCGTTTATGCCAATAGAGATGGTTGGGAAGGCAAGTGGCGAGCTACGTACGAGATTTCTGCTTGCTACACTGCGCTTAAGTATCGAAAAAGGGGTGTAAGAGAGGACAAAGAGGGGGAAAGAAAATAGAAAAACCGCATATTCCACGGACCCTCATAGACTTTATTAAAAGCGAGGTTCCCTCTCGCGGCGTGTGGAAGACATTTTTGTTCAGTGCGCCGCTTACTTCGCGCCACTTTTTTTTTTGCACTTCCACTTTTAGTTCCGGTCACGTGTTAGCAGACACGGTGCACCCGGAACCACGGCCACGCTTCAAAACGCGCGGCTTGCCTAAAGCATGAAATCTAACCGCCATTGCTCCGAGCACACCTCGAGAGGAATGGCGTGTGTGTGGCTCCGGCTTTAGTCTTCGCAGTGTGCGCATCCGCGCACTAGCTCCAAACACACAGAAATTGCGGGTAATGCTTCGTTGAAAGGCGGGGGGGGGGGGGGTTATTAGCTCCAAATTGCGTAATACAAGCATGACCACTTTTTTTTCAGTCGTGCTCGTGCCGGAAAAAGTGAAACACCTGAATGGCCAGGCAAACGCTAACGCTTACTACAGGACAACGCACATCACTGCTATGTGCAAGCTGTGTACTTCCGACGCGTCGTGTACCATCAACTATACGTCATATTCTCAGCCACTCGAGGCCAGCAAACCCGTAGAGTGCTGCTTCAATATGTCACACTCCGGTCGAGTGGGTGCTGGACTAATTCATTTCGCACTGCGTAACATCACTCGATGAACAGTATATCCCATATACTGACTAGCAGAAACGCCAGAAACGGCAGCTCGGCAAGTGATGCCATAACCGGGGTGGCTGCTGCGCAAGTGTTTTGCAGCATGCCACTTTTGCATTATTTACGCGTATAGCTTGCTTGAGGCAGATTTGCGTAAACCTATAGTTACGGGGCTTCCATAGTGCGTGATATCATAAAGTGCGTCGGGGCTATAAATGTACATTCATGATGCGTATCTGTGTATAACGTTAAATCAGTGTGTCTCAATTCCACTTGATTAGTTATGTTCCTGACGTTTCATTCGGAATGCTCCAACTTCCTATACCATTGCGGTCTTAGCGAAACACCGGGATGTCACTTCATTTTTTTTCCAATCTGCACGAGTGATCCAGATTGCGAAAGCAATGACCTTTGTCTATAAACCCTTTCACTGTTTACTAACACAGACCCTTGATGACATCTGGTGTCCTCCGCCGATGTGCCAAAATAGGATCGGTTAACAAGAAGAGCTTTAGAAATTAGCCCGCCGAGTTTCTACACCTTATTTGTGTTATTTCGCAAAATATATTCAAAAAATTGCTCTTTTGAGCCAGATAAATGTCATACAATATTCTCTTGAACTTGACGGACGTTCCTTTTATCTGAAAAGCTAAAAACAAAGTTTTCCTACATTTGAAAGGAACTTAAAAACGTGCTTTCAGTTTTGACGTAAAAAGCTGGTAAATGAAGTGGGTGGAAGTTTCCTGAGGTACAACACTTGTGACCTTGAAACCGTCTGTATTCAAAACATTTTACACAAACAGCGCTGGCTATGTGCTTCGGAACACTCGCCCAAACAAGCGCGCACGTCTACACAGTTTCTGAGCGAACCAAGAAATCAGGGGGTCAGAAATGGAGTGAGCGATGTGATAATAATTCCTGGGCTTAGTTTATATAGTGACAGAAGTTATTCTGGAGTCTCCAGAATAATTTACGCCGCCCTGTGTTCGGTAATATTAACCTTAATTTATGCACACTGGATTGTCTTTTGTATTTCGCGTCCATCATAATGTACCCGTGGCCATAAGCGTGCTGTAGAGGGTTCCCCTCCATGGTGCCAGGGGCGAAGGTTCCTCGCAGCACTGCTGCCTTCCTATTACTAAGTCTACTAAGCCAATGTAAAGGGTGCACTTTGCGCTCCCCCTCCCTCCTTATAGGAACTGAAATCTAAAGGACATGGTGCTTCAGAAGAACTCACAACCATGATAGATGATATGGAGTTATCGTGAGTGCGTTGGTACGATAACCGCGCCGTGTCATTTCTGTCGAACTTTCTTGGGAGGGATTCAGTTCAAAAGACTTGGCGCTGGTTCACCCTAGCCAAGGAGTTTCGTTAGAATGATTGCCCCAGCGTAGTAAAAGTATGCAACAGACAATTGGTTGGAGTCGACATGCTGAACTCACTGCTTGGGCAACCACAGTGACACTTGAATTTTTACCCATATGCTAGACTTATCGGTAGTAGCAGCGTGGTTACTGTACTGAAGGGGGCAGGAGAAGCTTGGCAAGAAAGAAGTGCTACCGCTGGCTCAATTGAAAAGAGAATTGACAGAATGCTTTACCTCTCACAACAAGTAACTACACAAAAAGTGACCAGGAAGGTCTTCTAGAGAAGATATCGAATTTCAGGTTCAAGGCAAAAAAGCACGGAGACCGGCTGCACCATTGCCCCTCAAGGACGTCTGATGTGACCAAGTTGGCCACTGGCTAGTATTTGATGATAAGGCACGAAGATGTGAGCGGCCATCTTGCACAAAGAAGTCGTCAGTAAGATGCAGGAACTACAACAATTATCTGTACCTGAAAAACAACTGTTTCATTTCATTCTGCACATCGCGCTAAAAAGATCACCTCCCTCAATGCTGTGTGTTTGCCCATGGCAGCAAGACCGCTCCGACTTCTTCAAGGAGTGCCCTATTTGGCACAAAGCTGTAGCTTCTTTAATACAGCCATTATAACCCTGAAACTTTTTGTACACGTTTTGGTTCATTCAGCCAATAATAAAAGTTGAAAAAATAAAATTTAGAATGACTTTTTTCAAATTCATGCACTAGAGGGACATATATATATATATATATATATATATATATATATATATATATATATATATATATATATATAGCTCAGTGATATATATATATATATAGCTATATATATATATATATATATATATATATATATATATATATAGCTATATATATAGCTATATATATATAGCTATATATATATAGCTATATATATATAGCTATATATATAGCTATATATATATATATATATATATAGCTCAGTGATATATATAGCTCAGTGGTTAGAGCATCGAACGCGTAATTCGAAGGTCGTAGGTTCGATTCCTGCTTACAGTTGGTAATTTTTTCATCCACTTTTCTTTCTTCTTATTTACATTCCATTAATGTTAATAACTTCCCCTGTACATTCCTTGGCATTACTGTCTGTTATATCTCATTATTATTGTGTTAAAAACACGGAAAAACGAGCCCTTAGGTATACACTTCTTTCCCTTATTTCATTGAACGAGGGTCTCGTACTGGCAGACTTGGTGTGTTTAGGTTGTATAAGAGGGACAATTAATCAGCTGCCCGCTCATAATAAGTTCACGTGCTACGTGACGCCAAACATGCGCATAAGAGTGTTTTCACACTCGTTGTTTGGCTTATAGATGGCGCTGACTGTCGCTCCTACTTCTAAAAAAATTCACAGATAAACCCAAAAAAGTGGATGGAGGGAGTGCCGCTGTAATAGCTCAGTGGTTAGAGCATCGAACGCGTAATTCGAAGGTCGTAGGTTCGATTCCTGCTTACAGTTGGTAATTTTTTCATCCACTTTTCTTTCTTCTTATTTACATTCCATTAATGTTAATAACTTCCCCTGTACATTCCTTGGCATTACTGTCTGTTATATCTCATTATTATTGTGTTAAAAACACGGAAAAACGAGCCCTTAGGTATACACTTCTTTCCCTTATTTCATTGAACGAGGGTCTCGTACTGGCAGACTTGGTGTGTTTAGGTTGTATAAGAGGGACAATTAATCAGCTGCCCGCTCATAATAAGTTCACGTGCTACGTGACGCCAAACATGCGCATAAGAGTGTTTTCACACTCGTTGTTTGGCTTATAGATGGCGCTGACTGTCGCTCCTACTTCTAAAAAAATTCACAGATAAACCCAAAAAAGTGGATGGAGGGAGTGCCGCTGTAATAGCTCAGTGGTTAGAGCATCGAACGCGTAATTCGAAGGTCGTAGGTTCGATTCCTGCTTACAGTTGGTAATTTTTTCATCCACTTTTCTTTCTTCTTATTTACATTCCATTAATGTTAATAACTTCCCCTGTACATTCCTTGGCATTACTGTCTGTTATATCTCATTATTATTGTGTTAAAAACACGGAAAAACGAGCCCTTAGGTATACACTTCTTTCCCTTATTTCATTGAACGAGGGTCTCGTACTGGCAGACTTGGTGTGTTTAGGTTGTATAAGAGGGACAATTAATCAGCTGCCCGCTCATAATAAGTTCACGTGCTACGTGACGCCAAACATGCGCATAAGAGTGTTTTCACACTCGTTGTTTGGCTTATAGATGGCGCTGACTGTCGCTCCTACTTCTAAAAAAATTCACAGATAAACCCAAAAAAGTGGATGGAGGGAGTGCCGCTGTAATAGCTCAGTGGTTAGAGCATCGAACGCGTAATTCGAAGGTCGTAGGTTCGATTCCTGCTTACAGTTGGTAATTTTTTCATCCACTTTTCTTTCTTCTTATTTACATTCCATTAATGTTAATAACTTCCCCTGTACATTCCTTGGCATTACTGTCTGTTATATCTCATTATTATTGTGTTAAAAACACGGAAAAACGAGCCCTTAGGTATACACTTCTTTCCCTTATTTCATTGAACGAGGGTCTCGTACTGGCAGACTTGGTGTGTTTAGGTTGTATAAGAGGGACAATTAATCAGCTGCCCGCTCATAATAAGTTCACGTGCTACGTGACGCCAAACATGCGCATAAGAGTGTTTTCACACTCGTTGTTTGGCTTATAGATGGCGCTGACTGTCGCTCCTACTTCTAAAAAAATTCACAGATAAACCCAAAAAAGTGGATGGAGGGAGTGCCGCTGTAATAGCTCAGTGGTTAGAGCATCGAACGCGTAATTCGAAGGTCGTAGGTTCGATTCCTGCTTACAGTTGGTAATTTTTTCATCCACTTTTCTTTCTTCTTATTTACATTCCATTAATGTTAATAACTTCCCCTGTACATTCCTTGGCATTACTGTCTGTTATATCTCATTATTATTGTGTTAAAAACACGGAAAAACGAGCCCTTAGGTATACACTTCTTTCCCTTATTTCATTGAACGAGGGTCTCGTACTGGCAGACTTGGTGTGTTTAGGTTGTATAAGAGGGACATTTAATCAGCTGCCCTGCTCATAATAAGTTCACGTGCTACGTGACGCCAAACATGCGCATAAGAGCGTTTTCACACTCGTTGTTTGGCTTATAGATGGCGCTGACTGTCGCTCCTACTTCTAAAAAAATTCACAGATAAACCCAAAAAAGTGGATGGAGGGAGTGCCGCTGTAATAGCTCAGTGGTTAGAGCATCGAACGCGTAATTCGAAGGTCGTAGGTTCGATTCCTGCTTACAGTTGGTAATTTTTTCATCCACTTTTCTTTCTTCTTATTTACATTCCATTAATGTTAATAACTTCCCCTGTACATTCCTTGGCATTACTGTCTGTTATATCTCATTATTATTGTGTTAAAAACACGGAAAAACGAGCCCTTAGGTATACACTTCTTTCCCTTATTTCATTGAACGAGGGTCTCGTACTGGCAGACTTGGTGTGTTTAGGTTGTATAAGAGGGACAATTAATCAGCTGCCCGCTCATAATAAGTTCACGTGCTACGTGACGCCAAACATGCGCATAAGAGTGTTTTCACACTCGTTGTTTGGCTTATAGATGGCGCTGACTGTCGCTCCTACTTCTAAAAAAATTCACAGATAAACCCAAAAAAGTGGATGGAGGGAGTGCCGCTGTAATAGCTCAGTGGTTAGAGCATCGAACGCGTAATTCGGAGGTCGTAGGTTCGATTCCTGCTTACAGTTGGTAATTTTTTCATCCACTTTTCTTTCTTCTTATTTACATTCCATTAATGTTAATAACTTCCCCTGTACATTCCTTGGCATTACTGTCTGTTATATCTCATTATTATTGTGTTAAAAACACGGAAAAACGAGCCCTTAGGTATACACTTCTTTCCCTTATTTCATTGAACGAGGGTCTCGTACTGGCAGACTTGGTGTGTTTAGGTTGTATAAGAGGGACAATTAATCAGCTGCCCGCTCATAATAAGTTCACGTGCTACGTGACGCCAAACATGCGCATAAGAGTGTTTTCACACTCGTTGTTTGGCTTATAGATGGCGCTGACTGTCGCTCCTACTTCTAAAAAAAATTCACAGATAAACCCAAAAAAGTGGATGGAGGGAGTGCCGCTGTAATAGCTCAGTGGTTAGAGCATCGAACGCGTAATTCGAAGGTCGTAGGTTCGATTCCTGCTTACAGTTGGTAATTTTTTCATCCACTTTTCTTTCTTCTTATTTACATTCCATTAATGTTAATAACTTCCCCTGTACATTCCTTGGCATTACTGTCTGTTATATCTCATTATTATTGTGTTAAAAACACGGAAAAACGAGCCCTTAGGTATACACTTCTTTCCCTTATTTCATTGAACGAGGGTCTCGTACTGGCAGACTTGGTGTGTTTAGGTTGTATAAGAGGGACAATTAATCAGCTGCCCGCTCATAATAAGTTCACGTGCTACGTGACGCCAAACATGCGCATAAGAGTGTTTTCACACTCGTTGTTTGGCTTATAGATGGCGCTGACTGTCGCTCCTACTTCTAAAAAAATTCACAGATAAACCCAAAAAAGTGGATGGAGGGAGTGCCGCTGTAATAGCTCAGTGGTTAGAGCATCGAACGCGTAATTCGAAGGTCGTAGGTTCGATTCCTGCTTACAGTTGGTAATTTTTTCATCCACTTTTCTTTCTTCTTATTTACATTCCATTAATGTTAATAACTTCCCCTGTACATTCCTTGGCATTACTGTCTGTTATATCTCATTATTATTGTGTTAAAAACACGGAAAAACGAGCCCTTAGGTATACACTTCTTTCCCTTATTTTATATATATATATATATATATATATATATATATTTATATATAAAGAGAGAGAGAGAAGACAGAAAAGGTATGGAGGTTAACCAGATTACGCCCATGTGCTACACGCTATGCAATGGTACATTCGACAGGTATCCACGAGGCTCCCACTCAGATTAGAACAATACGGTGCGCTCGCTCTGTTGATCCGAGTCTGAGAGCGCGTGCCTGAACCGAATATGCAGCCGCTCCCTAGAGCACCTAAAGGCCGGAAAAGGAAACACGTCAACGCGTCGTCTGTCGCAAACAGGCGCGGCCCGGGAGTCACGTGATAACACTTCGCGCTCCGAGGTCAAAGAGAGACCGCTTCAGAGTACTGTGAGCTGTAGCGCGGCGTTCTGAAATAACCAGCAGACCATAGTTAGGACGCTCGACATCGACCAAGCAAACGTAATGCGCGCTTTGCCAGAGCGCTTGAAAACACGAGAAAAGACGCCTAGCCATAGCACACGTCCAGTAGCTGGCAACGGCACAACTGAAGATGCACCTGTAAGTCCGAAAAATAGTACCATCAGAGCGAATCAAAGCGATGGATGTAGGCGCAATTTCAGCATTTTGGCAACATCGTGGCCAGTGCTTCCATCAAAGCTGTCGAACACAACATCCTCAAAGGTCACGCCTCATTAAGTGTTGAAACCAGCCTCCGCCAAAGCCATGTCTGCAGTAGAAAATATAGAAAATACTTTAAACTGGGCGCCAGAAACGGCGCCAGCCAACAATGATGCCCAACTTGTAACCATGCTTAAGATGTTTGTTAACGTCGTCAGATCTCTCATAACTAGTCGTCAAACGCCAGCAGCATTAGCCGCACAACAGCTCTTGGAGGCTTTCGTTCCAGTTCTCGACAGTCTTCACTAAAAGAACATGAACACCCGTCACTAGCCCCGTCCCTATGTGCTGCATTGGAACGTCAGGTCTCTACGACCGTGCCGTTCTGATCTCGTTCCTAGGCTCCTTGCAATTAAGAATCTGCCGGATGTTATAGCTCTCGAAGAAACCAATGTGAGAAATGACGAGGTCAGATTTCCGGGTTACGTAGGCTTTCACAGCAATACCCGATGCACGGGGATGGCGTGTGCACCTTTCCAGTGTACAGACACCACGCATCCACCAAATACTTTGAAAGCGTCATTGTACATATGATCTGATGTTCATTTTGCATTGATTGACTCAAGTGACCTCTGCGACGCCGACTCTGAATGTGTATCAGTTGCTATTAATCTGAGGAATACAACTACGACTATGGAAAGCATATATTTTCGGCCAGCGCGATCTTCGGACATCTCACTGCTGGAGTGCCTGCTATCTCGATGTTGCTCATCATTTCTGTTGTGTGGAGATTTCAATGCTAATTATCCTTGTTGGTGTTGTTGCCCACAAGATAATTGTGGAGTGAGAATCAATGAGCTTCTTGTAAACATGATCGGCAGACCCTTAATGACGGCTAATACACGTTTGTCGGCAGAGGAAGGGAACAATTCATCATTGATCTTGCCATATCAACGAGAGATGTGCGTCTTGCTTGGTCTAGCGAAGCTGACCCATGGAGTTCAGATCATCTGCCTATTTGGCTGGCTCCAGAGAATTCTCCTAGCAGCCAGAGTGCTGTCTACACAGTGAACAATTGACACAAATTCCGTCAGCTGATTGCAGGGCGCCATCACACGATAACTTGTTCAAACTTGTGAGTTAATGTCTACATGAAGCTACAGTACGACGACTGCGAAGCATAGACAAGCCAAACCCTGACCTAAAGCTTTTGAGACGACGTGCTTGTACACGCCGTGCCTACAGGAGCGCACTGGGTTCCAAAAGAAGCTCTGATTGGACACTTCAAAACCGCTTAGATGCAGCCATTAGGCGGCACACAAAACAACCTCGTCGAAGAAGCTGGGCCGCATTGTTTAGCCCGTTGCATATGCGAGTGGTTTCGGGAGTGTACTTTACCTCTGTTATCGTCACGTGCCCTAAGCGAAGACGGTGTTACGTACAAAGCCTTGCGAAACCTTGACGTGGTCTTTTATCAATGTATCCTGGACGAATACAACAAAGTGTGGCGAACGAGTCTGATTCCTGGTTAATGAAAATCCTCTGTGGCGAAGCCAATTTAAAGCCTGGTTGACCTGCACAACACCCGAAGTCATACCGGATAATATCACTAACTTCTTATGGTATGAAGCTGATGGCACGTATGGTGCTGTATTGTCTAGACGCCAGATTACAGGAGCTCACTTTCTTCCCCAATGTCATGAGTTCATTTTATCCCCACCGTTAAGCCCTCGACATCATAGCAGATCTTTTATGATCGCTTGAATCTGCTAGAGCAAATGGACATTCAGCGTATGTTCTATTTCTTGATATACAGCAAGCGTTTGACTCGGTACCACATAAGGTGATTATTTGTGCACTAATGAATGAAGGAACTTCATGTCGTCTGTTACACTTTCTCCGTGATTTTCTATCTGAGCGCAGAATGAATGTGCATATTGGAGAAATACAGAGTGAACCCCGCGCTGTTAAACATGGCGTCCTGCAAGGCAGCGTCTGGTCACCGCTTTTCTTTAACAGCGAACCTGCTGGACTTCCACGCCGATTATGACAAGAGTGTGACTTTCCTATATGCATAGCAATTTATGCTGATGACATCGCACTCTGGGTCAGTGGTCCGTCACACCATGGTCACATCTTCGTGGTATATTGCAGTGAGCTGTGAATACAACTTCAGAATACTTGGTGTAAGTTGGCCTGTAGGTTTCACCAACGAAGTCAGCTGCGATCGCGCATCATTCAAGGCAACGCGCTCGTCGAAGCCTTAGTAGTCTTTACCTCGGAGACACACCAATACAATGGGTACTCCAACATCGCTACTTGGATGTAATTATCGATGATCGTCTTTCTTGACGCCCTGCTGTCAAGACTGCAAGGCGAAAACCGCTGTCCCTTTTCTAGTATGTAGCCGCCTTGACTGCTAGGGGTGATGGCATTGATCAGAAGACGGCACTACAGGTTTACCAATCAGCTGTGCTCTCTTGCTTGATGTATGCCTTGCCATTCTTGAATGTACTGCCTGCTTTATATACTCAGCTAGAACGGGATCATTGTATTGCTCTCCTACTACTGTTTGACTTACCTCGTGAAGCACAATCCATCATCCTACTACTGACTAACGCACACCAGTTGCCGGTAAAGCTGAAAGCTGACCAGAGAGCGCTACATCATATTAAGCGTATGAACCGAGCCCCAGATGGCTAGACACTTCTTAAGTGGCTGTTACAGCGTCCATTTTCTCTGATGGGTAAAATGGCGGCTTTGTTCAATGATATTACTGGCAATTCCGGTAAAACTGTTGAGTGGGCAACATTGAAGGAGCACAGCCCCTGTGCCTTCCTAAACCATCGGTCAATTCCAGGAATACGCAAAAAGTGCGAGCAGACTGTTTCGGAAATATACCAATTAGCTCATTCACACTTATTTGAAAACTTCGAAGACTATGCAAAAGTATTTACGGACGCTTCTGTAAGCAGCGATGACCTGAGCGCTTCTGCAGCTTTCTTCTGCCCTTCAACCGATATCAGGCGGTTGTTTAAAATACCGCACCCCCCATCGTCGGTGACGACTGAGTTAGCAGTGATGGATGTCGCCCTTAAGTACGTACAAGAAGGGTTACCAGCATCGAAGGTTGTCATCCTCACCAACTCTTAGCAGACTCACCAGCAAAGAGACCTACTGCCCTATTCTAAGCAACATCTTGGAATACATCAAGAATAATGTGTGACGTGGGGTATGCACAAGGTACCTTCACACGTGGGCATTGCGGGCAATGAAGAAGCAGATCGCCTTGTTTCGTCATGCAACCATGATGGCTGTGACTGTCCGGGAATTGTATGTACGATGGACAACTCTCGTCTGTTTATATGCCGACAGCTCCTAAAGCAGCACCCATACCAGCGTGTGGCGAATGGATCGTTCCCTTCCCGTGTTCGTGGCCGTGGCTTGCCTCGTCGTTCCCGAGCGCTGTTGTACAAACTAAGAGGGGGCTCTGCGGTGGTGCGTGAACGATTACACCATCAAGGGCGTGTGGCAGTTTGTGGCTTTTGCGAAACGCTTGAGCATCTCATAGTGCACTGTCCCACAATTATTACTCAGCGGTCTTTGCTGATTAAGGAATATAAATTTCTAGAACATAATTGCGCGACCCTGGATGACTACCTCCTTCCGAGCAGTTGTGACTCCCAACGCGACCAGGCCCACTTAACTCTCCTTACATTTATGAGCCAAACAGACCTGGCCACCCGTTTATAGTCATTTTTGATTATTTTTTAGTTTTTTCACTCATACTCATTGAAGTCTTTGTCATTTTTTTCCTTCCTCATCACCTTTCTTCTCTTTCCCCTCTATTCCTTGTTTCCTCTGTTTCTTCATCTCCTCCCGAAAGAGTGAGCAGGCGTTGTGTCCCTCCAGGTGGCAGTTCCCAGCTTGCTCTCTCCCCCTTTCCTCTGTATCCTTGTGTCTGTGTATGCAAATCAAATGAAGAAATACCATCAGAAACGCTGCTAAAGGAATCGTCTCGACTATAGATGCCCTCACGTGGGCTGAAGTATTTTTTTTATATTTTCAGCGGAAAAAGCTTCTACGAGTGTACTCTTTCGGGCATTCTCAACACGTTTACGAATGATGATGCCCGACTGCTGAAAATGAAACTGAACGTGCTGTTGTCTATGAACAGCCAAATGCTGACTAACACTTACTATTGAGGAAGTTTACACGAATAGTTAACTTGAAAACATGGAACGTGTATCTGAAAAGCAACCTGTAAGTAATCTGCTCAGCTATACAAACTAGAAGATTTGGTTGGAAAACAAGACACAGCTGAGTCGATTAAACGTGACAGCATAACAGCGAGCTGAGCTGTAATCATAGCCAACTGTGGTTTAAGGAAGCAGAATGGTGTAACATATATAACGCATGCTTTTACCTATCGCTTAGTCACTGATGCTCTCATAAGGCGAACCAAAGACACAACCAGACGGCTCAAGCGCGTCGGCACCGGCCTATAAGGTGACTCATAACGAGCAGATTGTTTAAATAACCACAGGGGGTCGAAATTTCATCATATTCATATGGCGGTTTGGGACGTTAAACTTTACATATCAATCAATCAATCAATCAATCATTCAATCGAACAATCAATCAATCAATCAATCTATCAACTTCAGGAGATTTGGTTGAAAATATCTATTCAGCGCGTACGCAAAAAAAAACTCCAGGGTCCCATTTGTAATAGTCTATAACACAAGGAGAGCACGAAAGACGGCTTCCTTTCCTTCGCAGTCAATTTGCGCCCCCCTTCGCATCCGAAAGCTTTTCGAAAATAACATGCTTTCACTCTGCCTCCGAGCTTGGAGGAAATACAAGCTTTCGGCACCTCCTATACACTCTCAGTCGGGTGCCGGATAACGAACGGCATATAGGCGGCGCACTCCTACTTACTGACTAAAATCTGGTCTACAAGGAGCCCAGATAATAAAAAAATACCCATGACAGGCGCGAGGCGTGGAGGTACTGCCTATAGCCGGTAAGAGCGGGCGCAAGAAGGAAAAAAAAGTAAGAACCGCCGCCTCTGTCACGCCATCCTGGCTCCTGGAGCCGTTATCAGCTTACTCAGACCTGTTCAGCGATGGGCGCGAGCGCGAAAAAAAAACAAAAGGAAGGGAAACACTGCATAATAAGTGCAGTTCTTATATTCCGGCATGGATTTGTGACAGTGAATCACGACCAAGACAACTAGTGTACTGCGGTGGAGATAAAGTACCAGCGATAAAAATGCCTACTTTCTAAAAATCAACTGCTTGCAGTAACAATGAAGATTTTAAGGTTCGTTCTGCACCATTTGTTGAACTCAACTGCATGAAGACGTTCGTGAAAGATTCGTTCAGGAAGCATTATTTATTTGGAGGTAGACCTACCTGTCCGTCGCTAATTTCTGTGCGTCATACTTGACCTTGGCGCGCGTTTCGGCATTCACTTGAACAGCGGTGTGATGCTTAATAAAGGTAAGAGTAGCCACTCCCCATAAACAAGATCAGCTAAAGACTGACAATGAGTAAAAATCACTATATATCACTAAATAATGCGCTTACTTTATAATTGCGGAAATAAGTAATCGTCGAAAACCTAAAAAAGCACTGCGGCCCCAACATGCAGCTGGTGGCAGTTCACGCGTACGAAATGCAAACGTTAGAGTAGGCACGCTAAAGTACCAATGCAAACTTTACGTGCGAAAGCGTATTCTCTTCAAACAGCTGAGAATAGGCTGCTGTCACTGACATGCTGGTACCTCCCGACACAAACAAGCGAAATTGCTCACAGCACAGGCACGTGCGAGAAACATACGTAGGTTTCAACAGCCGAATACAGCCTCCTAGCGCTGGTATCCGGAAATGTTTGTGAGCGAAACACCCGCGGTCTACGGGGAAGCATTAAAACGACGCACGAACACACGTTAAACGTTCATGCAAAACGGCTCCCCACGAACAGAAGTCGGATGCTAAAGCACTCAGCATGTTTGTCCCGAGTTCATGAAGCCCTACAGACTATTCGGTAATGAAATGCATGCGAAAACAAATGCATATGGCACAAAAAAAAGTTTAAGGTTCCGCTGACGGTTTGCAAAAAGCCACTTGGTAGATATATACACCCGCAAAAAACTCTCCTTCGTGCGGTGGCGCTGTGGTGCAATAAGACATCTGCTTTACGTGTATGCGGTCCTGAATTCGATTCCAGTGCTTAGTGTGCTTTGAATGTTATTCGCGCAGATGTAGATGATTGTGATACTAATGGTTTTACAATTACCTATAGTCATAACATCCACTGCATTATCCGCGAGAAACCGCTCTCGATTGCGCAAAACAATGCGTTTTTTTTTTGTCCATGCGTCAGGGCCAGGCCGCTTACGGAAATGCCACGCCTAAGCGCAGACCGTAACTTGAGAGGAAAAATTTGGCTTAAAATTCCGGTTGATCCTTGTCCCTGCTATTCTGAAGGCCACTTCAAATCAGGCCGGTTTCTCTGGGACACGGTTACGGAGCCGCGTAGTATCGGCCATAATTTGACTTGATTTCTTGCCTGCAGGTGTATATTATATAGCCAGGATTTGACTAAGAGTGTAGATTTGCACAGCGTCCGTGATCGCGCCTTTGACCACGCGACAATGTTCTGCAATGTCGTCAAGATGTGACGTAATTAGAGCATTACAATGATGTCTCTAAGATGTCACAAGTTCTGCCTATCTATGCCGTCATGATGGCGTCACGTTTCATTAAGATCGTGGGACTTTTGGTAGACTGAATGCGCGCACTACGAAGCATGCAGACAGCGGGCCGAGTGGGCATGTATTGATCGTTAGCGGAAAGCACGCACTGACTACGGGGATAATTCACGGGCACACTCTAATTTACCTAATTATCACGTGATATTTTGTCGACGTTTATTGCTTAGTAATTTTTTTGCATCACCATGGCTCACGCCGGCTCCGGTCTCGCGATGTGTCGTCAGGTCTCCCGAAATGTCGAAATTCCGACGGTAAATTTTCGCGTTTGATGAAGTATCTAAGGCATTCTTCTTTGATTACGTGCGTCTGATCGTCCATATATAGTACATCTATCCATGAGCTGTAGACTCCGGTTAACGTGTATGATTCATTCAAAAAACAAAATAAAAACGGCTATGTTGTATCGCCGGAATTTATATAGAACAGGCCAGAATTTCTTGCCTCGGGCAGAGCCGCCGCCGAAAAATCTTCATCGAGACAAATCTATTGCGACTAATCGGAAACGCAGTCAGCAAAACACACAGTCATATGCCGCGTGTCTCTGTTCATCCGCTATAGCAGGTCAAGTGAGCGAGACCTTGAGCGAAACAGCGCACTCCCACGCTGCTTTAGGTTGCAGCCCAGCCGCGGTGGTCCAGTGGTTAAGGTACTCGGCTGCTGACCCACAGGTCGCGGGATCGAATCCCGGCTGTGGTGACTCCATTTTTGGTGGCAGCGAAAATACTGTAGGCCCGTGTGCTGAGATTTGGAAACTTGTTAAGAACTCCAGGTGGTCGAAATTACCGTGCCCATCCACTACGGCCTCTCTCATATTCATATGGTGTTTTTGGGACGTTAAACCCCACACATCAATCTTCTGATGCTTTAGGTTGCATTGTAGAGATAACTTACGTAGCACCACGCAGCTTTGCCTTAAATATGACGTGAAATTCATTATCCGCAGAGCCGTACTTCGCGCCTGCAAGTCTTCTCTCATTTAGCGCTGGTCAGTATGCTCACGTGACGACCGATTGCTTCGAGATCGGAGCTGTGGCAGCTTGTCTTGGATCAAGAACTGTTTCTCACTCAGCAGAATACAAGGCCACGCACTGAAAATTTTAAGGTAAGATTGATTATTGTGTCTATTTGCCGTAATTAGAGATTACAGCACTGCGAAGAATACGTTTGGGCAAGATGGCAAAACCTATGCTTAGCATTTGAAACAGCCTAAAATATTGCAATATATTGAGTTTGTCCCTATACAGTGATTTCATTACAAGGGATGCCATAGGGTAGGGCTCCAGAAATTCTGACTACCTGTGGTTTTTTTTAACATACTTCTAATCTTATCGCACGGGTCTCAATGATCTTTTTTTCTTTTGCTTCCATTGAAACGCGGCTGCCATGGCCGGGATTCGATCCCACGACCTTCGGATCAGTGGTGGAGCACCATAAACACAATTGATTGAAATGTGGTGTTTAACGTGCCAAAACCACCATATGATTATGAGAGACGACGTATAGTGGAGTGCTACGAAAATTTCGACCACCTGGGGTTCTTTAACATGCCCCCAAATCTGAGCACACGGACCTACAACATTTCCGCCTCCATCGGAAATGCAGCCACCGCAGCTTGGATTCGATCCCGCGACCTGCGGGTTAGGAGCCGGGTACCTTAGCCACTAGACCACCGCGGCGGGGCCACCATAAATACAATAACACCACGACGAGTGAGTAAAAAAGAAAAAAAGAAAAAGAACGCGCAATCACGAAGACTTGTGAAATTGCAATGTAGAGGTTCATAAGTGTAAATAGTTACGACTTCTTCTTCGAAGTGGGGTAATAAAGACACAGAGGTTGTCTGTCTCTACATTTCAGAACCATGGTATCTCAACTTTTGCACCGTTCGAAGTTTCAAGTAACTGATTGCACACAGAAATAACCAATCCGTATAACATTGTGCCATAATTGAGCGTTATAAAACACCGAGTTTCAGAACTATACGTTGGCTGATTTGTTAGCTAGTTAGGAAATAATCGGATGCTTCGAAAATATGATTTCTGGAAGCATCGGGGCACGTGCATCCAGTTTTATAATAGGTGCAGAGAAAAAGGCAAAAGGCATCATATTTCCGGGTATTACGAATGTAGTTAAACACGCGGGCTCGGCAGTTTTCCAACAGCGGCATTTCAAGCAGAGGTAGCGGTGAATAAGAAGATTGATCAGAAAAGCGATGGAAGGAGGCGGAGAAAACAAAAATGCAAAGGATGGCTGATTCGGTCATGTCCAATGTAAATTTGTTGTATATCGCGCAGTCCACACTCGCTGCTCATATGCTTCTCCTTTAGCAGAGCGTGTTCCTGCTAAGGAAGCAAGAGAAACCTGCAATAACCACCTGTCTACGCCATATTTAACTTACTTTTTTTCTTTTGCCGTCAGTCTCCCCTTTGCTTGTAGTTGCAGGTTCTCGCAAATTGAGTATCGACCACCTATCCCTTTACATGAAAAAGATGCATATACTTTCCTTTGGTAGTGCACGTTGCTGAATTTTCTTAGCAGACGCCCCAAGACAGCGACTCAGCACTTTGTGAACGCATGGCAAAAAGAAGAAAAGCAAGAGCAGAGGTGGTGTAGACTCTTCAGCGTGGTAGCAATCGCTTCGCACTCTCTGTAGCGGTCATAGCGTCGAACTGCATGGTGTAAGAGTTTCGTGTTTCTGCTACAAGCAACGCCCGTCGTCAGGATGTTAAAAGGGCGCTTGTTAGCGCACGTTTGCTAACGACGCCGTACGCCGATTACAAAGTGAGGAAAATGTTCTGGGCCCGGTATTCGTTAACAGAACACCAGTGCATATATATAGTGTAACGCGTCCCTGCAGCGTAGCTGAAACAGCAGCTATGCATATGTATTTTCGCTATATATCACCATCATCATCATCAGCATGACTACATCCACTGCAGGACAAGGGCCTCTCCCATGTTCCGCCAGTTAACCCGGTCCTGTGCTTGCTGCTGCCAATTTATACCAGCAAACTTCTTAATCTCATCTGCCCACCTAATCTTCTGTCTCCCCCTAACCCGCTTCCCTTCTCTGAGAATCCAGTTTGTTACCCTTAATGACCAGCGGTTATCCTGTCTACGCGCTACATACCTGGCCCATGTCCATTTCTCTATATATGACATCACGTAAAACTATGGGCGCTGCCCCCTAGGGCTGGTAAAACAATATTTTCTTCCGTGTATATCGCGACGTGAATGAGTAATGCCACGAATTGTCGAAGACTCCAACCCAACTGATTTCATGCGCATGCCGTAGCACTTTTCGTTTCGTTGTTAGAGATACAAATCAGTGAGGTTAAGAACTCAATGTGGCTACACGGATGCATTTCGGGCCTATGAGGATGATTATAAAGAACAACCCGACCATCTACCTGTAGGAGGCCATAGAATACTTTTGAGGCTGCATGGTGAGCAGCCGGCAACTTTACAGCGTTGCAACACCGACGACTCATCCGTCTCATATTTGAAGCTTCGCTTTGCGTAGCCACAGATCGTTGCAAAAACTGGGTCGAGAGCCCTTTATCGGAACGGCAATAAAAACTTGAAGTGTGCGAGTGAAGCCGCGGGATTGAACAGCGAACGAAGCATTGTGTACCACCGAGCCGCTGGCGCAGACTGACCTTTAGAGCAAAGGAATGGATACCAAGGGAAGGGAATCAAAGTGGAGGGCGACGGAGGGTTAAATTGGGTGGTGAAAGTGAAAAAGTGTAGGCATAAAATGAGAGCAAAGCGCTAATTAAGGCACTCGGCTGCTGACCCGCAGGTACCGGGATCGAATGCCGGCTGCGGCGGCTGCATTTTCGATGGAGGCGAAAATGCTGTAGGCCCGTGGTTCATCCTTTTATCCTTTTGCCACCAGAGGTGCCACGGGTTATCTTCCGCGACTTTAATATATATATATATATATATATATATATATATATATATATATATATATATATATATATATATATATATATATATATATATATATATATATATATGTGATCTAACAGACAGTAATGCCAAGGACTGTACAGGGGAAGTTATTAGAACCAATGGAATGTAAATAAGAAGAAAGAAAAGTGGATGAAAAAATAACCAGCCGTGAGCAGGAATCGAGCCTACGACCTTCGAATAACGCGTTCGATGCTCTAACCACTGAGCTACCACAGCGGCCTTCCCTCCATCCACTTTTTTGGGTTTATATGTGAATTTAGAAGTAGGAGTGATAGTCAGCGCCTTCTATAAGCCAAGCGACGAGTGTGAAAACACTCTTTTATCCGCATGTTTGGCGTCACGTAACGGCACGTGAACTTATTATGAGCGGGAAGCTCATTAATAGTCCCTCGTATGCAACCTAATGACACCAAGTCTGCCAGTACGAGACCCTCGTTTAATGAAATAAGGGAAAGAAGTGTATACCTAAGGGCTCGTTTTTCCCTGTTTTAACACAATATTATTGAGATCTAACAGACAGTAATGCCAAGGAATGTACAGGGGAAGTTATTAGAACCAATGGAATGTAAATAAGAAGAAAGTAATGTGGATGAAAAAATAACCAGCCGTGAACAGGAATCGAACCTACGACCTTCGAATAACGCGTTCGATGCTCTAATCACTGATTTAGATGGCGCTGACTGTCACTCCTACTTCTAAATTCACATATAAACCCAAAAAAGTGGATGGAGGGAAGGCCGCTGTGGTAGCTCAGTGGTTAGAGCATCGAACGTGTTATTCGAAGGTCGTAGGTTCGATTCCTGCTCACGGCTCGTTATTTCTTCGTCCACTTTTCTGTCTTCTTATTTACATTCCATTGGTTCTAATAACTTCCCCTGTACATTCCTTGGCATTACTGTCTGTTAGATCTCATTATTTTTGTGTTAAAACACGGAAAAACGTGCTCTTAGGTATACACTTCTTTCCCTTATTTCATTAACGAAGGTCTCGTACTGGCAGACTTAATGCCTTTAGGTTGTATACGAGGGACAATTGGTCAGCTGCCCACTCGTAACAAGTTCATGTGCTAGGTGACGCCAAACAGGCTCAGACAGAGTGTGCCACACTCGCCGCCATGGCTACTGGTGGCGCTGACTGCCACTTCCACCTTTAATTCACATATAAAACCCTATTAAGTGGCTTGGGGGATAGCTGTCGTGGTAGCTCAGTGGTAGAGCATCGAACGCGTCATTCGATAGTCCCAAGTTCGGATACTGCCCACGGCAAGTTATCTTTTCACCCACTTTTCTTCATATTTACATTACAATTTGGTGTTATATCTTCCCCTATACTTTCCTTGGCATTATTGTCTGTTAGATCTCTATAATATTGTGTCAAAACACGAAAAAACGAGCCCTTAGGTATACACATCTTTCTTTATTCATTAACAAGGGTCTCGTACTGGCAGACTTAATGCCTTTAGGTTGTATACGAGGGACAATTGCTCAGCTGCCCACTCGTAACAAGTTCACGTGCTACGTGACGCCAAACAGGCTCAGACAGAGTGTGCCACACTCACTGCTATGGCTACTGGTGGCACTGACTGACACCCCCACGTTTAATTCACATATAAAACCCTGTAAAGTGGTAGGGGGGATAGCTGTCGTGGTAGCTCAGTGGTAGAATATCGAACGCGTCATTCGAAGGTCTCAGGTTGGGATCCAGCCCACGGCAATTTATCTTTTCACCCACTTTTCTTCATATTTACATTACGATTTGATCTTATATCTTCCCCTGTACTTTCCTTGGCATTATTGTCTGTTAGATCTCATTAGTATTGTGTAAAAACAGGGAAAAACGAGCCCTTAGGTAAACACTTCTTTCCTTATATATATATATATATATATATAATATAAATCTACCTCTCATGGAAAGCCGGAATTAGTTTCAGTCAACGCGATGAACTGTTAGTGGAGTCCTCCCATTTCATGTTCTATTGGCCATTGTCAGTCGTTTTAAGGATGATTCATCTCGTTCACCGAAATATTCATGGAATGAAAGCTGACAACAAATACTTTGGTGTTTTTAATTGGCTCCCACAACAAATGCATGCATGCACTGGCAATTTAGGCTTGTCTGTAAACGCATTACTGCTTGCGAAACAACAAGTTACCTTGGAAGTGTATACGAAAGCAATTACGCTGGCAGTGACATCTTCCACCTCAGAGTTCAACCAAACTAGATGTACTTAATATAATAATTATTAGACTTTTACTTTCTAATACCACGGCAATAATATGAGGTGCGCCGTAATGAATGGCTCCGGAAATTATTTATTATCATGAGTATTTTTACGTGCACTTAAATATAAGTACACGGGCCTAAAGTATATCATCTCTATTTAGATATGGCCGCCGTGGCCCGGACTGAATTGGACGAGCTTGAGATTAGCAGTCGAGCTCCACAGCCACTAGACCGTCTTCAAGGGTGCATGGGTATAAGACTATATAAATAAAACAGTGTCCTATTGCATTCTGCTGAACTGAGGGTGCAAGGCGTTGACATCGAGCGGTAATCGTTGACACACAAGTCCTTTCTACACTATGCCTCCTCACTATCCTATGTGCTAGGGAGGACGCAAAATCAAGAAGGAATAAAAGAAAGAAACCCGGCAACCACGAAAGTTTAGAAATGTGAGTTTACACATGCAAAGCCTTCTAAGGTGCACCAGTCAGAGCCGTACTTGACCTAACACGGTAGTCTGGTGGCGATAGAGTGTGCAACTGTTGACCCGGAGGTCGCGGTATCGAATCGCGACCATGGTGGCCCTCCAATCGATGGAAGCGAAACGCTAGATGCCTGTGTACGTATATTTACGTGGATGTTAAAGGACAACAGATGACTAATAATTCCGCAGCTCTGCGCAATCATTTTTATCACATGCTTATTGTACGCGGTACGTTGTTTACAAATAAATGATACTCCATAAATCACAGTCTTTTCCGGGATCAGATGATTGGGATGCGGAAATACTATATTTTGTCGAAGTATTCAGGATGAACAGTCATTGCACGTTTCCACATTTTATTTTGGCGTGGGATTCAAACGCGAGAACAGTGTTGTCGGTAGCAACCAATGAGCTGTTCTGCTGAACACGAGAATGACAGTACAATTCCTGGATATGCAGGAACGATTCGGTGTTGACGAAGCCTTGCGCAAGGTGATAGAAAGAAACAATGAAAAAAAGAAGGAGCGCAATATATGTCAGACACAAAGGCACCAGTCTTGGCTTGCCCTAATTTTCTCGGTAAGACCAAGGCTTGTGAATTTTTATTTTTTTACGAAAAGACCCTCGTGACACAGAAGTACTACAGTTGAAGGCCTCTCTTACTATAAATGCAGCTCAACGCATATATAGGAAGATGCTGCCGCCGGCTTTGGCCGTGCTCATGCAACACGGTAATACGCAAAACGGCAGAGAAGCTTCTGGACAAGGGGAAGGTCTTCTGGCTACATTAAAGAGGCTAACCAAAACAACACAATTCGTGTAAGCCAGTGCTGCATCTCTCTACTGCACCCTATTGTTTTTTTTTGTTTTTTCCTCGGCGTCTCAGCGCAGTCTGTTGCACAGGTACGGTATCAGCTACAGAAATAGCGTGGGCCTCGCCCTTACTATATACGGCACTCGCGAAGAGGTCGCGACCTTCCATTAGTGAAGTGGCCCGCGCACTTCATCGACGTTGATCAGAGAATATTTATGACGCGGACTCGGGGGCGCGCCAACCCATGCCCACGAAGTTCCTAGCCACGGGCTGGCTATGCGGCCTGTCGTCGAGGCGCATATACCCTATTTACCAGGGCGCAGTAACACGTGCACGTCTCCAAGCAGCTATCGCCACGCCGGGGCACCACATAGGAGAAATGTCCGTGATTTTGCGATGGCGCGCAAAAGGACTCATTCGATAATAATAATTTGTGAGAGATAGATGAAGAAAAAATGGATGAAAGGACAGAGAGGTTATAGCCAGGTCTCAGACCAGCTGGCTACTTTGTGCTGGGAAACGGGGTAAGGGGAGCGAGCACGTAGGAAAGAGATGTAAAAAAGGGAACATGAGCGAAACGAAAGAGGAGGGAAAAAAGGTGAAAAGGAGGGAAAAAAGGTGCTAAAGTCGGCCTGTAAGAAAGTTTTTCGCAAGAAATACAGTAACGTATTTAAAGCCTTCTGTGCCGAGAACGGTCTCAACCGGCGTCCCAAGATTCTTTCCTTTGACGATGGGCGATCGTCAAGTTCATCTAACACTCTTGAAAGTTATGTTCTATAGGCGCGCGGAAGCAGGTATACTCAAAGATGAGATTGGTCATTTAAATCAGAAATGAATAGACACGTTTGAAGGCCCCGCCACAGGTGGAACAGAAGCGTCTCCTTAGTCTAGATATAACTGACAGAGACGGGGCTGTAGATTAGGGCCCTTATTAGAGAGATTTTACGGTTACCAAGAATTAGAAGGTGGAATAAAGCTGGATATGATTAGAAAACGTGCTGTTTCTGAAAACTTCGGGTTAGTTTTGAACACGTAAGATTACTTCACGTGCCCTTAAGTTCAAATATATTCATTGGGGCTCCAGCACATTGTCCAAACCAACTCACGGCAACCACGGCTGAGAATCAAACCCACGTCCTTGAGCTTAAGGAGCTCGTTCAACGTTTTTTATAACAAACGATAGGTTCCTACTGTGCACTTTTGTCCGACCAAGCACTTCTCTGAGTACTGCGAGTAGTGTTTATTAAAGCACCCTTGCGCGATTTTGTTTCATCTTCCTTACATTGCTAGTAACGCATTTCTGAAGCGAGAACTTATAATAGGTTCGAAAACTTTACAGTGCTCTGATAGAGATGGTGCATGCAACTTCAATTTGTCTTGCATTCACGTCATTCTAGCATCTTCAAATTAGCAGTCAAGCTGCAAACGGAAATCTTGACAGATGCATAAAAAAGTGACTTCGGCTAATCGGCGTACAAAGAGCACCCAGTTGCTTACGCGGATGCATCGTCTGCCATACGCTGCGCAATGTCTAGCCGCGATAATTGCAGTACTCTTGAGTGTTCCAGATAAGTTTCGTGGAATCCATCTAGGTGCCGAAAGAGGTATGACAGGGAAAACGAATGTACAGTTCCGTCCACTGTTAGGGTGTACGTGGCTCAGCTTGGCCGCGCTTCACCGAGTGCTAGTGCAGCCGTCGTGGCCACGCAATGAAGCATATCAGCGCGTGCATGGGAGATACTTTTACGCTGTCTGCTACGATGCTCGAGCAAAGACAGGCGCTGGTTTTGCTTGTCTGTAGTACAGCAAGAGCGGCGCACTAGAATGCGCCTACGCCGCTTTGATTTGATGCGCTGCCACGTTGGACGCAGTGGCGCTCCACAGCCTGAGAGTTGCACGCTGAGCCGTGTTCACCCTGAGAGTGGACGCCATTGAAGACGGATTCAGCTAACTGTGCTATATACATCTGACGTTACGCAGCGTATAGCTGTCAACATGTGAGCTATACCCACCCCTTTAAGTGCAGCTGCAAGTGAAAGCTGCTGCCGCAAGCTACAGCAGATGGGTCGCTTTCTACCCAGCGAGCAGTAATATTGAATCATCTCGTAGGCAAGTACGTCGTTTTCGCATTACCACTCGCGCCGCCTGTCTGTGACATGCGCAGTCACCTTGGTACGGATTCCCTGATGGTCGGAGAGGTGTAAATAGGATCGCCCGACGCAAGGCTTCTTGTGATAGCTTCGCCTTCTTACTGTAACGAGCGCTGTGTGGTTTAAGTATGAAAGACGTCAGTAATTGCTGTTACCTCTTTATAATACGCCCACTGTAATGCACCTGCATGAAATCTGAATATTCTCGCATTTCTTTGTTAGACCCAGACGACCGTGAGTGATTCGAGCGAGTGAGCGCAGCCCGGCTTCTGCAGCTAACGCTGTACAGGTGTAGCGGCCGGTCCATGTCAAAGGGCTGTTCTTGCAGTTAAGTAGCAAAGAGAGCGCGATGTTAGCGTTATGCTACACAGTACGGTGTTTTAGTATTGCAATATACTAAGCCTGTCTTTGTTCGTGCTAATATTGCTCTTATACGTGGCGAAAATTAGGTTTTCACAGCGTCACATTCGGCAAAGCGCGGCCAAATATTTGTGTACATCCTGGACAGATGTGGTCCCTGTGTTTACTTGTAATTTCTCGGAAACTGTTTAAACGTGGGTCATATTTTATTTTCTGTCGTCCACGAGCAAACCGCTCAAGGCTGTAATTCCAGGTAGACTGCGGTTTTTAGTGCAAATACTTATCAAAGACAGCTATTCCTTTAGTAGACAATTAGGGATAGTCAAGCTGTAGTGCCTTCAGGAAGTACGCTGTCGGCATAGCTCCTCGACTACTTCACGAAAGTCTGCCAAATTTAGTAATTGTTGGGGTTTAACATCCTAAAACCACCTAATGATTATGAGACGCCGTCGTAGAGCAATTCGAGAATTTCGAGCACTGGGGATTTTTTAACGTGCACCTAAATGTACACTGTAAGCAAAAACTATCCGAGTTTGGGGTTTTTGCGGCTCATGACCTCTGAAAACTCTTTCGCGTTTAAAATTACTACCTCGTGTAGGAGTAAAAAGTGGTACATGACATAGTTTCACCACCACCTCTCAGGCAAGTAGTAAAAGGATGTCAAAATCCAGTTTTACCACGTAGGGAGTTTTCTATCCCGTGATTTTTAACCTGCGTTTCAGAGTTTATTACCACGTGACTGCAAGGTGCAGCTGCTTTGGTGGCTTTTGCCCCATACCCCCCATTGTGACGCTCTCAGTGAATCATGAAGGTACGCGAAGACTACAGACCTTTTTTTTTTTTATCGCCGTGCCTCAGGACTGACCTCGAGTCAACACACTTTCACTGGAACTGGGGGCAGCATAAGCACAACAAGCGAGAACAGCAGTCTGTGAACGAAAAAGAAAAAAAATAAGGGGGGCATCTCAAAAGAAGAAAAAAAAAGAAAGAAAACCTGCTGTGGAAAGTTGTCCCGCATATTTTCGCAAATTGTTGGCTTTTGCTCAGCGGTGGCCTTGGAGACAGACGGTGCAAGAAGCTCGGTATCTGTGTGTCTGGTTGGGCTGAAGGATCTCACGTGTTGCCTACATCATCGAGCGATTGTGCGCTTCCGAGCGCCTCCGAACCTGCACGTCGCGGATATCTCGCTTCCGAGCCGAATCGCGAAGATCTGCCAGTGGTAACAAAATCAGTCTGGTGTCATCGTCCGTGCTTGCCTACTGGAGAAGCAATAAGCGAAATGCTTCACTGTGTCGTCGGCACCGAGCCGTGGCCGCCAGTGACCAGTGGGAGTGTGTCGCCGGGGCAGGTGAAAGAAGCATCGCATATATTTTGTTCCACAGTATGCGATGTCTGCGTGAGTAAAGTGCTACCCGAATCGCCCACCTCATGCACCAACTGTTCTCAAACATGTAGCGCGAAGCCGATACGAGGCAGACGGAACCAACAAGCGGCTGCCCGGATGGTGGTCTTTCGTTGGAAGTATGCATACACCGCCCCGTCCCCGTAAGATAGCGGTCACGTGTTCGTTTGTGTCTGAAATGACGACGAAATTCGCACAGGATATGTGTTCTGTGATCGTCAGCTGTGTTTCATCGGATAGCCGTGCTCCTCGAAAAGGCCTAGTACGCCGTCGGTAAGAAGCTTGTGTGCAGGCGTGCACCGCTCCTCTACGCCCGTTGTGATGAATACGGGCTGCTACTGCGTTTGTGCACCGTCGCTCAATGAAAATCATTGAGCTACCATGGTTTGTGCGTACTTAGGTATATTTTGTGGACTTGTGCATCAGCAGTGCTAACACGCGTGGGGCCATGAGCCCGGTGTGCCAAGTAATTATTGGATACTCAAAAAGATGAGACCGGGTAGATTTAAAATAAAAGGCCAGTGTGACATTCAGTGCCCTGCAGCCCACCTTAAGTTTACGCTTGCACCTTCAATCGTTGTTGTTAATGAATGCAAAAAAAGAGCTCTCTTACCGGTACTACAGGGCCGGTCAAAAAGTCGTGCCTATATATACCGGATTGTCAAAGTGTAGTTGAGCAACGCGTGCAGTCTGTTCTAGTGGTGTATTATTCTGCATTTGTTATGTGTGCGTGTTTGTCTGTATGTGAATCTATGTGTCATTAACTCTGCCGTTTAATAAATTCAATCAATTCTGCTATTTGATAAATTTGTCGACTCTAAGCGAATTCACCCATCAATATTTATTTTTTTTACTCCCGGAAATAACTCCCGGAAATCATCTCAAAAACCTTGTGAAGGCAGTAAAAATTTACTCTCTCTATACTCGCTCAAAACCTCACTGGGGTAAATAATTACTACTCTCCCTACGTTCAAAAAGTCAGTTAGCACAAGAGTAAGTTTTTACCTCGATAGTAGGTGGCAAAAAAACCCAGGAAAAGTAGTGCGCTAGAGGACAAATGGTTTACCCAGTTTTTGAGGTTATTTCAGGTCATTTTCGTTTAGTGTGTAGGCACACAGGCCTCAATCATTTTGGCCTCCATCATCGATGCGACCGCAGCAGCCGAATGACTCAGCCACTAGACTACCGCGGCGGCTGAAGCCTGCTGAATTTGACAGTTGAAAATGCGTTGACTCACAAGCTTATCACATTGATAATTTGGCATCTGTTAGAGCCTGTTTTACTGACAGTTCACTCAAAACTCGTACATGAAACGGGAGTCTTGAGAAAGGTTTAGTCACTTACCTGGTGAATTCCTTACAATTGTGTATAAAACTTGAATTCTGTCCGCTTTAGGTGCCATTTTTCATGCAGCTGACAGAAAGAACGAGGGGTTTACAGAGTTTCATAGTTGAAAGCTTGAAGTTCGAGCTTTTTCTTAAGTTTCATTTCGTAAATTTTGAAAAATTATTTAAAAGTGACAACCGAAGCGTGTTAGCATCCTCTTAGGCCGCTTTGAACACAATAAAAATCTAACAAAAATTGGCGGAAGGATTGCCGAGAAATTATTTCTCTCCCTGTCACACACTTCGGGCAAAGCCCCGCCGATCTAACATCGACGTGGGGCAGATTCACAGGCTTCCACTTTACGCTTCAGCCTGCGACGCCTGAAAGGCCTCGAAAAGGTACATCTCCAATTTATTAGCAGGTCGGTCGACCCGTGCGGGGTTGAAAGTGGGGTGATGTGTAGACTTGACCGACGTACCCATAGAGCAGACACAGACATTTTCTTAAACACAAACAAGCATTTGATTAAAACAAGGGCAATGACAAGGAGATTACGAATATAACAGAACAAAAACACTAATACGCGAATGAAAAGAACAACTACAAAACAAACTATGTTCTAAAAGAACGGTACAGAAGGTACAAGTTAACCACAACGCGGAATGCTAATAAAATAACAACATGATGTAAACAAAAGAGGTACAAAAATTACGAGAAAAAGATGATTCTCGCGCTTCTGAATGCCTACGTGTGGCGCAGTGCACACAAATACACTTATTGAAAATCGGTGTAAAATAAAATAACAGTTGAAAAAAAAAGAAGTCAGAATAGAAAGTTCCATACGAACCAGGCGAGCTCTTGGTTTACGTAGGGGAGTTGACGGGGTGCCACTGAAGACCTCGTCAGCTTAGTAGACCACGTGAGTGCCCGGTAATGCAGCCGTCTCAATAACGTTGCGCAGGCCACTCCATGCCCGTCGCCTACGCGAGCCTCGCGACACTGACGACCGCGCTTCTCGCTGGTTGCACGTCAACTATTCGATTCCGATGCAGTTCACTTTTTCGCAGTCTACGCGTGCTCCCATCCCATCTGGAGGTCATTTCCTTTTCCTTGAACATATGTGTGCCCCTTTCGGTACACCTGTAGGGAAGATGCAGCGACGCCATCGCTGGGTAGTTAGTCGCCGGATGTCGCCTTCCCAACACAAAAGCGCCATTCCTTAGACGATGGGGCACGCAGGCGAGACGAACAGTGCAGTCGTTTGTGACTCTGCGGAGTCACAAAATATGCATGGGCATGCCCATGCATATTTCAGCTAGAGAACATAAGACAAAGTTTTCTATGAATGAAGGGGTGAAAGAAAAGAACTAAAGAGAAGGAAAAAACGAAAATTGGCTTATCATAATAGCTTTTTGCATATGAACCTGCGCGCGCGTGCGTGTGTGTGTGTTTGTGTGTGCGTGTGTGTGTGTGTGTTTGTGTGTGCGTGCGTTTGTGTGTGTGTTTCACGTATGCGTCTGCTTGCTTTCTGTTTGCCAATGATTTTCTTAATGAAAAGTTTCATATCTCCAAAAAACAAACAAGCAGTTTGTGTAGAGCTTACAATCGCACAAGGGTGTTATTCGGAGTTCAAAATGTCAGAACCCCAAGAGAAAATCCTGCAGAGGGACCCGATTTGCTGCAGGGCATCACATGCCTCGTAACATTCTAACCGTAGCAGAGCTTTGCTGTTCCCACGAGCTTCCGCGTTTCGAGGGAATTCGAGACCATGCTTCCAGCGTACGCCACGGAATCCCGGGATGCCTGGAGAACTCTCGGGTTAAGGAAAAGTGAAGTGCTGTTGCGCTGCAGTCGATCTGCTTCCTTTTCTGTTCATGCGTAGGTACACCTAAACACTTCGTGTGAGTTCATTTCTTCCAAAGAAAGGCTAATACTCTATACTATACTTTTACGTTCACTACGCGATACTTTCACGTTTAGCTTTAGTTACGAGTTATAGAAGACGCTTGAGAAACCGAGAGGAAAAACGAGAGAGGATTCGAGACAACGGAAATGCGTTTGTTTTGTCTTGACTTCCCACTGTGTCTCTCTTTCCACACCCAGGCTTTTAACATCGATACGTACCAACTAGCTCACCTATTTGTTGTTCTGAGTGAAATACGTCGCTGTTACTTGTATCAGTAAGGAGTGTAGTTTCCTGTCAACTTGAAGGACGTTTCCTTTCGACTTAAGTAGACTCGTAATCCAAGGTATATACCGCACAGTCTAAGCTATAAGCAAGGTAAGATTGTTTCTTTTGGGAGGGCGTGGCATGCTCATCATACCGGCTTGTCTCCTCTTCTACACATCGTGCGTTGTCTCGACAGCTGGCGGGAAACGAGGGGGCCTGGGAGGCGGAGGTGATATTGCGCCGCGTGGTGTAGTTAATCTGCCAGTTTAGCGTACGCGCTTCGGGTTTGCTGTAAGATTGGCGAGCCAGGCGGAGAAAACGCACAATCTTCCGCTGGGAGACGACATCAGAGCGAATGGGAATGCGCGTTTCAGACGTTCAACAAAGTGAACGTTTCAACAAATTGAACATCGTCTGAAACTCGCATTCCCATCCCCTCTTGGCATCGTTTACCGATGACCACGCAACCTCAAAGACACACTTGTTCACTGTCAAATCAATACCTCACCCCCTAATAATTCATGCCGACCTTGTTTAAAGTCACGATGTCTTGTATGTAAAGGAATGCGAGAAACAGACAAAGCAACCGGCACGCAATCCAAGCTCTCGATTGATATACGAGGTAACCTAACATGCGATTCCTCTAATGAGGTATACCTACTTGAATGCAACGCGTGCAGTATGCAGTACATCGCGCAAACAGAAACACCATTTAGGATTCTATTCAATATCACAGAGCCCACGCGAAATCAGCCCCAAGTCTACCTCTATCAAAACATCTCAACCTTCCCGATCATGTATTCGACAAACTATCAGTAACACTCTTAGAAACGGGATATAAATGAAACCGAGAACGTGAACAACGAGAGTCATAACTTATCCACAGATTTAACACCCTCGATAGAGGAATAAATGAGAATCCGGGTAGATTTGCAGCAATTAAAGCATTAGAAAACAATAACGCCAATAATGAAACTTGTAACTGAGTTTACGGCACTGCAGCTGCGAAGGGCACTGGACAACTCAAAATATTTCCAAGTGTAACTACTCTTCTTAAGTACAGCTGTTGCCTGTTTCTGTTTATACCTTGCCATCCAATCAATTGTGCAAAGCATAACATGCCCAACAGCGACCCTGTGCACAATCGGGAGGCCCCTACTGCACGCGTAATCCAGAGGCGAGCGAGAATTGACATTGCACCCACTCGCCAGCCTCTGCGGCAATACGCGGCACCCCTCTTTCAACGACTAGTTGTCCACGAGGCGCTGAGTAGTTAAAACTTCATAAAAAAGCTCTTTTTTCCCACACCGAACCGCCAGAGCTATGCGGCGCCGTCTGGTCGGGAACAATACATTAGTAGAAGGAAGGATACACAGACCATGGACATCCTAAAGGTGAACGTCAGAACAAAAAGGAAAAAAAAGAAAAATTAAAAACAAAAGTGGGAGAAAAGGGAGGGAGCAAGGGGAAAAAGACAAAAGAGCGGAAGGGGGCTGCCGGGGGAGTCCACCTCGTGTTCTCATTGCTATATATATATATATATATATATATATATATATATATATATATATATATATATATATATATATTGTACTGGGGTGCACATCGGCGGAGCTTAGAAGAAATGGAGCGGCGCCGGCGAGGAGCAGATCGACGTGAGGGGGAACTGGCACGGCGCGAATAAGCGCCCGACGAGTCGGCGGAACCAGGGTATTCTGGCTGCTGTGGCATGTAGTCGAGGTTGGCGATGTAATCACTGGCATGAAGACTGCGCTGACGACGACAGTGGCGTGCTACATGGCCAGGAATGCCGCAGGCATAACAGATGGGCCTGTTTGAGTGGGCGAAGGGTTGTGAGGTGCTCCGGCAGACGAGAGGGGCTGCGCGTGAACAGGGTGTATTGTGTGAACAGGGTGTGGTGGCGAGTAGAAGTTGGTGACTGGGGCGGACGTTGTTGGCGTCGGTCGAGCATAGGAACGGGTAAACGGCCTCAGCATAGGTGAGAGGCGCCGCAAGCTGTGTTGGTGGTACAGGAGGTGGAAGCACCTCAGCAACTTGAGCATGTATGACACAACTGAGGGAGTGATCCAGTGCCAAGGGACTCTCGGGGGCAGATGTGACAATAGAGAGCTGATGAGCCACTTCCTCACGGATGTATTGCTTATATTGTGACCGCAAGGTGAAATATTCAGCGCCAGTGCACCTACCTTCCAAAGATAACGAGTTCCACTGTGGGAATTCCGGCGCGACGGGTAGAAAGGCGCTCTTTGCACACCTCGTCAAAACTTTGGCACAATTTAATGACTTGCGCTACTCTCTGAGGGCACTTGACTACCAGCATATGAAATGCATTGTCATCTATGCCTTTCAGTATGTGCCTTATTTTATCAGACTCCACCACAGATGTACTCAAGTGCTTACACAGTTCGATGACGTCCTCAATATAACTCGTAAACGTCTCAATGTTCCCTTGGGCTCCTCCATGGAGGCGATGTTCGGTGCGAAGCTTGCGCAAGCCAGGTCGACCGAAGAACGAAGCGATGATTTGCTCTAATGCCGACCAGGGGCTGAACTCGGATTCATGGCTGTAGTACCATAGCTTCGCCACATCAGTCAGGTTCATCATCAGACAAAAGCTGGTCTGCTTGCCAGCCTGATTTGCTTGTCAGGTCCCGTCCACAACTCCCTGACTGTCCACCAAGCTGTCCGCCACGGTTCTTACCACATACTAGAGCAGATATCTCCCGTAAACTACGTCGTAGAGCTGGTCAGCTTATAGCCCGATCACCGCTTCCGAGGTCGCGAAACCGTTCAAGTCACATGAATTAAACCCTGCTACGAGCCACCTATAAGCATCTTTTCCTTAAGTCGCCATGATGGCTCCTCTTTGTGCGGGAAGAAATTTTGCCGGTGGACATCGGCGCCAGCTCTGTGCCAGTGAGAGAAATGACGACGACGTTCGTGTGTCACGCTCTCGGCCTTCTGTTTTCTGTGCTGCAGCTGTCTTGTTTGCCCTGGCGAGTCTCTTTCTGGAACTCTTCCGAATAATGCGCTTGTTACAATATATATATATATATATATATATATATATATATATATATATATATATATATATATATATATATATATATATATATATATATATATATATATATATTTCTATATATATATATATATATAGGTCATACGCGCTAGTAAGGAAAAAGGGTGGGAAAATATGCCTAGCAGCAAGCCTTCTAAACGAAAGAAAAGAGAAAAGGTTGATAGAGAAAAATGAAAGAGGCGCAGGGAAAGCCGGTGAGAAAGTTAGGAAGATTAAGTCGGGAAAAATTCGTTTATGTCCTTTCTCGTTCTCGCGAAAATGATAAACGAGACGAGAGTGAGACAAGAAAAGCCTCCTCCTCCCTGCTCCAGAAAAAAACCCTCTCGGCACCGACTGCCGCTTTTGTTTCATTTACTTCATTTATTCGTCCTCACGCGTCCGTAGCACAACACTGTGTACGCATGCGTGCGTTTTGTTCGTGTGTTCCGTTCGTGCGCTCTCCCAGCTGCTTCGAACGCGTCTATTGTCGGCCGCGTGCTCTGCTTTTTCGTGCGTTGTTAACTAATTAAAGATGAAACGCGAGCCTTGCCCTTGGGCTGGCGCGTCTCTTGCTTCCCCTTAAACGTCACCGTGTCTCGCGTGCCTGGTTGTCTTTTTCCTCGGACCACCCGCTCGTTTGAAAAGTTCTTTCTGGTGCGAGGCAATTAAGCGGCGCTGCCCGCGCTATATTCCTAAGATCCCCCCAACCACCACTCGAGCGGGCAAATAGTAATGGAATAGCGCGCTTCTAGTTCTTCTACGTCGTTGTGTATTATTACTGTTACTGTACGCCCACTGTTTTGCTTGGCTGTGTTCTCCGGCGAAAAGAGATTCGTTCCCCACTTCCCACCTCTTCCCAAGGGTATGTGCAATATGCATAACATTGCGCTTCAGGAACTTCTGAGCGCACTGGATGAATAAAAAATGACGAAAAAATACGACTAAGGTGAACAACATGCGTGCAGGCACCGAAGAAAGTCACGCAGGGATGCGTCACTGAGAGTGAGCCACCGAATGGAAGGATATACTATTCTGCAAAAGCAAAGAAAAAGACAGGTATCTGCTATTGCGCAGAACAGGTGGCGCGTTTCCGCTCAGCGGCCAGTTGTTTGCGGAGCCGAAAACCCTCGTGCCATCAAGTGCAGCTGCATTGTTTGTGAAACATGGCTGTAGTACCTGCTCATGAGTGCTGCATCAGTCTTCACGGTGTCTGGGCTTACTTTAGAGGTGTCCAAAATTGGGGGAAAATACCGCTTGGAACTTTATCTTACGCTGAAGAACTACAAGTATACCTGTAAAATATGCTCCTCATTCTTTCGCAGTTTCTGCGTGAAGTAATCTTGGAGCGATACTCATTTTATTTAAAAAAATAAAATAGCGTGGCTCGCAAAGTTCTTGCAAAATCTGTCCCACAGAGAGCCTCCGTTGTGCTATAGCATTGCATTCTGTGGCAAGACGTTGAGTTAATCTGTCACTGGGTGACAAGACGCCATGCGCTTCTGATGCAGGATGCCCAAAGAAAACAGCTCAACGTTTTGGGATAGGGGATGTGATGAAGACACAAAACAGTGCGTTCTACGCTGTCGTAAATGCTCAAACTGCCATTAGAAGCTGGAAATAAAGATGAAAATTTTCTGAAAGCAAATTGCTGAAAAAGATTTTTGTTGTGTATCAGCGTTCGTGCAACAATTCTTTGTAAACGCAGTGCCCCTGATCCCACAGATGCTTGTGTCTGTGTACGTTCATTGTTTGTTATTTGATTATATTGTTGGAATCTTAACATATATACATTTTTCATTTGTTTTAATTGAATGTATTACACTTGGGTGCGTTGAATTGTCAATTGCTATTGTGCACCACAGCTCTTATCAAGACAAGTGAACTGTTTGAAATAACGGTACTTCTCTCCTTCCCATCCACACACGTTTAAGCGTGTGAAATGCGTGCATTTAACATTGTAACACACTTCGGGTGAAGCCCCGCCGATCTAACTGGCAGGCGGCAGGCTCGCAGGCTTCCACTTTACGCTTCGGCCTGCGACGCCTGAAAGGCCTCCAAGTGGTATATATCAAATTATTTGCAGGCTGGTCGACCCGTGCGGTGTTGCACGTGCAGAGGTGTTTGAGTCTGACTAACGTACTCATTGAGCAGACACGGGCACTTCGTTGAAAACAAACAAGCATTCTATTAGGTTTGCAGAAAAGTTAACAAAAAAACTAAGAGAACGAAGACAAATATGCGCGATGGAAATAACTACTACTATACAAACTATGCTCTAAACAACACTACAAGTACAAATATACACAAAGTGGTACGTATTAAATTAACTGCGCATTATGAAAACTAAAAGAGATACAAAGAATAATTACAAGAAAAATCGCGCTAGCGCTTGTGAGTTTGAACGTGCGACGCAGCGCACACTAATAAAATATTTAAAAGATGGTTTTAATAAAAAAAAGTCACAAATTTGCCACAAAGGCGAAGCAATGAACGCGATAGCTACAAATTGGAAGGTCGCGCGTTGAATGGAAAGCAGATCGAAACGTTCCCCGTGTTTTTCACTCAGGAATGACGCACGAAACGTACCCACAGGTACAGATGCACGCTTATTCTGAACGTTATCAGAATAAGCGTCTCAGTCGTGACTTCGCTGTGTCTGAAAAGCGCGCGCTTTTGAAGAATTGAGTCTGGGATGATTGAAGGGACCTTTTGTACGCCTGGTAACTACAGCAGAACCGTTCCAGCTAAAATCCAAGGCCAGCCAAAACGAACGATCTTCCCCTCCTCCCCACCGCGAGATATAAGGGCGCGCGAGGGAGCGTTGCGCCCCTTTTCTAAGCGTTGCAAAGTACGCGTGAGAGATTAGAGCATGCGCCACCGCGCTATGTGGTGACGCTAAAATCCCTTAATAGAGAAAGTAGTGACACCCTTCTCCATATCTTTTCCAAAGTGTCCAACCCTCCTCTCCCACGTGTCCAAACCGTATCTATATCCTCTCCCAAACGGCCACCGTGTGGTCGCCGGCCTTATAACCCGGCCCGCGCCACTTTCCTATCAAGAATGCCATGTCACGCTGATAACGCGCGCAACGTCTATCCATCGCCACACATCTATCCGTCATGCCCCTCCTTTCACTATCACTCGGCGCCCGGTATAATTCCAAGGCACGCACAGCACGTTCGTTATCAGTTTGACGTGCCATTCTAGATAGGAGAGTGGCGAGAGCCGGGTATGGCGAAAAAAAACATAAAAAAAGAAAGAGGTTCGCGCGTATTTCCCAGATGACGGCTCATGTACCGGAGAGGTGGAAGGTGGGAGAGGAGAGTTTCGGCGTGGCGGCTCCAGTTAAAAGAAAAACGGTACTTTCCCAAGAATATCCAGGGACTTTAGGCGACGCGCGCTTATTGCGCCATCTTGCTGGATATGCTGAAAACACCATTCCCCCAGAAATGCTCGTCAGCCGCGGTAAATATAAGTAGGTTGCCTTTGAAGGGTGGTAGACGCGCGCCCCTGTGGTTTAGTGGATATAACGCCGCGCTTTCAAGACGCAGAAGTCCCACTTTCGAATCCGCGCGTGGGAGGCTTTTCATGTTTTCTTTTCTTTCTTCCATTTTCATATATATAGATGCGTATATATATACGGTGAGTGACGGCGACGCTGACGCCTGCGGCAAAATCCAGCCGAGGGTGTCCATATAATTGCTACCGCAATAGAATAACAGTTGGAAAAAAATTCACTATAAAAAGTTGCATACAAGGTCTCACCAGCTTAGGCAGACGACAAGGATGCCCGGCGTTGCAGCCTTCTCAATACGTTACGCGCGGCACTCCATGCTCACCGCCTACATGAGACTCGCGACACCGATTATCGCTCTTCTCGCTGGTTGAACGTTAACTGCCGAAGCAGTCAAACATTTTCGGGGCGTACGCCTCCCCATGAAGCAATTTTTCCCAAACACATTTGTGGCCCCTTCGCTGCTTGTGTAGGGAAAACACCCCGGCACCGTTGCCAAGTAGTTAGTTGCCGGAAGCCTTTTACCAATAAGAAAACGAAGGCGTGCGCGGGCGAGAATGCCAGAGGTTTGTGGCACACACTGAGTGTGCGGTGCACGATGAATCAGCAACAGCCACTCCAAGTATAGTTGATTGATTGATATGTGGGGTTTAACGTCTCAAAACCACCATATGATTATGAGAGACGCCGTTGTCGAGGGCTCCGGAAATTTCGACCACCTGGGGTTCTTTAACGTTCTCTCAAATGTGAGCACACGGGCCTACAACATTTCAGCCTCCATCGAAAATGCACCTGCCACAGCCGGGATTTGATCCCGCGACCTGCTGGTCAGCAGCCGAGTACCTTAGGCACTAGACCACCGCGGCGGGGCTCTATCAGTTAATAGCTATTTCTCATAGGTTGTCACTATACGAAGCATAGGCAATAAACTTAGTACCAGCTTGGCGACTTCCCACTCCTTTGGCAGAATGAGCCCATCGCCCACGCAGTCGTACAATCTGCGCGTATGTGTGTGACGCGGCGAGAGTTTATAAGAGCTCTCGCCATGTCAAGAGAAAAGATAGCTCTACCGAGCATCACCACTGCGCTTGGAAATGTGTAAACAGTTAGGAAGGTTCCTGAAGCACGATTGTAACCCCAATACAAGGTATAATAAATTAAGAAGTAAATTAATACCCTCGCTACCTTGCTGTGCGTGGTCTGGGGTTAAGAGAGGCGCTTCCTATGCGGACAGTCACCCGCAGACCCGCTTTGCACGTGTTGCTTAATTTATCTGGCTATAACAACGCATAAAAACTTGAACAAGTGTACTTAGAGCGCATTGTATTGAGTGGCGGTGCGTGCTGAGGACATATTGTTCGATGAAAGAATAAAGAAGAGAAAGCAACGGGACAAGGGCGGTGCGCATACAGACAAGCAGCTTTGAACATGTACGTTCTTGTTACCACAAATACCTGAATAGCCTTTGCAAAGGCATAAAATGTCTCTCTTCTGCCGCCGTCTTTTTCATCGTAGCACCTCTGCAGAGACCGCTCACGCAAAATCATAAATTACCATTCGGGAGCAGTCACCGTCTGTCAGGCGTTGTGTCGGCGTTCGTACTCGAAGACGAAACGCCCCTTCACTCGTCAAATCCGAGAAAGCCACACAAACGCACACGCTCGTGTGGGGGGGGCCGAGCTCTGAAAACGAAAGACCATACAGTACAGCTTGCAAGAAAAGCGCCAAGAAGGGATGATAGAGCACAGAAAATATGAAGATGCAAGCGGCAAGTGCGACAGCAGGTCGGTTCGAGGACTTGTCCCCTGCGTGTTCGGGCATGCGCAGGTATGGCGCAAGCTCAGCTAACATGGGCGGTGTAGAACGTGGTGCTTGAATACGTGAATGAACAAAGCTTGGAAAACAAGAGAGGAGTGGTGTCGTTGTTGCGTAAGAGCAAACAGAAATGATAGAGCGGTGAAAGAAGAAGCGATAAACTAGAATATTGCTGCATATGTGTATTTATAGGCATTTTTTTGTTCCTAAATGCCTCGTGGTTGTGGCTTGCATAGCCATGTATGCTTGAAGTGCATCGCCAATGCAATGCGTGTGCCCTCAGTCTTGGGCATTCTCTTTCTTTCTCTCTTTCTTCATCGATGAATTTCGCAAAACTTGTTCCCCGAGCACGCAGGACTTGGTCGGTACGCGCGAGATTTCATCCTAAGGCCGGGGCGTCGCGCATACGCCGACAGGCAGATCCGAACACGGCTGCGGACCCGGTTTCAATGCTTTATTTTCGACAAGGCAGTCGGGCACACTCACAAATGCGGAGAGGTGGCGCGTCGTCGTTTCAAGACAGCCGCCGCCGCGACCTGCTGCATCCAGAATTACAGGAGCGCCATCGCAAGTCACATCAGGGCGGAGGCCGTGCAGACGTGGATTCGCTGCGGTTGTTATATCGTTTGATGCCACCTTCGAGTCTCGCGCGGCGCGATTAGTAGCTACACGATGACTTCCTTTGTATATATTACAGCACGCGGGCTGCCGGAAGGAAAAGAAAACAGGAATAAATTTCTACGGCTTGCACGAACGCGTGTGTCGAGTGTGTGTGGTGCCCACGAACACGCAAAACGACGAGCTGTCGTAATCTCGAAGTCCTTTCTCCCTCTAACCTCGGGCGGGCTGCTGTCGGTCGCTATGGGAGTCAAAGGCGTAGTACCTCTTTCCCAAACACTCCTCGACAGACCATTGCTCGTTTGTGACTAATTGGTAGGTTATTTACAGACAAGCGTGTATGCCCACCCTGTTTTGGTAATTTTATCATTCAGCTAATTGGAGACATTGGCCCCTTTATGTGTGGAACCATCATCGCATTTGTCGCGTTCAATAATAATAATAATAATAATAATAATAATAATAATAATAATAATAATAATAATAATAATAATAATAATAATAATAATAATAATAATAATAATGTCGCGGAATGGGGCACGCAGTGTGACATATGCGTTTCAATTTTCCAGTAAGCAAGTATTTTTTTTCTAGGGGCTGATATCTTAAAGCTGCTCACTTTCAAGAGCTTTACCGAAAATTTGCTATCTGGCTAAAATGAAAGCTTTATTGAAAATACAAAGCACGTCTTCGGGTAGTCTTAGTTGGATATATGCATAAGGCAAGGCCTAATATTGATGTACAGTAGGGTCCACTGTCAATGGAAACACGTTCATGTGCAGCATATTAAGATCTCACTCTGTTGCAAAGGCATAGCGGCTTCGATTTACAGGAGATTGCCAGCGATTGTTATTTATTGCTCCTTTTTTTATACTAGGGCCGTGCATAAACATTGCTATTTTATCCACTTGCTTCTATAGGGCTGGCAATATGAACGTTGATTATTGTAGTGTTACCTTTAAAAGCAGAAAGTACTGTTCATAAAATTAATCTGATATTAGCTGTACATTGTTGTATTACTAGTAATTCATATCTGACACGTTTCTTGATTACATGTTTTTGTCACCAGATACCACGTCTCAATTTGAGGCCCACGACACTTGTGTATTTCTTCCTCGACGAAATGATATGATTGACGTGTGGGGTGTAACGTCCCAAAACCACTATATTAATATTAGAAATGCTGTAGTGGACTTTTTTCAACTACCGGGGGTTCTTTCTGGTGCACCCATATCTGAGTACACAGGCTTGCAGCATTTTCGCCTACATTGAAAATGCAGCCCCTGCAGCGGGGATTTGACTCCACTACCTGCGGGTAGATAGCCGAGTACCTTAGCCACTAGACCACCGTGGAGGGGCTTTCTCAACGAAATGCGGAACTGTATACGAGTGTCATGTTTGTCATGTATACGATGACATTATTTAAGCAGTTTTTCAGCAGTAGCCTTCTTTATTTTTTACGAAGTTTCACCAACTAATTTTAATGGCAGTTGGTCATAAAATCAAAGTATCCTGTCAGATACACGGACCTATGTGTGTCCGTGATACGGAGGCGCCCCAATAGTATGCCGCATACGTAGCATACATATGTCTTTTGAATATGGCCCGCTAATATCAAGCCTCTCTTTGACTTCACTATAACGAGTAATGACTACATGTATGCTGTACATCTTTAGAGTTAGTTGCGGCAACGTTTTCTTCCAGAATAGGTGTCTTGGGGGAGCATATGATTGTTTGCAAGAGAAAAGGCGCGAAGCGTTGGTAGGATGAAGTATTACCGTGCGAAGGCATTCAAAAAATAATATTATTATTAATATTAATATTAATAATATTAGTAGTAGTAGTAGTAGTAGCCGTTTTAGTAGTAGTAGTCATAGTAATTCATTTCCTGTGGTTAGCATTCAGACTGTGCGACCCCGTGGGTACAAAACTACGGCGCCCCATTGTCCTAAAATTTTCAATGATTCATGTGGGAGAGATTCCTCGCAGTACGTGCCACATGGGTTTACTTTTTTCACATATCCGGCTGTCGCCTAGCAATAGAGACGCATGCAAACTTTGCGAGCGTGGTCGAGCGAAGGGATGTGGGGCGTGTGATAGTGCCGCTTGACCGCTACGCTCAGCCCTTGCTGAGAGCAGGCCATCTTGTGCGCATTGTGTTTATTAGTAAATAAGCGCTAACAAAAATAACCTGTATTGTTGATGCATTGCGGCCCCCACTTTGCATTTTCTAATTCTTACTTTTCTACGACGCACATATGTGCAAAACAACCATGGTGTAGGGGATTTAGTAAGAAAATCGGTGAGATTTTGGTGAGGTGAGCCTTGGGTACGCCAGCATTCATAAACTGGTCAGCGTGTCCGCTAGTGCTGCTTTTCTTTTTTTTTTCAATGTATTTTTATAGCGGTGGCCGTCTTGCATGCTTAACAGTCGGTGCTTGTCCATATGCTGCGCCATACGAGCGAGTGTTCTTTAGTAAACCCGCAGCCACCCACACAAGCCACCGTAGCGCTGACCCAGTTTTAGCGCTGCCGAACAGCCATGCAGTAAGTACGTTATATGTCGTCTTTGCTACTGCGTGGACAGGCGACTGACATTTGCGTGCGGTAGGAGTTGCCGTATTTACCGCGTTAAACATGCGGTGGTGCTGCCCTGATTAAATCGCCATAAAAACTCGCAGGTTCCCTTATGCCTGAGAAAAATTGAAGGCAAAATTCAACCATCGTTTTTGTTATGGTTATGTGGTTATGAGCCTTCGCAGCAGGACCGGAGGCTTAATATTTTCGTCGAGTCATGGGCGGCAGCGAATGCCTGCGTGCAGCGCATATCATATCCTAACGTACCAGCTGCACATCCAATGTCATATTTAAAGTGTGTGCACATAGGAACCTTCATCTCTTAATCCTATTCTTCGAAGCTTGGTTCCGGCAGTTGCAGAACGACATTTTTAGTTGCATTTTTATAGCCATTGGCGTGCGGCGTCTGCTAAAGTGTGCGCTGCCCATGGTTTCCAGGCATGCGCAAAGCAAACACATGTGGAACGTGGTGCAGAGAACCTGTTATAGAGTTCTAAATGTGCACAGCACTGAATGCATTGGGCGTGTACAATGGTAAAGTAAACCTCAAAGCATTTCGTGCTCATACTTGCGCATTTCGCGAACGAATAGTATTTTTAAATGACCTTTCTGCGTCCTCGTTTCTGTGACACAGACTTGATAAAGGTACCCTATCGGGGCAGCCTTCCAGAGTACAAGAAAGTGCACACGCAAAGAGTACTGACACGGGAGTTGCAATGACTTTTATTTGTATGGGGGTCCCTGTCATCTGCAGGCCTTGAATAAAACGCCACATCAGCGCTGTAATGTTTCCTTTTCTCAATTTCTTTCTCTCTCTCTCTTTTTTACCAAGGTAAAGGTACGCTCACATTTTCTTCACAGTTTACGGTGAAATTACTTTCCGCTTCTGCCCCACCATTCCCTGGCTTTTCCTTATTGCCTCATTGAAATCGTGTGCCATGCCGCGCGTATTTTACTCGGCTGTTTTTGTTACTACTACACGACAACTTCCATTCCTTTATTTGTTTCTTCTCAACATATCGGAGTCGCTGTCACCGAAAGAAGCCCTTACGCGGCCATTATTATCTCTCCTGTCAGGCTTTCTTTCTGTTTAGTTCACCCTTACTTTTGATGTTGACGGCTTGATTGAATGCCGCTAATAAAAATCCGGCTGGCAGACGAGTGACAGGCTTGACTAGGCGAAGTCGTCTGCGCGTCATCGGACGTCAGGCAGCCAGGTGAAGGAGGCATTATGTAACCGTCGCCGACAAGAAGGTTCCAGCCCAAGGACGCCGAGAGTCGCGTCACAAGGACACCCCGGCGTCAGTGTGGGATTCGTCGTCATCGGTAGCTGGTTGGACAAACAGCGAAACCGCCGCAGGCCGGTGGTAGCGAACACCCCAGTGCTCGGCCGTATAATACGCTGGAGGTGGGTCCTTTGGTTGGAGGTCGTCCGTGACGCAACCCGCGTCGACTAGGCTCTGATCTCCTCGCTAGTGAGCGAGGTCATGGCTGACGCGCCGTACTGAACGCTGACACAAAAGGGTGCCCGATCGATTGACACCCTTAGAGGAGTTGTTCTCGGACCTACCTTCCAGTCATTCTACCTCGCTCAATTTTCTTTTCGACTCATGGGCGCTTGCATCTTGGAATGATAAGCGTTTGTTTTGTAGATTTTCATTGTCACAATATGGAATGATTGTGGTCATAAAACGTTGAACGTGCCGGCAAAGCCATTTCGTGCGGGAGTTCATTATAGCACTGTTTGTTTATTTGATACGAGTAATAAAGTGCAACTTTATCAGTTCAAGATGGCGGCGCTTGAGCACGTTTGAAAAATTGTGTATAATACTCGCACATTGCCTGCACGGGGGCCACATGCCTCCACGCGTTCAAAACGATGGCCATGTTCCAGAGCCCCGTGCTTATCTGCGCTGCTTTAGGGCCATTGAGTGAGGAATCGAAGCCTTACGTACGGTGTACGCTCAGTAATATATGACGTTGCCTCCTCGAGATAGTCTTGAAGGTCGTCCGCCAAAAACTAGGATGAGCGCGAGATGGATACCAGCAGCAGTGGTGACAATACCGCAGGTCTACCTACCGTGGGTTGATCCTTTAGTTGATGAAATTCTAATGTTGTCCTACGTATTTTAACATTCACCTTTATAACTGGCTTGTATACGACGGAAAGCAAGTTTATTGACCTGTAATTCGTCAAGTCTTTGTTGCCCCTTTCTTATAAATTAAAATGATGATAGCATTCTTCCAAGATTCTGTTACCCTCCCTGTCAGAAGACGCTTCAAAAACAGGGTGGCCAGTTTTTCTAACACAATCGGTCTTCCGTCTTTCAGCAGATCTGTTGTTACCTGATCCTCACCAGCAGCTCTTCCTCTTAGCATTCCCTCTAAGGCTTTTCTAACTTCTTCGGTTATTACTGGTGAGATGTCATCTAGGTTACTGCTAATCCTTACATTATGGCCGTGGTTGTCCCGGCTACTGCACAGATCTCTGTAAACCGCACCGCTACTTTACTATCCTATCCATATTGGTAATTACTTAGTCTTCTTTGTCTCTTATCTCATATATCTGATTTTGCCTATCCAAAGGTTCCTTTTCACCACTTTCATGCTACTTACTTTCTTTAGAGCATGTTTAAATCTGTCCACGTTATACCTTCTGACATCGGATACATAACGGTTAATATTCTACTTTGAAAGCTGTGCCAGTTTTATTTTGTCTGTTGTGTTTGAGGGTTTTATGCTTTGACGTTTGTTAAAGAGGCTTATTGTCTCCTGGGACCGCTTGCCTGTGTCCTGTCTAATTACCGTACCTCCAACTTTCACTCCACACTTCGTATTGATACTCGTATGATTATCGTCCACAGCGTCAACGCTATAGTCCTGTTTCCTCGATAAGAGCCTAAATTCTGTTCTCAAGAGAAAAGAAGAAAAAATAGGCGTCCATTATTCGTTTTCGGCTGCGAATACGTTGTGTAGTTTTACGCGCTTTGTAGCGTCATTGATATAGCCAGAATTAGTAAGTTCCTTCTTGTGAAAATTCTTCATTGCAGTAAGAACCCGCTGTGTCAACAGCGGACAAATGAAATAATGTTTGTGATCATATTATGTCGTTATTCTTGATTGTTTCGTGACACCTACGTCGTAAGGATATAGCGGAAATGACAAACTGTGATTTTTTATAAGAGAAAGAAATGCAGAAAGCTCTCTTCTCCTATTTCCTATGCAAGAGAAGGCTGCAAGCACAGACCAAGAAGTGATGCTCGCAGGCTTACGACAGGGGTGACAGTGCACTGAAAGGCAGTCTTGTGCAAAATGCACTCGTAATAATTTAGTGCGGAGCTCATTAGGGGTGCTGATATGTCGTAAAAAGTCGTAGGATGTTGATTTATCTTGGAGTAACGTTCTCTATTAAGTGCGTGTTTGCGCCGAAAAGTCTTTTTCCTCTTGTTATTCAAGCCTCTTGAAGATAATTACTTATCATCATCCAGCAAACAAGCCAATACGCTTGGCCTAACGTAAGCGAAACCACGTATTGAAGTAAAAAAAAAGAGGAAAGAAGAGCGAAATAAAAAGAGAAATAAATAAAGAAGATTGAAAGAAAAATGCAAAGTTCTAGAAAGAAAAAAATTAAAGTAAAAGGAGCAAGAAAATAATACAAATCAAGAGAGAATAAAGACAGGAAAAAACAAAAAAGAAAAAAAAGGTAGGCAAGATGTAAGAAAAAGAAAGCCGGAGAGAAACAAGGAAGGCTGCACGATTCGCACTTCCATTGAAAATTGAATATCCACAAACTTCCATGCTACCGCCAAATTATGGCACAGTGCTTGTTGGCCTCCATGTACAGGGAAAATGGAGCGCAAAATAGAAAAAAAAGAAACAAGCTGTATGTGGGCTCGCAGCAACAAAGTGGTGATCCACAAACACCCCATTGCATGCTGCACCTTGTGGAACGTGTGTTAAACAAGTGCACAGTAAAGCTCCGCAGGTATAATGAAAATAACTGAGATCCCCCTCCCCTTCCCCCGTCTCCTCCTAAAATGACGTCTCTCACAGCTTGAGTCTTTTTGGGACCTTATACAGCTTTAACCAACCAACCAAGCTTGTGGAACAGTACCTGAGATGTATGCTACAGGGCGTTGGCCGCTTTTTTGCTCACAAGATATAACTTCAGAACTGTGTCACTCAGTTCGCGTGATTGAGCAATGTTGCGTGCTCGCACCTTCACCAGGTGAAAAGCAAGATGCAATGGACAGAGATGAAATACTTTAATGAAGCGAACTGCCGCCAGGTAAAGGGAAGAGCAAGCGACACTGGCTGTACAAAAATAACGGCAAGCACGAATAATCTGCTCTTCTGTCAAACACGTCGTCCTTTATGCATGTCCTATCGAACTTTCCAGCGTTATCACTCGTGTTCGCGTAGGATCTAAAAATGCACTTGGTTACTCTTGCGGGCCTGTGCGTAGTCTTGACCGAACAGCCTCGAATATTCATGATGTTTCTGAGCATTGCGCCGTGGCCTGCGACAAGCGATGACAATGTATTCTTCCGGGATTAGTCCCGCCAATCAGGACGAACGTTTCTTCAACCAAGAAGCTTCCTTTTAGAGAAATCTACATGAATCATTTCGTAGCTTAGTGCCACAAACGAGTGGACGTCACTTTTATTTTTCTAATCCTTCCGCAACCTTCATTGCGAGATTAGACGAAGCTGTTTTACAATACTGGTTGGTACGCCGGGCACAATAGCCCAACAAATCCTTACGCGAGCCAGTGTAGGTCTTATTCACCAACCACCGTTAAAAACGCGACGCCTGTGATGTCGCCGTTTATGCGGTGCTTCTTCGCGCGCACACCAGTGCGGCAGCTGCAGGCGTCGTGACAGGCGACAATTGGTAAAACGACGAATGAGAATGTATTACGCCGATTGTCGCGGCGGCTTTTTCTGCTGACGACGCACTGGTTCATACCGAACGTGGTTCCGTTTAATGCTGAAAAATGCCTTTCCGCCCGCGAATGGTTGGATCCGCAGCCCTGCCGAGTGTCACAACGCGCCAACGTGCCTCAACGCGCGTTATTGCGGGACGCAAAGCTGGTGGTGGTCTTTAATTGATCCGCCCTTCGCATTAGCGACAGGCGCGCTCCTTTTGTACCCACGATCCTCCTGTCACGGCTTGGCCGTGGTGGTGTTACATGCTCGCTGCACATAAGGCTAGTGCTATTACGCTTTAGCAAGTACGAACGAGCTGCGGGGAAGAGAAACTGTTAGTGAAGCTGTGTAGGCCACATGTGTTACGTTTGCTTTTGAAGGTCGCACTATAAAAGAAGTCCCACCACCCAGTTCTCCTTGCTATTTCTTTGGCGGTGTTTCAATTCTGTACAGCATCGTAGACAGTCTAAATTAAAAGACAGCATAGAACCCGAGTTGCGCGAGGAAGGCAACGCATCTGCAAGACGTCTCCGTGGGGTCACCCTGACTCGCGTCAGCAGAAAGAAGCTATAAGAATCTCTAATGAAATTCCAGTGCCTAGGTGTTATTTCACGTTCACTGTTGTAAATACTGCAACGCCAGTCATTTTAGGCATCTAACAAACCCTGGTCATATTTTCGTTTGAGTCGGAAACCTAATTCGAAAGTTTCTTGCTTCCTCCCCGTCCACGATCTTGTTTAGAGAGCACAGTAGCCTCAATCTTATGCCTCTATTAGTGTATTCGCCAAGCTGTTTCTCATGGTGGTTATATGAAAATCGAATGATATCTGAAAGGGGCCGCTGTCCGCCAAGACGTCCATTCAGCCGTCTACGGTGACCACTGCAACATGCCCTTTATAGTTTCGTGACGAGCCAACAAATGCCGCCGAGAACCGAGTTGCGCTGGCATGCGCCACTGAGAGTAGTCAGCGATTCGCAATTATTTACCTGTCACTGAAAGGTATTCGCCGGGCCTCACAACTTTGAGTATGTAGGTCTCGCTCACAACGAGTCTTTAGGCACATAGTCCCCTGGCGGCAGAAACGAGAAAGTTGAGACACGTGCCTTCATTCATTAAAGGTCTTCAAAGTTGTCGCCACACCGACGCATTTTAGAACTTGATTGCGACTCTCTCAAGCACTGGTAACGTGTTTTTTTTAATAATGTGTAGCCTAATGGTGTTTCCCATTGAAAGCCGGGCACTGTCGAAAAAGCCCTGTAGTATTTCGGCAAGCAGAGCTGTTTCCCTTATTGTCGTGTGCGCAATCATATAAATAAATAAATAAATAAATAAATAAAAACTCAGACGATCCCTCATGCATTCGCGAAAGACGACTCAAATGCAATAGCAAACTTACTCTGTTACTACCGAAATCTCGCGGGTAAAATTGTACGGACTGAGCATTCCGGCTTCATGGAGTGAGTTCCCTTTTGTTCTGAGCTTTTTTTTTTTTACGCGGATAAGGGGACATACACCAGTGTGTCAGTTCATTTGATAGGCACCATGATGCTGTTTTTAAAACTTAGCTACCATACCCCTGCTTGGGTATAAAATAATATTATTTGATCAATTAGACCTTTAAACTAAGCATATTTATGAAAAAATAGCTGTCAAATTGAGAAGAGAATGATTGCAGCTGTCACCAAGGGCGGCGTAATGGATAGTGAATGGTTTCGTGTGAAAATGCGAAATATTGTTCATTCACATGAGGCACGAGCAATACGTGATTTTAACGTGGAATAAGAAGATATATTGTTTTTTTTGTAAAGTCACTTGTCGAAAGTGTGGTGAAGTAGTGATGAAAGAAGAAGAGCTGGGAAAAAAAGATACCTTTTACGTCTACAAGCTTTCATTGTTTCTTCTTATACTGTAAATGTCTTTTCACTGCATTATGAGTTATGCTGCAGAGAAGACGCAGAGTTCAGTTGGCAGTTTTAGTAATGCGCTCAGCAATGCAGAAGAAAGAGAGCTATTTTTATACTACTTTATAATAACCTAACGCGTATCTATTCCTGCTTGATCTCTGAAGACGTACTTACGTATTCTGACAATATTTTCATTGTTTATTTTCTTCTGTTCTTGAAAGAAAGTTGTTTTTTATTGATCTGTGAGAGGATCTTATATTTTTGTTACTTCATACACTTTTAATATTTACAACTTTACCTCTCGGGTTGAACTGTCATCGAGTGAATCGCACTATCCCTATAAAAACTAACTACCTAACTAACTAACTAACTAACTAACTAACTAACTAACTAACTAACTAACTAACTAACTAGCTAAGCAACTAACTAATAAATAACTAAGAATTACTACGGAGTGGCCTTATTGAGATTGTTGTAGACAAAAGCGCTATGTTTTGGACAATCTCGCATAATCGAGAAGTTCGTTTACATGACAAAGTAAACGAGACTCAACTTGAACTTGTAGATAAGACTGAATTCCGATCAAACAGGGCACATTTATCTTGTGTGGTCGTCATCAGTTAGTGTTATGACGTGCCGTTCCGCGGTTTCTTCACCCATATATATATATATATATATATATATATATATATATATGCATAGATATGTGCAAAGCAGGGTTAGGGGTGAGAGGGCAGCTGCTTCAACGCACATAGTTATCAAAGAGGGGGAGGGGTGGCACAATGTCTGTCCCATCCGGTGACTTAATAGGGAGGGGAGCGCTACGGCAAACCTTCAAGAAGAGGAATCCTGTGCACGACAATGTTTATATCGTCATGTGGTCGTGACGATGAATAAGGCTGCGCTCGCGCTATTAAAAACGAAACTCTTTGTTTGGGGAACTTGTGCCCACAATACAAAAAAAGTAGCCAGATACCACGTACGGTGGGAGTCGATGATACGCGAAGCACAAGTGAGGAAGGTTGATATGTCACTTTGAATTAGCACAAAGTTACACGGTGGACGTAAGCTATGCCGTACATCATTTTCGTGTCAAGATTTTCATTTTCGGACGTGTCATTTGCCTTCGTCGTCTATTTACTTCACGTGATACCGAATTTGGTTTCTGTGGAGCTAGAGAAATGGCCGCGAGCAGGCTAGGAGCGTGGCTGGTAGCCACGACACACATGACATGCATGTCATGATTTCCACGTTAGGGTATATCACTTATGTTTGCCATGCACTGATGTCATAAAATATCAGTTTTGCAATAAGTCATGTGAACAAAACCAGCGCAAGAGTAGGAAGATCATGAAATGTAAATCATGACATTCATGACATATAAGTGATGATATTCATGTTTTGACTAGTCACTTGTGCTCGTCTTATAGTAACGCTATGCCATACCGATTTTGGTATCAATATCAATTATTCAAGCGGCCAGAGAGATAAAAAAGTCAAACTACCAGCAATACACGCTGTGTGCTGATAGCGGCAAATAGTGAGTCGGCTGTCTGTAATCGGATCTGCGCTGAGGTGCGCCGGCATTTACATATGCCACATAGAAGGTTTCTGTCGTAATGTTGGGGGACACGTTTGTTCCAGAATGAGCATTACTGTTCGCGTTTTGCACTCAAGCTTATATTGGCTCGAAATCTGCATGTTACACTGCAAATGTCGTTGAAACACGATAGTCTTGCGTCTGGAGAGAGTGAACAAAACGTATATTTGATGTTCTGCGCAAGAAAATCGGTGAATAGCATTCTGGAGGCGCTACGTTATAGTGTCTCGAGTGGGTAGTGGAGGCGAACGAGCACATCTAGACATGTTAGACACGAGTGCCACCTGGCAGTTATCTTTGAAAACGAAGGAAGGCGCGCGGCCTGCAGAGAAAGATGCGCGCCTGTCTCGGATGTGATAAGATGTAGAACGCAAAGCGACTGCAGGGTGCCACCACCGTGTCGTCGTAGCAAAGCGTTGGAAACACTTACCTTTATGAGCATCGCGTTGCACTGTCAGCGCAGCATGATAAAAGCTACGGTCCTTAGAGTTACTTATGTGTGTCTTCTCAAGTATGAAGACACACATACAAAACATCGACGTGTTGTTATGGTGCCTCAAATATGCGCAATAATTGCTTTTTTATTTGACAATCGCACAAGTATGAACGCTGAAGCTAGAGCAGTATTCGTGGGCGCTGCGGATGGGGTTGGCCGTTTGGTGCCGTTTGAGGTATCGTTAAGGGCGTACAAACAGACAAATGTACAGACAGACAGACAGACAGACAGACAGACAGACAGACAGACAGACAGACCAAAATTTTCCCGTCGAAGGAAGACTATCGTCTTTAATATATAATCTGTAATATTCCCAAACAATCGAGTAGGGTTTGCGCAAGGTTGTGGTTACACCTGTAGCGGGCCCGTTGCGTTCAATTAAAAAGAATTGCGTTTGGCAATAAATATAATAGAGGGCTGAAAGAAATGGAGGAAGGGAGGCCTTGAAGTCTTCTTGTGGCACTGTTTTTGTTCTACCCGCCGCGGTGGCCTGATTGTTATTGTGCACTCCTGGTGACTCCAAGGTCGCAGAATCGAATTCAACCGACGATTGTCGCATTTCGAGGAAGGCGATAAGATAAAGACCTGCGTACGTCAAACCTTCACGTTATGGTGCACGTTAAAGGTGGACAATCAAGGTCCTCGTTAAGGAATACCAGACGGTAAACATTTCTGGAGCATCCATACAGCGTCTCTCATGATCATTTCGTTATCTTGGGACGCATAAGCCTAGTAATTAGCTTTATGTTTATAAAAACACACTTAAAAACAAACAGACAAGCACAATGAAGAAATATTGACATTTAATAATTACGAAAAGTTGTGCTTCTATACTGCGAAAAACTTTTAAAGGCGCTCTTTGGCAAGCGCATTATTTTTTTAATTTGTTTTCTTTAAGGCATTCACCTGGCTGTTGTTCTCAAGCAATCTCAACACGCATAAAAAATAAGGAGTCGCTTCTGGAAATACGTATCTTTTCGAAATAATAATCATAAATAAAATAAACTTTCGATTTCCCGAAACTGTTTTCGATTTCTTATGATTTAGGTCAAAATAAAACGATCAGAGCATTCAATGAATTCACTGGGACTGAGCTAATTTTAGGCGACAGTATGCAAGTCAGATAGGCTTTCACAGAACTAACCACCTTGCCTATCTGTGCCACGAAGGAAAAAAAAATAAAGTGACGAAACAGCCCAAAATAGCAAAAAAGGGCAGGGAAAGGCAGCGTGAGGTGCAGTCATCAATGCGTGAAATGTTCCTGCTCTTGCAATACAATTCGCTGGCCGCCACGTGTCTGTGTCGCTTCACGTCTTCGTCTCTTTTTGTATTAGCTGTATGTGATATTATGACTTCACTCGTATTGACAGTAGCCAGTGGGATTCAGCCAGATGCCAAGAGCACGCTCACTTCGATTGGTAATCTATCTATCTATCTATCTATCTATCTATCTATCTATCTATCTATCTATCTATCTATCTATCTATCTATCTATCTATCTATCTATCTATCTATCTATCTATCTATCTTTCTGTCTATCTATCTCAAATCTGCATTCATAGAGCATGAGCGCGCATTAGGTTGCAAAGCATGCTTGTATAATTGCAGTCTTCTATTTTTTATTGTATGATATTGCCAGTTGAAGTGTGTATTTGCCCTATAGACATTGTATAACCTGTATATATTATATGTCATTGTACTTGCCATTTGTTCATGACTAACTTCATGTACCACCCTGCTAAAATCACCAAAGGTGATTGCAGTATCTGTAAATAAAAATAAAATAAAAAAAAGCATCTGGCTTTCAGAAGCTTAAAGGGGGCTTCAAGTTTCTCAGCCACTGGCGTTTCGCTTCCGCCGTTGCATTTGCTTGAGCTTCGTGGTCTTTTGCGCATCGATTGCCGGATGAACGCACTCATCCCGTCATTGAATACGAATGCTTCGGGTAACAGTATTGTTGGGAACGCTCAATGCAAGCTCGGTGCTCAAAACAGATCAAACATGGAGGGAACAATAATGAAGGTACCGACCAAACGGAAATTATCTCGGATATGCGTAGCATTGTGTTCCGTTAGCTTGCTTCTATCTCTTACTGTTGCAGCTGTGCTGTATACGTGTTGTTGACTGAGCAGTTTTCGCGCGTGCCTATAAAATTGAGGACAATGTGTTGTTTTGCAGTCGATGTTGTCCCTTCCGCCGCTTTCGTGATTTCAACCATGATACCACAGTTCTATAGTCTGCGCCCCCCGCTCCCTCCGCCCCTTTCCCCCTTTTTTTCTTGAGCCTTGTCAACTTTTTGGTGTTTCTTGTTCATCGTGTTTAGGTATCAGTCAGTATGGCACGTTATTATGCGTCTTCATCGCTTCGCACTTGCCGGCAGCTTTCAAACACGAACACAATGGGTGCAATCGATCCCAGCCTTGGGAAAGAGGTCGATATTGAGCCGCTGGTCAGTTCGGTATTGCATTATTCACATAATTTGTCCTCACTTTTTTTAGTGAAGAGTGACGCGCGGATATTTGAAGCCGACTTATAAAATAATGCTACTATGCATCAAGAAGGATAACTACGCAGCAGTGCAGCCCTGAAAGCAATGTGCATTCTTTGTGTGCTCATATGCCTAAACTGGTGGTTGGGCAATCAGCAGTATAGCCTGCAGGCGGTCGCGATTGCAGGCCAAGCTGTATCCATGCCAATGATGGCTGGTGTTTTTTTTTTCATTGCCTAAATTTGGCCTTTTGTGCACATCACGCAACTTATGAGGGCTGCCGCGTGCGCGACGAAAGCGCTGGAGCTTTTCGCGGCGGTGAAAATGACCCGCGCATTGACAGACACTGAGGCTGTAGTACGTGCGTGGTATAAGTGACACCCGTTACCGATGCGTTCACAGTTTTTGGCTAGAGCTGCATTCCCTGCAGAAGCAGGTCTTTGTTTCACCAGACATTCCACAAAAACGTAACAATAAATGTCTGTATTTATCGCATGCCTGCCGACGGTGTTTCATCTCGTTAAGAGACAACACAAGAATGGGATGTTGCGATAAAAAAAAGTCACAGTTTCGCCTCAAGGGCGAAGCAACGAATACGATAGCAACATCTTGGAGTGTAACGCTGAGAACGGCAAGCAGATCGACACGCGCAGTGCACTGCACACGCACAAATGACGCGCGAAAACAACACACACAGGATGAGAGCGAACAAAAACGTTTTCCGCTCGACACCTAAAAGAACGCTAAAAGCAACTATTAAGTCGACGTTGATTGTTGAAATGGCGGTCGAGAAACCTCGTATCGTTACTTTTGTGCCAAGGAAGGGCCTATTTTGAAATAAAATCATGTTTTAGAGGTCTGAATTGGGTTAGCGCACTTCAATTTACCCTCCTCTGGAAGCGGACCGACCGGACCGGCTCACGTCACTGTTGCCGGGCACAGCGTTGCCGGGCGTTAGTGCGCTATTAGCAGCAGACCGAAAGCAGCGGGAGCCACAACAGCAACAACAGTCTTTGATTAATTTCCTGTCATGGCTTCGAGATTGCAGGCGTTTTTGTTTCAACTGCGCCCCGCTAGATATAGCGTCACCTGTCGCGTGTAACCACGCGAAAATTGAATTTTTGTACCACTCACGCCATCCCCCAAAAAAACGTCCCGACGGTTGTTTTTTTCATAAATCAAACATAAACGAACAAGCAGCATTTTATTGCGTCTCTTGATGCAAGGAAGCTTCTTTATTTAGTGCAGTTAGATTGATTACTGGTGAATAATTGTAGGTGGTCCGTTTGATGTAATTGGGATGGTATTGAAGATGTCCTACTGTGGCGCTGGTGTTCTTGGGCATTTACCTTAATTTCTCAATAAGTAGGGCACTGTTGTTGATATTATTTTTTTAGATGATGCCATACATTGAGCTTTCACTTTGACATAAATTGTTATTTTTAGTGTCCCTTTTACGTGCTGTTTAAAGAAAAACGGCGCACCAAAGGTAATAACAGGTACAAATAAGTGCAAACTATCATGTGTCCCAGTTGTTACTTCGCTGTGTTTGAAAAGCGCATTCTTTTCGCTACTGGGGCCGGTTCAGCGAGTGAATTGATCTTCGCGCGCCAGGAAACTAAACGCAATTTTCCCGATCAAAGTAGACGGCGAGCGATTCTCTCCACCGTGGGATAAGCGCGAACGCCCCAGCATGTAACTCCCCTCCACTCCCCCGCCTCCATTCACGGGGTGAAGTACGCGTGGTAGATAAGCTTGCGTCAGCGCATCGCAACGAGCTGTGCGCTGACCGCGGGGGGGGGGGGGGGGCTTTCTTTCTGTCTTGATCTTTCGTATATATAAATACGTATACATATACGGTGAATGACGCTGACGCCAACGGCAAAAACCAGCTGTGACTGTCCATAAAATTGCTATCGCAATAAAACAGGCGAGGCTTAAACCCAGTCACTGAAAGCCTAAAACAGTGAAACTGGACGATGCCCAAGTCTAATCTGGTTTCTTTTAGGTTAATGCTGGGCTTTAGTTACGTGTTGCTAGGTTGTTTCAAGATTGTTTCCCAATAGAGAGAGTTCGGGTGAAACCACAAACAGTCACTGACTCGGCGCGGATGTGTAAACACCGGAGACAGAAGCTCGAGCTGAAACAGATCATTCGCACTTCTCACAGATCTATGGGCACGTTGCCGAAGTCGTAGGGCTTGCATCGCATCGGGGACTTTCCGCAGCACCGTTGCCTTTTGCATTCTGTAGTATTCTCGCATTGCGCGCATTCAGGGTCTTTGGCTCGCCGCTGTCGTTTTGCAGCCACTTTCTGGGCTAACTATCACATTTTTCATTTTCAGTGGAGCAGTGGCAAGAAGTGGGACGTACCAATTTCTGTGCCACGTACCCGTTTATGATGGTGGTAGTCTTGCCGCAGGGGCGAAATAATCCGGCAGGCTTAGCTTGAAAAAACAAACAAAATGGGGTACTCTTTCGCTTCATGTTGCAATGTTGATGCTATGCCACCTCTGGCTTGAAGTGCCTGTCGCGTGCTGCCGTGACGTGGCAGCTACGACGACTAGGTCAGTGAAGGCGTGAGCAGGGGGACGAAAAGGCAGGTGCTGGTATATTTAGCCCTAACATGGATTGGTTGTATTTCCTTCGACTGCCCAATATTACACCTTTTTTGTGGATGAGTTTCGGGCAGTGGTACTCGCCTTACAATAGTTGAGAACGGAAAAACATCGACTGTAATAATTGCAGATGCTCTGTCTCTTTGCGCTGCACTTTCTGTTGTTGCTGATTCGCACATCCTAAAGCCTGTGTCTACAAACACAGGATAAAGCCTGTGTCGGTAGGCAACAGGGGGTATTAACGTGACGTTAATAACGTAACGTGACATGCTGTTTTGATGCACAATTCGCAGATTCCAGCTGTGCTGAAGACAAGCAGATTCAAAGAAAAAAGCGTGCCTTTCTCTGTGCTCTCTGTACTACGAAATAGCGGCCGAAGTGATGTCAGTGCGTACTCTCTTTAGGTCAGGCTATTTTTCTAATGCGCGATTAGTGTGGCAAGCTTGAAACTATAAACGATTTCTTTTGAACCTGTAGGCCATTTACTACAGCTCGAAGATCCAAGCTGAAAAGTCCTTTAGACGCTATTGGAACGAATTTGTTCGTGACGGTGATTCTATTTTTTGGAGCCTCTATTTCTGTGGTTCGCTAGTGTAAAAGTTTGCGTGGTTGTGCAGAAATATTTTAATGAAACAAAACGACTAAGAAATTAATCAATAATATTATCCTTCTCTGTCAACACATGCATAAAATTTATTTCATTCATTTGTTTTTCAAGTAGGATGTTGATGTAATTTATTATTTATTGCTAAAACATATTTTGTACATTTGAGTGAACATCGAAATTTTGTTCTAATATTCGTAATGTTTCTATTTCATATCCTTCATTACTCTAAAATTTCATAGGATTTCATAAGAACAAACTATTCTTGGTCAATACAGAACAGTAGGTATGAGTCACAAGAGAAGGTGGGCAAGAACAGGAACATAGAAATAAAGCAGTTAGTTTTCATTCTTCAATGTAGTATCATTCTTCTGCCTTCCGCTACACTAGGTACTACGAACAATAGAACGCAACATTCCAGAAGTTTACACCAGATCGCTACCAAAAAGACTCAACGAAGTCCACGATGTCGATGGGCCACTACGCTGTGCGACTGCTTCATTTCGGCCCTGAGCCTCCATACATTTGGTTTATGCAAGTAGAAGCCCACTTTAAGGTATATATTGAAGTAAGCAAAATATGGCTATGTACTTGGTGCTTTGCCCCACGATCTTGAGCACGGATTGTGCGTCATACCATCGGCATTTCTGAACATCCTATATGATACATTGAAGAATTCAGTTCTTAAACGCACAGAAATCTCAGAATGAAGGTGGTTTCAAATGTTGCTGTCATCAACGGAGCTCGAATATCGCAGTTCATCACAGGTCCTCAAATACTTGGAAGCCCTTCTCGGTGTTCGAGCCTCAACTTTTGACGACGTGCTTCTACATGAAGTGTTCATTAAGCGAGCATTTGCCTCGCGTACTTCAGATGGTTTGGACAACATCGTCGAAAATGATTCTAGTCTCTCTGGCTGCCCTAGCCGACAAAGTATGAGGAATAGTGCCTTCAAAGCTACCCATACCTGACAAGTTCCGAAAACCGCACGTCTTCCTCGCTTGCAGTGACTTGCCTGCCAGTTGGTTGTCAACCCTGATTATCTCCTCGTCAAGACAGCATTACATCACTGACCTTCGTGCTCACATTGAGCTCTTCACAGATCTGATAGCGAGCAACCTAACCACAACGGCAGGTGGCAATTCAGTGGGTCACTTTGGACACGAAGAACGCGTCAGCCGATCTCGATCTAATTCACTGGTGCGTTTCTGCCATCCGTCTCGAGCAAAAATTTTAAGACAAAAGTGTTTTATGCCGGTGTCTACTACGCCTCCCTGAGGTATTTCCGTCACAGATATCACATTGTAACATATTTGCTTACAGATTGTAAGGAAATATCGAGAAGAAAAAGTTCCGCAGAGAGGCGTCAAACCAGCAACCCAGCGCGCGGCGCTAAGCAATACGCGAGAGAGCGACCCTTTTGAACATGCTAACAAGAAGCCATTTATATACACCATGTACCGCTGAAGATCCTCAGAGCTCGGCAACTACAGTGCGTTTTTGTCATCAGCAGCGAGATGAAACTACGGGCGCGCATTGGCACACGTCGCTGTACGTGCGCCCCTCCACGTAGTGATGGGTTGCTCAGGAGTGAGCCGGATCATTTTAGCGGCTCTTTTGAAGAACGAGTGATCCGCGGCTCAGTAAAAGTGAGCCGTAGTTCTTCGGGAGACGGCTCACCACGAAGCCAACTGACCCGCCACCGATACCCGCTCACGGCTTTCCCGCTGATCCGGCTCACTAACTGACACGCCGCCGCTACCCGCCCGCGGCTCTCCAGCTGATCCAGCTAGGCAACTGACCCGCCACTGCTACCCGCTCGCGGCTCTCATACTGATCCAGTTCGGCAACTGACACGCCGCTGCTACCCGCTCGTGGCTCTCCACCTTGCGGCTCTCCCGCTGATTCAGCTCGGCAACTGATCCGCCGTTGCTACCCGCTCGCGGCTCTCCTACTGATCCGGTTCGGCAACTGACCCACCACCGCTACCGCTCGCGGCTCTCCACCTCGCGGCTTTCCCGCTAATCCGTCTCGGCAACTGACCCGCCACCATTAGCCGCTCGCGGCTCTCCAGTTCACGGCTCTCCTGCTAATCCGTCTCAGCAGCTGACCCGCCGCCGTTACCCGCTCGCGGCTCTCCAGCTCACGGCTCTCCCGCTAATCCGTCTCGGCAACTGACCCGCCACCGCTACCCGCTCACGGCTCTCCAGCTCACGGCTCTTCCGCTAATCCATCTCGGCAACTGACCCGCCGCCGCTATCCGCTCGCGGCTCTTCACCACGCGGCTCTCCCGCTGATTCAGCTCGGCAAATGACCCGCCGCTGCTACCCGCTCGCGGCTCTCCTACTGATCCAGTTCGGCAACTGACCCGCTGCTGCTACCCGTTCATGGCTCTCTACCTCGCGGCTCTCCCCCTTATCCAGATCGGCAACTGACCCGCCGCTGCTACCCGCTCGCGGCTCTGCTACTGATCCGGTTCGGCAACTGACCCGCCACCGCTACTGCTCACGGCTCTCCACCTCGCGGTTCTCCCGCTGATCCAGCTCGGCAACTGACCCGCCACCGCGACCCGCTCACGGTTCTCCAGCTCACGGCTCTCCCGCTAATCCGTCTCGGCAACTGACCCGCCACCGCTAACCGCTCGCGGCTCTCCAGCTCACGGCTCTCCGCTAATCCGTCTCAGCAACTGACCCGCTACCGTTACCCGCTTGCGGCTTTCCAGCTCACGGCTCTCCCACTAATTCGTCTCGGCAACTGACCCGCCACCGTTACCCGCTCGCGGCTTCCAGCTCACGGCTCTCCCGCTAATGCGTCTCAGCAACTGTCCCGCCGCCGCTACCCGGTCGCGGCTGTCGAGCTCACAGCTCTCCCGCTAATCCGTCTCAGCAACTGACCCGCCGCCGCTAACCGCTCGCGGCTCTTCAGCTTACGGCTCTACCACTAATCAGTATCAGCAACTGACCCGCTCGCGGCTCTCCAGCTCACGGCTCTCCCGCTAATGCGTCTCAGCAACTGACCCGCCACAGCTACCCGCTCGCGGCTCTCCAGCTCACGGCTTTCCCGCTAATCCGTCTCGGCAACTGACCCGTCACCGCTACCCGCTCGTGGCTCTCCAGCTCCCGGCTCTCCCGCTAATCCGTCTCAGCAACTGACCCACCACCGCTACCCGTTCGCAGATCTCTAGCTCACGGCTCTCCCGCTGATCCGTCTCAGCAACTGACCCGCCACCGCTACCCGCTCGCGGCTCTCCAGCTCACGGCTCTCCAGCTAATCTGTCTCAGCAACTGACCCACCACCGCTACTCACTCGCAGCTCTCTAGGTCACGGCTCTCCCGCTAATCCGTCTCGGCAACTGACCCGTCGCCGCTACCCGCTCGTGGCTCTCCCGCTAATCCCTCTCAGCAACTGACTCACCACCGCTACCCGTTCGCAGCTCTCTAGCTGACGGCTCTCCCACTAATCCGTCTCAGCAACTGACCCGCCACCGCTACCCGCTGGCGGCTCTCCAGCTCACGGCTCTCTCGCTAATCCGCCTCAGCAACTGACCCACCACCGCTACCCGTTCGCAGCTCTCTAGCTCACGGCTCTCCCGCTAATGCGTCTCAGCAACTGACCCGCCACCGCTACCCGCTGGCGGCTCTCCAGCTCACGGCTCTCCCGCTAATCCGTCTCAGCAACTGACCCGCCGCCGCTACCCGCTCGCGGCTCTTCAGCTCACGGCTCTCCCGCTAATCCATCTCACCAACTGACCCGCCGCCGCTACCCGCTCGCGGCTCTCCAGCTCACGGCTCTCGCGCTAATCCGTCTCGGCAACTGACCCGCCGCCGCTACCCGCTCGCAGCTCTCCAGCTCACGGCTCTCCCGCTAATCCGTCTCGGCAACTGACCCGTCGCCGCTACCCGCACGCGGCTCTCCCGCTAATCCGTCTCAGCAACTGACCCACCACCGCTACCCGCTCGCAGCTCTCTAGCTCACGGCACTCCCGCTAATCCGTCTCAGCAACTGACCCGCCACTGCTACCCACTCGCAGCTCTCTAGCTCACGGCTCTCCCGCTAATCCGTCTCGGCAACTGAACCGTCACCGCTACCCGCTCGTGGCTCTCCAGCTCACGGCTCCCCCGCTAATCCCTCTCAGCAACGGATCCACCACCGCCACCTGTTCGCAGCTCTCTAGCTCACGGCTCTCCCGCTAATCCGTCTCAGCAACTGACCCGCCACCGCTACCCGCTGGCAGCTCTCCAGCTCACGGCTCTCCCGCTAATCCGTCTCAGCAACTTACCCACCACCGCTACCCGTTCGCAGCTCTCTAGCTCACGGCTCTCCCGCTAATGCGTCTCAGCAACTGACCCGCCACCGCTACTCGCTGGCGGCTCTCCAGCTCACGGCTCTCCCGCTAATCCGTCTCAGACCGTGACCCGCTGCTGCTACCCGCTCGCGACTCTCCAGCTCACGGCTCTCCCGCTGATCCAGCTAGGCAACTGACCCGTCGCTGCTACCCGCTCGCGGCTCTCCAGCTCACGGCTCTCCCGCTAATCCGTCTCAGCAACTGACACGCTTCCGCTACCCGCTCATGGCTCTCCAGCTCACGGCTCTCCCGCTAATCCGTCTCAGCAACTGACCCACTACCGCTACCCGCTCGCAGCTCTCTAGCTCACGGCTCTCCCGCTAATCCGTCTCAGCAACTGACCCACCACCGCTACCCGCTCGCAGCTCTCTAGCTCACGGCTCTCCCACTAATCCGTCTCAGCAACTGACCTGCCACCGCTACCCGCTGGCGGCTCTCCAGCTCCCGGCTCTCCCGCTAATCCGTCTCGGCAACTGACCCGTCGGCGCTACCCGCTCGTGGCTCTCCAGCTCACGGCTCTCCCGCTAATCCGTCTCACCCACTGACCCGCCGCCGGTACCCGCTCGCGGCTCTCCATCTCACGGCTCTCCCGCTAATCCGTCTCAGCAACTGACCCACCACCTCTACCCGCTCGCAGCTCTCTAGCTCACGGCTCTCCCACTAATCCGTCTCAGCAACTGACCCGCCACCGCTACTCGCTGGCGGCTCTCCATACCCGGCTCTCCCGCTAATCCGTCTCGGCAACTAACCCGTCACCGCTACCCGCTCGTGGCTCTCCAGCTCACGGCTCTCCCGCTAATCCGTCTCAGCAACTGACCCGCCGCTGCTACCAGCTCGCGGCTCTCCAGCTCACGGCTCTCCCGCTCAACCGTCTCGGCAACTTTCCCGTCGCCGCTACCCGCTCGCGGCTCTCCAGCTCACGGCTCTCCTGCTAATCCGTCTCAGCTACTGACCCACCACCACTACCCGCTCGCAGCTCTCTAGCTCATGGCTCTCCCGCTAATCCGTCTCAGCAACTGACCCGCCACTGCTACCCGCTTGCGGCTCTTCGGCTCATGGCTCTCCTGCTAATTCGTCTAAGCAACTGACCCGCCACCGCTACCCCCTCGCGGCTCTCCAGCTCACAGCTTTTCCGCTAATCCGTCTCGGCAACTGACCCGCCACCGCTACCCGCTCGCGGCTCTCCAGCTCACGGCTCTCGCGCTAATCCGTCTCGGCAACTGACCCGCCAACGCTACCCGCTCGCGGCTTGCGGCTCTCCCGCTGATGCAGCTCTGCTTCTGACCCACCACCGCTACCAGCTCGCGGCTCTCCAGCTCACGGCTCTCCCGCTAGTCCGTCTCGGCAACTGACCCGCCATCGCTACCCGCTCGTGGCTCTCCAGCTCACGGCTCTCCCGCTAATCCGTCTCGGCAACTGACCCGCCACCGCTACCCGCTCACGGCTCGCGGTTCTCTCGCTGATGCAGCTCTGCAACTGACCCGCTGCCACTACCCGCTCGAAGCTCTCCGACTGAGCCGGCGAACACCTACTGAGCCGACGATTCAACGGTCCACCAAGAGTCAATGAGTGAACTGAACGACAGTTCTCTCTCGCTCACTCATAGCGGAAGATCTCCAGGCTTTTGCTCTGTCACTGACCCGTCGGATCCGTGCCGTACTTATTCGCACCGCTTCCTTTCGTTCGCTTTCCGTTAGCTGACTGGGTCTGTGTGAGTGCGGCTTTCTCGCCATCTATTTGCATTGAAAGAAAAGAACTGCTGAAAGGCGTGCCCTCTGAGATGGTGGGCGCGCGGCTAATTTCCCTCAACACACCGTGGTTCGCCATCCTAGAGGCCATGTGAAAAGTGTTTGTGTTGCTCGCTTTCTGCCGCCTGGCTGGCTACGATATCCGTAAAAAAGTTTCGCGTCTTGCATTCCCAGAGCGTGCGCTGGTGATCGATCTCCGCTCGCTTATTTAATGGTACTCGCTTGCTATGTGCTTGTGCGCCGCGATTCTTTACAACCAAGGAGGATTAAGATAATTGCTGGAGTGGAAATCATTGCCTAGGAGTGAAGCTTTGCCCCTGGCAAGATGGCGGCTGTGGCTTCCACCTTACTATGGGCATGATAAAGTATAACCATTCGGCAATTAGGAACAGAGCGTGTATCTCGCACGCCCAACGAGTGTATTGTGGAACCTTTTTGGGGTCACATAGTGCTCCTAGTGCGTCTAAGTGTTACTAGTTTTCCTTTGTGTGCCTCTAATTGGAGGCAAAGTTCTTGAGAAATTCAGTCACCCATGTTCGTTTCTGTGTGTGTCGTGTCGATAACAACTATCTTTTAATATGAAACTAACGTAAAATCTACACTAGCATATCAAAGCCACTTGATCTCCAAGTTGGTACTATCAGAAAAGACCGAGTTTCTGCCATCTTTGCAGTGGCAAAAGCTGACTTCACTTCTTCTGGCAAGACATTGTGGGAGCCTCCACTCCAGCAATTTTTTTCATCTTTGTTTACACAAGCGCTGTTTGTGAGTCGTGCTTTGTAGCTCAGATACACGGAGGAAGGAAACAACGCAGTGCTCAGATACTTGTAGAACAAGTTCCGGAAAACGCTGCTGACACACAAACGAATGGTAGGTGATCGTGCCCTTTGATCTGTAGTTTTCATTGTGTCAGTTTTAATTCGCGTCCTTATAGACTATAGCAGTACTCTTACTTTTTTCCAATGTGGATACAGTTAATATTTTTTAAAGTTAGTGACATGAAAAACGTGCAATTGCAGTGTTTACGTCAGTGTACAAACAAGCAGTGGGCAAGCATGTGCAACCTATCTATATACAAATTTACAATGGCCATGAAGCTGCACGTTGGAATCCGTTATTTACATCTGTGTCAGGCTAATCACTCTTCATCGCTTATACTCGTGTTTCTGCGGCTTTAGGTAGATTATGAAATGTTGTATTGCTCTGTGATGAAGAAAAACGTTCGTTTTAGCACGAATTGCCGGCGCTCTTCTTCTCAATGAATATTATCACGTTTCTTCGGGATGGAAGCGGTCTTATTAGGCTATTCCGGAAGGTCGCAGCTGATCGGTGTGGCCACACGACAGCTGAAGAATTGCAGAATCGCTGCTTCTCAAGGACAACTATCCGTCCATAATATGTGTTCATTCAGTCCGTGTTTTTCACATCACTAGTGATACAAAAAAGCAATGACCACTATAGGTTGAGTTTACCTGGAGTTTATTTTAACACATTTAAATCTTCACATTAATATTCTATTTTTAGGTACTTGAACTACTTTATTGTTCTCCCTATGCCGTGAATGTTTACGTTTGTTTGTTGTCATAATAACGACATACAAGCCAAATCTTGTGCTGTATGGTGCGCATTGGTCAGGAGATATTGTGCACTTTTCTCGCTATAAGGATGTTTTTTTAAATTTGCCCAAGAGATATATTTTGTAACACTGTTATGTAAGCCCTAAACCTTGCTGGAAACTCTCGTCATCATTGAAAAGGCGATTGACAGGCATCTATCATTTGTTCAAGTTCTTCGCTGGAAAGAACTGGGGAATGTTCACAGCTGCTATGTTGCGACTATACAGGATTCTTTTCCTTGGATTCCTTCGGTACAGCCTACCTGGAATAACCAACACAAGTAAAACAAGCATCCGAATGCTTCAAAGTGTCCAGGCTCAAGCACTCCGGATATGTTTAGGCTTGCCCCAAAGTGCATCAACAGCGGCAACTATCGCCATCACAAGAGACCACCTCATCAAGACCCACATTACTGTTGAAGTGCTGAAGACACATATACGGCACCTTGTTGGAACTCCTCGACATCACCTAGCCTCGCTACCAGTGGACCGACCATGCACATCTTACTGCAAAACAGTGACCTCACATGGCGAGTCGATCCCAACTTTGTTCTCTCCTGCCGCTAGACCATGGTGCCTCCCTCAACCAATGATTATTATTAACATACCTAGCGTCCAGAAAAAGGCCAATTTGTCGTCACCGGCTCTTAAACAGCTCACACCACTTCTTTTGTATGAGAAATATCAAGACTCCACACATATATACACTGATAGATTGGTTTAGCTGGACAGCTCTACAGGAGCAGTAGTGGTACCAAGGTTGGCCACGACAATTAAATTCAAGACATCTCACGCAACAACATCAACGGCAGCAGAATTGGCAGCACTTCGTGCCGCGTTGCAATTTGTAGTTGATCAACCTACACGCAAGTAGAGTATTTTCTGCGACACGAAGGCAGCACTGCAGTTTCTACTATCAGCCTTATGCCGTGGACCACACGAGCAGCTGGTATTAGAGATAGCAGAGGTTATACACCACCTGACTGGGAAAACGCACCGTATTACATTTCAGTGGTTACCCACTCACTGCGGAATCATCGGCAATTAACGGGCCGATCAAGCTGCCCGCTCAGCCCACACAGAAGATCATAAACTACGACTACCACTTTCTAGGACAGATGCTGCACGAAAGCTCCGCAGGATTGCTCGCGAGCAAACCACATCACAATGGAATCAGCCACATTTCAAGCATGTCCGACTGTACTCGCTTGACCCTACGCTAAGTCTTCAAGTCCCGTCGAGGCTTTGCCGAGCAGACCAGACCATGTTATGTAGGCTGTGGTTGGGCGTTGCGTTTACCAACGCCTACGCTTTCCGCATTGGGATGGCCGACACCGCAGCCTGTGTTCACTGTGGCAAAGAAGAAACAATCCAACATATTCTTTCTGACCGTCTAGAGTATAGTAAACAACGGCTAGGCCGGCCTTCACAAGGAACTCAGCAAATTAGATAATTAACCTCTATCGGAGCAAGGAATTCTACAATATCGACAAGATGCAACTTCACAGAAGAAGGCCCTGAAAGCGCTACTACACTTTTTGCGATCGACCGCCCTTACTGAACGGTTGTAGCTAGGACGCCCTTCCTGTGTGTGTTTTCGTTTGCACACGAGTGCGCGTGCGTTTTTTTCTCTATCTACCCCCTCTTTCTTGCCCCTACTTCCCCGCCCCCAGCGCTGGGTAGCAAGCCAGATGCCAATATCTGGTTAACCTCCCGGCCTTTCCTTTTTCTCTCTCTCTCTCTTACCTCTCTCTCGTCATCATTGAGATTGAACTTGAGTATGTTCCTTAGAAGATTAGAGGTTTACGCCAGTTGGTGATGCATACAGTTGAAGAAATGAAGCGCAATGAACGAGACAACAAAAGAACAGGAAAACTGACAAAGTGATTCCTCCCGTGTGCTTCTCTTGTTTCCCAGTTCACAGCGGTTCATTTTTTCAACTATCTGTTTGTTAATCTCCTGTTCATTTGTTAATTGCTTAAGGTTATGTCGCACCGCGTTTGATGAATATGTTGATTTTCGGAAACGAGCACAATAAAACGAGGCCAAATACATATTGTGTTGAGTGCAATTCATATTCTTTTTTTTCTGTCAGATGCGCGTGTGGCTGCAGGGATTACTGGGGCTCTATGCAGGATCGGCCGAGTTTTGTCCGAGTTCGCGAAACTTGGGATCGTCCCGAGCTCTGGCGACACCCCCTTAGGAACGAGCCAACGGTACGAAAAAGCCAAATCCACCCCACCGCGCACTGCGTTTCATTGGTTACGATGGAACCATTCATTGCGTCAAGAATGGTTGACTAAGTTGGGTGGTGTTTCCAAGCCAGAGGCATGCTCTTTCATTTGTTTGTCGTTCCACTGAGTGTAGAAGTGAAACTATGCAATAAAGTATCAGAAACGTTTCGTGACAATATTTCTTTAGATGCACGGGGCGTTTAAATTTATTTTGAAGCTTTTAATGCCTGCGCTAAGTCTGTTTTAGAATAATCAGCGTGGTGGCCTCTGAGATCAGTACCATCCGAGAGTCTTACAACATCGCGACCGCAGCTGAATCCGAGACCCCGTGTTAATTATCATGGTCAGCCTGCACAATCTAGCGCGCTGATAGGCCGGTGCGCGTCATCTTTGTTGTCGTAGGCCGTTAGCACCTGAGCACGTGCGGCCGGCTACATAGCTAAACGGGCGAAGCCCCTAAAGCCGTGGTTCTGTCTCTCCTAGCTCGTCGTACGTGACCGCCTAGTTCAATGACTGACTCGGCAGGTGTGGACGGACAGATGGACAGACACACAGGTATTGACAAACAGACAGACGGACGGATGAATGAACGGACGATTCACGGAGGAATCATCCGTCCGATTCACAGTTTACTGATTCACGGTTTACCAATAAAACTCTCCGAAGCTTCGCCACACTCATCATCATTCCCTCCGTGGATATGCTGTGATTTTTTGGCTGGCCGGTATACTTCGCTAGTTAGAACAGGACACGCTATGACCAAGCTGCCAGGCGTAATTTTCTCCATCGAGTTTATCACGTTCACAATACGGCACGATGTTTTGACAGCCCTATGCTGCATTGCTTGACGAGATTACATCGATCACTGTTTCACCTGACCGGACTAAATCTGTATGCTATAAGGCCGAACATTAAATTATCACTTGATCCGCACCATACCACCCATCACCTCGTCACCTGGCATTAGAGAAATTAACCATAGCCAAAAGCGAATTGGAACATAAGCTAGAGATTGGTATTGCTCGTTCTTCATGTAGCGTATGGGGGTCATGTCTACATAGGGCACCCAACAAAAGCAGTAATTGGAGTTCATGGGCAGATTATAGTGCGCTGAACGCAGCCACCATTTCTGATAAAAGCTCCCGGCCGAACGGTCAGTATTTTATGGTCAGTCAACACGAAAATATTTTACGAATTTCCGGAAATATTTTCAAAGATTGCTCTGGCAACGATATATCATCAGAATCGCGTGGCCCCGGGAGATATTCCCAAAACAACAATCACAACTTTCTTTGGATTGTTTGAATTTTTGCCGATGACCTATGACCTCAGGAACACTGCGCACACATTCCAACAATTTATTCACATAGTCGTCCGTAGGGTAACATTTGTATTCTCTCACATTATGGCATTTTGGCAGCCAGCTTCTCAAAATATGAATTCGTCATGAACGTCTCCGTTTGCTTTTTAGTCAGCTTCACGAGCAACGTCTTTAAATTATTTTGGAGAAAGCCAATTCGGTGTCACATTCCCACAAGTACAGCAGTGGGGCGAGCAGGACGAGGGCTCGGGCGTCGAAATAAAGCAGTTAGTTTTCGTGTTTCGATGTAGCAGCATACTTCTTGTTTTACCTTCGTCACATGCTTTTCATAAACAAATTTGCTTGCCGCAACGAAATATTTGACGGCATTGCCGGCGAGTATTGCGGCAGTGAAGAAGCCATCGACTACACAGCGACCACGTATTGCTATGGTACTCGGTAGAGATACATCGGCCGAATTTCGATGCGGAGCAAAAAGAAAGAGACACCGATTTAGGTGCGGCCTTGACACGGTTACCCACATTATTGCGTTTTTCAGGCTAAAATTTGAATTGAAGGTTCTGTGTTCCTTGTATATATCTGACAAATGGCCTGCAGAAAATATTTGCAAAATGAGCCCTAGAAATCAGCGGCTGAAAACCCCACCCACCACTGGCGACCGCCATAGCGTGCGTGACGTATACAATGCCCTTCATGGAGTGGAGCGTTCGTCTACTACCTAAGTATCACCCACTACAATATAAATTTTTAATTCACAAACAAAGAAAGCTCAAATAACTCCATCATACGTGCAGCTGACCACGAAACAAGATGACTTGGCAGAATACAGACGCTCGGAAAGCAAGCGGCCCGGAGGCGCCGCTTGCTTTCCGAGCGTGCGCCAGTGTTGTCAGACGTTCGGCCTACTCGCGTGCTTATCAGAATATCCGCTATATATTAGGTCCACAGCCAAATGCGATAAAATTTCTGTCGCTTGTTGGTGAACACGCATGTATTACCACACATGGCACAGATTGTGAGCGAAAAATTGGTGTCATGGCCCCTTTGACGATCAGTAGTTGTTCTAGCTTAATCTGGAGTCCGCCACTCAAGGCGTGCCCCGACGTGATATCTTCATTTTCATGCGTAAAATGAAAGCAAATTTCGTTACGGTTTCGCTCCGGTACTGCAGATATTCTCAATCAGCACTGTCAGCCCTCCTTTCGACTGTATGCGCGGAATCTATCCCGGAACGTTCCACCGTTCTCACGAGACAGCGCCGAAGGCATGGCTGAAGTTTCCAACTATACAACCAACCTCGCTGAACGACTATGGCGCTACTGTGGTTCTGTCTGTGTGTTTTACCTCTGTATTTCTCCCTGCATTGTTTGCGTCTTTAACTTACTGCCCGCTCTTACCTTTCCCTGTGTAAAGCAGCACACTGGGTAGTTAATGATTATTTTCTGATTAACCTGCTAGCCATACACAAATCGTTTTTTTTCTTCGTTTGCGTTAATCAAGCCAGTGCGTCATGTGCGACAGTGCTGCGATATGCTGATGCCTTCGACGGTAGTGCGCATTGTTTCTTACGTTTCAGAAGCACCGCCTTTAAGAGCGGGGAAAATAATTAGGGACGAGAAGTATACGGAGCCAATTTAGCTTCTCGCGGGCGCGGTTCTCCTTCACCATAACATATAACTAAAGAAAAAATCAAAGAGAAAAGAGAGTAAACGATGATGGCAAATAGGCTTGTTTTAATCACGCTTCTCACGTGCCAACAGAAGGTGCCAACTTGGCGCTCGCGCTTCTCAAGAGTTAAGAAGATAGAAACACAATATTTCAAAGCCACGTAGGTTCCAAAGCACACAGCGGCCAAACTTCCGCGGAGTGGCATCGAAGGCGCGGAAACGCGTCCATCAGCCACAGCTGGTTCTCCACAGGTGCCTTTGGCGTCAATAATCGTTCGCTCAGACGCTCAGTGGTGGTGGGACAAAAGGGGTAGGAGGGCGGGGGGGGGGGGGCTTTTTGAAGTTGGCCAACTGACGCTCTCGATGTGCATCCGGAGAGCCATACAGCGGTTCAATAAAAGATTAAAGGAAAGCTCAGGGAAGCAAACGTGGGAGACAAAGAAATAAGAGGGGGGGGGGTGAAGCCAAGATGCACCCTAGGGAGGAAGCTCGCTGTTTTATCGTCAGGTGGGAAGGCCATCCTCTCCTCCTGCCGCGGCACTTCGCTTATCGGTTGTAATCTACGCGCTGCTCTCCTTCCGGAGTCATGACAGCCTTTGCCTTAAATACTCGCACGAGCGCTTTCGTGCCTCATGCTGTAAACAAGTTCGTGGTTCGGGGAGTGAAAGCTGGGGCACCGACAGTCACGGAGCCTTTTACAGCATTCTATGAAATATGTATACCTCTTATATAACAAAGAAAAAGGACATGCGGCTCGAGAGAATCATATCACATTGAACACGAGTCGTTCGCTTTTTTTGCAGTTTGACATCCTTAACTGCGATATTTCACGGTGGTGTTCGCGCGTTGATGAAAGCAAACGGGCGAAAAAGGAACGTTTTCCTTATGGAAAAAAAAAAAAACTGCCTTTTCAGGTTAAGTCACTTGCATAACACTATCAGGCCTATATAACATCACTCATTGTTCTCGCCAGAGCAGTGCTCACTGTTCGCCCATGGTTGCTAGCTTGACACCGAGATTGTCAGGTATGCATTTTTTTAACTTTTAAAGATAAGACTGAAATCTAGCCTTTGTTGACTTCTACGAAGGAGCGAGTGACAAAAAGTGAGAAGCTAGGAGGTCCTACAGTAGCACATCAAATGCGTTACCATGGGAACCAGGATGAAGGAAGCAATAGTTATTTTTTTATATTGAGTGCGTTGATATGCTTGCTTTCGCTGTATACTGTGCCGTGTACAACCCACTTTATTGTAGAATGCGTTGATGAATGTGTACATGCGAAGCTTTCTTTATCGCCTCTTCTGTTAGTGTGGGGCGACTGCTATGGGTGGCGTGTTAAATATAAGGCACTTGAGAGTAAGGGTCAGACATCCCACCTAATAAAGCCGTCTTGGTAGCGTACAGTCTTATGAATCCACCGAACAGTAAGCCGAGGTACACGTAGGGGGTATTATTCGTGGTTTTCATTTAACTCAGGCGTAGTAATTATAATGCGAGTCCAAATAAATAAAACTTAACGAAAAAACTTTCCACCTGGGGAGGCCGAACACTGAAATTTCGAATAATACTTACGAAACTTCGCAAACTGGTCTACGACAGTGGTCGATCGTTGCCCTGTTAGCTCCATCGTGCATTTGTGTGTGTGTAATTTCAGCATTGAGCGCCTATTGTTGGCATAGTTGAATACATTCAAAGATCTCTTTTTTTGCTAGCTTGCACCGTTTAGCACGGGATCTGAGCACGACAACACTCGGAAGTTCTCCACTATACGGCGTTCCTCATACTCATACCGCGGTTCAGATACCTAAATAGTGATGAACCTAGCTTAGGCGTGTGCTATACTTGGGGAACGCGAACACAGCGGCAGGTGGCCGAGCGCACTCATTCAGGGTGTGCTGGAACTTGAAGAAGTGTGTGCATGCCGAGAGTGAAACAACACAAGGGAAGAGGTCAAGAGCCACTTTCGCGGATGTCCGACTTCTCGGCCTTTTCCCGGTAGCGCCAATCGCGTTCTCATTCGTTGCCGTTTAATTAATAAGATTGTATATGTATGCACAAACGCAGAAGGACTATGTGTAAAACATGAGGGGAGCAGTCTGACAACAGTCAACTCTCTCTCGCGCGCGCGCCCCCTGAAAAAAAATAGAGGAAATAAATACAGTCGGAAGACAATACGAAGTCTCATTTGCAGTAAAAATGAAGAGGTCAGCATTTAGCTGTGAGAGGCTACAACTAATGGCAGAAGTGGCAACGCGTTACTTTTTTTTTCTTAGTAAAGAGCTTGTTCGAAACTCTAACATACAACCTGCCTGCTTTGACGTTTTTCGGTAACCTGAATAGTGACGTTCTTAATCATGCCTTTTATTCCCATTTACCCCCACCAACTTACTATATTAAACAGGAGTTCTGAGCCCCTAAAATGACGTGGGAAACAAACTAACTGTACGGACTTTTGGTACTCGCTACAGTTCTGTGACACGTAATGTTGCACTGAGTATGCCCAAGAGCAGAAAATAAAAGGAAAAAAATCACAGCGTATCCACGGAGTGAATGATGATGAGTGGGGCGAAGCTTCAGATGGTTTTATCGGTAAACCGTCAATTGTCCGACCGCTGGTCGCGTCTGTCCATTTGTCCATATGCCCTTCCGTCATCTGTCTGTCTGTCTGTCTGTCTGTCTGTCTGTCTGTCTGTCTGTCCGTCCGTCCGTCCGTCCGTATCTATGTAAGCGTTTCCTTCCGTCCATCTAGTAAACATTCCAATTACTGCCATTGACATCTTTTTATCACATATTCATTATATAAAAGTTCCACCAATTACGGACATTCCATGAACTAAACGAGAGTTGGCTACCTACAACTACATACATTGAGGACGCCCGACCCACGGATTAAGGTTCTTAGCCCCTAAAAAACTTTCCGTGATTTCACCAAAGCCTCGTATAGGTAAACACAAGGGCCCAATTCAATGCGTGAGTATAGCCCCCACTTAGAATTGGTGTGGACGTAATTTTTACGGTATTTATGCGAATTTCAATTCTTAAAAAAATCACTGCCTGAGCACTCCGTACAGATGGTTAACCAGTGAAGTTGAAACTTGCAGCCAAAGACAGTTGCAGATGTCGCAGCCAAGCCACTCGGGAAACTCCCACCGAAAGTGGGCGTCAGCCCCGGTGAACGCATTTAAGTCATGGCCTCATTAGGATCTGTTCGGCGATTCCTCAGCTTGCCGTTGTCTCTTGTATGGCTCGAAAGGATGCCGGATCCTCGGTGCACAGTTGCTGCCTGTGCTTCGCCACCTGAGCCTGTTCTTGTGCCAGTACTGCTGCATCGGCCCGGCGAACATGAATAATCTCACGCATCAGCAGTCGGCACTGTTCTTGAAAGTTGTTTGCTGTTCGGGCGTTCTTACAATCCTTGGCCTCCCCATGTGAAAGTTGGAAGCTAAATTTTCCGGCGGCACGGAACTCCTCGCGTGCCCGGGAGCCCGTCACGTGACGTTTGTTTACGTCCCTCCGTCACGCGTCGATCTGCTTGACAGCTTTTGTTGGCTCAGATGGAACGCGCGCACGTGTGTCTGCCCACATCTGCCTACAAATGTCTGCCCTCATATAGAGTACAATTACAAAGTAACGAGTGTTACCTATTTTTACAGCTCTAATGATAACGTGCTACATAATATACAGGTAAGGTAGGGTGGTACAGCCTTCGTTCTTCAATCGCACCAAGGAATGCATTTGGTTGAACACCTCACGCCCTTTCTTTTTCGGTAGCCGTGGTTTGTGCTCGCAAACTTTCCTATAAGCTGTTTTTTTTTCACTCTCGCCGATGCGCTTTAGATCTTTCACGTCCGAAAATGTTAACCTCGCCGCGACCAGTGTTCATTTTTTATACATGCCCACCTTTCAGTGCCGAATCCTACGCAGCCGTACAACCGATTCCAAAGGCACCACACGTTCAGGCAGCTCTATGTCATATTTACGCGTGTGCTCCCAAAGTATGCAATCGTACTGATGCCATTATTGGCTGTAACACTCCCGTCGTCTTCTAGGTATGGATCACTGACCCTAAGTCACTGACCCTAAGTCACCTTCGGCTGCAAAGAGTTCGCGCTTTGATGTACTCGTAGCTCACCGAGGCTGCCTTTATTACTTGAAGCGCCCGCCGAGGTGCATACGTGTTGCAAGTGCGACTACTCTATTATGCCACACAAGGTCCGCCGAGCGGCATCATTCGTGTGATCAAAAGGATACGCCGCTATTACGGTAGCAGCAGCTGGCCAATTTGCAGCGCCACTGTTAAAATAAAACAGGAAAATTAATGGAAAGCGGAGTGCAGGGGAACTATATGTGTTGTTGCGGCGCCTCTTCCTCCTAGCGGGCGACGTCAAGGCGAGGTGGCACTTTTCTTCTCTACAGCGCCAGCCGAGGCTGCGGAAAGGCGTTCTCGCACGAACGATCCGGATTCGTGCGATGGGCACGGTTGCCTTTCCGGCATGCGCGAGCCTTGATTCGAATACAGAAGCACGAAGTGCCATAGAAGGCTGCGGTATCCAGCATGGTAAGAGAGGAATCTGCAATACGGAAAGGAGCCCGGAGGGTGAATTCGTTTTACGGTGTCCTCGCGTTCATTTGTCACCCACTGTACGGTACATATATATGCCTCGACCATCGATCTCACGATGCGCGTTGCGCAGACCTATTAGTTTCGCCCCTGGCATCCGTAGCACGCTTTGCTCCGAAGCACGCGCGTTTCGTTTGTGCTATACAAGGAATGTCGTAATGTTTGCGATAGAGACATTTGTTGACGCTCACCCTTTTTCCTTCTCAAGAGGCGTGGCCAAGTGGGAGTTCCTAAAGGTGAACGAGCTTTTGGTTTCACTGATCGAGGGGAGCGCTGAGAGGAGGTTAAACGGGTGTCTGTTTTTTATAACAGTGGTGGGAGTGTGGCGCTTTCTAATGAGGACATTTTCAGTACTAGAGGTCCAAGCTGCATCATTCATGTCGGTCACCACCGATCTAGATCGAAAGGTTCTCCCTGTGCATGAGCGGCATGCATGAGCGGTTTCCAGAATTAAAAGGCCAGTCTCATATTTTCCTTTTCGTTGGCCATTTGTTTTTATTCCGTCAGTGTCTCCGTATGGACATGGCCATGAGCCGCTTTCGGGCAAAAACATCAGATGTTGTTTCGTGTACTTGTTTTCCAGAGTGCAATGAGCAAGTTTGTGTAGAACACTTCAGTATTCCGACAGGTTTATTTTTATTTATTTATTTAGGTATTTATTTGTTTGTTTATTTATTTATCGTGTAGTTCTCGTCCTTGTCATTTTTTTCACTATGTGGCAACGCTTCTGTACTGCTTCCCTGCAGCGACAATAAATAGATAAATAGTTGAAATTGAGGAAATGGAGAACAAAGCAGCAACTGTATTGAATATGAAGGGGCAGTGCTTATGACGTCAAAGCGCGTTCACAACAACCATACTGGTCAAAATTTATGCTCTACGTGTTCTGGATGTGATTGCATTCTCGCTCTATTCTCCAGCATGTCACTCACGTGCAGATCACAGGTAAAAACGCTACTCGAAAGCTAGTCTCACGCCCTTCGAACGCTCCGGAGCGTCTTGGCAGCTATGTACTGGTCGCTTGCGAAAGACCCAACTTTAGGTCGCTAGCAGACTGGTAACTTGAAGAGATCCGCGGAACGTGAGACGAGTGAAATGAGAATGACTTTGTAAACACAACGGATTCTCCGGACGGCGCCGCGCCAAAAGAGAGCCCCACTTTTGAAGTTTGTTACCTTCTTTTATCCTCCCCCCCCCCCTTAAACCTCATTCCCTGCTCTATCTCGTATCTTGATTCTGCCTTCGAAGCAACAGATCCACTACAGTTACTGGAAACCTCCGAGGAGCAGCAACCGACTCCACTGAGCAAAAGTCGCGAAACGAGTGTGCTGGCAACATTCTGTATTTTCGGTGCGTGTGTGTGTCTTGTACGGCATCTAACCAAAGACGCCATTGCGCGCAAACAGCGGGCTCGATCGTCAGACCGCTAAGTGCCAACCCTTGTGCGGGCGAGGGAACACAGCCCTGGGCGACCTAATGCAGCCCAAAGGTGCCGCGTGATCGCCTGCCAGTCCGTGGCAGATCCCACGGGGCAGCGGGCGTCGTCGTTGGAAGGACGCGCAATCTGTCATCGGGGCGTCTCCCCCCTGAGGCCGGTGTTTATTTAGCGGCTTCAGCGGCGAGATTTCAGCACCGAAGCTCAATCTCGCCGCCGCCGAGCGACCGGCGCTTTCTTGCGCCACGTTCAGCCGGCTTGACAGTGAGGCCAGAGGGGAGGTCGGGTGTGGTCGGTGGCGTCCGGAGACATTTGCTTCCTGTTTCAAGTGAACGACCGGAGGCCTGTCCCAACTGTGTGTCGATTCACGCTCCGATAAACGCGGATCTCGTCAGATTCCTCCTTTCGGTCTACTGTTTAGCGTACTTGTTTCGCGTTCGTCTGCTGCTGCAACTGCGCTGTGCGGAAGCTGAAAATGGTGGTCTTCAGTTTGTCAGTAAACTTGTTTCGTTCGGAGGTTTTGCTCACTTTTCCTTTCTGTTTACTTGAACTCAGTGGGATCTCGAAAAACTACGAGTATACTATGCCCACATTGATCCTCTTTCTTGACTTTGTTACTTAAAATATGAAGAATAATAAAAACGTGGAGAATAATGAACACATCACGCATCTATATGACGAAACACGTCCCAAACAAGCGTAAATGTCTAAACCCAGCCTATTGTAAGATAACTTGTCTATACTCGGCGACAACCTTTCTTGGCACTAAAGTTAGAGCTACGCAGGCGGAGCTTCTGCACATGTAGCACTACGCGAAGTAATCCGTTTTGGCGTGCGTCTCGTAACGCTGTAGTAAGTGACGGGGGCGCACCAACAGCGTTTCAAGTAGACGCAGACGCCGCTTAGCGTTTGAGGTGCACGTAAAAAGGCGGGACTTTCTCACGCATTCAAAAACGTGAAGTGACAACAAATAAATTAAAATAAACACAAATATCTTACTGGTGTTAGCTGCGTCCTGTCTCATATAGCTCGACGTAGAAAATAAAGGCGGAACATTCATATTTTACGTTAAAAACACGGGCGCTACTTTGCGACTACCTTCACTGGTGGTATAGGATACACGTGATTTGGCTCCGTAGCTTTCCATTCAGTGCTAAGTTGTCGCCGAGTATAAAACTAAGTTTTGCTGCGCAAGCGTGGCGCTTGCTTACGCCTTGTAGCCTTGATAGTGCTGAATGGTAGCGGTAAAAGGAAGCATACAAACAAAGTTGAGGACCGACAAGGACCTCGCTATCCCTTGTTTATCGTTTAGTTGCGCTATTTACTACATGAATCCACTAATTACCGTTTCTTTGTTTCAACTCGTCCATAGGTGTTCTCGGTGTAATCACGTGCGCGTGTGTTTGTCTAGCAATGCTCATACCTGTTGCGCAATAGTCATGGCGGAAATAAATAAAACTGTATACCCGTAGCATTGACTCCTTCACTGTTTACTTTCCTTCATGGTGCCGTGCTTCAACCACGACGTGTGAAAATTCAGCTGTTTCAAGCCTTACCCTAGCTAAATCCTTCTCTATGGCCTTCTGACTATTGCGTAGAGTACATGGCTAAATAACCAGCCTTGACATGCCGACCTATTTCTTTTGTAGAAGGCCCTCACGGCAGCTTAAATCATGTGACGCATGTCAAAAACGACAGCAGCAGAAAAATGCTCTAACTCGTCTTTACAGGTGTCATAGCCATCTCTATTTGCGCGGCCATAAAATCTACTACTGAACACCGGTAGCCACGTGGCCGCCGTCACATTACACAGGCATGCATCGAAGATGAAAATAGGTATCGCGATGCCAAAGCTGAGTGATTATGTGTGGTGCTCTCTGCAAGCTTGCGGTGGTTCAAGCCTAGTGGAGGGCATTCTAAATACTAACGATTGGCCTGTGTGCAAGTTGCGCCTTGGTATCGCCCGACACCTGTAGCGATTAAATGTTTTTAGTCAATCGCAAGGTGTCTGGCCTACACAGAAAAACTGATCAACACTCTTCCGTTTTTTTCCATTATCTTCTTTTTCATTCAATTCGTCTCATACGTTGCTGTTTCGGGCAGCAACATACGGGGCGAGTTGCCAGAAGTTGTTAACATGCAAGAAGTTGAAAGTGATATCCGTGGCATAATTTCGACGAAGGAACGACTGTCGTTTTAGCTTCTTCCGGTGTCTGACCTGCACTTGATCGTTGATGACTTTGACTTCCGAAATCGAAGTGCATATCTCATGGGTATATCGCTTTTTTTTTCTTTTTAATGTTTTGATGGATCACACACGATGGCGACAAGCGACAATGACGAGTGCAAACGTAACGCGCGCTATTAGTAATAAAATATTTTACTTTATTACGTGCTTAAGAGGCGCGTTTGACGCACGAAAGGCATCACACACAAAGCTGAATGAAGGGTGTTTCACGTAGATGGAACGAACTATTAAGAGGTGGTTTACCGCAACTGAATGAAACCAACTCTATATGCATTGACGTGTCATAAGCGCTCGATATTTTTTTATATTGTGTCTGTCTTGTTACATAGCTAAGCTCACTTGAATACAACCTTCATTATTCAGTTCAGGCTAAGTGAGTTTCCTGACATTGTAGAGGGCATTTCAAACCACCTGATTCAAGTTTTTGTAGCAACGTACAACATTCAGAAGAATGATTGGTTCCAGCGTTTAGGAATATATATATATCGTAGGAAAGAAGACGCACGTACGAAGTGATTTTAATGACGTTTCGGCCGCGGGTCCGGCCTTCATCATAAATAAATAAATAAATAAATGAATATATATATATATATATATATATATATATATATATATATATATATATATCATAAGCTGGGAAGGCTACTATCACTCTCGTTGTGATGCTACATTAAGGCACATGGTGTTCTACCTGTTGAAACATGTCCCTGCGCGTTGTCAATTACAGTACTGCAAACCCAAAGTAATAGCATATGACGCTGAGCGTGGCGCATGTTTTAGGCGAAACGGCCTGATCTCATCAGGTGTCCTCGTACGGCCGGCATTAAGGCCGGGCTGTCCGGTCTCGATGAGCTGCCGAGCGCACGGCTGATGAACTTGGAAAGGGATACAGTCACGCACCAGAAGCGAGCCGCCTCTTCATGTGCGCGAATTGCGTGAGCGTGAATCAGTCTGAAGCCCGTGGGCAAGCTTCTCCGGAAGAATGCTCCCAGAATAGGCTTTCAGGCGTTCATGTGGCGACGCTCACTGGCGTAAATGAGAACGGCTTAGTGTATGCATTGAGCTACTCGCATGCTTCCGATATTGCATGCGCTGACTGCTGACTTGTCCTTGCGTACCCTCATTTCTGCAACACGTGGTGTAAGAAGCCGTTGACCAGTAATATTTGCAGACAATCGGAGATCAGTCAAGATACCAGGCACGAGAACTGTGTCGTGCAATGGCTCTTGCACAAGGACGTTGTTTTTTGTTTTTGTTTTCATTAACTTGCTTGGCAATCAGTGGTATATGCGGGTCACGTCGCCATCTTTACCGTTCTCTTTATTATGAAATGTGTATAAGGAGAGGCTGTGCCAGTGAATGGCACCGGAGGTTTTTATAGCCTTGTATGCTGTAGTTCCCATCACAAGGTTTGTGGTTAAGTGCTGTAGACATGTGCAAATGGACGAACACTCACATACCTATTGGTCCAGTTCTTCAATATCAGCAAGCGTCCACATAAATTAGTTCTCATGGCAGTGCACTCTGACAATTTATTTCATGGTGTCTGGGATGCAATGAAAAACAGTACAGATGGATCTTTGTCTAAGTACCTCAGTGAACAAGTCAAGAGGTGGTGACAGCGTCAGACGTGATGTGCTAAAGCGTTTGTTTATCGTGCATGTCATGATCGCTTGCACGCTTAATTGATGGAGTTATGCGTGGACTCCTTTGAAGCACTATGCTCCTACCTTTAGCATTTGTGGAGAAACATTCATACGCAATGAAAAAAAAGGGTCATCAAAATGAAAGACCCAGGAGACAACTTCATTCGAGCTCGATGAAAAGAAGCGTTACAACATCTTTCAATTAAGGAAGAAAACCTGTGTCTTAATTACAGTAAGCATACATATGAGTACCTATTGGTCACTGCAAGGGTACCGCCTGCGGAGCGTAGACGTGCGTTTCTACATTTACTTTGTTTGTACCACCAGTTTTAGCTTTATTTTGAATGTAGCTATTATCTAAGTAAGATGGCTAACTTCGGGTATCTCCGTCTATCGTTGCCTCTCCCTGTTTGAAGATGCTAAGATCTCTTTGTTGACAATGCGCTAACGTCAAACGGGGCATCATTGGGTACAATTAACTTCTTGACATGTCATGTAGGACAATGACACTAATGTTGCGTAACAAGGGTTGCCATAGACTCCATGCGTTCTAACTGATTTCACGATTACTCACTCTTACTCGGCAAGCTAGCAACACTATACCCATCCGAATTTTCCACTCATTCTGACGTTTTTGTACCAAGGCACATCGATGCAAGGAACCTTTTTGTCTTCTTCTTTCGTGTTTACTTGTTACGAACATGAATTGTTCAATAAACTGAGCGCATTTTGGGCGTACAACTTCTATATTGTAAAGCTTTGCATAATCTGTCATTTGGTTCTAGCAGAGGGTAAGAGAGTGACAGGGGGTTTTATTAAATGCTGGTCAGACTTTCCATGGAACACAGCTAGCATAGTATATGCACACTTTAGGGCTACAATGAAAGATGGCATGATATGGTCAGCTGAAATGCACTAGATCAGCTTTGTTAAGCTTGCCTCTTCAATATTACTCTTCTCTCATAACCTTCTCTCTCTCTTCAAACATTGCTGACAGATTCGTTGTATTAACTTTCGACGGTTTCTTCATGGCTGCACGCGTGACCAAGAAGGGCTTCCTGAACGCTGATCATTCGCAACGGTATATTCTGAAAGCCACCTACCACTTCACTCGTTACAGCGGTATGGTTTCTCTTTCCATTGTGTTTGCGGTGCTAATAATAAGGACGTGCCCAGCCGTGGTGGTCTAGTGGCTAAGGTACTCGACTGCTGACGCGCAGGTCGTGGGATCAAACCCTGGCTGTGGTGGCTGCATTTGCAATGGAGGCGGAAATGTTGTAGGCCCGTGTGCTCAGATTTGGGTGCACGTTAAGAATCCCAGGTGGTCGAAATTTCTGAAGCCCTCCACTACGGCGTCTCTCATAATCATATGGTGGTTTTGGGACGTTAAAACCCCACATATTATCATCAATAATAAGGACGTCAGTGGCTGACCTGTATTCGTTTTGGGAACGTCACAAACGACCAAACCTAACGTGTCGTGTTGTGCTTGTAATATCTGCACCGAATTAGTTGCGAACAAGATGTATTAAGGAAAACGTACTACGATAGTTATATTCGTAAGAACAAAGTCTCAGTGAATACCAATGCCGGACGTTTCACTAGCTGAGCCTTTCGGCCAACGGCAAAATATACCTATACGAAACAAAAATTTTGCCAACTGGGCAGCCATTTTTTAATTCGTCAATGTGCGTTTAAGACTAGGCCCGAAATAAAACCACCAGCGTGCCGTCATCATTTCCAAACGGCGTGTCCGATACTCACCTCTTCCCTGTGTTGTCTCACTCTTTGCAGAGCTAGTGATGGGCGACATAGCCATGTCGCGGGAGACATACCGACGGCGAAGCCGGCTGGCCAAGCTCGGGGTCGGCTTCAACTTTACGGACAGGGGCCCCAGGTTCCGCAGCAAACGGTGAGTGTCACATGCTTCTTCTCGCTCGCCCTTCGAGAGTACACAGTAAGCTGAGAGGCTGAGCGGACCAGCAGGCTCAGCGGAAGAGCGGAGGGGCGAGCGGAGCCCAAGACAAAATGAAGAATGATTGGAGAGAGCGGAGCGCATTGCTGCGCCGCCTGTTGAATATGATTGAGACTTCTGTTGTTTGAGTGAAGGCTTTGTCTGGAGAAGGCTCGCACGCTGGTCCGCTGCGCATGCTCCACTGAGGGGACGAAATGAGCGGATGAGTGGTTCGCTCCGTAACCGGGGTTGCCACTGGTGGCCCCTTTTTGTTAAATTGGCAAATTTGGGAGGCCCGTGGTGACCTGAAATTACACATGGCGACATGGCGAAGTTTTGGCGATTTTCGGGTTCCGTCTCGGATGCATTGTATACTCAGTGTCTTGAAAAGAATGAGTGACACCATTGTTTCCATTTTTGGTAGTTTTAGACTCTCCCGTAGAAGGCACAATTTAGTGCGTTGCTCCTGTTTCTCGTGTGTATCTCCTTATTCACCTAGATCCTAGAGGCTCTGGTGCCTGCGTCAGCAAACCCCCAGAAAAATTTATGCAGTGTACTGCTTCGCGAAGCGGTGGTGTTATACTGCGTTTCTTCGAGCCTTTAAGAGCTTTCAGTTCCTTGGGAGTGCCACTTCTGAAGTGACTAGGTGATAATGCGTGTTCCGACCACAGCTCCAACTGTCCTGAATAACTTGTCGACTACTTCTCGGCTGTAGTACCCCCTAATTTGGTGCGTAGAGTATAAATATGTTATTAGGGACTTTTAGCTGACCAAATCTTGCTTCTCGCTTTGCGCAGCCAGTCGATGGTCACGCCACTGCGCATGTGCTATACGGTCAGGCGCTGAGCGTGTGGGCAGACCGTCGTAATGAGCGAATGATCACGTATGGCTATTCAGATGGCAGGAATCAATGCAGAAGCGCCACGTGTCATCTTTTTATTTACCGAGTACAACGGGGGATGTCAAAGGGCTCGGGGAGGGTTCAGTAATCTTTTTGGCTAGCATTTAGGCGACGTCTGGCGCAATTACTTTACGCTAGATTGAACACTCGGTGTATGAGACCAGGACTCAGCGTGACAGCAGGTTCGTTCATCAGGCAGCCAGTGCTACTCATTTAATTCAGTCAGTCGCGTCTAAAACACACTCCGGGCAACGCCTCTTAGCTGAACGAGCGATAATACCTGGAACACTCGTGCGACACCTCTTAAGCTTATCATGCGTGGCGCACGAGTACCGCGCAATGTATGGTTGACGGTGAATGGAAAGAGGCTCACCTGTCTTATTGCGGTGGCTTACGAGTGAAGTCTGGCCGAGTGGACAGCTGTGGATGTCGAGTATGTTGCGGTATGAACCCAGACGGCGGCATAGCGCGGCTGACTGCTAAGGTTTGAGGTCCGAGGCGATCATGGAGCGTAAGGTTGCATCGAAGCACGTGGCATTCTGCGGGTGACATGGGTGATCGGGACATACGTCTGACGCAAAACTGGTGATGTGGTCGTCTACTAAGGGTCTCAACGTGGCGACCGAAATTCGTTGAGGCACCACTTGCTTCGTAAGACCGAAATTGATAACAGGTAAATATGTTTGGTTAGAAGCGATGGTTACGACGCAGTGTGGCCCTGTGAAGTCACGCGTCCGGAGAACGTCACGTATAGGCGTCACAATATAATCACCGTCAAGCACGGGAAAGGTTGCTGCGAATTCCACAGATGTGAGATCTTTAGTTGGCATCCGGAGGAAGTCAGTGGTACAGAGCCAATGCGGGAGTTTGAGGCGAGAATCTCGAATAAGAGGAAGCTCTATAGACAGAGAGCATCACCGGCGGGGCAGTCTATCAGGGCAGAATGCCTCGATAGGAAGTCCATCCCACCGACCACGTCGTGAGGGCAATTTTCGAGCACCGCAAATAAAACGGGAACATGGCACCCGGCAATGCTAACATAAGCGGTACACATTCAATAGAAGGCCACAGCTTCACGATCAGGCACACAGATGGCTTTAGTAGCAGCAGGCGTGAGGACTTTTTTGAGTAGGCGACACAGATGAACACTCATTATGGACACTTGAACTCTATAGTATCGACTACCCTGTCGAAGAAAGACTGTTTACATACACCTCAATCAAGGTATTATTAGTATGGAGCGTCAATGGACGATTTGAGTCAGTAAAAATTGATGCAGCAGTAGTATGCACTATACTCTACAACTACGCTTACGTGAACCCATTGACAAAAAGTTCGACTTTTGTGATAAAATTTTGAGCTTGTATTTAGAAAAGTGAGCAGCGCTAAATATTTTTGTAGGTGAATATTTTTCCCAATAACAATGAGCGACATCTCGCTATAGCGAAGCCACCTATTTATAGGAAAAGCGCACTCAAGAAAGTGATGTTTTGGGGATTAGGTTCCCGGTTACTGGCTTCACAAGAAAGTAGGCGCTGCAGACCGGGCCGCAGGAATTATGGGGTGCGCTGAGTCGGCCAAGGTGTCGTCTGCTTTGCTTTATCCACTTGGCCAGATTCGGGCCGTTACAATCCTGCTTTGAGTTTCGCGAATTTCGTTTGGGCTGATTCCAACGATTTTATACGAAAGACGTTTCATCACCCGTGCAGGCGGCGACATCGGCACCGGGAGCGCGCGGGCAAGAACCGCCGACGAGTCAGCGCCACCACTGCGAGGCCCGAGAGGCTCTGGGACCACGCCGTCATCCCATATGAGATTGAGTCCAACTTCAGCGGTGAGTTTTTCGGCGTTTTTTGTTCCTCGATGCAACGATTGACCTTACAGACCGTGGCGGTGATGCCCCTGCATGAACGATGATTATTAAGAACCTAAAGGGGCCCTCTAACGCTTGAAAACATTGGCGCCGACTGCATAACTCGTAGTGGAGCTCGCCAGAACTACTGCGAGCGGAAATGACGCTGGAAGTGTGCCGTCCCCTCTCGAAGAGAGCGGTCAAGAGCCGTATTTGCCTTTCAAGTGCCGCCAAGGGAAGTCGGGGGGACGCTTAAGCTCTTAATAGGGCTACTTCTACGTCTTGAAAATCCTTTTTCCTTTGTTATGGCCACTTTAAACGGGCGCCGCAAACGACCTTCAGAGCGTCATTTGTCATCTTCTCTGTCGGCTCATGGAGAGAGTGAAAGCACCGGTCGTCCACGGAAGAAGAAATGCCTGGCGGCGGGCAGACTCACCCCACCAGCCCGAGCAACAGCACCGCTTTTTTACGGGGGCTTACTGAGTGCTTGTGAATGTTTGTTGAAATGTGACCCCAATTCCTGTTAATTAAAGTTACTTTTGTTTAAATGTTCACGACTGTTCGACCGTTAACTGGCTGGATAGCGGACGCTTTGACCCGTCAAATGCGAGCTGCGAGACCAGCATAGTAAAAAAGCGCTTCAACTGCCATCGGCCGCCAACTCAACGTCCGTCGGCAATGGGATACGTCGCCACGGCAAGACCCCCGGTTGAACCCAGACACGCCCATTGCAAGGATTTCATCGCCAAGGAGTTGAGCAGCTGACAGCAGAAGGGCAGCAACAAGGTGGGCCCATTTCATCTCTCAACGCTCAACGCGCAGCTTAGCACCATTTGTTTCACATACGTCCGCTCCGAGACAAAACGTACAAGCAAGAATTGACAAGGACGAGCTGACGCATGAGTGTCCAAATGTCACACCACAAGATGAAGCTTCCGCATCAAACGTTCGGCCGCAAAGAAAAACAACCCTATCGACGAGGGCTAAAGAAATGTACCAAACGAGCCGCGAAGAGCACTGCCGTAAACTAGATTCTGTTTGGAAAAACGTGGAGAGCGCTCTTTAGGCACTGTCACGCGCAAAGGGAGAACAGTTTACCAGCGCCAAAACGCAGCTTCGTGCAAGTTACGAGTGCTACGAACATGCTACCGCAAGATACTCAGCCTTTCTCGAGAAGGCGAAGACGTCTGAAGCAAGGCACGAATTACGGCTCCGACAGGCAATTGATGAAGACCGTGAGGCGATCGTGAGCGAAAAGTTACAAGAGACCACGCCACAAGAACGCGACAAGGCACATGAAACAGCATCGCAGTTCTCTCCATCGGCTCACTCAAAAGCTTCCTCGCGATCACGACGATCGGGCTCCTCCACGATTAGCCTGGCTGCTGTGCAGGCCCGCGCGCAAGCAGAGGCCGTCAAAGCAAGAGCTCTGTTTGGACGTAAAGAGGCCGCAATGCGCTTAGAGAAGGCAAGAATCGAGGCCGAGCTTGAGGTATTACAACATGAAAAAGAGGCAGCTGCTGCAGACGCGCAGGCAAGTGCACTCGAGGCAGCTGTGGAACAGGATGGCGGGGAGTGTGTGCGCCCGCACCCACCTTTAGACCGTACACTACGGGTTTCGAGCTACATCACTGAGCAAGCCGCCGTACGTGATGCCGAGCTTGCGTCTCTTCGAGCGCCTGTTCATCCGAGAAGTCAGAGCTTGGAGCATACTGAAGTAGCCAACCACCTAACGGACTTGCGTGACTATCATCAGCCGCCTGTGTACATGCCAGCACCTAACAGTTCCAGCTCAGAGCTTGCCAGCGTCCTTAAATTCCTGTGCCGCAAGGACCTTGTCTCTACAGGACTTACGAAGTTTGATGATCGACCTGAGAACTTTCGAGCTTGGAAGTCATCTTTCAAAGGCGTCATCAGAGATGTAGACCTTTCTGCGCAGGAAGAGCTCGACCTTCTAATCACATGGCTTGGTCCTGAGTCATCGCATCAAGTCCGAAGGTTGAAATATGTTCATGTGGATGACTTCTCGAAGGGCTTGAACATCGTGTGGAAACGGCTCGACGACACCTTCGGACGTCCTGAGGCAATTGAGGATGCGCTGCTGAGGGGGTTGGAGGAGTTCCCAAGAATATCGTACCGGGATAATGCCAAATTGCAAGAGCTCGGAGACATCCTGCTGGAACTCGAAGCTGCCAAATCTGATCCCTACCTCGCCGGTCTTAACTATTTGGATAGCGCAAGAGGAATAAACAAAATTGTTTCCAAGTTACCATCTGGACTTCAAGAAAATTGGATGTCAGTGGGGACTAAATACAAAAAACAGAAGAACACTGCGTTACCACCCTTTGCGGTTTTTTCAAAGTTCGTTCAAGACCAGGCAAGCATGAGGAACGATCCCAGCTTCATCCTGCAACCACAATATGTCTCGCCTATGATCACACAGCGAAAAGAAGAAACGACCACCAAGACGCCGCTGCACAAGTCATCTGTGTTAGCAAGGAAAACAAACGTAGATCACGCCTTCGAGCAGGTTCACGAAACCACTCCAAAGCAGCTACTTGAATCGAAGAGCTTCGAAAAATGGTTACCGCATCATGAGAAGCCTCATCCTCTTGCAAGGTGTCGCGTTTTCCGTGAAAGAACACTGGAAGAGCGGATGACCTTTCTTAAAGCACACGGAATATGCCTACGATGTTGTTCATCCTCAAATCACACGCAGCGGAAATGCAAGGCGGTCGTAAAATGCTACATATGCAGCAGCGGTAATCATGCGACAGCGCTTCACCCATCAACTACGTGCTCAGAGTCGCCGAAGCCTATTGAACGCGATAACAGCTTTGCTCAGAATTTGGATGAAAGAGTCACATCTACGCGTACCGAGGTGGCAAACGTGAACGACAACGACAGATCGTGCGCTAAAATCTGCCTCCTGGATGTGGCTCATCAATCTCAGCCTGACAAGATATTAAGAGCATACGCGATACTCGATGAACAGAGTAATCGTTCGTTGGTTCGGCCAGAAATTCTCGACGAGTTCAGTGTGGAGGGCACACCTACCCAGTACACATTACGCACTTGTTCCGGCAGTACTGAGGTTGTTGGTAGGATCGCAAACGACTTCTTTGTGCGGAGCGTATCGGGCAATGTCAAGCTCTCCCTTCCGCCTCTTCTTGAGTGCGATGAAATTCCGGATAACAGGGAAGAAATTCCAACGCCAGACGCAGCACGGAACTACCCGCACTTGAGGGCCATTGCCGCTCACATTCCACCTCTCGAAGAGGCAAGAATACTGCTCCTCCTCGGCCGAGACGTTCTCAGAGTCCACAAAGTTCGCCAGACCATTAACGGGCCGCTTGACGCTCCTTATGCACAGAGGCTCGCTCTCGGATGGGTCATTGTCGGAAACGTCTGCCTGGGTCGTACGCGAAAAACAGGCACCATAACTGTGTTAAAAACACACATTTTGGGCAACGGAAGACCATCCCTTTTCACCCCATGTACAAAACATTTCATGGTGATGGAAGCGCCGGTTCTCTACACTGCCGATAGGCATCAGGTCAAGAATGATTTCTCATCAACAACAGCAACAGATGACACCTTGGCACCTAACCTGTTCGAGACAACGCGAGAAGACAACGAGCGTTCCCTGTCTATAGAAGATAGAGCCTTCCTCAATATCATGGAAAAGGAATTATACAAAGACAGGTCAAACAACTGGGTAGCCCCTCTACCTTTCCGCTCACCAAGAAGACGGCTTCTGAATAACCGAAACAGGCTCTCTCTCGCCTGTAGTCGCTGCGACGCACGTTGCGAAAAAACTCTGAGACAAAAGAGCGCTTCGTGCACTTCATGAAAGAACTGTTCGTCAGGGGTCATGCAGAGGAAGCTCCACCATTTAACATCGACGAAGAGGGCTGGTACCTACCCATATTCGGCGTTCACCATCCTCAAAAACCCGATCAAATCCGCGTGGTGTTTGACTCCAGCGCTCAGCACGAAGGGGTGTCTCTTAATGGTGTCCTTCTCACCGGACCCGACCGGACAAACAATCTTGTGGGAATACTGATACGCTTCCGGCAGGGTTCAGTGGCGATAACTGCTGACATTGAGCAGATGTTTTACAATTTCGTCGTTCGTGAAGATCATCGGAACTACCTAAGGTTCCTCTGGTTTAAGGACAATGACATCTCCCGAGAAATCGTGGAGTGCCGAATGAAGGTGCACGTTTTCGGCAACAGTCCCTCATCCGCGGTCGCTACATATGGGCTTCGGCGAACTGCTCAAGAGGCTGCTCAACAATTCGGTGAAGATGCAATGAGGTTCGTCGAGCGAGACTTCTACGTCGATGATGCACTCAAGTCTCTTTCGTGTGAGGAAGACGCCATCAGTCTGTTGCAGAGAACGCAAACAATGCTTTCTACAGCTAACATAAGGCTGCACAAGATTGCCTCAAACAGGCAGAATGTGCTGAATGCATTATCTTCACAAGACCGTGCGCAGGGACTGAAAAGTCTTGACTTGAACAAAGACGCATCAAATATGCAGAGAAGCCTCGGTCTACTTTGGGATGTAGACAACGACACCTTCATCTTCAGAGCTCCTCTTCAAGACCAGCCCTATACACGGCGAGGGGTGCTATCGACCGTCAACAGTCTGTTTGACCCGCTGGGGTTCGTGGCACCTGTAACGGTTCAGGGAAAGCACCTGCTCCGTGACCTCGTGACGGAAGGTTATGACTGGGACACGCCACTTTCGGATGCAAAGAAACAAAGTTGGGATGAATGGAAGAATTCTCTACAAGCACTTCATTGCCTACGTGTGCGGAGAACTTATGTACCGCACTCAACTTCTGAAGCCGCCACTAGAGAAATTCACTTGTTCTCAGATGCGTCCACGAGCGCCATCGCCACGGTAGCGTACCTACGGGTAATCGACAAGCAGGGAAACAAACATGTCGGATTTGTCATGGGAAAGACGAAGCTCGCGCCGAAACCAGACCACACAATCCCAAGGCTGGAGTTGTGTGCAGCGGTCCTTGCTGCAGAAATGGCCGATTCCATACTACGGGAGTTAGACTTCAAGCCGAGTTCTGTCACATTTTACACAGACAGCAAGGTAGTTCTGGGATACATACACAATGAAACGCGAAGATTCTATGTGTACGTAGCTAACAGAGTTCAGCGCATACGTGCCAGCACACGACCGGGTCAGTGGAAGTACGTGTATACGGAAGAAAAACCAGCAGACCACGCCACCCGACCAATTCCAACAGCGCAGCTCGAGAAAACGAGCTGGTTTTCAGGACCCGACTTTCTCTCTCAACCTCAAGGGGAAGCATCATCATCATGTTTCAAGCTTATAGACCCTAATGAAGACGAAGAGGTACGCCCTGAAGTCCGCACCTTTGTGACGAAAACCAACCAGCGACAGCAACTAGGAGCTGAACGATTCAGCAAGTTTTCAAGCTGGAGCTCACTCACACGAGCTGTGGCTGGCATAATCCGCGTTGCCCGTTGCGTGAAGAATTCGCCACCAGAAGAAATGGATCTCGTGGAGCTGCTCTATCAAGCCAAGGTCATCATTATTCACTCTGTGCTGCAGGACGTATACTCAGAAGAGCTGCGTTGTATCCAGAGAGGAGAGCAAGTTCATAAGACAAGCTCGCTTCGAAAACTTGATCCGATTTTGGATGCCAAGGAGCTAATCCGTGTCGGTGGCCGCTTGAACAGAGGTGACCTTCCAGATGAAGAGAAAAACCCTTTAATAATACCTGGCCGACACCATGTCGCGAAACTCCTAGTGCGCCACCACCATGGCTGTGTGCAACATCAAGGTCGACACATCACAAAGGGAGCTGTGAGAGCTGCTGGATATTGAATTGTTGGGGGCAAAAGGTGCATCTCCTCTGAGTTGGAGGCCTGTATTTTGTGCAAGAAGCTACGAGGACGCCTTCACGATCAGAAGATGGCTGACCTTCCGGCCGACCGAATCAGCATGGAGCCCCCTTTTACAAACGTGGGAATCGATGTTTTTGGCCCTTGGTTGATTACCTCCCGCCGAACGAGAGGTGGTATTGCCAACAGCAAGCGCTGGGCAGTAATGTTCACATGCTTAAGCATTCGTGCAGTGCACATTGAACTCATCGAATCAATGGACACGTCGAGCTTCATAAATGCTTTTCGAAGGTTCATGTCCGTAAGAGGACCTGTGAAGCTTGCACGCTCCGACTGCGGGACGAACTTTGTCGGTGCATGCAGAGAACTTGGAATTGGCGCTGAGAGCTTCAATAGCTCAAAATTTGGCAGGTTCCTAGCGAACACCGGCTGTAAGTGGATATTCAATCCACCGCACGCGTCCCACATGGGCGGCGCATGGGAGAGGATGATCGGTATAGCACGCCGTATTCTTGATTCCATGCTTATGCAATCACGCCATCAACGGCTTACTCACGACATTCTTGCCACCTTCCTGGCAGAAGTCGCAGCCATCATGAATGACAGACCTATAACTCCGATTTCCTCGGACCCCGAAGATCCCACCATCCTCACTCCGGCGACGCTACTGACACACAAGAAAGGATGCGCATCCCCAACAACTGGAGAAATAGATACAACTAATCTGTACAAGCGACACTGGCATGAAGTCCAGAACATGGCTAACCAATTCTGGAAACGCTGGCGTTCAACGTATCTCGCTACTCTGCAGGAACGTCGAAAATGGCAAGTGAGGAAAAGGATATAAAAGAAGGCGACGTCGTGCTCATCAGGGACAAAGAAGGAAATCGCAACGATTGGCCCATCGGCGTTGTCACCCAAAGCCTGCCCAGTGCGGACGGAATGGTGCGCAAGGTGGAGGTGAAGATTGCAAGGAATGGTGCAATAAAGAAACTCTGCCGACCGATATCGGAAGTGGTGCCCTTGTTTTCGCCTTCAACAAACTGTGGCGTCTAGCAAGCAGACACCAGACGGGGATTGTGCCGTCGCCTCTCGAAGAGAGCGGCCAGGAGCCGTGTTTGCCTTTCAAGTGCCGCCAAGGGAAGTCGGGGGGACGCTTAAGCCCTTAATAGGGGCTACTTCTACGTCTTGAAAATCCTTTTTCCTTTGTTATGGCCACTTTAAACGGGTGCCGCAAACGACCTTCAGAGCGTCATTTGTCATCTTCTCTGTCGGCTCATGGAGAGAGTGAAAGCACCGGTTGTCCACGGAAGAAGAAATGCCTGGCGGCGGGCAGACTCACCCCACCAGCCCGAGCAACAGCACCGCTTTTTTACGGGGACTTACTGAGTGCTTGTGAATGTTTGTTGAAATGTGACCCCAATTCCTGTTAATTGAAGTTACTTTTGTTTAAATGTTCACGAGTGTTCGACCGTTAACTGGCTGGATAGCGGACGCTTTGACCCGTCAAATGCGAGCTGCGAGACCAGCATAGGAAGGTTGCCGCCAAATGATTGGATAAATGTAACGTTATATGGGATCGCGGTATTACATCAAAATAGGGATTACTATTGGATTTGTTTTTTATTATCATGATTTTTCACTCAAAGCGACAGAGAATAAAACTTTTCGACTTTTCCAGCTTGAAAACTGGAAAGGTCGTCAAAGAATGTGCCGAACGCCATGAGCTGGAGGAAACGCGCTAGCGACGCTCCGGGTGCCGTTATTCGAAAAAAAATAAAAAGTAAAAAATATAGGAGTTGATAAATTTGCGTCATTGCAAAAATAAAGATCAGTAAAGCTCGAAAACATTAAAGAAGCGTTCGCGAGCTGGCTCGTTTCGCACGTGTCGTTCCCTCTTCAAGTACCACATTGTTTGTTACCATCACAACAGCGTCCTTAATACGCTGGACGTAACAGGCAATATGTGATGCGAACTCCCTGTGTGGTAGGGCTTTCAGCTCATTTCATTGGGCAGCCTTCCTATGTCAGAGGTCGAGGGAAACGCAGTATAAGGTGAGTTTGCGAAAATCGAGTATAGGGTAGCACTTATTTCACTGTATTTTGGTATCTCTACGCTGAATAACTTTGCGCTGTTTGGCTCTATCGCTGCCGTTCTTCTGGCACTGATCTATTAAGCCGTCAGTGTACACAACCAACTACGAAAAACATGTAAATAATGAAGTCATGAAGAGTGTTAGAGGACCCCTTTAAATATATCTATGAGCCACCAAGTTGTGCCTCAAACTTGCCTAGAACTAACTTGCGAGGGCTTCCACAAAGTATACATAAAAAAAATCATTGCTAAATGCTCTACACCTACTAGGTATAGATTTGAGGTGATGCTGGATATTCTATTGTGGCAAGTTTGGTAATTATTCTTAACGTGGGAAGGATTTATACCGTGCCGCACTCATGGCTTGGGCTACAACAATCTTTCTAACAAGTTCTTTGCCATGCCTAGCTAAAACAGTAAATTCTGAGGGTGGCATTGCCTTAGCCAGGCAAAGAGAAAAACTGATAGATTTTAGAGGCAGCCAAAATTCAGAGCCTTGGTGAAAAAAGTGTAAGCAGGTCTTCCATTTCCCTCTCTAATATGTATATGGGCTACCTACGGCACATACCCTTTCAGTAGTTTTAGTCCATGCTTTACACTGTTCTTAAATTTCATTTTAGTTTTTAACGTGTTATATCTCTTTTTATGTTTTGTGTGTGTGCCCCCTTGACTTCTCTAGCTTTACTGTGTTTGCCTCAGTGGGGTTTAGGATCAGTTATATATTTTCACTTCTTTCATATCGAGGGCGTACTTTGTGGAGTAGGAATTTCAGACTGCGTGGTTAGCTTCGGGTGAATGTCTTTTTGGCAAGCAGTGCTCACGTAGCTTTCATCGCTTCTTTTCTTCAAGTTATCTTTCGGTTGTTTAGACGCGTGTCTACAACAAGGCCCTGCGTTCCTTATAAGAAATCAGTTATGAGTTCAGCGTTGTGTGTCTGTGTTCTTCATAGACGTTTCGTCCCTTTTGCGCTGATAAATCTACGCCCCACCACGATGGGCTAGTGGCTATGGTACTCGGCTGCTGACCCGCAGGTCGCGGGTTCGTATCCCGGCTACGGCGGCTGCATTTCCGATGGAGGCGGAAATGTTGTAGGCCCGTGTTCTCGGATTTGAGTGCACGTTAAAGAACCCCAGTTTTCCGAAATTTTCGGAGCCCTCCACTATGGCGTCTCTCATAATCAGATCGTGGTTTTGGGACGGTAAACCCCACATATCAATGAATCAAATCAGCGCTGAAAAATCTACGTCAAGCAACTGACAGCTAGTCAATTTAAAACGATGTACACAATGCTCACAACCTTTTTTATTTGAACTGTCACGCCGGCAGTGACGTATATAAGTGAAGCGAGAGAGAACGTATTCTACTGTGTCATGTCACTTTCCGTCAACGGTGCAAGTGGCGCATAAACAGTGACCCATTCGGTTCGAAACAGGCTTTAAATACTGATTTGGCGAGGACGTATTTTTCTTTGCATCTGAAAGTCACTTGCTCTAAAACTTCGAAAAGAAATAACGTGTGTCGTGTAATGAAAAGGGGAGACAGAGTTTAAAGGTTTAACACCGGCTGACTGCGCTGTGCAGAGGCAATTGCCAAAGGGAACATAACGGGACGCATGGCGAGAGTTCCATTCCTTCCGGGTTCAGAAGACACTTATGGACTTAAAAGACTGTTTGAGGGTGGGTGTGGCATTCAGAATTCTCTACTCATGCCACATGACCTACAATAAACATCTTGCGACAATCATGACTGTGAGGAAACGGCCGGACAACTTCTGCGGATGTGCTTGTGCAGCTATATCAAAACGTTAATGACCGTCCTCGACATATAGAACGATTGCTCCTTGCAGACATTAAAAATATCTGAAGTCATTTTCGACGCTATGGACTTTAATTAAACGCGGTGTTCCGATCAAACGTGCTGTTCCGAACAAAGACTTGCGGAATGTATGACCGAGTGCGTGAGTTTTAGGGACTTTCATCAGGCTTGGGAGCCGTTGTTGCGTTTGCAGTAAGGTGGAGAGGTGGGGAGAATGAAACAATCTATAATTAGAATATGCATTGCTTCCACTGTTTTACAACGCTTGTACTGTGTGTTTCCCGTCTTGTTTCCCCACATTATTTACCAACTGCAAAGGCAACGCTAGAAACGTTGATGCAATAAAATTGGAAAAAATCCAGCAATTATTGATTCATTGTTGTCCCACATTGCTGGCAGAAGTATTCACCCTATATTGAACCTGACTACACGGCGTTTGCTTTTAAGGAGGAATGGAGGAAGTTCAGTAAACTTCGTTCACGATAAGCTGTAATTTATATGCAAATTTTTCAGATCTGAATGTTCGGCCATTTTCTTCTTTAGCTTTTTCTGTTTGGATTGTTTCGCACTCTTACAGTTTACACAATGTTGATTATTGGCGTACAATTTGCGATGGTGGCTAACAGAACGTGGGGCATTAACTTAACTTGACATGCTCTATGCATACGCATTTATGACACTCGAGCTCTACGTAGGCATTTTATAGTTAGAGCTGTCACAAAAGAAGTATTTGCAAGCTATATTGATAAAGAAGAGCGTATTCACGCGGTGTTGAGAAACAACCACCCTAAATATATGGCCTAGTATCAATACAATAGACAATAATACCTTGAATAGTGTGTCAACATATTCAGCAGATTGTCATTCTACGAATGTAGTTGCTATTTGCAGTGTTTTCAAAGAAAGTTGAGTTGGCCATTGCGTTCTTCTCCGGTACAGAGATACGTGGGCCCACATGCCGCATATAGACGCATGCATAAGAGAAGAGTAATGCACTCGTGCGCAATCGGGACTTTGCGACGTGCGGTGGGACGAGCTATAAACACGTCCCCACACGGAATGATGGCCACCGGGCCGGCTGGCTGGGGAGACCATTAATTAAAATTTATCGAGTCGTTGCACTCTCGGCACAATGATCGCGGCTCGTGTGAATGCCGGGGCGTCCCAGCCACCATTGATGCGCCGGCCCGAAGGAGCGTGCTCCTTGCAGACGTCGATTCTTAATTCACTATACGCAGTGGAGTGGAGGCTCAGCTGCGGAACAGAGAAGGCCGTATAGCTGCGGCCGGCATAGCCAGAAGCGACACGCGCACGCTCCGTTCCCACTGCGCTATATAGTTGCGTGCACCGGTGTAGTGTACATAAAGAGTTTTTGCGCATTCTCGAGCCTTGCGTGGCAGTGGAGTTCAATTTTCTTATTCGGAAGGTACACCTTGTGTTATTTAGTATGGAATGGACAATTTCCGCAACAGAAGCTGAGGTCCAGAACGAGATGCTACCACGTTCCCCTTTCGAGTTTCTGTTCTCGCATGTAGGCGCTGTGCATGCTACGCAAAGGCTTCTTGCCTGACCTTCTTTGAGTTGATTCTTACGGATAACAAAAACAAAGCCACACGTCCCGGGCATAGCGCACGGTCTACTCACAATGTACACGCACATACGTTTGTACGGGCCACTTTTTCCCTCTTAAATTTTCATTTATAGCTCGTTCTTCTGTTCGTTCACGTGTTCTGGGGACGTCATTTTTGCCCTGTTGTACAGACGGTCAAGTGTAGCTAGCTCACTTCACTCGGGTAAGTAAAGACGGGCGCGTGCAGACGACAAACTCGGGAGGAGTATATAGAATTCACAACATGGGGTGACACACGGAGCTCGAACAACTTCACCCGCTGCGCTTACATACGGCGTTATGGCGGCGTTGCAGCGAAGGCAACAACGCTGCACAAAACTGGCCCCCTGGTCGACGACCCAAAAGGCTTGCAAGGCAAGAAAATAGGCAAGGGGGAGGGTTACGAGAGACGAGAAATATTGCGGTGCACGGTGGCCCACCCTATTCGCAGGAGATAAGCGGATGACGAGGCGGAGCGCGCGACAAATGACGCACAGATGAAAAGTAGGTGAGGCTGTCTGAAGCAATGTCGCCAAGAAGGTGAAGATAAAAAGGAAGCAAGAGGCTGCTGCAGGAGGGTCGTTGGGGAATCGCGTGGCACGGACGGCGTCTACAGTCTTCGCCGAGAGGGAAAGGGGCTGTCCGAATACAGCGAAGGAAGGGTTCTGTTGCCGTCACCACTTGAACTGTCCGTCGTCCACCACAGAGAGCTAGTGCAGGAAAAGGAACGCCACCGTTCTCTGCAGTTGCTGCCGGTCGTCGCAGATACGGAGCAGCGTGCCGGCAGGGTGTCGCGGGAGGAGGGTGTGTATACGACGACGTGTCGGTAATGAGAGCGCCAGCACACAGTGCGCCCGCGGTTCTGCGATGGCCGAAAGAATTTACAGCTGCCAGAGTATGTAGTATCAAGCGCGCGCTCGTGGTTTCGAGAGTAACCAGATTAGGGCCTCGGAAGATTTTTCTAGTGCTCTTTGGTCTTTTTTTTTACCACTTCCTTTCTTGTCGTTCGATCCGGATCGATGCGACTGCAGAAGCGAGAGGAGCACGGTAACTAGACATTCAGCGGCTGGGAGCGTAAAAAAGCGAAGGATGATGAAAAGCTCTGACTTCATTCTACTAAAGAAGAGAGTAGAATGACCACGGCGCAATTTAATAAGCGACGCCCGACAGTCCCGCCATATTCTGCGTGAAACCGAAACGCTTGTTCACTGCGCTTCTGCACAATCTTGGTGCTCTGATTCGGCAAGCGTGTTGAAGCCAAGAAATTTCAAGCTTTCAGAAGATTTTTACACTTGCGTTAAAGCTTTCTTAAAGCTTTCTGTTTTACTGCTATCCTGGAGATGTACCCGTGGGAATTTATTTCGCATGCGCATATTTCGTAGCACGCCGAAAGTTATTTATCGAAATCGAAACAATCACGTCGAACAAAGCGGTTTAAGCTTAGCGGTACCTAAAACGTGAAAAAGAGGAAATGTAATGCACTACAGTGCTAACCAAACCAGCGTAGAATAAATGTGTGCAAGCGAGGGTGGTTTCCCGTCTCATTCAAATGTAACGCTCTGTGTTTAATAGCAAATGACAAAGACACATGACTGCCAAACCGCGGGTGAACTACACGTTTGCCTATTTTAATTCATCTCAACAAAACCGCATGAAAGAAAATAGTTGCAGATTTCTTCCACCTACAAAACCTCCAGCTATACCACATGGCTACGATCTCCTGTGGGTTTCTCCTTTGGAATACAAAAATACACCTTCACAATTATTCTGTTGCTTTATATATCACGTTTGCTCACTAAGAACAGCCTAAATGACCGTGATACGTCGAAAAGGTAAAAGTTAACCGGAACGAACGCTTATGTGCGTTGCACCCACTTCTCCGGTCACATGCTGTTGTGTTCTGACATTCCTGCGATCATGCAGCGCTTTGTGATGTTCTGAAGAAATGCACAGTATAGAAGACTGCGCTCCATGGCCAATGCGCGACGTATTTTGTGAGATTTCACTTGGCGTACACGCACCGTGTACCCACCGGTCCAGGTTCGACTGAAGTGAGGCTACAGTCGAACCTGGACCGGTTGGGAGTGCAGAGATTTTCATATTTATTGATGACGTATAAGTTTTTAATATGTCACAGTGACTGAGTTTTTGGACTCTATACAGCGTGAACCAACGGAAGAAATTTTGCCATTGAAAATTTCACTCGGGTGCTCTTTGGCCAGACGTGGTGCTTATGCTATTAAACGCCGTGAATCACTGTCATCGTCGCGCGGTGCGTTTTCGGGCGCGTGGCTAATAGTTCTTTGCTCGAACGAGAACCCCGCTGTCTCACGTTCGATTTGTGCTTTTGTGGCACTGCGCACAATTAGTGCAGCACAGCACTAGCGCGTTGACGAGGGCACGTCGTCGACGATGGACGAGGCGTACCGCCCCTCCACGCGAATCCTCGAGTTGAAGTCAGCCGTGCCAAACCGGGCTCTGCGTCGCTACGTGCTCCGAGGCGAATCGAGCTCTGCAGTAATAAGTTTCAGGGCAGCGAACGCTCCACCGAGAGCACACGGCGGGGTCTTTTTCGTCGGACTTCTTGAACTCCCCACGGCTTTCTCGACTCGTTCTCACTCACCTGCTTCTTCTGCAGCGGCTTTCTGTGGACTATCGTTGAGGTTCGAATGAAGTTCGAGTACTGACCATACTTGAATTCGAGAGCGTCATGCCTCTCACTCGCCTCATTTTAGTTCATTTTCTTCTCTCCCTCATTGTCGGTTGCATTGCACGCACATAGTAGTATCTTTCCTACTCGGCAGCGGCAGCGCCCACTTGTAATCTCTGCAGTGGTCCTGCTTACCATACAGCAGCTTGCACCACTGCTTCCAAGTAGTCGTTTTTTTACAGAAGGCAAAAAAGAAACAACCCTAGCTTTTCTATGGGGCGAAATCACGGCCTTAATTCGTATACCATCTCATAATTGGCATATATAAAAACACTTCCATCGATTGTGTTTTTTAAAATTTTTACCATTAGGTATTATATAATTATTACACATTTTATACAATAGATAGGGTGCAAACGGCAGTGCCAGCAAAAGACGAGGACGAGGACCGTTGTTGGCGCTCGTGATTGCTCCGATTGGGATCGCTGATCACTTCACCTGTGTTCGCTCTTTTATAAATGTGCGTGACGGACTCAACGCTCAACGCGTACTAGCAAGTGGTGGAGAGTGCTAGTTCTCTTTTACATCCTGAAACTCCGTAACCTGACTCTACCTCCACCGTCCATCATGCCTGACTACGTTGCAACACAGCCGAATGCTACCACACCGACGATATTTATAGCGCGAGAACAGAGCGACTACAAAGTGACAAGAAGGACACGAGCGCTAACTTCCAACTGAGTTTATTGCGCAGAGCGCAAGAACATATAGAGGAGACAGTAAGCGATGTGACAAAAACCATCTGGCACAAAGAGCAATGCTTGAGTAAGGAAAAAACAAAAACACAGAAAAAAGCAAAGAAAAGTCTTTAAGGAAGGAAACAGAAAAGTAATAACTCCATGCGTGGACCGAAACTTTTGAGGAACCTTAGTTCCTTCTAGGACAGAGACACAGAGGGCTTGCTAAAGCATGACACCTGTTCGCGTGCCATCTGCGCGGCCTCGACGATAAATCGGGTGCGCTCATTTCTGTGCTTATACAGCGTCACTGTGTCCTGGAAAAGGGGCACACAGTTGCACTCAGTTCAGTGCTGAGTAAGAAAACCATCTTTCTCGTTTCTAACATTGTTAGCGCGTTCTCTCAGTCGATCGTTCAGACACTTTCCGGTCGTTCCGACATAACAAGCACCGCAGGTAAGAAGGGTCCTGTAGACAACGTCCCGGAAGCATGCGACAGACCTCTTTCTATGCTCAACTCTACATTCAGTTGATGACTGCGTTTTCAGGGGGTTTGTAGGCTTGGTTAGACTGATTAAACGGTGCAGAGAGCAGCACATGAACTCCCGCACGTTTCCCAATTTTTTTGAGCCTGTGTGATATCTGGTGTTTGTACCGAACAACGGCTATTATTTCACGCTCTGTATCGATGTTGCTTGGATCCTGTCCCTGCCTCTGCTCTGCCCTATTGTTCTGCAGGATAGTCTCAGCAACAGAAGTGATAAACACCTCATGAAAACCCGATGCCATAAGCCGGGACACTTGAGCTTTGAAGCTCGCAGAGATGTTGTGAACGCACGACTCGTTCTACTGGTATTCTCAAGGCACGTCCGTGCAATGTCTTGCTTTACTAACTTGGTGGGAGCGGAAGAAAAAGGAAGTAAAGGTTTCTACGTACTTGGTTCGTAACACCAACAAATACTCTGTGTGCTAAAAAACAGTCTCAAAACTAAAAAGCGTAACTTGTCATTCTCGGGCATTTCAGGTGTCAACACAAGAGGCTTTAAATCATCTTGAAACACGCCTATCGTTTGATTCGCAGTCGAGTGGAACATAGAAGGGGTACAATTGAGAAGAACCAAGAAATCATCCACGTATTTAAATACTTTGACGACATGCACGCCCTCTAACTTGTTCTGCACTTTAATGCCCATTTTTGCCAATAGTAGATAACTGAGTATAGGTGCTATGCATGAGTCAATTGGCACAACTTTTTCAGATAAATGCAATCGTTCCATTGAACGAACGTAGAGGTAAAGTACAGCAAAAGAAGGTCAAGGAAATCTCGCGCACTGATGCCAGATTTTAATTGGAAGTTCAATTTCCCAAAGACTTCTATGTTATCCCTTATACATTCTAATACCTCATCGTGAGGCAGTGAGTAGTATAGGTCCTTTGTGCCAGTTGAAAAACCGATCACATAAGTTTGATTTGATGGTTTCAAAAATTCGATCAGTGCCAGCGATTTTTTGATCAGGAATGGGGAATCGATGGTTAGACACTTTAGAAGGGTCTGAATAAACAGGCTGAGTTGTTTTTGCCACGTTTCACTTTCTCTCACAATGACTCGAAAGGGCATGTCGACTTTATGTGTTTTGGCAGAAAAAAACATTGTGCGCCCATTTTTGTCGCTTTTACTAATATGCTGTGCTAACTGCTTCAACTCTAGTTTACGACGCATTTCCTTGGCTTGCGTTTTCACTCTACCTAGCCGAATGCCAGTACAACATTTGAAAACAGACCCAATAGCTGTGACTGCCTTTTCTAGGTACAAGCAATCAGGAACAACAGCCAAACTACCCTCCTTATCTGACGGCACGACACAAAGTTCATTGTCTTTCAGAAACTTGGCTGTCTTCCGCAACGGAATGCTGGTGCTTGTAGGCTTACCCCGTAGGAGCACACTGACGCCTTCTGAGATGCATCGATCCAAATATTCTGATGAGGCACGGCCAGCAACAGAGTGCACCATTTAAAGAAGCTCGGGTGCGGACCCCTCTCGGTCGATGGTGAACTTCGGACCTAGGGCGAGGGTGCTGTGGACGTAGTCTGTGAGGACAAAATCACAGAAAGAGTGGACCACACCTGATTGCCGGGGCTTGGCAATTGGGTGTGGTCATGTGAGAAACAATGTTAGAAACGGGAAAAATGGTTTTCTTGCTCAGTACTGCACTGAGAGCAACTGTGTGCCCATTTTCAAGGACACAGTGACGCTGTATAAGCATAGGAATTAGCGCACCCGAGTTATCGTCAAGGCCGCACAGATTGCACGTGAACAGGTGTCATGCATTAGCAAGCCCTCTGTGTCTCTGTCCGAGAAGGAACCTGTTTTTCTCGAAGGTTTCGGTGCGCGCAAGTAGAGGTATTACTTTGATTTTTACTCTTCTGTTTCGTTACTTATAATTTTCTTTGCTTTTTCTGTGCTTTTGTTTTTTGCCTTACTCATGAATTGCTCATTGTGCCACATGGTTTTTGTCACATGATTTACTGTCACCTCTATATGTTTTCGGGCACTGCGGAATAAACTCACTTGGAAGTTAGCACTCGTGTCCTTCTTGTCTCTTTGTCGTCGTTCTGTTCTCGCGCTATAACTATCGTCATGTCATACCAACTAGCCCAAACTGCCCCACTTCTAAGCTACCACACCCCCAGCTCTCCGCTGTCCCGGTATTTCGAGAGAGTGCGACCCAGTTGTCTTTAACGAAACTGATGAGCAGGACGTCGAGCAGTGGCTCGCTTCATATGAAAAAGTGAGTCTCAACAACCGGTGGGACGATAACTACAAACTCAGTCGCGTCCACTTGTACCTGAGGGGTGTCGCGGAGCTTTGGTTTAACAACCACGAAGCTGCGATTACCACCTGGGCCTCTTTTAAAACGACCTTCGCGGATGTATTCGGCCAACCGGCAGTGCGCAAGCTTCTCGCAAAGCAGTGCTTGCGTGATCGCGCCCAACTGGCAGCAGAAAGTTTCACGTCTTATATTGAGGACGTCGCATGCCTCTGCTGACGCTTCAATCCTGCCATGTCCGTAGCCGAAATTGTCAAGCATATTATGAAGGGCATCGAGGACGATGCGTTCCACATGCTTGTGGTGAAAACTCCTCAAACAGTCACAGACGTCATTCAGCACTGCCAGAGCTACAACGAGTTGCGAAAGCAGTGCATTTCCACACGACGTCACAGTTTCGACCCCACCAGCACAAAGGCAGTGACTGTTGGCGCCATCACTCCGGATGCGGTGGCATTGACGCAAAAAATTTAATAGTTCATCCAAGGGGAGGCTGCCCGACAATTGTCTATTGCATTTTTTCCCCGGTAATAATCATGAACTCCCCTAATCACTGCGTCAAACTGGTGGATGAGCAGGTATCCCAAGCTCTTCCGCCTACGCACCAGCCACCGCCTGTATAAGCACCGTTGACCTACGCAGACTTCCCGAGAAGGCCTTTCCATGCAGTGACGCTGAGAACATGCTCTCCTTGACCCCCACATGTCGTCTACCCACCGCAGGCGCCGATAGTCCCGCACGTTCCGCTTTATCACCGCCCTGCCACCCTTCCCGAAAATCCTTGGCGCACACTAGACAACCGGCCAATATGCTATTACTGTGGTCTGCCAGGCAATGTCGAGCGTATTTGCCGCCGCCGCGTTACTCTTCTAACTGCCGTTGATGGCAGCTATGGCCATACAAAGCCGCAACAGCCAATGCCCTCCCACGCTCCTTCAAACACCTCATTGTCGAACCGCCGCACCTCCAACTCGTCTCGATTTCCCTCTCCGCTCCGGCACTCGCTATCGCCACTGCTTCGTCCTCCGCCCGTCCACACGGAAAACAGATCACCGCAGTTCCGGAGGCAAGAATTGCGCTTCTGTTGAAATCTACGAGGCCTCGTTCCCAACCTACAAACAAAATCACAGTCTTCTTTGAAGGTGTTGCTGTGTCCGCCTTAGTCGATACTGGAGCTGCTGGGTCTGTTTTAAGCGAAGCAATGTGCTGCAAGTTAAAAAAGAAAACGACTTCGCTTTCTGGTTTTTCTCTCCGTATGGTGGCCGCACATCACATAGAAGCTTCCGTGACGTGCACATCTCGCCTGCTCCTTGAGGACGTTTCGTATGTGGTGTAATTCGTCGTCTTTCCGAACTGCTCGCAAGAGTTTATATTGGGCTGGGACTTTCTTTCCACGCATCATGCCATTGTTCATTGTGCCCGTGCCCAGATAGAATTATCAGCAATCTCTGACATCGACGCGGCCAAGTCATCTTTTTCTCGTGTCGTTATTGCCGAGGACACAGACATCCCACCTATTTCGTCTCTTCTTGGGTCAGTTTCCAGCGAATATGCTTTATCTACCGCCCTGTTTACGCCGTCAGCAAAATTCACTTTCCGTAAGCACTTTCTTCGCCCATTTGCTCTTATCACGACGAAAAACCCTTCCGCAGCCATTTATGTCACGAACATGCTTTCGGTCTTAGCCACTATGTTCCGTGGAGAATTTGTAGGGTGACTTGAAGACAGTGGTTTAGTCTGCCCTGACTCACAACCTGGTCGCACCGCAACCTTCATGTCGCCAGCGTTATTCTCAATACAAGGACCAACACCCCTACCCCAGACACCTTTCTTCAATCGATTGTTTCGAACCTTCCAAGTGCTCAGCGGACCCAACTTTTGAAGCTTCTCGGCCGCTTTCATATATCTTTCGATGACAGGCAAACCAGTTTGGGTAGAACAACTTCAAACGCTCATCATATAGACACCGGTAGCTATGCACACCTGTGCTAGCGTCCATACTACGTCTCTCGAACTGAACGCCGAGTTATTGATGATCAGGTGGCTGACATGCTTAGTGGGGCAGTGATACAGCCGTCCCACAGTCCTTGGGCATCTCTGGTGGTGCTTATGAAAAAGAAGGGTGGTAGCATCTACTTCTGTATTGATTATAGGCACCTTAACAACATCACCGACATAGATGTCTATTCACTCCCCATAATTGATGACGTGCTCGACTGTTTGTAAAGAGCGCAGTTCTTCTTTTCGCTGGTTCCTCAGTCTGGGTACTGGCAGGTACCCATAGATGAAGCCGACCATGCCAAAACTGCGTTCGTAACTTCTGACGGCTTGTACGAGTTGAGCGTGACGCGGTTCGGCCTTTGCAATGCCAGGGCCACCTTCGAGCATCTAATGGACAACATACTTCGAGCTCTGAAGTGGCACACGTGCCGTTGCTATCTGGACGACGTCGTGGTATTTTTGAAAGACTTCGATACCCATCTCCGGCGCCTCGCAAGTGTCCTTGAATGCCTCACACAGGCTGAGCTACAATTAAATTTGAAGAAATGTCACTTTACCGCCCGGAAGGTCACCATCTCAGGGCACCTTGTAAACAAAGACGGCGTTCTATCTCACCCATAGCTCTGCGCCGTCTCCGAGTTTTCTAAGCCATCGACACTCAAAGAACTTCGTAGCTTTATAGCGCTATGCTTGTATTTTCGATGATGTATTCGTAATTTAGCATCTATAATGGGCGATTTACTACGTCTGCTTGCTGACAGCCAAGGTATCTTGGCATGGTCATCGGCCTGTAACGGTGCATTCGCGAAACTACATAATCTTCTGACATCACCGCTAATTCTCCGCCACTTTGACCTAGATGACCCTACCGAAATCCACATGGACGCTAGTGGAGTCAGCCTTGGCGCTATCCGTGCTCAGCGAGTGTCTAGCTTCGACGAGTACGTCGTGCTTACGCGAGTAGCACTCCGATCAGAGCTAAATAGAATTGTTCCGTCACGGCGAAATAATGTCTCGCCATCATTTGGGCAATCACTCTATTTAGACCTAACGTGTCTGGCAGCCTATATTATGTTGCGACTGATCAACACGTTTTCTGCTGGTTGTCCCTAAAAGAGCCATCTTATCAATAGGACATGACGTCTCCAAGACTACGTCATCCACGTCTTCTAGAGGTCAGGGCGCAGACACTAAAAGACGCCGACGCTCTCTCTCGGTCTCCGCTTCCGCGTGATTGTGCAAATGCGCCGGTTCAACCTACAAATCAGCGTTCCTCACACAGGCTGACATACCATCTGAGCAGCGTCAAGACCCTTGGATAGTATCTTTAATGGAGTTCCTATGCAAGCCATCATCGAGAAGCGCCAGTCGCTCTTGGCGGCGCACAGCTTGCCATTTGACCAATGGCAAGCTGTGGGCTGTGGTATACTTTACCGCCGCAATTACTTCACTGACGTTTTCAAGTGATTGATTGTGATTCCTCGCCATCTATGTGCTTATATCTGTGCATCGTTCCATGCAGCCCCCATGTGGCCACGCTGGAATAATAAAGACGTATGCACGCCTTCACCTGCTGTACTTCTGCCGTGGAATGTACCGATTTGTTCACCAATACGTTCGTTCATGCTCAAAGTGTCAACGACCGGTTGTGCCCTCGCGATCTCCGATGACGGAGCAGATCTGGCCGACTGGGTTGGTCCTGCGCCACCTCCTGACGCTGGTCCCCGACGCCGATGACAGCGTAGCTCTGGCCGACTGAATTAGCCCCACGCCATCTTCTGTTGCCGATAAGGGCTCTCGCCAGTGGTGCCCCGTCCTCGGACTCCTGCAACCGTGTCTATCATTCCTGTCTTCTTCTTACTTCCGTCGTTCGCTGTCCCTGCACCTCACTCTTTCCTTTCTTTCTCTATCTCTCTACCTTTTAATCCTATCCTTTTAATCCCTTCTCTACCCCCATCCCTCTTGAGCTACTGTTGAGGTGTCCTCCCTCTGAGAGACAGTTACGGGGCTCACTTTTCTCTTCTTTTCATTTAAAACCACTCTCCCCCCCCCAGAAGAGTCCACCATGTACATTCACTGGGCCTGCGACCACTGTTCGACAGTGGGGGCGGTCGGCCCGAGCATTTCCAGGACGGACTCGTTACACCTCATTTTGTGGCATAAAGATTGCACTGATGCGACAGTGGGGCCGGAACACTAGCTCTTTTGGGTTGTGTGTGTGTGTGTGTATGTTGGAAGTGGTGGCGGCAAAATGACCCTCAACAGTGGTGACCTGATTGGGTGAAAACGTATTTCCCCATTTCCCTTGGCCTGGCGTCTAAATACTGCGAAGGGACAAAAAGCAGCAGTGTCTGGATCTGTAGCATCTTCGTCTAGATGTTCGTCTCGTGGTGAGAAATGCTCGCTTGTTACTATGTAGAATAAACCTCTGTACGGTTTTCCTCATCAGTCTCTTCATTCTCGGCGTCTTCCTCCCGAGTCCCTTGGTGCCGGTAACAGTGAAGTCCCAACACCTCAACAACGGATAGCAGCGGATGGGATCTTTGTCAAACCTCTGGCCTCAATAATTGGATGGCAGCGGTGGCATCTTGCTGACATCGGCACTCAAACAACTGGTGGTCAGCAGATGAATTAGACCTGGTGACATGGCACTGCGATTGCGGGTAAGCGTTTGGTTTTTGCATTGAAATTTGCCAGGCTTTACAATTTCTTGGTTCAAAAGTTTAATCCCTGAGAGTCTAACTGTTGGGATGCAAATTGAGGTTTTTAGCATCATTTAGAAGGCTAAGCCAACGTTTTAAAGCAGTGACCGTGAACCTAATGAAGTTGCGGAAGGCAGAACTGTTTTTCTTGTGCGAGCAATTGGAACTTGAATGTGAGGAAGCGATGAAAAAGTTTGATCTACTGAAATTATCAGACAAAAGTGGTAGTAATACAGAAAGCGTAGAAATAGCTTGGGAACTTGTTCCGAAAACTCTGAAGGAGGAGAAAATTAAGAGACTGTTTGAAAAAGAACGATAAAATGAAAATTAGGTTGTTGGGGCTTGAAGTTGAGAAACAGCGTTTAGCTGTTAGAGGAGGAGTAAGTAACACTTCCTAAAATAGCCAGCGAGTCAGATCAGAAAAAGTGTGAGCATGAGGACGAAGATGAACAAAGAGTTCGGTTAGAAGGTCGCGGAAGAGAAATCCAACATGGGCGGGTCCAGCAAGTGCAGTCTAAGCTACGCCCATTCAAAGTTGGCGAAAACATTCGAAGTTTTCTCGCGTCTTTCGAGTATGTTTGCGCAGAGGTAGGGTGAGACCATGACTTTTGGATTGTTGGTTTGTTAGGCGTTCTTCGAAGTGACATTAGCTGTGTGTTAGCTTGCCTTTCGGACAATGAGTTCGAGAATTATGAAGTCGCTAAGGTCGCGTTATTGAAGCGCTTCAGCATTTCAGTTGAGAAGGTGGAAGGTAACAATGCGACACAGTTAAAGCTTCCGTTCTCGACAAAAGAGAGACAGGTCGCAATTATTGTGAAGCTGTTAAAGAAGGATGCGCACCTCTACAAATGGGTCAATGTACAGCACGCACAGGACGAGGCCATCACTGGTCCAGAGCCAGAGGCGTGTGAGGAGAGTATTCCTTGCGGTGCCGAAGTTTCATTCAAATACTCGAAAAGAGTTAATGCGGAGCTTGAAAGATTCCTCGTGCCTGAACACATAAGCGACTGTGGGAAAACTCGTTCCAAAGGTAACGCTAACCTTGAGGTTAGTAGGAACGCCAGTGAGAGTTGAAGAGAGTGTACTAATCTTGTACAAAGTAGAGAAATTGTAGATATCTCTATAATATGTGAGTTAAGTTCTAGTGTCTGTGTCGAAACAGTGAATCTTGCTTGCGGTGTCATAACAGATTTTGACTCGCTAGGCAAGAACATCATAGTGAGTCTGGGAGATGACACTAAAGAGCAGAGTAGAGAAGGAGAGTACAACGCAGTTGTGAACAGCACCCAGTTATGCGAGCTAGCTTGTTGCGCTAAGCTGTCCGCCAGTCCGGGCAGGCAATGGAGACGATGCATTGCCAGTAAATAATTGGGACTCTGAGAGTGAGACAGGGGACCAGAGAAGCAAGACAGTCGACGAGCGCGAATTGCAAATGAGGGGTCCGAAAAAGGGCGCTAAGAAAAGGCGTAGACGGAAGCAGCGTCACAGAGTCTGTGATGCGACAAAACGCACAACCTGTTTAAAGAAGGGCTCGAACTGTTTGAAGGTAGTAGGCGACACAGGGCGTTTGTCATCGGCTTCGAAGAAGTTTTGCATCGCTTGAACCGGCTTATGAGAAAGAAAAAGAAAAGCTGGTTGGGCAGAAATGCAGACCCAGGGAAGCGGACACCTCTCCGTATCCACGACAGGTTTGATGCGGCATGCGAGTACAATGTAAGTGGTCTTCAACAAGTAGCTGAACGAGGGGAGGAACTCGGTCCACCTGCGAAGGGCTTAGTGGAGTTTAGAGGCGAAGCGAATTGTTTTCGCGATTTTTGCTCTCCCTGCTAGATAAGGAAGGCCCACTAAGCGCGACCACCAGGCGTACCACTGAAAAAATTAGTTAACAGCAGTAAGCTTTTGAGAGATGATCGCAACAGGGTTTGCTTGTTCGTTTTTTAACTTTTTGTTTGACCGTTTGTTTCAGTTTTGGAATGTTTTCTTTCGGTATTTCGGCTACCATCTAGTGTTTAGGGGACAACTCCTAGGTCAGAACTTTTTTTTCAGCGTTTTAGGTTTTTTTTTTAAAGATGAGCATTGTGCCATCGCATAACTTCACGCACCAAAGCATGCGTGAGGATAGTACCTACGAGTGTGGTAACACAGGCGACGTTTTGGAGTCTATTTTTTGAGTGAGCGTAAAAGGCACGGTTTTACTGGGGTCATGCGAAAGCTTTTTTGTTTGTTTGTTCACGGTTTTAATCACAAATGTCCTGACTGGACTTCAGTAGTGTGGAGTTAAGGTGCTCCGATGAGCTTTGTGATCTTTCTCGTTAGAAGTGGTAGATTGAAAGACAAACGAGACATCCGTGTACGCAGACAGATTAATTTCTTTTGTTTTGTATTGATATTTGATGATCATCTGATCACATGAGCTGGGAACTGCTACATGTATCAGTTAAGAAAGATGGAGTTCCGTAAAGAGAACGTTATGGGGAGTTGATATCATTTTCCTCACGGTTCTGTAATTGCCAACGTACTACAAGATAATGTGAGTGTAATTGCTTTTTGAGAAAAAGGAATGCTTCTTTCGAAGGAGTCTTGTCCTCCTGAGGTGCAACTTTTTCGTCCGGCACAAGAAAGGAAAAAAATAATGTAACTGCCGATGAACGTCGTAGTTTAGCTTTCATTGTAAAATGGGAGCCTTCTCTTAATCTTAGCCTTTTCCTTGGTGGACTGAATGGTTCACAAGTGCAGTTAACATATAATGTGTCATTCTGGTTTCTGTCTTGTGTGAAACTTATGATGGAGGATGCTCACTTGTTTTGTTCGGAGTGCCCCTTAGGTGTCAAAATTTAGTGGGGTTCTAAATTTTGAGTTGTGTTATGAACATCCTGTTTTGACAGGCCTGGCGAGTTAAAGGCAAATTCCAGGCGCTTGTGCGCAGTGCGGTCTTGTGGCGTTTGAGTCGTTCTTTCTGCTCTTTGCCTTTGTGTGAGGTTTTCTGAGCTGCATACCTGCAGTCATCATCGACTACGAGACCCCCTCTTCATGGCCAGCATTTGGGTTCCTGGCCAATCGAGAGTTTCCTAGCCCCAGAGGAGCCGTTGCGATCGCCGAGCCTGCCTTTGCCGCGAGCGCCGAAACGGAAGAAAGGCAGCCGCCGATAATGAGGAACGCGAAGACTCCCAGCTCTTTTTCATGATTTGGGAGGTGCGTGGTTGTAATTACTGTATGCAACACTGCGGTCGCTTGTGCCGGCGCGAAATTGCGACACGTGGTGCCTTCGTATACCTCTTCGTATACCGTGGCCGCGACGCCGAGTATCCACCGAAGAAGAAACTCGGACCACCACGCTGTGCGTCTCTGGCTGAGAGGTCGCCGACGCTCAAATCAACGCCAGACGACAAAGCACATGTCAATAGAGTTGCCTGGCCTGCGACCACTGTGCAACAGTGTGGGTGGTCGGCCCGAGCAGCGACCGACAGACTCGTTACATTCCGTTTGCTGGCAGCACGATTCCCCTGATGCGACAGCGTGGCCAGAACACTACCTGTTTTGTGTGTGTGTGTATGTGTTGGGGGTGATGCCGGCAAAATGGCCCTCAACAGTGGTGACCTGATTGGGTGAAAACGTATATCCCCATTTCCCTTGGCCTGGCGTCTAAAGACTGCGAAGGAACAAAAAGGAGCAGTGTGCTTCTCAGAGGGCCTTCGATGAGATCGTCACAATGTAGGACGACATATTCGTATAGATGTTCGTCTCGTGGCGAGATATGCTCGCTTGTAAATATATAGAATAAACCTCTGTACGGTTTTCCTCATCAGTCTCTTAATGCTCGGCGTCTTCCTCCCGAGTCCCTTGGTGCCGGTAACAGTGAAGTCCCAACACCTCAACAACGGATAGCAGTGCGTGGGATCCTGGTAAAACCCCCAGCCTCAATACCAAACAAGCACTCCTGCGTGAATGCAACGTTGTTGATCGAACGACAAGTCCGTACCATTCCCGAACCAATGGCCTGACTGAACACTTTAATAGCACATTAGGTGACATGCTGTATATGTATGTGTCTGCGGACAACACCAAATTGAACCGCTTATTACCTTTTGTTACGTATGCTTACAACAGCGTCACTCAATCTACGACAGGAGTTTCTCCCTTCTTTCTTCTCTTTGGCCGTGACGTCTCCGCATTTCTGGATGCCAATCTGTTGTATCGCCCGGACACTTCAGAGTCGGCAACTCTCTCGGAAGTCGTCACCTATGCGGAAGAATGCAGGCAGGTAGCTGGTTCGTTAACCACACAAAACAAAGAACACCTAAAGAACCGCCATGACGCCAACTTGCATATTCACTTGGAACATTGCTGTTGCTTCGTGTTGCCTTCCCAGCTCCCGGTCTTTCTTCAAAGCTTCCGCGTCGTGAGTCAAGCATCCCCGGTAAACTATTATGTCGAGCCCGTTCAGTCATCTACAGGCCGGTGCCGTCGCAGCCGTGAGACTGTTCAGGTCGACCGACTGAAGCTGCACTTTGACTTACCAGTCATACCCGTTTCTGAGGTTGCCAGGATGGTTCCTTTTCCGTGGAGGACTGATTTTTACAATGGATTGGGTGCAAAGAGCAGTGCCAGCAAAAGACGAGGACGAGGACTGTTGTGGTGCTTGTGATTGCTATGGTTCGGATCGTTGATCGCTTGGCTTCTGTTCGCTTTTTAATAAATGCGTCACACGGACTCAACGCTCACCACGTATTAGCAATTGATTTTTTCACTTATTTATTTATTGCAGTTGAGCCATCGGGCCTGTGATCAAACCCACGGCATCTTACTCAGCAGTGCAATCATACAGGCATTGAAATACAACCGCATCTATTAAAAACGAGGCTCTTAAAGCTCAAGGTAAAACATCGGGTGTCCGCAAAAAACGCTACGCACAGTTTCTTATCAGTCGCGCCCGCCGACGAAGACAGCCGGCACAGCCGTGGCGCCGAATTTCCAGGCGTGGCCCGAACCGATTACGAGCGACGAAAGGTCCTGCGCTTCTACCGGGGGCGCCAAGGCCATCTTTGCACGTCATTTGTGGCGCTAGAGTTTCGACATTCTCGCATAATCTCGAACAGAATGTGGTTCTACTCTGCTTTGCATACACTAAGGAAGGACCTAGCGTCGCCCAAAAAGGACACGTTAATTAGGCACCTCAGTACAACCAGCTTTTCGGTTTCTTAAGATTTACCCAGCTCTTGTAAATTTCTCCTCTTATTTATTTGCCCTAAAACTCCCGTAGTTTCACATCGTTTAAACAAAAACTAGATAGCGCGCTGTTATCAAAAAGCCCCACGCGTCACTTCCTAAAGCTGTCAATGAAAGATCTCCCCAAGGCTGCATTTGCGTGCTGAGTCTATTCGCTACGTTACAAGCGACGTCGACGCGGATCTGGTAACAAGGTAAAGCGTTCTAACGAAACGTTGTCAGGGTGATAGCCTGGCGTTGTTTCAACGTGAGGCCATCGCGCTGACAATGTTTCAACTCATATGAAAACTCCGTACAGAGCTTGCCCCGTTCGAGTTGCCACCGAGAACGGAATTCTATAGAGATGCACAGGTTTCGACTTTATATCAAGAAAATCAGCACACAATACTCAAACAACGCGGGCAAATCAACCGGGGTGTATGACGCGAAGTTGCTTTGCGTCAAAGGCATTGAAGCTGTATGTAAAACTTCGTCTGGATTCCTGCAGGTTGAACAAGTGTCGTATACAAAGTGCAAAGCACGATATTCCCTAACGTTTCTCGCATGACTACTCCTGTTTCTTTGATAGCTCTGTGCGAGTAACAAACAATAGCCATCCGCTGAAACTTGATGCGAAAGCATGCTCACGTGTTTTTCAATATAGAATTTTAGGGTGGACATCTCGGGCTAGGAGTAACGAAGGAAGCCGGCAGTACGTATGGCGCATTGAGTTTTCAATCCAGATTTCAGCCACTTTACAACACTGATAGTTTAGATTGCTGTACAATAAGAGTAGGTGGACGCGTTTTCCTGCTATACGTTGTAGTTTGTCCAAAGAAATTTTGTTGTCAGCAGTGCATATTTATTCCGCACTGGAAACAATACTGACGGCCCCTTTTGCTCCATATTCTTATTCGGTCGTTGTACCAGGTAATTGCATGAGCATTATATATTGTCACGGGGTCGTGACGTGGCCGAAGACAGGAGACTTCGTGTTGGGACTTAACTGTTTATTTGGGCGAACCTGTGCCCGGTAAATGGAAAGTCCAATTACAGCAGCAGTCTCGCACAGATAGCAGTCTCGGACTGATAGCGGCGAACGGAGCGTCGGCCTTCGATCAACAACTGACAAGCGGCGAAGCGCGTCGGCATTTATACTCTTGCCGTCGAATGTTCTAGCGTTATCGCTGGCGGTGCCGTGGGTTCCAGAACAATCTCTACCGTTCGCACAGATGCGTGATTTTATCGAAATTGTCTACTACAGTCCGGAACCTTCTCGAAAACTGCAGGCGCGGTTTGCGCTGAGAATCGTGTGGTGTTTTGGGACGATAAGAAAAACTTGGGAAATGGAACGTGGCATTGCCCCCCTCTGAAAAAAGGCATCGTCCCGATGCTTTAACTAAAGATGAAAGTACAATAACAATGCAAGAAAGTACAATGAATAAATTACAATACAACAATAATACAAAAAACACTGGTTCAGTTTGTTAACGCGCATGAAACGGCTTGAGGCGCGCGACATGAACGACTTCAGGTCGTGATCGGCGTCGTTGAGAGTTCGTGATGCCGTCGAAGACAACCTCGTAATCAAGTGGGCCGAGACGTCGAATCACCCTGTACGGTCCGAAGCACCGTCGCAAAAGCTTTTCACTTAGTCCACGTCGGCGTATCGGCGTCCACACCCAAACACGTTCACCGGGCTGGTATTCCACGAAGCGTCGTCGAAGGTTGTAATGGTGGCTGTCGGTCGTCTGTTGATTCTTGATACGGAGACGCGCAAGTTGTCGGGCTTCTTCGGCGCGTTGAAGGTACTCGCTCACATCGAGGTTTTCTTCGTCGGTGACGTTGGGTAACATGGCATCGAGCGTCGTTGCCGGGCTCCTTCCGTAGACCAATTTGTATGGAGATATCTGCGTCGTCTCCTGCACCGCCGTGTTGTATGCGAAGGTCACATACGGAAGAATGGCGTCCCACGTCTTGTGTTCGACATCGACGTACATTGACAGCATGTCGGCGATCGTCTTGTTAAGCCGCTCGGTGAGGCCGTTGGTCTGTGGGTGGTACGCTGTCGTCCGGCGGTGGTTTGTTTGGCTGTATGCCAAGATCGCTTGAGTTTTGTCGGTAGTGAATGCCGTTCCTCTGTCGGTGATAAGGACCTCCGGGGCGCCGTGACGTAGGACGATATTTTCGACGAAGAACTTAGCTACCTCGGATGCACTGCCTTTTGGCAGGGCTTTTGTCTCGGCGTAGCGGGTGAGGTAGTCGGTAGCTACCACGATCCACTTGTTTCCGAAAGCCGACGTCGGGAACAGCCCCAGTAGGTCCATACCAATCTGCTGGAAAAGTCGGCGAGGTGGATCAATTGGCTGCAGAAGGCCCCCTGGCCTTGTCGGCGGTGTCTTGGGTCGCTGACAGTCCCGGCATGTTCTCACATAACGAGTGACGTTGGTGGTAAGACGTGGCCAGTAGTACCTTTCTTGTATCCTCGCGAGCGTGCGAGAAACACCGAGGTGCCCTGCCGTCGGATCGTCGTGCAGGGCCTGCAGGAGTTCTGGTCGCAGAGCTGAAGGCACCACAAGGAAGTACTTAGCTCGAAGTGGTGAAAAGTTTTTCTTTTGTAGAAGACCGTTTCGTAGAAAGAACGACGCAAGTGCGCGCTTGAATACCTTCGGGACTTCGGCGGTCCTGCCTTCGAGGTATTCTATTAGAGCCTTAAGTTCCGGGTCGGCCCTCTGAGATTCAGCGAAGTCGTCGGTAGTTATCGTTCCTAAGAAGTAGTCGTCATCCGGGTCGTCGGGTAGCGGTTGGTCGACAGGCGCACGAGAGAGACAGTCGGCGTCGGAGTGTTTTTTGCCAGACTTGTAAATGACAGTAATGTCATATTCTTGAAGTCTAAGGCTCCATCGTGCGAGGCGACCTGAAGGGTCCTTCAAGGTGGCTAGCCAACACAATGCGTGGTGGTGGCTCACAACTTTGAAGGGCCTGCCGTAGAGTTAGGGGCGAAATTTCGACGTAGCCCAGATGATGACGAGGCACTCCTTTTCTGTTGTGGAATAATTTGCTTCTGCTTTGGATAGCGATCGGCTGGCGTAACTAATAACCATTTCAAGTCCGTCAGCCCTCTGCACAAGAACAGCGCCAAGACCTACGCTGCTTGCGTCAGTATGTATTTCTGTCTCGGCGGATTCGTCGAAATGGGCAAGTAACACAGGTGTCTGGAGGCGATGTTTAAGCTCCTGGAAAGCGTGTTCCTGCGGCGTTTCCCACTTAAACTCCACGTCGGCCTTGGTAAGATTAGTGAGAGGATAAGCGATGCGGGCGAAGTTTTTCACGAACGGCCTATAATAGGCACACAGGCCCAGAATTCGGCGCACGGCTTTCTTGTCAGTGGGCGGCGGGAAGTCGGCGATGGCAGCTGTTTTCCGTGGATCGGGACGAACTCCAGACTTGCTGATAACGTGCCCCAGAAACAGGAGCTCCTCATACGCAAATCTGCACTTTTCTGGCTTCAGTGTGAGTCCGGAAATTTTGATGACTTGAAGTACAGCTTCAAGGCGCTGAAGATGCTCATCGAAACTCGAGGAAAACACGACAACGTCATCCAAGTACACAAGGCAAGTCTGCCACTTCAATCCTGCCAGTACTGTATCCATAACGCGTTGAAAAGTTGCAGGCGCTGAGCAAAGGTCGAAGGACATCACCTTAAACTCGAAAAGGCCGTCAGTGTTATAAACGCCGTCTTCTCTCGGTCTTTTTCGTCGACCTAAGTACTTGGCGTTATGGAGCCGATCAAGTGCGTTGTCTATTCGTGGGAGAGGATACACGTCCTTTCTTGTGATTTTGTTCAGGCGGCGATAATCGACGCAGAAACGTAGGGTCCCATGCATTTTCTTCACTAACACCACGGGGGATGCCCATGGACTCTTGGACGGCTGGATAATGTCATCTCGCAGCATTTCATCGACTTGTCTCTTCATGGCCTCACGTTCTCGTGTCGAAACCCTGTACGGACTCTGACGGAGTAGTCTGGCATTTTCTTCGGTTATGATGCGATGTTTCGTGATTGGGGTCTGCCGAATTTTCGATGACGACGAAAAGCAATCGTCGTATTGCAGGAGCAGGGCCTTGAGCTGTTCTTGCTTATCGTTCGGAAGTCTGGGATTGACGTCGAAAGCTATGGGAGGAGCTTGGTTCCTCTGAGCAGGTTCCGCAGAATCGGCGAGGGCGAAAGCACTGGTGGCTTCGACAATTTTGCGATGTATGCGACCGTTGTTCCTTTGTTCACATGTTTGTACTCATTGCTGAAATTCGTGAGCATAACCGCTGTTTTGCCTCCCCGCAGCTCTGCAATTCCTCTTGCGACGCAAATATTTCGGGTGATCAACAGATGCTGACTGCCTTCAACGACACCTTCCAAGTCAGGTGATTTAGGAGCGCCGACTGAAATAATGACGCTTGAGCGAGGCGGAATGGTGACTTGTTCTTCCAGCACATTCAAGGCATGGTGTCCTGACGGCGTGCGCGGCGGTAGTGCTTCTTCTGTGGATAACGTTATCGACTTTGTTTTTAGGTTGATGACAGCACCATGGAGGCATAAGAAGTCCATGCCAAGGATGACATCTCTCGAGCAACGCTGTAGGACTACGAAGTCTGTAGGATAAATACGGCCGTTAATGGTGACTCTCGCTGTGCAGATTCCTGCAGGCGTTACGAGATGACCTCCGGCTGTGCGGATTTCAGGGCCTTTCCAAGCTGTCCTAACTTTCTTTAACTTCGCGGCGAACGACCCACTGATGACAGAATAGTCGGCTCCAGTATCGACGAGAGCGGTCACACTGTAGCCGTCGATAAGAACGTCGAGGTCGCTAGTTCACCATCTCGCATTACAGTTAGGGCGTGGCGTCGGGTTACGGCTGCGTCGGCTTGTTCCGCTGCTTCCATGTTGCGTCGTCAGGCCACCTTCGGTAAGTGAGCTTTCGCCGTCAGGGCTTTGCCTGTTTGGCGTTGTGTTCGGAAAGCTCCATCGTTGCGTCGTCGTCGTCGGAGGATCTTCGGTAGTTCGTCGCACAGCAACCGCACCTCCACCGGTTGCTGCCCTTAGTTTCCCGGATACGGGCTAGGAGACCAGCCCCGCGTTGGGCCAGAGTAGTGCCGGTGGTGCGGTGACATGCGGCGGCTGGGCGATGGCGAACGCGAAGGGCTTCGTGGTGTCCACCGAGTACCTGTCAGGTAGTCGGCGATGTCACGTGGTCGTTCTCCTGGCTGTGGACACGGTGCATTGACGGCGAAGCCACGCAGTCCCATCTGTCGGTACTGACAACGGCGGTATGTGTGTCCGGCCTCACCGCAGTAGTAGCAGAGCTGGCGATGGTCAGGGGTGCGCCAGACGTCAGTCTTCCTCGGCGCACTGCGCTGGGCCGCTGGCGAACGGTATGACGTCGGTGGGGGTGGTGGCGGCGGTGGCGTCTGTCGACGGAAGTGCGATGGGGCGGCGTTTTGGCGTGGACGGGGAGGAGCGTTGTGGCGCAGTGCAGCGGCGTAGCTCATAGCTTCCGGCTCGGGCAGCGGTGCGTGGGGAATTTGAAGCGACTGCCGAACTTCTCGCACAATGTCGGCGACTAATCCACTTGAGGCTGTGCCGAAGGCAACAGCTTGCGCAGCTCTTCCCGCACGATCGCTCGGATCGTTTCACGCAGGTCTCCGGAGTTACTGGCTTGAGCAGCAGCGCAGTCTGCAGTCAGGCGACGATTATACTGTCTGGTGCACATGTCCAGGGTCTTTTCGATGGTGGTCGCTTCGGCTACAAATTCTTGGACGGTTTTCGGTGGATTTCTCATCAGTCGCGCGAAGAGCTCCTGTTTGACCTCTCGCATGAGGAAACAAACTTTTTTTCTCCTCAGGCATGTCTCGGTCAGCGTGACGGAATAGTCGGGTCATTTCTTCTGTGAAAATGGCGACATTTTCATTTGGTAGCGGAACCCGGGTCTCTAATAAAGCAGCGGCCCTCTCTTTGCGAGCGACGCTCGCGAACGTTTGCAGGAATGTGCCGCAGAAAAGATCCCACGTTCGGAGCGTGGACTCTCGATTTTCGAGCCAGGTCCTTGCGGTGTCTTCCAAATAGAAGAACACACGACGCAGCTTTTCGTCATGGTCCCAGTGGTTGAGGGCGGCCACACGGTCATATGTTTCTAGCCAGGACTCCGGGTCTTGGAACGATGACCCATGGAAAATTGGTAGTTCCCTGGGTTGATGCACGACCATCGTGGGCTGGGACGCTGCGGTTGTCATTGTCGCTGCAGTCGCGGTCATGGCCTTGGTCTTCCGCGCCTTGTCTTCTAGAAGCCCGTACTCCGGTGGTAGCCCTTGCTGTCGGCGGCTTGTTCGCTGCTCCTGGTTGGCGTCGGTGTCTTCTCCGCGACGTGGGCTGGGTTCACGGCTTGACGGGGGCGTCCGGTACATGAACGAAGCAGCACCTCCACCAGATGTCACGGGGTCGTGACGTGGCCGAAGACAGGAGACTTCGTGTTGGGACTTAACTGTTTATTTGGGCGAACCTGTGCCCGGTAAAAAAGTCCAATTACAGCAGCAGTCTCGCACAGATAGCAGTCTCGGACTGATAGCGGCGAACGGAGCGTCGGCCTTCGATCAACAACTGACAAGCGGCGAAGCGCGTCGGCATTTATACTCTTGCCGTCCAATGTTCTAGCGTTATCGCTGGCGGTGCCGTGGGTTCCAGAACAATCTGTACCATTCGCACAGATGCGTGATTTTATCGAAATTATCTACTACAGTCCGGAACCTTCTCGAAAACTGCAGGCGCGGGTTGCGCTGAGAATTGTGTGGTGTTTTGGGACGATAAGAAAAACTTGGGAAATGGAACGTGGCATCATATATATATATATATATATATATATATATATATATATATATATATATATATATATATATATATATATATATATAGTCCAGTAGATCCTCCGTGAGCGGTCACAACGTGGTTTATTTCGACGTTTCGGCCTAGAGTCTGGCCTTCAGCAGGATTAAAGATACAGTTTGTTGGTGCTCAGCTTTACACAATCTCAAATCAGAGGGCAAGGAAAGAGGAGAAAACACAGAAAAGAAAAAAAGAAAAAAAGAGAAGAAAAAGAAGAAAAAAAAGAAGAGAAAAATAATATACGGTGGACTCCCCTCGGGCGCCCCCCTTCCACTCTTCCTTCCACTTCCCCCCTCCACTCTTCCCTCCACAACCCCCTTCATCTCTCTCCCCCTTCTCCCCTTCACCTTTCTGATGTCAGTGGTCTGTGTATGTTTCCTTTCACTAACGGTTTTCTCCCGATCACACGGCGCTTCCTGGCACTGGCGGTTCGGTGGGGGGCAAAAAAGAGCTTTTTTAGGAAGTCCTAAGCCTTTAATTACTGTTTTTTTAGGAAGTCCTAAGCCTTTAACTACTCGGAGTCCCGTAAACAATTCGTCATAGAAGGAGGGGTGCCGCGTATTGTGGCAGAGGCTGGTAAGCGGGCATTTTAGGAAGTTCTAAGCGTTTAACTACTCGGCGCCCTGTCATCATTTCGTCGTAAAAAGAGGGGTGCCCCGTATTGCGGTAGAGGCTGGAAAGCGGGCGCGATGCGAGTTCCTTGCCCGCTTCTAGATTACGCGTGTAGTGGGGGCCTCCCGGCTGTGCACAGGGTTGCTGTTGGGCATGTCATGCATGGAACAATTGATTGGGTAGTAAAATAAAACAGAAAACAGACGACAGCTGCACTTAAGAAGAGTAGTTACACTTGGAATTGTTTTGGGTTGTCCAGTGCCCTTGGCAGGTGCAGTGCCGTGAACTCAGTTACTATTTTCATTGTTGCCATTATTATTTTCTAATGCTTTGATTGCTGCAAGTGTACCAGGATTCTCATTTATTCCTCTATCGAGGGTGTTAAATCGGTGGATAAGGTATGACTCTCGTTGTTCACTTTCTCGATTTGATTTAAATCCCGTCTCTAAGAGCGTTACTGACAGTTTGTCGAATGCATGATCGGGAAGATTGAGATGTCTTGATAGAGGTAGACTTGGGGCTGATTTCGCATGGGCTCTGTGATTATTGAAGCGAATCCTAAATGGTGTTTCTGTTTGTCCGATGTACTGCATACCACACACGTTGCATTCGAGTAGGTATACCACATTAGAGGAATCGCATGTTAGGTTTCCTCGTAAGTTAATCGAAAACTTGGACTGCGTGCTGGTTGCTTTGTCTGTTCCTCGCATCGCCTTACATACAAGACATCGTGGCTTTAAACAAGGGCGGCATGAATTATTCGGGGGTGATGTGTTAATTTGGGAGTGGACAAGGGTGTCTTTGAGGTTACCTGGTCGTCGGTAAACGACGCCTGGAGCGAACGGGAATGCGCGTTTCAGACGTTCACTTTGTTCCAGAATGTTGTAATGTCGTTTAAGGATTTTGTTTACATTGGGGAAGTTTGTGCTGTAAGTCAAGCAGAGGTTTGTTCGTTGTGAGTCTTCTCGTGTTGGTCGCTTCATAAGTAAGTCTTCACGCTTTAGTTTTCTCGCTTTTTGAACAGCGTCATTAATTACATGTGGGGGGTATTTTTGTTTCTCGAGCATAAGTTTTAGTCTCTGTGAGCTCGTCTCAAAGTCAGCGTCTCTAGAGCAGATTCGCTTAAACCGGTGAGCCTGGCTGTATGGAATACTGTTTTTACAGTGGCGTGGGTGATCGCTTTGGTAATGGAGGTATTGTTGCCGATCCGTTGGTTTGCGATATAGGGTTGTAGAGAGCTTCTCTTCTTCTATCATTATGGTAACATCAAGAAAATTTACGGTACTTGCGAGTATGTGTGTGTGAAGTATATTTTCGGATGTACAGCACTGTAAGTGTTGATAAAGCTGAGAAGTTCGTCCTCGCTGTGGGTTCAAATAAGAAAGATGTCGTCCATGTATCTTCTGTATAACATTGGTTTCAAGGAACTTTGTGCTAGAAATTCAGATTCAAGTTTCTCCATAAATATGTTGGCACAATTAGGTGCCATTTTGGTGCCCATAGCGGTCCCGCTGATTTGTCGAAATTACTCTTGGTTAAACTCGAATGAATTTAATTCGAGGACCATCCTCGTCAAAGTTGCAATGGCAGAGAAATCTGGGATGTTAGATTGTCTATGGTTTGTGTACATGTTTTGTAATGCAGCTATGCCGTCATCGTGAGGAATATTTGTATATAATGAAGAGACATCAAGAGTAACCAAGTACGAGTTTTTCGGCACACAGAGACCTGCAATGTTTCGAAGAAAATGTGTGGTGTCTTTTATGTACGACGCGAGGGTGCATGGAATGTGGCTTATTAGTTTGTCCACGTACCCTGATATAGGTTCAGTTATTGTACCGATGCCTGATATGATTGGTCGACCTGGGTTACCGGGTTTATGAATTTTTGGGAAGATGTAGAAGCGACCTGGACGAGGGTATGCTGCTCGCATCAGTTTGTGGTCAGTGTTGGTTATCTTTTCTGCATCCAACAGTTTCTTCAGTTCTGTTGATACGATACGTTTGTATTCGTCTGTCCGATCACCTGGGAGGCGTTCGTAAAATCTTGAGTCGTCTAGTTGGCGGTTTGCTTGTAAATAGTTGGTTGTATTAAGGACTACAATTGCTCCTCCTTTGTCAGCGGGTTTTATTGTTATGTCTGTCCTAGATGCCAAATTTTTCTTACTTATTTTTTAAGATTTTGTTAAGTTTTCTCGGTTTCCTTTCTGTCTGTGGCATTCGTGTACTATATCTTTCTGTACTGCGGTGATATAAAGGTCCAAGCACTGGTCTCGATTACTGTTCGGTGTCCAATCATTTGATTTACGACGGTGAATCCCACTGCTGTCGCTTGACTTTGGGACCCTCGTCTGCATACTACATTCTACTAATTTTGTATTTTGAATGAATGAATAAACTGAAACTGAAACTGAATTGTTTCGTGGTTAGAAAGCCTGTCCAAGAAATATTCGCGCAACCTTAAGCTTCGAGCGAAGTTGTCGAGGTCTCGGAGCAAGTGGAATTCATCGAAAAATTTTGTGGTCGGGCAGAAGCTTAGTCCCTTAGATAGCAGTTTTTCTTCATCAGGTGACAAGCTCGTGTGAGATAAGTTTACAACCACAGTGTCATAGGGTGTGTTCCTAGATGGGTGCTCGTTTGTACCAATAGTGATTTCCTTGGTGGTGGTGTTGTAGTGATAAGGAACTATATAAGGAAACGTTGGTTTGGGCACATGGTCTCTTTTGAGTTTATGAATTTTTGTGGTCATGATTGCTTGGTATTTATTCTGTTCAAATTCTGTTAATCGCGTGATTTCTTCGTTCGATAAAGTGTTGTGGCGGAGAATGGTGTTGGTCATAGCGACCAGTTTCTTTACCTGCTTATCACTGTGATTAAGAGCGATTTCTGTTAATTTAAGAGATGCCTCAAGGAGGACGTTTTTTCATGTTATTTGGTCGTGTTCATCTGGATTTGTAGCGGCTTGGGTGAGGGAGAGGGTCATACCCTTGGGGGCTATTCTAGCACGAAGGTGCACTTGCAATGTTGATTTATGCTTTTCATGTCTAATTCGTTTCTCAGCAAGTTTTCGTACTTTAAGGAAAGTGGCACTGCAACTGGGAAGCGATGAGCTGGACTTACATTTCAGAAGTCAATCTTCTTTTGGGTGCGGGGATGGCACTGATGAGGTGCGCAGGTGTTAGTTATGTCCGGCAGGCCTTCGTCGTTGTAGGGAGGATTTCGGCGTTGGGCTCCCGGCGAACGTGTTCGTTGGCAGTTCCGGGGTCTGCAATAGGGGGACGCGGTTTCGTAGTTCGGCAGGCTTCCCTTTGAGGATTGGTGTAGTGGTGGTGTCGTGTAGTGCTTTTGGTCTCGACATCCGCAATGGAGGGACGCGTGTTGGCTGTTCAGCAGACTTCCTCCCTAGTAGTGGTGCGCTGTTGATGATGGTGAGGGGGTGCTTGTGGCTCGCGGGAGTCACAGTTTCGCTGATGTATATATATATATATATATATATATATATATATATATATATATATATATATATATATATATATATATATATATATATATATATATATATATATATATATATTCATTCCACTAGGCGATCAGCCTTTCCCGTATCCATCTATATAAGACAAAGCCAATTTATATACTATATGTACATATATGATCGGAATCGACTCGCGACTTCGTGATCACTTCCGTGATTTTATAATATCTTAAAACATGAAAAAAGGAATACAAATTTACAGTGTTCTAACAGCTTTTTCGATTTCGAACTCATGGTGCGTCTTTTCGGCAAAAATATGGATGCACTTTTGCTTCCCCTTTTAAAGCCCAGCAGAGAGGCGGAGCGGGCAGAGTATTACGTTTATGTGGCTGGGGGTGAGACCAAGTGTGGAACGCGTTATGTATGCTCTGTCTAGTACTTTATTTATTTATTTATTTATTTATTTATTTACTTATTTATTTATTTATTTACATCGGTGGTGTAATGTAACGTACACCGTTCTAACTTATTTACTATTTATTCGTCTCACGCAGCAAACAAGATAGAGAAGCGAAGAGTGCAGAGGTCAGTCTGTGTTTGGTCGTCACTAGTTATATTCAGCTCCGCCCACTTTATTATGCTGCTGGGCGGAATGCGCCGTCATAAGACGAAAGGCGTTTTCTGGAATGATGGGCTCATTGAAATAGCATATTCTTCGCTGTTTCGGGGTGCTTCCGTCTTTTCTTAACCTGGATAGTATTTCGGCTTTCTTCATTTTCCTTAATTGTGAAACGTTCGTTATTGTAAGAACCATGGGATAAAGAGAAACAGGGAAACCTTTGAAATGCTACAATGTGAGGGGACATGTAAAAGTGCCCATCTGTTCATTTGCCAGAGAATTTCGGTATGCACTGTGTCCATAGGCTGCAGCATAATGTCATCAAAGAAAGGTTGTAAGAAAGAACAAGAAAAAAACAAAAAGTTTAGAACGCATACACTTTAAATGCATTTTCCAGAGGAAACTTTCTTAGCCGGACGTAACCACGTTTTGCTAATAAACTAAATAAGTGATCGTAACTTGGCGCAAACGATGTTAAATGGTTTCTTGGAAAGCACGCAGCCAGCGGTTATTCGCAAAAGCCTTGTCCAAAAAGCACGCAACCTCCCCCTCTGAAACTGAGGCCGGCGCTAACAACCCGCTTCTTTCACGATGCCATGGCTTTAGCGTCCTTCCCGTAGCAGAAAAGTCGCGAAACGCCTCTTGATCTCGGAGTCTCTTAATCTGGCGACACGGGTTGTCCCGGCCCTTACCTGTTCATGGCAAAAGGCAGTACCGGAAAAGGTAAAAGGTGGATTGCCGCAGTTATGCTTTAACGCTGCGGCCGCGTTTTTCGGCTAGATTTGCAAAAACGCACTCTCAGCTGGCGGCCGCAAAAGGCGCCTCCGGAAAGCACTTGACGTCAAACACCGGAAGCGACTCCGGTGCCAATAACTGCCACACCAAAGACATGCAGCGACGACCGCTTTTCATAGCTATAGCTGTATATGGCTAGGTCATACGAAAAACCGTTCGCCACAAGAAACAACAACGGTCTCTATTGGGTGCTTCGTCAGTTAGGTCGTTGGCTACGTCGCACCCAAGTGCACGCGCAGCTGAGAAGATCGTCAGGGACGTCGTTCATCTCATCGCATCCGTTGATTGATATGTGGGGTTTAACGTCCCAAAACCACTATATGATTATGAGAGACGCCGTAGTGGAGGGCTCCGGAAATTTCGACCACCTGGGGTTCTTTAACGTGCACTCAAATCTGAGCACACTCATCGCATCCATACCGCTGAGCCCAGGCGCAGCAGTTTGATCTTACAACTTCCACATGGAGAGGGCGCAGATGTTACGAACACCCCAATTCATGTTCGCCGTGCCGATGCAGCAGTCCGGGCGCAAGAATAGGTCCGGGTGGTGAAGTGCTAGCCGCAACTGCGCACCCATGATCCGGCATTCTTCCGTGCAGATTGCAAGCGATACTTGGGAGCTGAGGCTGTAGCGTCGCAGGCAGAGCAGCGTCAACGTGGCAATGGCGGAAATACGTTCCCCGAGCCGACGCCCGCTTTCAGCGGCACTTTGAATTTGGCTGCGACGTTTAGAACCGCCTTTATATGTTGGCACGTTTTAGCTTCGCTAGCTAACCATGTTGTGCACAAAGTCTTTAGGTGGTGATTTTTTTTTATATTTTCATTCAACTATATAGGATGGCGAAAGCGCGCATTCAACTGACGAAGCCACAGCAACGCTCCGCGTGCGCTCCACGGCAACCATGTGCAGCCGCGACGTAGAAAAGGGGAATCTCCGCAACAGGCCTTGCAATACCCCTACGTAACATCAACCTAACCAAAAAAACGCTTTCCGGTTCTCCTATCAATAGAGTATGCTTACGAATGTTCCGCAACTTTTTTTTTCGTTAGCTTATGATAGAGAACAAGCAACTGACCAGGAGCAAGTTTTCAACCGTCTTATAGATACATCTCGAGAATTACAAAGTGATTAGGCACAAGTCAGCACGTTGTGTGAACGCTTGGGTATCGCAAACTGTGGTGCGTACGTTTATTCGAAGCCAAGTTTTCCGATTCGGCTGCAGCGCTTTTAATGTTGAGCTCTAATATGCTCGCGCTAGTTTTCTCGCGCTCCAATTTAGAGGCCAAGGCGCCTTATATAGGGGTGTCAGTGTGCATCTTTCGTCGTCTGCAGGTATATTCACAGCTGAATAGCTTGAGCGAAAAAAAAAGACCACTTTTTCTCACCAAGAGAGTGCTCTTTCTCGCCACTGCCTCAGTCCTCGCCGCTTGGCGAGAGAGGGAGAGTGTGTACAGTGCGCGTCGACTATGGAAACTCTTCCTATCACGCGAGAGACACCGCCCAGCAGAATCGTTCACCGGCCACCCTGTATTTATTGGCCCTGGATCTTTGCCTGCATTTTACTGCTGATGGGATATTTTAAAGAGCATAGTCTTTCTTGGGTACCATCGACGCAAAAACTTTGGTCTGTCTGTATGTACATTTGTCTGTTTGTTCACTCTTAACGGAATCGGGTACTTGAAACGGCCGACCCCATACGCAGCACCCACCAATATTGCTCAAGATTCAACGTTCCTACTTGTGCAATTGCCAAATAAAAAGGAATCTCTATCTATCTATCTATCTATCTATCTAGATAGATAGATAGAATATCTATCTATCTATCTATCTATCTATCTATCTATCTATCTATCTATCTATCTATCTATCTACGACTTTTAGCTCTCCTGGCCGTTTGGATAATGAGGTCTGTACCGAAATTGGTGTGGCATATCATGACTGTAAGACGAGCATAAGTGACTAGTTAAAACATGAAAAGCATCACATGTTTGTCATGAATGTCTTGATTTACATGTCAAGGTCTTGCTGCTTTTGCGGTGGTTTTCCACATGACATATCGCAAAACTGGTACGGTAGGAGATGACTGAATGGCGACATAAGTGACGGGCCCTCACGTGGAAATCATTACATGCGTGTCATGTAAAAACGCGACTACATGCCATGCTCATGATGCGCTCGTGGTCGTTTCGCTAGCTTCACATACACCAAATTTAGTATTACGTGACGCGAAAGGACGACGAAAATAAATGACACGTCCAGACACAATATTCTTGACACGCGTGTCATGCAAAGTATGACTACACGCTACGCTCACAGGGCCCTCCCGGCCATTTCACTAGCTTCACGTATACAAAATTTGATATTACGTGGCGTAAATTGACGACAAAGGTAAATGACACGTCCAAGCATGGTAATCATGACATGCGTGTCTTGTAAAACATGACTGCATGCTACGTTAATAGCATGCTCGTGGCTGTTTTGCTAGCTTCACATATACCAAATTGGTATTACGTTACGTGAATGGACAACGAGCACAAATGACAGGCGCGAACGTGATCACCATGACATGGAAGTCATGAACGGCATAATTTACGTCCGCGTCGTAAACTTGTGCCGATTTGAATTTGGCAATTCAACTTTCCTCATTCGTGCTTCGCATATCGATTCGCACAGTACGTGGGATCTAGCAATTTTTTTTGGCTGTCTGGAATTGGGGCAAGCACCTTTGTCAAGCTGTTAAATGGCAGCTTTGTGATGTTGTCTTTTTGTTCATTATACTGATCTAATAAATGCCAAATTAAAATTGATTGATTGATGAATTGATAACAAAAAGTGGACGGCACCCGGCAAGTTTCGTTGTATGCGCTCGGCTCACGCGGTGGGCAGACTTGGCGCAGTAGCTGCGTGGACTATCTCCGTCGGTGGTTGGTGGGCATTGCTGAGAAGCGACAGTATGCGATAAGTGAGGTTTGACGGTTTTTATTGCGATAGCAATTATGTGGACCCTCTCGGCTGGATTTTGCACTTCATGGCAACGCTTGCTGCATGAAAGCTGCTCGGCGCTGCCAGCCAGTCTGCCCTGTTCGACATATTGAAATATAAGTGGTTAAGTTTATAAAAGGGTTTGCACTGAGTCAACAAGAAAAATGCTCGGCGAAATCAATCAGAGTTGCCACCAGATGATGATGATCAAAACTTTATTACTCCCAAAAAATGGGACTGGCCAAGAGGTCGGTTACGCTGCTTAGAGGAGGTCAGCGGGGATCCCTTGGGACACCGCGGCCTCCAATGCGCGTGAGATTACCCGGCGTTGCTGTGCCGAGTCAGTGATATGCAGAAGGGACTATGTATCTTCTGTGTGAGAAGCGTCAGCGGACTGTGGGCACGTCCATGCCATGTGTATGAGCGTATCCGATCGTGAGCAGTATTTAGAGTGTGGTGTCAAGAGGTGTGGGTATGCCTTGCTACAAAGCCATGGGTTGGGAAAGACACCTGTCTGAAGCTTTCGCCACAGGTCGGCATCACGTTGAGGGAGGTCTTTATGAGCTGGAGAATAGCGGAGACGGCTTAGTCTGTAGTGCTGTAGAATGTCTATGTAAGTGACCAAAGGAGTTAGTTTTTTGCAGGCCTGGGAGGGCGAAGAATTAGAAGTGTAAGGCGTAAAGAACCCCGCCCGGCATTTGAGATCTCGGGCGAGAGTGTTTGCCTGCGCATTTCCACTGAGGGATTCATCAGCTGGGGCCCAGTTAAGAAAACGAGGTGAGACAGGCGGGATGTGATGCTTTATGATTGAGTATGCTTGCGTAGGAATACGGCCCGCGTCAAAATTTCAGATGGCGAGTTGGGAATCCCTTACGATCACCTTGGTTATTGGGACGGTCATTGCCAAAGCAATGGCAACCTCTTCGGCAACTGTTATATCGGTGGAGTTAAATACACTACATGCCGTGCTTCACCCACGATGTGGGGTCAGGGCGTCAGCCACCATTGTTGATCAATGTGGGTGTCGCGAGGTGTCTATCTGCGTGACATCGGTACGATTTGAGAGACGTTTCTGCAGTTGGCGCGCTCGATAGCGCGTTCAGTTTCGATTGCTTGTGCCGCCTGTAAGCCATCAATTTGTACATCTGCATGTATGTTGTGAATATGTTTTTCTGACTGTTTTGTGTACCATGTTGCACTCGAAAAGACTTGTCGGCCCGTTTTCTTTATCGCTCGCGTCAGCGTTTCGACTTCACCTTTTGTAGCCGGATTCTAGTGCGATTTGCGTACGTATGCGGCGTGCTGCGTCTGCTCGTATGCCAAGTCTGCTAAGTCTTTTGAAGTCTGTTGTTCGGTATTATGAGCTCATGACGAAAGACATGTGACCTAATTAAAAAAAATTAGGTGTCTTTACAAATACGAGCAACACCTTTTAACTAAGCCCAAGTTTTCAGCAGCTCCAGTGCAAGCGTGTTAGTACCTAAAATATAAACTAGGCAATAAAAAGGTTATTGTGAGCCAGAGAAAAAAGGTCATGCACAACAGGGATATGAAACACTGACATGTTCTGTGGAGCTTTTTCATGCAGCATATTTTAACGCCTGATTTATTAAATTGAGAATGTTTACTCGTTTGCGCTCTTTTGAAAGGACGCTAACAGATATTTTTCAATGATTAAAAAGTAAATAAATGCAAAAAAGTTCTATCGGAAAGTACCTAAGAAGTTCATTTAAATTAACATAGATTTTACCTCAGTCAACATTAGACGAAGTAATATTCAATCAATTTACAGCGAGGTAAATGATAGGAATAAACAATCAAAGGGACGGAATTGAGGACGGGAAGGAGCGCTCTTTTTCTTCTTCCTTGCCCCTTTCGCATGGTTCGTCTACTTTTTATTAAGCTGTACAATCAGCGATGAATAGAACACTAACGGCACTCTGTGTGCCGTCCAGTCTGCGTGATCGAGAGACGCGCACACGCAATTGGCCAGCACTGCGCAATAGAAAGCACGAATGGGGCGCGCGAGCGGCAGCAAGCATGAGCTTACCAGCACCTCCTCTATTTTTTCGGTGCCTGTGGCGTTGAGCCCGTTCCCATTGCTCTACGACTGGCGCTCTATTTCTCCGAGTGACCGTGTGGTGGCGTCAGGTTATTACCCTCTTGCGTGACCTCTCTTTGCTTGACTGCTATTTGTGGATGTGGCGCATCCAAAGGCCTTTTCCAATTTTATGCGATTACTTGCCTTCATGTTCGGTGATTTCGCATTCGCGCGTTTGTTTTGGTAACGTATTTAAAAAATGTGTCGTAAGTTGTCTTATTTTTTGTTTGCAAGCGCTCTAAGGAGTGCTCTGCCCAATATGAATCTCGATCGAGTAATAATATAAGTGGAATTCTAAGGTTGAAGTAATAAAACAACACATAGCAATTTGATAAGCACACAAGACAAAAATAAAAAGAAATGAGTCAGTACAAGTTAAGGTAAGAAATAACCAGTTGAACTGAAACCACTGGTCAGTCCAACGTTGAAGGTGCACGCGTATTGTGCAAGCTTTTGAAAGCTTCAAAAACTTCTGTGACAACGGCTTTCTTTGATAAAGCCTGGCCACAGATTTTTGATTGGTGAAGTCGACAGCATAGTTTGTGAACGGCGGCTTCATGAACTTTCTGCACACAGGTTCTATTAATTTGCGCCTTTGGATTATTTGGTCGCAACGGTCACAGAGCAGTACTGGCAGGCCAACAATTACGTCCGCACTCTTCACGACGCACCTCAGTAGATGCTTAAAGAGAGCTGCGCGGTGCAGAAGCATCACGCCCACAAATCTTCTCAGTGGATGCTGCACATTCAGGAACTCCGCAGTAGGGTAGCACAAGCGACCTCTGTCCTGGTGGGAAATCAATTCCGTAGCATTGGTGCTGCTCCCTTTTGCCTTCAAGATTAATGACACGCAGCACCCGCAGTCAGTCTTTTCACTCGCGACGCGAGATATGTATCTTGCGATGAGAGAAACTGCTTCTATATCTGGCGTGGACATAAACGGCTTCATCGAAGTACAGAGTTCCTGCAGTAGGTGCTGCGCAGAGTTCACTGCTGCTACCACGCTTGTTGTCGATGTGCTGCGTGATTCGCCACTCCTATAGTAATGCTCCCCGAGGAAGCGAAGGAAGCTGGTCTCTGCACATTGCTTGTGTGGGAAGCCGCAATGACGCCCGTCTTCAACATCTTTTCAAGGCTCAAGAAGGTTTGCGGAATGACAGTAGTGACTAGCTGCTGCTACAAAAGGCAAGTCTTGGATGTCGTTTGGAGCAACACTTTCTGGTTGATGCCGGCTACTGGGCTCAGTGGCTTCGTCAAGCGTGTTTGCACGAACTTCTGGCGCCGGTGCAGGGCACAAATCGATTTCCTTACTTGGCAGACTTGCCGACGTGTTCGTTGAAGAATCGCGCATTCTTTTCTGTGTGCTGCTACAGCTTCTCACCTTTGGTGGCTGCTTCCTCATCTAGGATTGGTAATGCGGAAAGACACTCGGCACTGCATCGAGCTTTAGCATGCGTCTTTTGGTATTTTCCCTAAAGTCAGTTTCCACAAAATGTAGACTGCACACCATCGTGTAACTCGAAGTGAAGTTCGGCACCCAGTTTTTTCATGCGATAAATCGTAGCCATCGTTCACGTAGCTCAGTGTTCGCGGGAATTTCGTGAAGGGACACACCTGCTCCTTTCTTTCACTGGCTAGAAGTGCTGAACGGAACGCAACAGCAGCGCATGGTGACCGATGAAAAGAAAACAGAATAACATCACCACTGAAGCAAACAGACGGACCTACAACTGCCACTGCGACCAAATGACGGGTTAAACTTGTCGTCTGAAAGATGACTGGGATACGAATTATCACTCCTGTAAGAGGCGTATTGACAGTTTATTGCAGATTTATTATTTATTACGCGTAAATACTCCTTCTTTTAATGTTGTGGCAACAACTCCAAGCAAGGTTTGCTATTACTCTAAGCGGCGTTGAGGGGCAGAATCGAGAGAGTAAAGGGAGACGGCACGGTGGGCGGGGTGGCGCTCACGCGGCAAGCACAAAAAATATAGGATGCGCTGAGCTTACTGATATCTTATCACGGGGGTACAAACTGACACCACACGCACCTTCACTGGCGTTCCATTAGTGCCGATTGAATTTGTAACGAGCTTTAATATGCCATGCCAACTCTCCCAATACGCGATAGTTGCCCGCTATAACCCACTTGTGCATGAAAGTCATTTTTTGTTATTGTAGCGGTGAAAAGTTTGTGCAAACACCTTTAGAAAACCATTGTGAGTGAAGTGTGAATTTCCGCTCAACTTATGTAATAAGTGCACTTTTCGTATAAATCTTGAAATTGGTCGCACTCTGGTCCCAAAGCTGCGCGTATAGTCTCTTATTAACACTTGGCGAGATGTTGGCCCTTTCATATAAGATATTTCAACGGCATCCATCCCAGTGATTAGCGCATCTAACTCGGGTGCATGGTTTTCGCCGCGATGGCTGTGTGTACAAAAGATATGTTAAATGTAAACGCTTCTTGACACCTGCAATGCTGGAAGCCATTTATTGAACTATCACTAGAAGAAAAGAGATCTAGCAGTTGGGGAGCGCCCTGCGACGCTAGCGAACTGTAGTGAAAATGCAGCAGTCCTTAGCCAGATTTCAGCAGACAACAGTATGCAAGCCCCTCTGCTTGGCTCACCGGAACACCGTTCGCAGCGCCGCTATCGGTGACGCATGAGGCGAATAGGCGGCGTTTTGATATCCGTAACTAGTCATAGTACTAACATCGATGATGCCCAAGCAACCAGCATCGCATGTTGATTTTCTGCCTATGAAAACTGATCTCTGTGCAATTTGTGCCAGAAAAACTACGGAGGAAGCGCGCGTGACAAAAGCTTTGATAGCTAAAGGCACCTACTGATGTAGTCGGGGGTCTGCCCAGAGAACCGGAGCTAGCCATGAGATGTCGAGAAGAGGGGCCCGAAGATGTTAACAGTAACGTTTATTTACAATATTTACAGGTAGCGTGTTGCTACATGGTAGCGTTAGCATCATGGAAGCCCTCGAGCTTCTGTTAGCTTCTCGAAGCTTGTGTGAGCTTGTCGGAGCTTGACGGGAGCTCCTTGGCGCTCGTATTTTATGTCCTGGCCTTTCCAGGATTCCCTGTAGGTAAAAAATTGGAGGCCAGGACAATCCAATGAATTTCGCCATCTTCACCTACGCCCCCGAAAAGGGAAGCTGAAACGCCGCCTCCTTCCCAACCCACGAAATGGGGAACAGGCATGCCCATGCATGGGGAAGGAGGAAACACTGCACAAAACGAAGACGTCGAGCCCTACGTGGAAATCAACTCCGTACCAGTTGCAGTGATGAGTGGGCGTTTCCAAGCAGGTCGTGGTTTGTGGAAACGGTGGCATGGCGGCACCAAGGTGACTGTTATAACACACTCGAACACGGATTTCAGTCGCTTGGCTTGTTGTCCGCGGCACTCCGAACAACAGAGACGTGCTAAGATAACCACTCTCTTTACGTCGCTTTGAGTGTAAACAGCCCTTCATAGGTCGTTAGTCGGTCCGTCAAGTTCAAAGGATTCTAAGAGGGGAGACGGCTGCGCCGCGAAATTCCGAGTACGGCTTGCATGTGGTTGTCGCTTGTGGTTCACCCGTGAGAGAGAGCTCTGTCCCGCAACCGTCTCACGCCAGAGCGGTGGCATGTCAGGGAGGTCAATTATAACACTACTTGAATCAGAATAGATTGGAGACAAAAAAAGAAAAAAAAGTGAAAAGAAAGAAAGAGTAATGTTTTGCTTCATTGTCGTGCCTAAAACTGGAGTGGAGCTCTGTGCATGCAAGAGAATGCTCTGAGCAATGACAGTGAAATTCTGCACCTGTCTTTCAATTATGCCGGATAAGAATCCTTCAATGATATCAACCTGAGTTTAATATAACTCTGTAAGGTTCGACCCCCATCGTGGGGGTCACATTTTGATAGTGGCAAAGTTATAGGCCAGTGTACTGTGCTATGTCAGTGCTCCCTAAAGAACACCAGATGTTGAAAATTTCGGGATCCCTGCGCTACGGCGTTGTACTGTCGTTTTGCTACATAAAACTCTAGTAAATTTACTTTGGCAGTATATTCAGCAGTTTCACGCGCACGAGCAAACACTCCACATGTTTTCATCCAACGCTGACACAATTGGGTTCACGTGCGCCCACTTCAATTATGGGTATTCGGATAGATTGAGCGACTCGTGCTGACTGTACGTACTTCATTATGCGTACAAATAAAACATGCGGCTTCTGCATTACTCGTTTGTGTCGTAACTATAAGCCTCATTGTAATGTTTGCTTGAATTCAGGACGCAATTTCGCTCTGAATGCTTCCTCCTGAACAGTCGCGAAAAAAAAAGACGGTTTGAAACCGTTCCACTCGGTGGAGGTGGATGACTGGTCGAGCGGACGAGTGTACTCCACTTCGTGTTTGCGTCGCCGATCTCAAGCATGCTGCCCCTTTGGTGTTCTGGAAGTGCGCGGCCATGCCATACTTGCTAAGAACCGCAGTCCCAGTGCTGTGCCTTGTTGGCATGTCTGACTTGGCGAAACACGCCCTGACTGCTTTCTGTCAATCTAGCGCATTACACCCACCATTCCCCGGATACCACCAGGGGTTTAATAGGATTAATGATTCAAATAAACATTAGAGCTTTTGACACCCTGGGGTCCTCTAGGGAATGGAATTTCTTCCATTGCTCCATGAAGAAGACTACTGGTTTTTGCATATGAAGAGCTACACGGAGAAATCAATCAGGTGTGTAATGTAGGCGATTAAGGTCCCGGTGAATTTTCCACTTGCGAGTACTTTATCAGGAACTAGAATTCTGGCACTTCCCGCCTTTTCCATTATTCATTTATTTATTTGTTTATTTGCTCGCACGCCATGCTTTTTGTTTCACTTTTAATTCCCAGCTCGGGGAAACCTTTGCATCGTGAGGAGGCAAGCACAATTAGGTATGTCCAAACATAGCACATAAGGTGTAAGAAAGAAAAAAAAGAAAGGCCTCATGTGAGAATTTGATCGCCAACACGACTATGTTCTAGTTCGATCCCGTTGGCTTAGACACAATCTCCAAAAGCAGACGAAAGCCCGAAGTGCAAATGTTCGCCGAGACCAGGGGCTTGCGCAAGAACACGTATTTTATCGTGGCTGACGGTTCTCTGCCGCTATAATGAAGGTCGAATGCAATCGATTGTCACGGAACACAGATTCAGTCGCAGATCAGACCTGAGCCGGCTGCCAGCGCGTAACGCGGTATCCGAAGAGTCTATCTGGTGGATGTCGCAATCTACGCTTCTCAGGCCAAAGATTGAGTGCCCCGACAAATTGAACGCTCTTCCCGGTTCTGCTCCGGTGGGCGTTAGTGACTCTAGCAAAGCGTATATGGGAATCCTCGTGGGAATGAGGATGAGAAAAAAGACGACAGTCGTAGTCTAGGGGCGGAACAAAGGGTAACAAATGACCGGTGCTGCGTGCTCGAGTGCCGAGTCACCGATAGTGGCCTGATTGTACTGCTCCTCCAACAAAAAATATAAAATATTAAACTGAGATGGGGCAGGCGACGCTCGCTGGGTGAGCCACTATGCCGGGTGAAGAGCTATCACCATCCACCACAATTCTCGCGGTAGTTTAAAAATGTCCAGCAATAAATGCAACGCAAAGAGTTGCTCAAAGGAAAGCTGAAGGTGTCGATGGCGGTAAGGGGTGTTGTCAGATGTGTATGTCTTCTCGGGTAATTTATAATTCTTCAATGAAGGAAAATCAATAAGTTAAATATTTTTTTCAGAGGTACGAACGCTCTTCATTTTACTAGCATTGGTAGCAGAATGAAGATATCTGTAAAAGTGCGGTTTGGTATGCGCCTCGTTCATTACTGCTTCCACCAAGTGGTATCGATTATAGAATGGAGCAGGACACGGCTATTGAGTAGAACTCACCCAAAGCTCTTGAGTACAACAAAACTACGGATAACAAGACCTCTTGCTTGAGTGCCATTCCTTAAGAGAATACACTATCAATAAGGTTATTTTTTATCACTTCGGAAGGTGCGCTTCTTCTCGACTGTGAAAGAAAAAAAAATGCCGCTCATCGGCTGATGAAATCAAATGAAAAAATAATGAGCCACTTTCATTCAGTCTCTTTTTATTCTATTGGAAGACACTGCCTTCGAAGTGGAGTGCACGTAAACGAGACCAGAAAGGCGAAGTGAATCAGCCAGCGAAAAAAAAAAGAAGAGAAGCGCTTCATGAGCACACCAGCCGCCCCTTCTCCCGGCGATTGTAGAGCGCCAAACTGGAACCGGATGCTGTGTACACGACATAGAAAGTTGAAAGTTGAAAGTTGAAATTTATTTCACCACAACGATACACCGTGATTTACACAAACAAGAAACAATTGTGGCATGGAAAGTAGGAAAAAAGCTGCGCTATAGCAGCTTGACTAGCCCCACCTCCCATTTGTACAAGGCAACAGAAACAATGGCACACCAAGCTCCATACGGTGCTCACGTATGATTGAAAGAAAAAAGAAAAGAAAATAACATTCTAGTGGTTGTTTATGAAGTACAGAATAGATGCACACTTGGGTGTTTACAAACAAACAATTTTTGGGAAAAAAGGCAACCAATATAAGACGCTATAACAGAAAGGGGTACACTTAAAATTTCATGCATTTACAAGTACTGGGTGTAATTTTTCTGGGTTTATAGTTCCTTATACAAACAGGTTTAATATATCACTACTTGAAAGGAGACGCAATTGCTGTTCTGTGAGCTTGAACTTATTTAGTATATGGGGAACTGAGTGCTTTAGCATTTGGAGTCCGTAATTTGTTCGCGGTCGGGGGATGTGCCAGTGTTCAGAACTCCGCATCGGACGCAACAAAATTTTCGGCTGTAAATGTGCTAAGCCTCTCAGGTTTGCGCAATTCTTTCGAATTTCAGACCTCAAAGACAACAACAAGTTATGTTCATATGCCACACAAAATTTTAAAACTTTAAACTTGACAAATAAATGGGATGTGTGTTCTCTGTAACCTATATTTGCAACAGCCCGCAAAGCGCTTTTTTGAAGTGTATACAACTTTTGTTTTGATGTTTCAGTTCCAGAAGCCCATACCAACTGACAATAGCGTAGATGAGAACAAAAAAGCGTATTAAAGATAAGAAGTTTCTGGGGGAGCGGTAGAAACGACTGACACCTTCTCAGCACGCCAAGGGCTTTTCTTAGCTTAATACACAATTGTTCAGTGTGAGAATTCCAGAACATATGTTGATGAAAGATGACGCCCAAAGTTTTGACAGTCTCGGAAAGTTCGATATTGAAATTATTTAGCATCAGTTTTTGTGTGTACGTACATGTTATTCCTTTCGCACGGAAAAGAACGGCCTTGGTTTTAGAGCTGTTGATCTGTAACGAATTTTGGCAGGACCATTTCGAAAAATTGACTAACGTATTATTAGCTGCTTTTATCAAATCGTCTATATTTGTTCCCGTAAAGAATAAGCTTGTATCATCTGCATAAATAATGTACGTTATTGAGTGATCCACATTTACAATATCATTGATATAAAGGTTAAATAGAAGAGGTCCTAATATGCTTCCCTGTGGTACACCGCGTTTGATTTTTTTGGGCATAGATGTTTGCCTATTTATAGACACACACTGGTACCGATCACTAAGGTAGCTTCCTATTAAATCGAGCGCGATGCCTCTAATCCCGTAATAAAACAATTTTTCTAACAAGGTTTGGTGATCAATTCTGTCGAACGCCTTCGTAAAGTCTATGAATACGCCTAATGTTAGCTTTCTTGCTTCAATGTTGCCCAGTATCAACTCTTTTTGATGCAACAGCGCTGTCTCCGTCGATACGCCAGACCTGAACCCATATTGTGCTGTTGTAATCACAGAATGCGAGTCCAAAAATTTATACAATCTAGTGAAAATGATTTTTTCTAGAGCCTTTGAAAATATAGGTAATACCGATATTGGCCGGTAATTACTCATTTCATTTTTGTCACCACCTTTAAAAAGCACTGCAACTTTGGCATTTTTCATCCGCTTAGGGAACATACCTGTGCTTAAAACAATATTATAAATATGCGTCAGGCAGGGTGATAATAAATCAATAACAAAGATAACCGGTTCCATTTTTATGCCGTTAATGTCCTCACTTTTGCTTTTTTTAAGTTTCATGAAAACGTTGTTTACCTCAGTTTGCTCCGTAGGGTCAATAAATATTGAGGGGGCTATAGGTGTTGGCATGTAACTTAATGCATTTCCGTCGTAAGTACTTTCTGACAAAGAAGTAAAGTAGCCATTGAATTTATTGGCTAATGCTGTTCCTTTAAATATATGATTATCAATTGTAATTTCGTCGACACCAGGCGTCCTATTACTTGAAGATATGATTGTGTTTAGTTTTTTCCACATTAGCTTGACATCTACGATACCGTTAAAAATAGTATGGTAATAGTCGCGTTTGGCTTGTCTTAAAGTTTTTGAAAGACTGTTTCTGTAGGCCCTAAACGCTTTCAGTGCATTCAAATCGCGATTTTTCAAGAACACCTGGTACAGTCTGTTTTTCGTACGTATCCTTTTCAATATACTTAACGTTACCCAAGGCTTACGTGCGCGTTTTGGCTTAGTTATTTCTTTGTACGGAAAGTGTTTTTTATATACCGAAGAAAAAATTTCCATGAAATGGTCATATGCGGTATCAGCCGTAGAGCACGCAAAAACTGCGTTCCAGCTTGTTCTGGCGAGTTCATCTCGGAACTGCGACAGTGTAACCGCGTTGATGTCTTGATATATTATATTTACAGTGAATTCTTTTGCCGTATTGTACGTATCAGTTACTAAATAGATAGGCAAGTGGTCGCTAAGTGTCACATTAATGGTACCAGAGAATGGGTCATTAATTGCTAGGTTAGTAATAAAAAGGTCGATAAGAGTTTCACTAGTTGCAGTGATACGTGTGGGGGTGGTCATTACATTAAACAAAAAAATGGGAATCGAGAATAGCAGATAATTCGCCCTGTTTAGGAGTTTTTGTCAGCATATCTATGTTTAGGTCACCTCCTAAAATTAAAGAGTATTGGTTTATGTTTACAAACGAAAAAATAGCCTCTAGAAACGTGAAAAATTCGCTCAAGTTACCATCAGGTGGCCTATACACGACAGCAAATACAAAATTGTTGCATTTTATACAAATTATCTCAATGTCCGTTGTGGACCAAGAAAAGTCATCGAGGAGGTCATAGGTAAATCCCAGTTTTGTGAACATGCATACGCCGCCTCCCCTTTTCAATTTCCTATTCAAAGAAACGGCACTGTAGCCGTCTAAATGTATGGTATCAAGATCAGAGTACCACGTCTAAGTCAGCATAATAACCGAAAAGGAAAACCCGAACTCGTTTATTAAAATGCAAAAGTCATCATACTTTTGGCGTAACGACTGCATGTTCATATGTAAAAATGTTAATGGTGATTTACACTTTTCAACAATATCCGACTTGAGTGTGGTTGGACTAATACAAGATAAAGTCATTGCTGATTATTATGGGTCAACATAGAAGTGCTGTCAGTTTGCAGACAAGTAGTGACATACTTCCAAATGAGAAACAGACAACGAAAAATATCACTGTGCCTACAGATTTCATCAACAAGGGCAGAAAAACGCAGCCAAGTTGTTTCCCAGCTCATGTCGCGATACAGGCATAAACGCAAACAATCCAGAAAATAGCAAAAGCGGCAACTACAAACCAGTACTTCCAAAATTAAAGCACACAAGACAAAAAAAATAAAAAAGCAGGCAACAAATATCGGAAAGAGAACAAATGTGTGGCGAACAGCGCATGCGCATATGGCCTTTGCTCCGGGTAGACTATCGCAACATATACAACTATGTGTCTCCTTAACACATATGAATGGCATGATAAGATGCGCTATAGCACCACAAAGGGCTCCTTCAAAGCTTGGAATATTGGTCTTATTTTCCAGCTTTCATAATGGTTAACCATTTTAGCAACGTCCCCACTGCATGAAATCTTTATTTTTGGAGCGTTGTCCATGCGCCGTGCGAAAATTTTGCCATTTTGCACCCAAACGTATTTCCAACCAGTTTCGCGTTTGCGTGCAGTAGCCGGACCTAGTAGACGTTTCAGCTCTGGGCATAGGTGCTCGTTAACAAAGAACGGCTCCTCCGAGTCAAAGCCTACGTCAGAGCACTTGAGCCGGGCAGTACGCGCATTCTCGAGGAAACAGTCCCTCTTCTTCCTCCGTGCGAACTGAACTACTACGTTCTTTTAGATGCGGAGCATCTTATACTCGCGCCTTGTAGTGCGCCGTCCGCACCGCTTCTCGAACATTCGACAGCTGACGCGCGCGCATGCGCCGTCGCGCCGTCGCCCACTCTTCCACCATCTGTGCATCCCTTCCTCCTCTACACACCGCGCGCGCTTCACTCCTCCACCATCTGTGCACCCTTCCTCCTCTACACACCGCGTTCGACATCTACAATTCTCCTGATTCTCCAGTGGACGCGCATGTGGCGTCGCGCTTCGAGAACATTCAACAGCTGACAGTGCATGCGCCGTGGTGCTGTATATATACTCAAGGTCGGCGCTCGCTCGCTCAGTTGCCGCTCGTCGGTTGGTTTGTACGGCGCGTCGACGTCCAAGGTCGCGGTGAAATGAATTCCAACGAATCCACAAACACAATGATCGACGTCCCTTCGACCAGCGCCGCCCTTTCGCATACGTGTGTACGTGTTCACTCATTTAACACCCCCTCCTACAACCACGTTAACCAATTTAGCCATCGACCCAAGTAAGTCGCAATTTAACACCCCATTTCACAACCACGTTAACCAATTTAGCCATCGACCCAAGTAAGTCGCACTTTAACACCCCGTTAACCAATTATATGGTCCGCATCCTCCTCAGTGTTCCCCCGAGGGAAGCTGCGGGCAATTTTTTTTTGTTAGATTGGAGGTTGGTACTCTGTGCACCGACTCGAAATCGGCTTCCTCAAGTGGTACACCTACTTTCTCGCCAATTTTGATCACTGTATCTATAAGGTTTTCAGTGGCGTTGTACGGGATACCTTTGAGCTCCACATTTGCATTACGAGAATACTGCTCAAGGTGTAGCAGCCTACTCTCATGATCTTTCACCTTTTGGGCAAGATCAGCGCACGTGGCCTCTAGCATAGCGTTGGTCGCCTTGAGCTTTCCATTTTCAGCCTTTACTTCTTCACAATCAGTATTTAAGGAAGCTACAGAGGACTTAATTTCCCTCAGCTCATTGCGAAAGTCTCGCTCGAGTGCTTCCTTGAAGCCTTTAAATTCAGCCCGTAATTCACGCTTAAGTTCCTCGAAAAGTGCTCTTATCTCTTTCGCCATGTCTCAATGAATCAATACAGACAACAGAACACTTGTGGCAGCACCAGCAGCAGCAAAACGAAACAGGCGAAAATTTAAGAAACAAGCAGGAATTTGGGCACGAACCTGCGTGAAAGATGTGTAGCGTTTTAGTCCTCGAGCTTCGCTGCCGCCTCTGCTGCCATGTGAAGGACGGGGGCGTTGTTCAGTCAATTTGTAGTTTTCCGTCGGGGTTGAGGAACCAATGCAAGTCGATGGTCCAGGCAGCGTCACAATCACACGAGGGCTGACGTGGAAGGGCCTTTCTTGAAGTAGATGTAGATAGCTGGGCTGATATCAGCGCATCCAAACTGCCGCACGATGCGGGAACGAAATATTCCACAGCCCTGCGTGAAAGATGTGTAGCGTTTTAGTCCTCGAGCTTCGCTGCCGCCTCTGCTGCCATGTGCATCGCATTGTTTCCTTGATGACGTCATTTTTATCCGCTGCTGTGGCATCTGCCCGAAGGGAAAGCCTGCGAGGTGCAAAACATTGTTTGTCTGTACGCCCTCCTGGGTCCTGTATCATTTATGGCTGGCTATCGCGTATCCCGCAACCCTCCTCTCCTGGTGTCTTCCTCCGGAAACACGTATCTCTCTTTGTCCACATACGCTGCAGTGCGTTCCCTATTAGCTTTTGTTTCAATCGCGAAGGTTTGTTGCTGTGCGAGTGAAATTATTTTATCGTTGGAAACGGAGGCCTGCAGATGACATTGATTGCTTTCAAGTGAATGGAGCACCCTTATTTTGCGCCCCAAATAACGAATTCGCCACGCCCCAGACGTCTAAGAACTTGCTAACCTTCCTGTGCTTGCGCTTATCTTTTCCTACCTTCAGGCGTTGCGGCGTCGACGGTGAGTATGGGCTTCTGTTTACAGCACTGTCACGTGCGAAAGAGTCGTATGTATAGTAGCCTATATATACGTATGCTATTGTCATACGGTACGCATCTGCGTACGACTTATGGGGTAAGTAAAAGAAAAAAAAGAACGTTTTCGGTGCAAACAACGCGAAAGAACTAAACAACAACTGAAACAAGACACAGACTGGTGCCATGGAGTAAGTGATGTGCAAAAATTCTTAATTAAATAATTGGAAGCGCAAACCAACGGGACACACAAGAGAAGAGAAGAGAAGAGACAAACAAGCGTAGTCTCTTCTCTTGTGTCCCGTAGGTTCGCGCTTCCAATTATTTCATTATGAATTTGCACCAACTGGCCCGCCTCTCAACCCTTCTGCGATGTGCAAAAATACCTGGCCTGCGCGGAATAGGCAACACGGTCACAACGTGCGCTTAAGCAGCCGTCTTTATCCCCTTATAAACTGTTTGAGCACACTTTCTGTCAAACGTGCGTACATTTATCAAAATGCGATCAGCTGTGCTTTGTGATCCGAGAGCGTGAGAAGCAACTTTATTGAAGTACTGCGTAAGCATACGCTGTTTGACACTGTGCATTTATTTAAAAACTCAAAGTCAAGTTAGTCTATCTGGACATATCTTGGCAAACAATAGTCACAGGTAGTCTGTGGCTTGCTTTCCCAACTACCAAAACACCAGCGCTAGGCAGCGCATAAAGAGAGCCATGAGCGAGCTTCTCATAATAAATTACGACAAAACCATTTGTAGGAGATGGACAGCTTTAAGTGAGCACCTGTTACGCAGTTTTCATGGTGTGGCACCTGTTGCGATAGTACACAACTGAAACGCAAGATTTGTAACTGCCTAGCCACACAGGTAACTCCTATCACAGTGGGTGACCAATGGCTTCACTCATAAGCTCTAGTACGGCCTTTTGTAATTGGTAGGTAACATGAACGCTATAAACGCCCACATATTGCAGAGATCATGACAGCTGGTGTAGTACTACGCACGCGCAAATGCCACAAAATATGCGAATATGCAGCAGCAATGCGAAACGTCGCGGGATATTTGGACGTAGCAACGATGAGTGATCAATTGCTTCATGACCATGTTATGCAACGAAGATGTGCCGCCCGAGCGGTTTGTAGAGATAGCCGGAATGGTTATCGGCCGAAAGCTTCGGGATTTTATTTTTCTTTACGATGGCGTCGTCTCTCGGGAGCAGAGTAAAGGATGTCAAAGTTTTTCTTTAATTACTGCAGAGGGGCGTTTCGTTGGGCCGCGAAAACCAGTTCTGCACGTATTCAGTGACAGCTTTGTTTGTTGAGGAAATAGTTTTTGTCCATTTTGCACATTTTTTTGAACCAGAATAAATTAAATTGCAGAATCTCCCAAAATACCAAAAAAATTTGCAGGCTTACGGCGTCCTTCCCCCCATCCCCACGATTTCAAAGAAGACTAAAACATATCGTGAACAAATAGACGTATTGGATGCCTGCTGCCTCCTGGAAACGAGTTAAATAAAAAAGTGCCGAGGCGTTTTCGCTGCTGGAGCCACCATACCATTATCTTGTCCCATTTCTCACGTTCACGTCCCTGGTATATTCTGTGTCTCGACGGGTATTGATGCTTTTCTCAAGGAGAAGATTTCAATAAGGATCGTCATGCTTGGTCGCGCGCTTTCCTCTTCTTCACTAGCAAATGAAAGCTGCCTTTCCTTAACTGCACTATAAACTCAATTTTCTGCCTATCGGTGTATCGCGATTTCGTGCATTCAAACGTTGACCATTACAGTTGTCTTACGCTAGAATTCTTGTTTTCTGCTTACTATATTCATTTTGTTGGGTTGGGTTCCACACAAAAGGGAGTGAGCCTCTAGATTGACCACCGTCTTGGATCAATGGTCACTGTGCTCGGCTGGTGGCCTGAAGGTGGCGGGTTTGATCCCGGCCACAGCGGTCACATTTTGAGTGGACGCGTAATTAATGGTTGATGCCCGTTTACTGTATACGGCGTCAGTGTGCGTTATAGAACACCAGATGGTCGAAATTTTCAAAGCCCTCTTCTTAAAGGCGTAAAACCTTATATAATAATATCTTTCTTGTTTACATCAATGACCTGCCCATTAATGTTACATCATCATTTAAATTATTTCCTGATGACTGCGTTATTTATATAAATGCCTTCACTAATACTCATGCTCATTTTGTGCAACAATATTTTAATAAATTTTCTTCCTAGTGCACTAGATAGAACATGCGACTTAGCACTAATAAATGCAAGGCATTGCGAGTTTCTCGCACCTCTACTTCTATTGATGTTCACGAATATCTTATTAACGATAGTGTCTTAGAAAGTGTTTCTTGCTACAAGTAATTCGTGTAAAATTTACCTCTAATATATCTCATGGCACACTCAGGTCACCTATGTAACTAACAATGCTAAACGCGCTCTTGGCTACCTACGAAAACACTTTTCAAGGGTTACTTCAGCTCTTAAACTCATTCTATATAAAACCCTTGTTCGTCCTAAGCTCGAGTATGCAAGTGCTGTATGAAATCCTGGCACTAACACACTAGTTGAAACCTCAGAATCCGTCCAAAATCAGTGTGCACATTTCATCCTCTCAGAATATGCACGCACATCTAGTGTATCATATATGAGAAATGTTTTGGGCCTTTCTTTTCTTCGTTCGCACAGGAAAGTGCCCCATCTTGTTCTCCTTTATCAAATTTACTTCAATCCACATCTAAAACAAGATCTTTCCAAACCACGCATGTGATATAGATGCGACCATACCCACAAAGTGCACATTCTTTTTTAACTTACCAAGTTCTTTCACGAATATTTTATTCCCACTACCTCGAACGAATGAAACTACCTACCCTCCATCAATTGCCCAATTGACCAATGTCACTGCTTTTAAGGCTGCTGTTGAATGCGATGTTTACTCATAGCAGCATTTGTTTTTCGTTCACTATTATTTTTCTTATTATGTATACTCTTACACACTCCCTTCTGCAACGCCTTCAAGCCCTGAAGGTAGTGAAATAACTGTAAAATAAAATATTACGCATTCACATTCAGATTTGCGTGAGAATCGGGGAACGTGCGCGAGCACTCACATCATCTATCACTTAGTTTTCAATGCAGTATTTTTTTTTCAATCCATGTTAGCAGCCCCAACCCTGGTCTAGGTTGGCGTATGTCGTGACATACAAAATGTCCATGTGTACCTATAAAAACCATAGTGTTCTACAATTTAAAATCATGCCAAGGAGCCTCTAATTTACGTGAAATAATCCGCGTTGTACGATTTTTCGCGCTCTCTATTTTTTACACATTAACCGCGTCATTTATCTTGTCTTTTTCTTTTCTTTTATGCATGGCTACCCAGTACTATTAATGGTTGGTATGGTTGGTATGTGGGGTTTAACGTCCCAAAACCACTATATGATTATGAGAGACGCCGTAGTGGAGGGCTCCGGAAATTTAGACCACCTGGGGTTCTTTAACGTGCACCCAAATCTGAGCACACCCCAGTACTATTAATGTATCTGTACTTATAACCATAGTGGTCGTTTGTTGCATGCGAAGCACATGGTGAGTACGTTGTGTTAGCTTTTAACTATCGCAGAGACAGCAGCGCATGACGTATCGAAGCGTAAATCATATTCTTTGACGTTATAGCATACTTGTTATAGGCACCAATCGTGAGGCCAGGGCAATAAAGAGCGAAAAACGGCGCTTGTGGTAGTTACACCCTTTATGTATGTGTGTCATATGCTGCTCCTCGCTGTCGATGATGGTGCAGTGACACTGCACGGCGCCGTGTGCTGAAACAGGTGCGACGTGTTTTAAACGAAGTGTGATGGACGTTTTAATCACGCCGTCAGCGCCGACCGAGCCGTCTCCCATGAGATTAACGGGAGCGCCATTTATGGCTGGCAACCAAATAAGGCCCGGTACGGTCGGCTCTCCAAGCAACTGAGACAGGCAGTGTGAAAGGAGAAGAGTTTAATGAATGCAAGCCTGTATATGCGTCGAGCATGATTGTACGGTGACAGCGTTTGGTCCGCTTGTTTCTCAGCACTTCAATACGCTGACGCCTTTACAGCGATCATGTATAAAGAATATTGTCACAGGTGAATGGGTATCAGCCATCAACTGTACCGTGAAATCGCTTGGAAGTGAAGAAAGAAGAGAACATTGCTTCCTGGTCTGGGTGCGCGCAGGACGTCGATTCGTGGCTGTCTCTGTTATTTCGTTCTTGGCACTGGCGGAGGTGCGGGGTAAATGCGCCTCGGCTCCAGATTTTCAGCCGGCACACCGAGCTACTTTGAGACAGCTAAAGCTCCCACGGCAAGAAGCAGTCGCCGCCTGCGAGGACTATTTCCAGAATATGGTCCTTTCTCTCAAGATGAGATGGCAACCCTAACTACCAACCAGGCGAGTCAAATCAACGAAGCCTATTTTTTTCTCCCGCATGTTTTTCATGCACCGCAAACACGACGCTCATTTCATGGAGACATTTATGAAGATGTTTATGACTGGCTTGACCACTTCGATTTAGTTGCCAGCATCAACGAATGAGATTAAGCTCGCAAGCTGTGGAGAGTTTACTTTGCGTTGGAAGACTCTGCCAAAACGTGATATGAGAATCACGATGGTTCCTTTGCAACGTGGCAAGAGATCAGCCGACAGTTTTGCGAGGCGAACCGCAGTGCCGAAAGGAAGGAGAGAGTGGAGCAGGTCATCTCGTCTCGGAACCAACGACCTAACAAGCAAGAGAGTGTCGATGTTTGTCGAGGACATGCTTCGACTCTTCAACCGTGCCGACACTGCAATGTCCGAGGAAAAGATGGCGCGGCAATTAATGCGTGGAGTAAAAGAGCAACTCTTCGCAGGACTCGCGCGAAATCTGCCGACAACCGTGGCTTAGTTCATAAATGAGGCAACCACAATGAAGCGTACTCTCCAGCAACGGTCGTCACAGTGTGAACGCCACGACGTCACCCCGGCTGCATGCTCTATCGGGGCTGAGAGCGAGAGGCATGCCCTCGCAGAGTTGATAAGAAGCGTCGTGCGGGACGAGCTGCGCCAACTCCAAGGAGGGAGACCCCAATCACCCGTGAATGCTCTCGCAGACACAATCCAAAGTTATATCAGACAGGTGGTCACCCCCCTCACACCAACAAGGCCTGAGGCACCTGTGCTGACTTATGCGGCGGCCCTGCGATCTCCTGCACCACATGTTCCTGATCCCACTATGCGGACAATCGATCAGGCTAGCCAACGATTTTAGGGCACCTCGTCGACTCCGCCACCCGCCTCAAGGTTTCTGAGTGCACCCACTTATCATCCGTCTGGATCACGACAGAACGCCACAAAGGCCAGCGTGTGGTGTACGTTGGATAACCGTCCACTCTGCTACCACTGTGGCGAAGCGGGTCACGTACACCGCAATTTCCAGTACCGCCAACTTGGTCTCCATGGCTTCCACCCTGATGCTCGGTGCCCACGTTACGGTGAGCGTCCCTGCGACATCGAAGCGTACCTTACGGGCCAGCAAGCTCCTCGCCTTGGTCAACGCCACCAATCAGGATCACCATCACATTGCCGCCCCACGTTACCTAGCTTTCCCTCGTCATCGTATGTTCTTTTCAGAGGCCAGTCACCGAGGTTCCACAGGGTAAACTAGAAACCGGGGCTCCTGGGGCTGAAGCCGCGTCCCAACGAACTGTCAAAGAGCCTCCCTCGTCGCAAAGACCCAACAAAGCCATATCTGATTTTTCAGTCGATTCCGAAAGTCATAAGACTGTTTCCACCGATATCACCATACATGCCGATAATCACTTCATCACTGGCCTCATCGACACCGGCACCGATTATTTGGTTATGAGCAGCACCCTCGCAACCAAACACTGAGGAAAGTAACTAACCCTTGGCAAAGACCCCCGTTGTTCACAACAGGGGGCCACCTCGTCACGCCGACTGGAGTGTGCACAGCCCGTGTTCGAGTGCGTGCTTCAACGTTCACAGGATCTTTCCTCGTATTACCTGTGTGCTCCCGTTCCCTCCTTCTGGGAGTGGACTTTCTTCGCGAATACGCAGCAATTATTGACCTACGAGACTTGCAGGTGTTGTTCAAGGACCCCTTTCATCCTGAACTTGAGAACACTCACTTATCGAAGGCTGCCCTACGTGTATCCTCCGAATCTGTTACTCTGCCTCCCCGCAGGAGCCCCTTTATCAGCGTTGAATGTGACCAAGACGTCCCGATGCTGTAATTGTGGAAGAAAATTTGTCCTTACTTCTTCACAACAAATCTACCTGTCCCGAGGTATTGTTCAGCCCAGGAGGAAGCAGGCTTGCCTATTAGTCATGAATTTCAGCGAGGAGTATTGCCATCTTACCAAACACACTGCGATCGCATACCTTGAGAATATTGCTGACGTCCCTGGTCCCTCAACATTATCTGCCCTTTCGTCGTACGATCGTTCCGCCATGACATTCACAAGCACTCTCGACGTAAACCAGGGTCCACTGTCCGCACAACGAGAACGTCTTTTGAAGCTACTCAACTCATTTCGGGACTGCTTCGCTACGACTTCGAAAGTGAACCAAACACCGCCTGCCAAGCATTGTATCATCACCAAGCCTACCGAGAGAGCCATTTGACAACACGCCTACTGAGTCTTGCAAAAAGAACAAGACGCTATACGCCAACAGGTCCAGCAGATGCTCAAAGACGATGTCATCTAGCTATCGACCAGTCCATGGGTGTCCCCTGTTGTGTTAGTAAAATAAAAAGATGGTAGCCTGCGATTTTGCGCCGACTACTGAAAGTTGAATAAGATTACGAAGAAAGACGTGTATTCTTTACCACAAATAGATGACTCGCTGAACCGCATTCGCAACGCTCGTTACTTTTCTTTCATGGATCTAAGCAGCGGCTATTGGCAAATTTTTGTTGATGAGCGCGACCGCAAAAACACCGCCTTCATTACTCCTGATGGACTCGGCGAGTTCAAGGTCCTTTCCGTCGGCTTATTCTCGGCGCCAGCTACTTTTCGAAGAATCATGGACACGGTTCTTTCTGGGCTAAAATGGCAATCGTGTCTTGTCTATCTTGACGATGTGGTCGTCTTCTCGGAAACGTTTGAACAGCACGCCCAGCGCTTACAGACAGTTTTTGAGGCGATTCAAACAGCTGGACTTACTCTCCATCCTGAGAAATGCCGCTTTGCTTTCGAGGAATTGAAATTTCTTGGTCGCGTTTTCAGCCACGCCAGTATACACCCAGGCCCAGAGAAAACAAAAGCTGTTGCCGCATTTCCTGTCCCAACGAACAAGCGTGATCTGTGCCGATATCCGGGACTGTGAGCATAGTAGAGACGCTTTGTCAAAGGCTTTTCTAAAATCGCTGTACCTCTAAATGAACTTACAAAAGACGGCGTACCATTTATTTGGGGTCAGGATCAGCGTCACGCCTTTGAAACGCTACGAAACCATCTCCAAGTCCCACCAGCACTCGGTAACTTTGACGTAACGCTGTACAGAGCTACACACGGATGCCAGCAACGTCGGACTTGGTGCTGTATTGGTTCAATGGCAAAATGGCATAGAGCGCGTGATTGCCTTTACAAGTGAAACAATATCATCCGCAGAAAAAAGCTACTCTGCAACAGAAAAAGAATGCTTAGCCGTTGTTTGGGCTATAACAAAGTTTCAGCCTTATTTGTACGGTCGCCCATTCAGGGTAGTTAGCGTCCACCATTCCTTGTGCTACCTTACCAACCTCAAAGATCCTTCCGGTTGTCTAGCACAGTGCAGCCTTCGGCTGCAAGAGTTTGACGTTACTGTCATTCATAAGTCAGGACGCAAACACACCGATGCTGACTGTCTCTCACGTGCGCCAATCGTAAGTATGAACGCGAACGTTGAAGAAGACGATACATTCCTTTCTTCTGTATCAGCAATAGACTTTGCTCAACAACAACGCGACGACGTGGAGCTAAGCCCACTGACTGACTGCCTCGAAAGCCGAAAAAGCCCTCTTCCTCGAAACTTCGCACGCTCGCTGGCCTCACTTTGCATAAGGGATGGAGTGCTCTACAAGAAGAATTTCGACCATACCCAGGCTACTCACCTACTGGTTACGCCGACCACGCTTTGTGACGATATTTTACATGCTTGTCACGACGAACCATCATCCGGACACCTTGGCTACACGCGCACTTTGAAAAGAATTCGCCACTGCTACTACTGGTCACGCCTCGCGAAGACAGTCAAACAGTGCTTCCGCACATGCTGCGACTGCTAACGCCGTAACACTTCACCTGTCCGACCGGCAGGACTACTACAGCCAATAGCCACACCAACAACACCATTCCGTCAAATTGGAATTCACTTGTTCGGATCGTTTTCCACGTCTTCGTCTGCAAATTGGAAAATTGTGGTTGCTACCGGTTATTTAACACTCTACAGTGAAACAAAGGCTCTGCCCAAAGCTACTGCAACCGAAATCGCCCAGTTTTTTGTCACCAGTGTCGTCCTTCGTTACGGAGTGCCAGCTGTGATAATTGCTGATCGTGGGACTGCTTTCACCACAGAGATGCTTCAAGAAGTGCTGAAACTAAGTGGTACAGAACATCGAAAAACCATGGGTTATTACCCCCAAACAAACGGACTCACTGAAGGGTTGAACAAGACCATTGCAGACATGCTGTCAATCTATGTAGTCATTGATCACAAGAACTGGGACAATATACTCCTTTACGTAGCTTTTGCCTACAATATAGCAGTCCAAGAGAGTACAGGTTTCACCCCATTTCGCTCAGTTCATGGTCGAGAGGTCACTACAATGCTCGATGCAATGCTCCTTCCCAGCAACCTGAGCATGTTCAACGCGGACGCTGCCTTGTTCGCTCAACGTGCCGAGGAGGCCCGTCAACTAGACCGATGCTGTATTTAGGCTCGCCAAACTGGGGACGCACGCCGCTACTACCTTACACACCGAGAGATTACCGTCCAACCAGGCGATGTAGTTTGGGTGTGGACCCCCATCCGACGGTGTGGTCACTTTGAAAAGTTGCTGTGGCGCTACTTCAGCCCGTGCAAAGTTCTACACTGACTCAGCGACGTTACATACGAATTTCTCCCTGAGGGCACCTAAGGACGTTCCCGTCGGTTTCAACAAAGTGATGTGGTACATCTGTTAACGCTGAAGCCATATTTTTTGCGTCGTCAATCGAACGTTGACTGATTTATTATGCAATGACTACTCAATTTTTGTCACTTTTGTTACTTTTTGATGCGTCTTGTGTCCTAATTTCTTTTATTATTGAGTACTTATGAGCCACCAGCCCATTTTTTCTCGCCTTACGACGCAGTTGTTGGATTCCATAGTAGCGTCTTTTCTTTCTCAGTTTTTTTTTCAACGTTCATCACCAGCATCGAGACGATGCTTTTCGAGGAGAGGGAATAATGTCCCAGGTAAATGGGTATGAGCCATCACGTGTAGCGTGAAATCGCTTTAAAGTGGAGAAATAAGTGAACACTGATTCCTGGTCTGGGTGGGGCAAGACGTCGATTCGTGGCTGTCTCTGTTATTTTGTTTGTGGCAATATAGAATCTGAACGGACCTTTGTTAGTTCTGAGTAAATCATCTGATGTGTTACCTCTTACCCTCAATAAACGTTACTTCCAAGGTTTGTTGTCTCGCATGCCTCCTCCAACTCCCAACCTCCCAAACTACCTCTGAGAGACTTAAAAAACATCTTAAGAAATGATTCTCAGCTCTCCTATTACCTCTAAATGCTCTGATGGATGCTTTAAAGGAATGACCTTAGCCGAATCGTGGTGAGTGGTGTCACTGAGTGGGCAGGCTATTTGGCAAAGTGACTTCATCTTAGTTCAGAGATGCTCCTCTACAAAGGCTGCATTTCACAAATCTCAGTGTGCTCCACTTAATATTTGCTCTTATTCCTTTTTTTGAATGTTTGGTGTATGAAAAAAAAAACTAGAATACCGCCTAAAGCAGCCTTTGGTATAGGAAACATCTGAGACTACGGAGAGGAATAGGTTGTTTAGAAAGAGTCCACGGTATTTATCTGGAGGGCATGTACGAAGCTGATACACAGTGAGCGTCTACACGCAGACGAAACTGGCTGGACCCGGTGCATAATTAAATAACTGTTCACACATTTGACTCGACAGCGCGAATAATGCACCACAGAAAAGAGATACAGAGAGGAAATGGTTATTTTCAAGAAGCGTATGTGTGCTCCGGCTGAGGCTGCTTCTCAAGGCGAATGGCCACTAATCATTACAATCTCCCGAGCCCGTTTGATTGAGCTACGTTGCCTGTTAGGGTTGAGGTATAATAGGGAGTTTTAGCTTGTACGTATACTTCTTTACGTTACCGTGTTACCGGATACCGGATAGAATCTGCGCATGAGCTAGTCTTTACTGAACGTGAACCTTTACGTAACGTAAACTACTCGCCGGATAGGCTTTACGTTCACGGTCCGGAGCAAGCCACCGAGTCAAGACAAGCCGAAGCAGAAGCGCCAACGGTGAACACGTTGTCTTGTAGCTCTGTCATCAGCGGAATCGATGTCTGGGCGCAAGCGATTCACTGTTAGCGATGACATCGCTCTGGTAAAGGAGGTATTGTATGTAAATCCTTTCCTTGACCCTGCGAGGTGGCTGAAGATAGCCGATCGGCTCTCCGATGTGCTCGGCAGGTACTTCAACACTCGCAGTGTCAGGGAAGGGCTTAACTTAATCCTCCTGCGTTTTCTGCGAGACCAGAAGAAGAAAATTAAGAGGTAAGTGCGTCTCGTATTGAACTTTGTTATGTACTGTTCTTTCCCATTGACAAAAATTGTGATTACTAGCTCCGCAATAGCTCCGGTACAGAAGAGGAGCAGTCCAAGCTGAAGGACCTGCTGCAGCAAGCGGCTGACATAGCGCGCGAGTGCGGCTACACGCCACCGCCGTCAACCACATGACAGCTCGCTGAACGCGACGGCATTAAAAAAAGAGCCTCAGGAAACTCGGTCGCCCGCCCGCCAGCGAAACGTCGCGTCGACAACAGGGAAGAAGATGCCCTGGCGGCCTACGCGGAGTTCACAGCGGGGTACGGTGTTGAGCCTGGTAAGGAATGTGCTGATTTCGCAATTCTTACTCGTACTTAACTGATAGTGAGCCGTACACTTGGCCTGCATTGAATTTACAGGTGGTGTCATTTGATCAATTGCATGATACTACAGTGCTTCACCGGTTGAGTAAGTTAAGAAGAGAGTATAACAAACTGGACAAATATTTGTAAACGTTTGCTTTCTGCACGATCATAGCAGGCACAACCTCTGGAAGTTTTCTGTGTGAAATCTGAAGGCAGCAGCCATGCTTGCAGCACACTTTGCGGCCTGTTGTATGACTTAGTTAGGTGCTACCTGTGTGGCACTGTGGTATATTTTACCAGATAGGTGGAGACAGAGATATAGCAATGTTTAATAAGATTCCCGGAAATGTTTGCTTGGTTGCCTAACTTGCTACTTCTGGTGTCAGGTGATTACCGTGATGCAAAAAAGGATCACATGTGCAAAAAGACATGTCTACTCACAAACACACACATGCTCAGAAAAGAGTCGTGCAGAGAACCTTGAACATGAGTTATATCAAGTGGCAAAATTGACAATGCTATAGACATGACATGCAGTCTGCTTGCACAACATGGGCAAATTGGAATATCTTCATGCAAGCCTTCATACGGCAGTAGATATGAAATTCTTATGAATATGCAATTGTTTTCTATGTTACATAATCATTTCACCAGTTACATAACATTTTACTACGTCAGAGCTTGAACTATTCTGCCAAAGGTTGAGGAATAGCTGTCTCACCAAAGAAGGCTGTGATATGCCATTTAGTGTCTAGCAAAGATTAGAACAACTTGTGGGATTCAATGTCCGACAGATTGTTGGGCTGAGGTACTGGCTAGCTTTAAGGATCGAGCAACATGTGAATGTGACAAATTTTTTTTCAATGAATTAGGTGACACTTTTGCCTTCAACAGCTTTGCACAAGGCTGAAATAGACTATTTGAAGTGTACCTGAAATAATTGTCTAGCTGGAGTTTGTAGATGATTTTTTAACATGGTTCTCCATTTTTCTATAATTATTCTTATTTATGTGTAACCTACTCATTATCTATAAGTACTTGTATTCCCTCTCTTTTGTTTCTTGTTCCTTGGTTTAGAGCCCTTATGTTATAACAAATCAAATTTCTGCTGGCTATATTAAGTAGAGCTTAATAAAAATTTATGTTTTCTTCCTGACCAGCAGATGGTGCAAGCACGTCACAGGCGCAGACACTTCTTAATTCACTGTATGAGCCGGAGAACATAGAGATTCACATGGATCTGCCTGACTGTGGTGAGTGAAATTACACTGAGAAACACTAAAAGTTTTTCATTACACACGTGCTGAATACACTGTTGCATAAACAAGTGGATGCTGTAGCACGCATAATTGGGATAGTTGGTGTTAATTCATTTTAAGACTGGAAAATGCACGTACACGAACACACGGAAGAAATGGCAACACCATGGACCCCTTAAAATAGTCCTAAATAGTCATTTCCAGTCAGGTGAGCCTCTCAGCATGGCCCGATATTGCTTTCCATTATTTTTCTCTTGTCTCCTACCTGTCATTTTTAGCCTTGCAGTGGGTTTTTGAAGCTACTAAGGCGGCAATAGGGGCTGGTTGATAGCTTGTGCATCACCCTGTGTTGTTTGTCATTTTCTTGGTCCATGTTATACCTGGGAGATCATAGAAAATAAGGTTTTTTAAGTAATTGCACTAACACTATTGAGCCCTAACCTCTAGCATGTAAATAAGGCACTAGGAAAAGCCTGTATTTCTCATAAAAAGAGCTGCTGCATGAGAGGAGTTATTGCCGATGTGTATTGAAAAGGAAAGCTGGGTTCAAGCTCAAAGCACACAGCACAGCTATTATGTTGGTTCACTTGTGATGTACAGAACTCGAATACAACCCGACGGCCTCATGCCCAGCACCTGACCGCATCGCAACTGCTGCACCCAGTCGGGCTCAAACCCCAACGTCTAGTCCTTCAGATGTTGCTGCTGCAGGTTTGTAATCCCTAGTTTTGTTGGTGCATGCCTACAGACTCAAATGATTTTCGTCATTAGTGCTTTAAACATCAACAAAAGCGACTTTAAGTGCAGCTATTGAGTCTAGGAAATCATTCAAGATGGCCTGAAAAATTCTATTTTGTGCTAAGAAAGAAATACAGGGTCAGATTTTAGCTGTTGCTAACATTTGCACCAAGTCCTTAATTAAATTATTATGAGCTCAGCGAAGGACATTGTTTTGTTTTTCAGTACAATATTTTTGTCCTATGCAATAATAAATTAATAAGAGAATAAGTACCTAATAAGTGTAAGTAGTTTCAGTATGTTCGAAAACTAGTTGCATAGTTTCATCATGGATCCACTTCTTTTAGTTGCCCTTGCTGCTTTTCTATCTTTTCTTTGTCTCCCTGAGAATAAGTCTTCTTTATGTGCATTAGACTCAAGTAGCAGCCTTCTTCTGAACTTGTTTACTTGTGATCTCTTGGACTACCAGGCAATGCAACTGTGCATGGGAGCCCCCCTGATTCTCACACTGGTGAAGCCAGACGGGTGGCCAACACTCATGTGCCTCGGCAAGGTGTAAAAAAAAAGCTTGGTCATATCAGTGTATCTTGTATTTTGCCTAGTAGAAAACAAGAGTATCATTCAAAATGCAGGTACACGATTGTAAATGAAGATGCTTGCTATTGAAGGCAAGGGTAAAAAAAACACTTTAATTGTGTAGTAAATCTTTCTTTGAGAAAGCTTATTTCTCTGTCCCCTAAAATCTCCGAGTATATGGCTTTATCGCATCTTTAGTCTTGGCCAGGAAAGGAGACATGGGCAAACTGGTGCCTCATGTGTCCTTTTATGTTAGGCAAATTTATGACGTGGCATGTGCTTAGGTGTGCCATTGTCTGGGTGCTGTTGTGAGCTTCAATAAATCCACACTCTCAGGGACATGTGGCCACTCTCACTGTGAGAAATGTTTGAGCACGCGTAATCATCTTCCAGTCGGTTGCAATGATGTGAACTTGCAGTGAAGTCAAGGTGGCAATAAAAGGTGCTACTTTTTAGTGCAGTGAAGTGTTGCATATTACGATTGATATGAAGCATTTGCTGCACTAGGAGACTATGGAACTATTCCAGTAAATATTCCAGAACTAAATTGTTAATAAAAATGTCATAACCTTTGCTCCGCTGCCAGAATATATATAATGTGTGTAGCCAGAGAGCCTTTGCATTAACTTTAAAGAGCCATAGACATAGAGTAGGTCATCTTTGTTTTAAGATTAATTTTTAGGAATTTGTGCATGATTTTTTAGCACAAGTCCATGCAGCTTTATTAGTAATACCGAACAAGCTCGTTAATTTGACCTCAATGAATTATTAAGAAATTTGAATGACTCGGGAGTTCTTCCTGGCCCCGGCCAGTATTTGTATAGTTTATTGCCATCAAACCTGTTGATTTGGTTACATTTGGTTCCAACGTGGATAATATGAGTGATCCGCGAAGCCCACCAAGCACGAGGGGCCGCATCCCCACAGCGGATGTGGCCGCAAACGGCCTGAGAGAGAGAGTAGCGAGAGTTGTTGATTTATGACTTGTTTTAGTATATAGCAGAATTCCTTATAATGAAAACAATAGTTCAAAAATAGTACGAGGACCGCTTTAGGCAACAGCGTATTTCTGTGCAAGCCACTGGGACCGAGGCTACAAACTTGGTCAAAGCGAAGTGAGGTTAGGGAACGCGCTTGCCAGCAAGTGTACTTTGCGGCGAGTGACACTAAATTTGCTCGTGTGACAACGTGCAAATGACACTCGCAGCTAAGTGTACTCGTTCGAAGTGCACTTATATTGCCAGGAGTGATAGGGGTATAAGAGGCATTTCTTCGTTTTCTTGATACTATTGATAATTCAAGATTAAATAACTAAAACATTTTTGTGATCCTGTGTTGTTTGACTTAACGAGCTTTTACTGTATCAGAAATCGGACAGAATCAGCCAGTCAAAAAAAGGGGGGGGGGGGGGTTGAAATGTATTGCATAAAATCGCATGACTCAGTTACTGATTGCCCTTTCAGAATTGCCAGTTGATTCCCAGCAGCGCAGGGCTCAAAGTAGCCCCTGCTCACCGTTGACTGCTGAGACTCGCACTTCAACTCCAGTGCGCCCCCGAGCCACTCCAATCAGAGGTATGCAGGTAGGCAGCTGTAAGTGCACCAACACCATATTTCAAAGCTGGGTTTACTCTTTTATACAAATCTCCTGTGTACAGATACGTCTCTGAGCGAATATAAAGGTCCGGAAGTGCCGCTAAGACTTGAATGGTACATGCATGACGTCAGGCTACAGTATCAATTCTGGTGACTTCACACACCCAAATGAACACATGCGATGTCAGATACCAAAGCACGCGAAATTGCTGCTTACATGTTGCTTTTCCTGTCACTTCTCCTCGCTGTTCGATTGCAGTAGTTCATCATACCTTTCAATCGAGCAAAGTAAAACATGGCTTCTGTCATTGTGTGCATTCCAACATCGTCTAAATTGACCACAAGGCAAGGAAATAATTTTATTGTGATTTGTTATCATGACAGCAACATTTTTCCCTGTATAAACTTTCTGTAGCAAAACAGGCCACAATAGATACAAGTTCCATAGATTCGTTCACTATTGTGTGCTACAACAAGTGTGCAACAACTGGATGCCAGCCAGAACAATACTTGGTCCTTCTTTGACCCATATGTGTATAGAATAGATGATGGGACGTCCGTGTAATGTCACCATATCACCATATATAGCGCGAGCATGTCGCCAACTCATGTGGCTAAAGTGTGTCTTGACGTCAGTATACAGTATATGAAACAGAACCAGCTTTGTAAAAACGCGTTGCATTTGCTTTTTAAAGTGTAGTCAAGAGTATAAGTGAACTTTCTTGGTTTTGAGGGCTTGACCTTTCATTTGATGCATAGAAACAACTTATAAGATTTCTCCCAATACTTTTTTAAGTAATCGCAACAGTTTGTTGCAAGCAATTTTGTGTGTACAGAGGCACCTTGACTATTATTACAGTATTTACGTGCCTGTGTTTAATAATTTTAGTGTTTTCGAATACAGTAGACCCTCGTTAAATGGAATGTGAAGAGACAAGAAAATGTTTTCCATTTACAGTAGCTCCGAGATAAAAAAAGTGGAGAATCTAAGTACGAAAGCAACGTCTTGAATGAAGTTGTTTCATTTAAGCAACAATTCCCTTTAATTGATTTCAGTTTACTGAGAGTCTACTGTGTTAAAAAGAACCATGTGTGCTCAGTAGAATATCATGGTGCGTTGTAAACTGTTGAACTTGCTCATCCACTTGAACCTAAGACAGTTAACTGTTCTTTGTAAATTTGTGCAGGTCCACAGCGGTACGCTGAGGCAACATATGCCCTCATTGAGGCCCGCTGTGATCGGGACACTGCAATCGAGAACCGCCGCCTCCAACTTGAACAGGGCCGCCTCCAATTTGAACAGGACCGCCTCCGGTTCGAGATAAAGCGCCATGAGGAGAAAATGAAGCTGAAAGAAATGGAGCTTCAACAGAGGCAGGCGGAGCAGGAGGCAAAATTCAAGCTAAAGGAGCTTGAGCTCCAGCAAAGGCGGCAGGAGCTAGAGGCGCTAGCTGAGGAGCGCAAGCACAACAGGAGCTATCAAGAAGCGCAGCTTGAAATCATAAAGTCATTCATAAATAAGTAGATGTATCCGTTTAAACCTCCATGTAACTAAGTCCGACATAACCATGTACTTATTCGGGGCCATGACAAGGTCACCCTCCGTACTCCTATTCTCAGCTAAAAATTGTAGAGCGTCTATTGTGCCTGTAAATGTATAAAAAACAGACATTAAAAAATGATATCTAATTGCTAAGTCAGCTATAGAAGTCTCCGGCTATAAACTCCGCTCACTGCCAGCTACCGTTATGTTGCCATGGGCTGTGGGACGTCATGTCTTTCATGCAGGAGATCTGTCTTCTCCCGAACTTTAGCCAGTGCAAATTCTTCAATTTTTCAATTCCAAGGCATACAAAAGTTGAAGTAGCTCCATTGTACCCCAACTGACCATGAAACAGTTGTTGGGCGTAGTAGATACGCTCACAAAGCAAGTGTCTTATTAATGTCATGGTTCACATGTACTGTTGTGAGGCTACCGGGCCACATGCGTGTTTATAACAATCCTCATTATAAATTGAGTGTTCAGCCAAATGTGCTGAAATTTCACCAGCTCATTTGTCAACAGCAAAGGACCAACTTTTATAATACAGATTATGAAAATTGCTTGTCATGGCGCCTTGGAATGAACATTAAATAGATACAATGACTTGGTTTTAGGTTGACAAACTGCACCCTGCGAACTCTAGCCCCATGTTTCACAGTTGGAAATTAATTCTTTGTGGAGAAAATTAAGGGTGAAGTTTCATTTTTATTTAGCACCTGAATATCCATGCGCTTTATAAAAAAATTCGATAAAGGAAGGCAGTACACTAAACATCTGCTAGTGCCAGTGGTCAAAACATGTAGTTTTAGCGTTTGTAAAGTCATCTTCCGTGCAACAGAGACCAGCCACTACAGTTGAAGGGGAATACATTTTTCTAAATTTTGGAAAGAGTTGAAGTAGAAAAAAATGCAGTGTGGTAATCCAATACAGAAGTCATAAAATCACTTGAATAGCACTGCAGAGGGTATCGCCATAGAAGTACCAACTCTTATGCGAAGAACCTTCAATGCGATGATTTGTATCGGTGGTGTTTCGTACTTTGTTACATGGAGGTTTATGCCTATTTTATGAACAATTTTATAGTTGTACAAGACTGCAACAGCTGCTCTTGATGATGCTTTGCTGTTAGCTGTTCAACAAGCTCTGCCGATAGCGCCTCCCGTTTGCCACTTGCTGTTGCCAATACATTGCCCCTCTGTCTCACATAAGGCCAGTGGAAAATGTACGAGGTCTGTTAGAAAAGTAACCAACCCCCCTTTTTTTTTTGCTAGCACTTCATGAATTTCGAACAAGCGCGCTTGCATTAGCCGATTTTGAACATTCGTGTGCGCGTGTGAATTTTTCTCGCCTGGCAATTCCGTCAGTCGCTGGGAGGCAGTGTTTGAGTGAGGTATGCACAGTGCTCTCATTGGTTTTTCATTGCAAGGAAAATGAAGGAGCGACTGGAGCAGTGGTAGAATGCTCCCAGCAATGGCAGCACCTCTAAGAGCAGTCTCTAGAGTCCCAAGGGGACTACTTTGAGGGCGTTTAGGTTTACAATGCTCCAATAATGCCCGTTTTTGCTGTTCCACCAAGGTATGGATACTTTTCTAACCGACCTCATATGATGCCTGCAGGTTCATATATGCTTTCATTGAGGTACAGCCTCCTCTTCATTGTTGTATTTGTTGTTTCACTAATTTTATTTCAGGCTGAGACATTTTAGATAAAGGAGCTTGAGCTCCAGCAAAGGCGGCAGGAGCTAGAGTCGCTAGCTGAGGAGCGCAGGCACAACAGGAGCTATGAAGAAGCGCAGCTTGAAATCATAAAGTCATTCGTAAATAAGTAGATGTATACGTTTAAACCTCCATGTAACTAAGTCCGACATAACTATGTACTTATTCGGGGCCATGACAAGGTCACCATCCGTACTCCTATTCTCAGCTAAAAATTGTAGAGCGTCTATTGTGCCTGTAAATGTATGAAAAACAGATATTAAAAATAATATCTAATTGCTAAGTCAGCTATAGAAGTCTCCAGCTATAAACTCCGCCCACTGCCAGCTACCGTTATGTTGCCATGGTGTGTGGGACGTCATGTGTTTCATGCAGGCGTTCTGTCTTCTCCCGAACTTTAGCCAGTGCAAATTCTTCAATTTTTCAATTCCAAGGCATACAAAAGTTGAAGTAACTCCATTGTACCCCAACTGACCATGAAACAGTTAATGGGCGTAGTAGATACGCTCACAAAGCAAGTGTCTTATTAATGTAATGGTTCACATGTACTGTTGTGAGGCTACCGGGCCACATGCGTGTTTATAACAATCCTCATTATAAATTGAGTGTTCAGCCAAATGTGCTGAAATTTCACCAGCTCATTTGTCAACAGCAAAGGACCAACTTTTATAATACAGATTATGAAATTGCTTGTAATGGCTCCTTGAAATGAACATTAAAGGGATACAATGACTTGATTTTAGGTTGACAAACTGCACCCTGAGAACTCTAACCCCATGTTTCACAGTTGGAAATTAATTATTTGTGGAGAAAATTAAGGGTGAAGTTTCATTTTTATTTAGCACCTGAATATCCATGCGCTTTATAAAAAAATGCGATAAATGAAGGCAGTACACTAAACATCTGCTAGTGCCAGTGGTCAAAACATGTAGTTTTAGCGTTTGTCAAGTCATCTTCCGTGCAACAGAGACCAGCCACTAATGTTGAAGGGGAATACATTTTTCTAAATTTTGAAAAGAGTTGAAGTAGAAAAAAATGCAGTGTAGTAATCTAATACAGAAGTCATAAAATCACTTGAATAGCACTGCAGAGGGTTTCGCCATAGAAGTACCAACTCTTATGCGAAGAACCTTCAATGCGATGATTTGTATCGGTGATGTTTCGTACATTGTTACATGGAGGTTTATGCATATTTTATGAACAATTTTATGGTTGTACAAGACTGCAACAGCTGCTCTTGATGATGCTTTGCTGCTAGCTGTTCAACAAGCTCTGCCGATAGCGCCTCCTGTTTGCCACTTGCTGTTGCCAATACATTGCCCCTCTGTCTCACATAAGGCCAGTGGAAAATGTACGAGGTCTGTTAGAAAAGTATCCGACCCCCCCCCCCCCCTTTTTTTTGCTAGCACTTCATGAATTTTGAACAAGCGCGCTTGCATTAGCCGATTTTGAATCTTCGTGTGCGCGTGTGAAATTTTCTCGCCTGGCAATTTCGTCAGTCACTGGGATGCAGTGTTTGAGTGAGGTATGCACAGTGCTCTCATTGGTTTTTCATTGCAAGGAAAATGAGGGAGCGACCGGAGCAGTGGTAGAATGCTCCCAGCAATGGCAGCACCTCTAAGAGCAATCTCTAGAGTCCCAAGGGGACTACTTTGAGGGTGTTTAGGTTTACAATGCTCCAATAATGCCCGTTTTTGCTGTTCCACCAAAGTTTGGATACTTTGCTAACCGACCTCATATGATGCCTGCAGGTTCATATATGCTTTCATTGAGTTACAGCCTCCTCTTCATTGTTGAATTTGTTGTTTCCCTAATTTTATTTCAGGCTGAGACATTTTAGCTATGGGGCACAAGCTCGAGATTCAGATGTTGCCTCTTTCTCTCACTTTATGGTTCAAAGGATACAACTTTCAGAAGGGTTGACAGGCGGGCTAGTTGGTACTAATTCATAATGAAAAAATTGGAAGCGTAAACCAACGGGACAACAGGCTTGTTTGTCTCTTCTCTTGTGTCTCGTTGGTTCAATTCATAATGAGAAAATTGGAAGTGCAAACCAACGGGACAACGGGCTTGTTTGTCTCTTCTCTTGTGTCCCGTTGGTTTGCGCTTCCAAGTTTTTCATTATGGATACAACTTTATCGAATGTCTATCAAAGTTTAATGCAATATCGGCTTGGTCTCGCACGGGGAAACGTCAAAGCTTTCCCTCAAAGCCGCCTCGTGAGCTTGCTGGACTGCTCACATTTAGACGCCAAAGTTTGAGATGTGCAGAGCAGTTGCCAACCTCAATGAAAGGGTCTCCAGAGTAGCTGCAAGCATTCTGGCAACATAACTACAACCATATAACATGTGTTAGAGTGTTGCACGCCCTTTCTGGTACGAAATTTACGTGTCGTCCTGATGGTTGTTCGAATATATCCATCTTAGACGGACTGGATTAGGGAAGTTGTTCATCTAGAGCTACCCCCAGAAAATGACCTGTCTGCTGTTTTGTTTGGGACTATGCAGTGGGAATATCCTTCTTGTGTTAACATATGCTTTTGTTTTTCTCATTATAGCTAGTGATCCTATCCTTATACTTGAGGTATGTTCCTTATTGTACGAGAGGCATGTCCATGTTCAGCGCCGCATGTCTCTGGCCATCAAGTGTGTAGTCTCGTTTTTATTTGGGAGGATATCACGTTCTGTGGTGATGTGAGTGGGGAACTACAAGATGGTCGAGCTCACGTTTGGGGCTCTGCCCGCTTTTGCCAGAATGTCCAAGGCTTTCTTGGGAATCGTGCTTTTAGCGTAGTTTTTTTATTGCTGTTTCGGATTTTCATTAGACAACTTCGCATACCTGATTTTTTAGGGCTAGTGGAATATTGTTGCAATATAGAGAACGAAGAAGCTTGCTCAGATTGAAATCAGATGACGCGACTCGTCACCCCCTGGACAACTGCTGAAATTATTGTCAATATACCAACTATGCACTCGTGTGCCTCTGCACTCTTCCCGCAACATTTGGTGGATGTGCTGGGTACCACGATGGAGCTTTGCAGTAAACGTCATGTGCTTGCTGCCATCCTGGAAAACCGACAGCCAATGTCTTAGTCAGCGACAATGGCAAACCAAGCGTCAACGGTTATGCCAGTCGCAACCACCTGCTGCTCGATGATCATACCTTCTCGCCCTACACACCGAGCCAGATCACTATCGTCAACCAGATCAATTTCTCGCCAAAATCTTACCACTTCCCGTCTTCGCCAGGTCATCGGACACGTTCGCCGCTCATGCACCACTCTTTGTCCCCATCCACTCGTACATCCACTCCATCATCTGACCATGACCACAAGGTAGAAGACGCCCCCACTGCGACTTACCTCCCCTCCGAGAGGTACATTCCCTCAGAGCCCCCATGCGCAGCTTCGTCGCACGTGCCTGTCACATGCACATCTTCCATGACATCGACCGCACACGACACCGTGGCCCTATCCGACTCTACGACGGCTACCTTGCCGCACGCCTCGGAGTCTGGCGCAGACATCCTTCCACCCGCTATTCACCTCCCGGTCGCTGAACCTTCACCATCCCCAATGTCCGAAGGGGACTCTCTACCAGCCTCAACGCTCTGGGCGTCCTGCCAGCAGCGACCAGCATCGCCCTTACAGTCTCCCGCAGCCGAAGTTAAAGCCACCAGCCATCGACCACGGCCAAACTTCCGAGACGCTGCGAGTATGACCGACGCTCCTGAGGACGATGTGCCTGGTCCGCCTATGTCACAGCAGACCGCACATCTCACGCATGCCATACAGGCACCCGTCTCCATACTGACCTGTGCATGAACCCACGTGCACCGACTACTGAAGGTGCTTCCCCAATTCAAGGTACGCCCACAGAGCCTCCTCCAGAATTCACATCTGCTGGATCACATGACATGCCTCCTACTGAGTTCTTGCTTCGCGCGCAGGGGCCAAATCGACTTTTGTACACCCGCCCTCACCTCACCCTGAACGCACCTCTACCTGCAATGCTCACTTGCGACACCCTGTGCGCTCCCAGCTGGCCCCAGCTGGTCATCTTGTCACCCACTTGTGTTGCAAACACAGCGACCGAACGCTTACTTCTTGGTCCACTGTGCAACTCCCAGTGTCGCCCACCAGAGACCCACTGGTTCTCGATGGTCAGTATATGTTGACAAACTGGACTTCCCAAACGGACACCTTGCGGATTGTCGTTCACGTGTATAGTCTCTTTCTTTGTTATATACACTTCTAATCACGCAAATCGCTGGGGGGGCCTATACGCATGATTATCATTGTCATTTCTCGATCACCGCGCCGCGCCTCTCGCGCAGCTGATGCTAGCTCGAGCTGCGTGAGGATTAGAACAAGCTCACGTGCCTGGCGGTTTTGGCGTGGCAGCCGCCGCAGCTCCACTTCGGCAATCAAATAAAGCAGCGAGTTTAACACGACCACGTTGGCCGCAGTGCCGTCTTCCTCTCTCGCTACAGGTGGATTGCCATTGTGACAGATTATGCAGCAAGATACGCCAATGCACAAGCAATGCCGACCAGCTGTGGAGCAGATGTTGTGGACTTTCTACTCCCCGATGTTACTCTACACCACAGCACCCTTCCACAGTTACTAACGGATCGTGGCCGTTATTTATTGTCGTCAAAGGTCGACGATGGCCCTTTCCGCTTTTGAGCTTCTGAACACAAGATTGCTACCGCATACCATCATCAAAGGAAGGGGCTCACTGAGCGACTAAACCACACTCCTAACTGGCATGCTGGCCATGTACGTTTCCGACAATCCCCATCATTTTGTCCACCGCTTTACTGTACAATCATTTTGCTTACAATTCCTCCTGTCACGAAACCGCTCAATTTTCCCCATTGTTTTTTTTGCATGGCTGCGGCCCCGTCTTGCCGTTCAACACATTCCTAGCATCTGGTGTTATATTCTCAACGACCAATTACGCCCACGATGCTATCACTTCGGCCTACCATACCCGAGAGGTCGCTCGTCAAGACCTCGCAACGTCGCAACCTTCTCAAAAGCGACGCTACGATCATCAGCACAAAGACACAATTGCCTCTTGGTTCTCTTGTACTGCTCTGGGTGCCCCCGTGCCATGTTAGCTCGGCGGAAAAACTGCTCTCTTGTCATTCTGCTCCGTAGAAGACCTTACGCCAATTTTGTGACATGGTATACGAAATAGCACCAGCTGACTTGTTTTTGCTATGTCACGTCGATAGTGACGTTCGTGTCGCCAGGCTCAAACCATATATACTTCGCCTTAACTATTGCTCCATGATTTGTACCCGGATGGAGGTACGCTTGCCGGGAGGATGATGTTGCACTAAAAAGAATGAGAAAGCTCGCTTAGATTGGAGGAAATTGACCTGACTGATCACACCCTGCGCAATCACTACAAATACTGTCAAAACACCAACTCTGCACTCGTGTGCATGTTTTTTTCCTGCAACAATATGGCTACTTCATCTGCTATTTCCAAATGTTCCATGCGTATGCTGCATGTAATTTAAGCTTTGAAACCTGCCTATTCTTACGGCAGTGTAATTGTGACCCTTGTCACTATTACAATACTCGGTCACGTCAACAAGCATGCAAAAAACAAATCAAAGCCTCCGCTTTGGCCTTTCGTCGGCCTCTGTTGTAGTCGAGGTGCACGTATCCATGAATATTAGCCACTGCAACGGTGTTTCCAATTTTTGTTGAGATATAAATTTTCTGGCCATGCTGGTGGTAAATTGTGCCAAGTTTGTTCATAATTTGTTTTCTTATGGTAGTGGTTGACACGCATTCAAGCTGCAAAATGCATTGTGCTTTGACTATTTCTTTTAAGGTGTTGTGCATACCCAGCTTGGTCAAAAGCTAGATGAAATTTTTTGGCTGTGCAGAAAGTGTCTTCATTGCAGGGGCTATCATGATATATTATTGTGATACTAGATGTACGTGAAATTTGTTACATGTACTTAAGATCCTGAATGTCCCCGAGCTACTTCTCAATAAATCTAGTCGGTTAATTATGTGATAGACAATAAACTCAAGTATATTTACATTGCTTAGCCGGCTCTTGTTCAGATGTTTCCTCTTGCTTTCACTTTGTAGATCAAAGTTTCTGGCTGGGCTAAAATAGTTTTCATTTTGTGGTCTCATGTGATACACTCTGTGATGCTTGTTGTACCTGAAATTTTACAAAGATGCTTTTGAAACCTTCAGTGCCCCAGCGGAGTAGTGACTTTAGTAATGAAATATGTGAAACAAAATAAAACCAAATATTTTTTCACCAGGTTTATGTCACAATTTCATGCACACTTTGCGACTTTGAGTGAGCAATGAGTCTGTACCCTAGGCCGTGATTTTTCTACTCCAGACTACTGTACGCTATTTCAAAACATCGACACTGGGTGAGATACTGAACAATCCTTCAATTTCACACAGCTGCAGAAACCTGCATAAATTATACACATCTTTCAGCACCAAACAGATATACATCTATGCAACTGCAAACATCCCATCAAATTATACATCAATGTAACCACAAATCCTAAAAATGCATAACCTAAAAGGCACAAAGTATTTTAAGGGCCTTTTTATGTGTGTTGGGTATGCGTGAACAAGAAAGGTATGCTGAAACAGACATAACAGAAGTCTTCAAAGTCGTGTACGGAGTCCCATCAGAAGCACTCAAGAAGCATAATTAAGTGTGCCATCGGTGTGAAACTCTGCGTGGTGCGTAACTTTGATTGGGTGTCTCATTTTTGGCACTCGCTATTTCGCAGACTTAGCACAAGCAATCTTTGCAAAATATTTGACCATTATTGCCCAGCTATGTGCTTCAAAATGGATATATATATCTGCATATTTTGCAAAATGGGCATAAAAGTTTGCTCTAAATACATTTAAGGTGCGTAACAAATAAATAAAAATGGGTTTAGAGCCCGACCATCGGCAGAGGATGCTGCTACAGGTAGTTGCACTCCTTCCACATAGCAAGGTGTCTGGCTTTCATCCCCGTATTTTCATTACATCGTGGTTCATAAAAAAAGTTGGAGATTTTTAGGAGTGGAGCGACCCGATAACATCACCATGATTACCTTGTCATGTGCATACACACACACACACACATGTAGTTCACCAAACTTAATCGCGGCCTTCAACAGACCATCCTACAATGGACTGTTCTGTTGTTCAATAGGTTATGTTGGCACAACGAGCAAGTTTTGTTATTTTTGGAATGTCAGAGGCGTCTTCTAAACACTCCTTGAAAACTGACACCACTAGAGAACAACTGCACTTAAACCAGAACACATAACACCTAAAAAGACAGAAGATAACAGTGTAGAAAGAATCACCCTTTCATCTGAAGATAAGTCTTGAAGAAAGGCATAAGCTACATGCCTAGTGTCATACAGTTGTGCACTACTTTGTTTTTAACATACTGTTATGTGCAGAGAGAAGGGATGACACAGGAGCTGATCTCATCAAGGTAAATTATCAAGAAGATGCCTAAAGCGAAGCGCAGCAGCCAATAAAGGGTACCTTAGCCATTGGTGTCTAGCGGCTCAAGGATTTGTCATATCAGGCAACCTCCCAAAGATCGGGCTATAGGTGCCAGCACCGCACCCGCGCAAGTGTGGATAGGCGGTCGACGGCGCGCATATAAAAATACTCGCAGCCACGCTTCGTTCAGTGGCTCAGGGGCTGACACTATACTGCATTTACCACATGTACGCACATGTTCTCGCACCAGTAATAACATAAAAATCTTATATATGAGTTCAGTAGAAAGCTTTCATCGATTAATTACGTGTATGACAGTGCTACAACAAAAGCCTGATTAACGAGACAAGCATGTTTTCTTACACAAATTATTACTGCCTTCAGTCAGTCACTAACAATGACACATAAACGCTGAAGACAATGTAACAAAGATGAAATTTTCAGTTAAGTTACACGACATTACATATAAGGCATGCCGTCTGAATTATTTCCAATGCCTGGCTTCTTTAAAGCATTCTTAAATCTAAGCACACGGTTGCACGTGGTAACTCTGTTTTGAGTACAGTTTAAGTACCGATGTGTCACTGCTCATGTGGTAGTAATATTCCTATGTAACGATACCACGGCCAAATAAACACAACTAAGGCTCCTAGAACGATCAATAAACTGCAGTGCTGTAATTGTACACCTACCAACAACACCCAAACGTATGGCCTAGAGCCTGTTTTTTTTTTGCTACCGAGTCTCCATAGTAACACGCTGCATCTATACACTATTTAATAGTCCTCATGTTTGGTAGGATGCCCAGAGCATTTTGTGATATGCTTGAAACAGAAAGCGGCACCCACTCTGAAATTATTCTGGTGACTGGAGGGTACAACGACAACAAACGGCACTTTGGAAAGTTGCACTCGCTGATCTTATTACAACGCATAAGCATTCGAAAAATAAAATGCTCTCGTACGTCGTTATAGGCATAGGTAAAACAGTTACACTCGCACTGACATGACTGGACAAACCACAATTTGAAAATTTCCAAGACGTACGCGCACATAGAAGCATGACGTGGCTAGCAGACGACGCACAGAGCAATCCACCAGGCGACGACTTTGCTCGATCTCGCGGCCAATCGATTTCTGTTGGACTCCAGCAGAATCTGAGCTCTGGCACAGAGCTCGACTGCTTACACTTGTCCAAGGGCACATGAACGTTTTCTCAGCAGCAGCAGCAGCACACCAGCAACCCACAGCCAAGAACAACAGGTGCTCAGGTCTCTGGTAGACTAAAATAGATGCCTTGGCTCATATCAGAAAACCCAACGACTGAGATGCATGGCCTGTCATCTTGCTGCTTTCCTACCTCAAGTTCTTTTTTTTTTCAGTTTAATTTGCTTCCCTCTCTTCTCATGCTTCAGAACTATAGCCGTGGTTTTCTCCAAGTGGGATTTCATTTATTAATTCTTTTTGCTTCTACACGCCAGTGCCAGTTTTTTCTTCACTCTCCTCCACTGTCATATCACGCCCCAAAGTGGTGGTCTAAAGGCTAAGGTACACGGCTGCTTAGCCGCAAATCGTGGATCGAAACCCGGCTACGGCGGCTGCATTTCCGATGGAGGCTGAAATGTTGTAGGCCTATGTGCTCAGATTTGGTTGCACGTTAAAGAACCCCAGGTGGTCGACATTTCTGGAGCCCTCCACTACGGCGTCTCTCATAATCGTATAGTGGTTTTGGGACGTGAAACCCCACATATCAATATATCAGGGTCATATCACGGCACACACTTGAATACAATAGCATAACATCATTCGACACTAAACTTTCTGCACAAATCAAATGTTCTTGTGTATAAAGAAAAAAATATTAATACAGTAAATTGAAAAGAAATAAAATTAAAGCATAAGATTGCATCAGTTAAATGGAATTAAATAGTCACTGAGTGAGGGTGGCTCAAGGCCGAAGTACATAGACACCTGGCTGTCGTACAGGCAGGTGCGGCGGTTGGTGAGAAGTGTTGCGACCTTATACATCCTTCCCACTCTCTGACACGTCACTTTCAAGTTCTTGTGAAAGTCCACAAATGCGAAGTCTGCAGCCACTTTACCAAAGCCCCACTCAACAGCCTGCCGTACAGTGCTCATGCACTTGTTGAAGTGCGCCTGGTAGGGCGGCAAGCGGGCGCCTCCATAAGGCTTCAGGAGCAGAGGCTTTAATGGGTAGGCCGGGTCTCCATAAATCACATATTTGTTACCCCTGGCTACCTTGACAATATTTTCGTGGAGCCTGGTGTCTTTCAGTATGCCTGCAACAAAACAAAAGGTGTCACAAGTTTTCTTATGCCAGAACTTGGCTCATGTATGAGTGTCAGTGCACAGCATTAACACAAGGTTCAGTGTCGACAGTATTTTTTGTGTCCATTTGTTGCAACATGGTTGTAAAGAATGGCAGAGAATGCCATGCTGGCTCTACACCGTGTCTTTTCCCCAGACATGCTGCATACCTGCATTTGACATCATATGCCATTTAAGCTAATCTAACAACTTTCTAGCAAAATAACTAATATTTCAGCTAAAACGTGAAAAGTTGGGAAGTTCATTACACATGGCTGCAAGTGACAAAGTTTCCTTGAAGCCAGCTTCAAGAAAAGAGATAATTTTAGATGCGGAGCATCTTATACTCGCGCCTTGTAGTGCGCCGTCCGCACCGCTTCTCGAACATTCGACAGCTGACGCGCGCGCATGCGCCGTCGCGCCGTCGCCCACTCTTCCACCATCTGTGCATGCCTTCCTCCTCTACACACCGCGCGCGCTTCACTCCTCCACCATCTGTGCACCCTTCCTCCTCTACACACCGCGTTCGACATCTACAATTTTCCTGATTCTCCAGTGGACGCGCATGTGGCGTCGCGCTTCGAGAACATTCAGCAGCTGACAGTGCATGCGCCGTCGAGCTGTATATATACTCAAGGTCGGCGCTCGCTCGCTCAGTTGCCGCTCGTCGGTTGGTTTGTACGGCGCGTCGACGTCCAAGGTCGCGGTGAAATGAATTCCAACGAATCCACAAACACAATGATCGACGTCCCTTCGACCAGCGCCGCCCTTTCGCATACGTGTGTACGTGTTCACTCATTTAACACCCCCTCCTACAACCACGTTAACCAATTTAGCCATCGACCCAAGTAAGTCGCAATTTAACACCCCATTTCACAACCACGTTAACCAATTTAGCCATCGACCCAAGTAAGTCGCACTTTAACACCCCGTTAACCAATTATATGGTCCGCATCCTCCTCAGTGTTCCCCCGAGGGAAGCTGCGGGCATTTTTTTTTCACATTGTAGGATCTTGAAGCAATTTGGGCCAATTAAATTTACCAGATCATTTAAGGAACAGTATACAGTGCAATTGATTAGATTATTGTGTGACAGATGTGAAAATACTACGTGTGACTTTTTTGCATGGCATGTAAGAAAGAAATGTTTAGCTTGCACTGTAATCATCAGAATATTTAACTGCACTACCATAAACCCTATAAGAAAATAATAAAGAACTTTTTGAATGATAAACAATGGTTTTTCAGTAATGAGCGCAAGTGGAGTGAAGAATGCTGATGCAAACATAGTACCTCTATGTGGCCTGTAAAGTTGAGTTAATGTTGAAAGCAGAACATTCACCTCCCGACTGTATTCCACAGTGAAGAAGTCTGGTTTCACGCTATTGCAAAATTTGGTGTACTGTGAAACAAAAACTTTGGTAGCTGGAATGGCATCTTGGCTTACATTGTTGGTAGTCACTATATTTACAGATGAATTGGTTGAAAAAGATCTTGGTAGTCACTATATATACAGATGAATTGGTTGAAAAAGATTATGCAAGATCAAGTAGCTTTATTTCTCAGCAATCTGTACTTCATGCAACTCAGTGTGCATGAACACCCTTTGGAATGTCACTGACCATGTGGCATCACATTTAATTGCATGAATGCAATTATTTTAAGCTGACTGTGAAGCAGTGGTCACACACACAAAAAAATCCAGGATTTGTACTCAGCCACACGGTCAAACATTAAGATGGCTTTTAGATGAGGAGACTTATTCATCGATATTGTTGAAAAATATTTCTCAGAACTAACTCAAAAGAGTGGTATATTATTAGTAATTTATTCTCAATGCATGGGGAGTGGTGGCAATCGCAGCTACCTACCTACTGCGGTTGCTTCCTTCAGCGACTGTCCTAAAACTGAAACAGTGTTCTATGTGCTTGTGCCACAGAGGCTTCCTCATGCACTAACAGTGATCTTAGCCATATCTATTCACAGGATAGCTGCCTGCCGTCTGCAAGTCAAAAATATGATCTCAGTATGCCGACATTATACTGCCCTAGAAAAATAACAATAACACTACACCAAAAGCTCACTGTTCAGCTAGGTTCTTAGCACATGAGTTATGACCTAGGTATGTTTGTGATATGACAATTTGCCATTTGACAGCTACAAGCAGAGTTTCTGCAAAGGCAAAACCCTACTCGCAGCACCTACCAGCATCATGATGCCATCCCCTGAATGGGCCATCTAGCTGGCAAATAATTCCATTGGCGCACATAACAGCCTGATATTTATGGCAATGGAAGCGCTTGTGCCCAGAGTAGTGCTCCTGCTGGAGCTTAGACGGCCGACTAATTCGTCCTGCCGTGCCATCTATGAAGCCCCAGCAGTTCTTCAGTGGAGCACCTTTCTGGTGCACGGCCTAAAAAGAATAACAAAAGAACAGATGAAGCAGCTGCCAATAGCATTTATGCACAAGTACAGTTTTCAGATATAATCTTAGTAAAAAACATTGTCCTTGCTCTTTTATTTGACATGGACAGCCGAGACACACGAACAAACAACAAGCGTGACAAAACGAAATATTCTCACTTGCCTTCTAGCTGTTCTTGTACTGGATTTACGCTACTGTCTCCACCACCCGCAGTGGAGGGCACTTTGCTTTTTACTCGTACCATAACAGAAAGCAGAGTTTCACTCTGTCTTTCAAAACTCTAAGGGGCATCAAAAGTTGAATCATTTCATGCCAGGCAGTGAATAAGCTAACTCAAAATAACAAATGACGTTCTAGCAGTCGAGGAGTGCACATCACAGTGGCAGTTACAGTAACGGGGGATTGATACATAAACATGGAAATTTCCCTTTTTGGACCAGGCTATATTCCAAAAAGGTGAACAGTGCGAATTATAACAATGATGTCTTTTTTATTTTAGCAGTAACCATATCTGAGAAAGCAGTAGCAATTATTGTTTATGATGCTTGCTGCTTTTGTGAAGCACACTTATGAGTTTACTAGAGGCATTCATATTCATAGCTTACTCAATGATAAAAGCAGACACAGCATGAGATTGGTGCTCAAGAACAAGCTGTGTCCAGTGCGTCAGTGTTGAATTCATTACTGGCAAATATTTTCACTTAACATTTCTCAAAGACGCACTGCAATATGCAATATAATTGAAGGGTGAATTATGCGTGCCTCTCCTAACTTACAGTTAGACTTGTGCTCCTTGAATACAAAGGACACTAAATGCAATCGACGTTTCATGTCACATTAGAAGGCCAACAATTAGGAGTACTTAAAGCATAAACATTATGCACAGTAGCAATTTAGTAACAAATATAAAGGTAAACGTAGAATGAGAAGCCAGACAGAGTATTGGAGCTCGCTTAGACTCACTCGAAAGATATAGTTTGTTCTGGGCACTTGCTCCGATTCAGAGTCGCCAAAAATTTCCCCCTCAGACTCAAAATGAGTAAGTTTTTTCTCCACTGCATTCACTTGAAATCAAACTCGCCAACGTATTGCTGAGACCAACCAACACAGATGCACAGCTTGACCAGAGTCTCGATGAGCCTCAGTGTGTTGCCACATGAGTCTGCTAGCATAATATTTCCTTTCTCAGTGTCACAGCTGTTTGATGCCAATATCTCACATAATGGGTGCTCTACTTTCAATCTTGTTCTTGAAACAAGTGTTACCGGTGCGGTAATATTTGTATTACATACATGGCTCACACGAAATACTGTTATGGATGGATCCGAACAACTTTATCAAGGATTTCCGGTGAAAGAATTCGCACAAGAGGTCATTGCACTGCATTCTTGTGGTCTCATTGACCTGTTGTTTGTTGTTTTTTCGTGTGTAATTGTCTTCTTGCACAGTAGAAACAGGGTTGGAAAAGAATAAACAGGCTGCAAAAACAACACAAGCTGCCACATTTACATGTAATGTGATCGCTGGAATGTGCCCATCTTTGAGCTCAAAATTGTAGTACAGATGTATTCTCTCAGCGTGTGCGAATATATCTTTTAAACTCGCTGCGACGCGAACTGAACATTTTAAACTTCGAGGAACGAACAGACGCATTCTAATGCATTTAACCAGCCTGAACCAAGGTTTTTACTGCAGCGTCCTGCTGTTATGCCGTAAAATCGTCAATTTAGTAGACTTGCAATGCAACGAAATTGAAATCAGTAATTGAAATAAACGTGGCGTATTTTTTCGTTTCAACTTTCACGCCAGCTACTATGGATATTCTGCCAGTTTTTGGACATGTTACGACTTTGCTTCGTACAAAAAAAAAAGTGATATTCGCACAAAATCGATCGACTTTCATGCTTACCTGTGAAAACAGTTGCAGGTTCTGGAGGTTCATTCAGCCATGAACCGTGAGATCTGCAAGCAGGTGTCCAAAATAGTATTCGATGTGAGACATTACTTTGGACACCACACTTGAGATCACGGAGCTGTGGCGGTTGAATATCGTCTCCAGGTCACAAAGTCTATTTGGATAAGCGAGGCGCCGCAGTGTCATACACAAAGCCTCGCGATCTGACACTCGGACGTGCTGCGCACTCATAGCTTCGCCGGGAATGAGCAGGCCAACGATCAGGTCGTCCAAATCGCCTTTGTGGAACCTGAAGTTACGATAAAAGGTGGTTCCATCGATGGCGTCGATATACAACACGCCGTTCTCGTGAAGGTTCCTCCGCGGCTGTGGCTGTAGCAGATACATAATCAGTAGATCGTCGATGTACTTCCACGGTAGATTTTGAGCCAGGAAAGGATCTTGGAGCACACTTTTTGCCATATCGACGACCACTTCTTTGCGAATGCGGCTAGCCGCTTACAGTTCAACCCGAGAGGTTTAGCCAGAGAGGCTTAAAGAATTATGCGGTGGCTCCTTATAGCCTTCTGCACGCAGCCAACTTTAATGGGTTAAATAATTATATAGCACCAAAACACTTGATAACTTTACATGTTAAAAGTTATTATATTTGCGCCGCAGCGCTGGTTAAGTTTTATTTAAAAGAAAACGAATATGTGTGCATCCATGATCATCATCATCGGCGAACGTAAACTTTTACTAACGAACGTAAAGGTTCCCGTATGTGTAGCAAAACGCTGCTAAAACTCGGGCGCCGGTAACACGGTAAACGTAAACCGGTAACACGGTAACGTAAAGAAGTATACGTACAAACTAAAACTCCCTAATATATCTTCGCCCCGCCATGGTGGTATAGTGGTTAAGGTTCTCGGTTGCTGACTCGCAGGCCGCGGGATTGAATCCAGGCGTCGGCGGCTGCATTATTGATGGAGGCGAAAATGCTGAAGCCTGTGTGCCTAGGTTTAGGTGCCCGTAAAGAGCCCCGATTGGTCGAATTTTCTGGAGCCTTTCACTATGGCGCCTCTCCTAATCATATGAAGGTTTTCGGACGTTACACTTCACATTTCAATTATCATTTATTATGTACCTTCACCCCTACTGCTCTTCAGTTAGTGTTTGAGGGGTGTTTTATTTTATTTTATTTACAGCTTCTGTAGGCGTATACTAAAGCCCAACCACGAGGGAATACGAAAAATAGAAGGTTGTACACTGTCACAGCACCTATTTAGTACTTGAACACTAATGTTACGGTACATAAACACTCAACAGAAAGGGGAGTGAGACTGCTAGGTTCCCATAAAAAATAGGACATCAAAATAAAAAAATGCAGATTGCAACATGTCCATGACAGACTGCACTCGCCTGCTACAAAATTAATGGGTTATAAGGAGGATGACTTTTCAAACCACTTCGCTCAGCTCGGTGGCAAATGATTTGCTATCACCGGCTTTGATGCATCCGTACGTGCAATTTTTTTTCGGCAGCGCACCAGCGAAGAAAATGTGATGAACAATCACGTCACGAAATGACCACCATTAACGGTAATCCGGATTGTCGGCTTTAAAAAAACTATTCACAAAAAGACACTTTATTCTCACTCACTACTTCGTAGCGTCTATGGTACATTTTTGCAGAACAACGAGAACAAACTTTTTGGTTGGTATAAACGCCTTACGTACCACATGCTATTTTCTAAAGAGATGTAAAGAGATTTGCACACTTATAGAGTAGAGGTGAAAGAATAAAAAAATAAATCAATAAAATAAATTTTCTTGGTTAGGCTAAATTTTTACCTTGGCCCGTATGCTTCGGCTTCCAGTGTCTTAACATCTATGCCTGCAAAAAGGTAATATATCTGAACAGTATGAACCCATTGTGCGAAACAAATGTAAATAAAAAGAGAACACTCCCTTCAAAGGCTTCATGGGATGGCGGGACGTATTAAAAACACTCTGCAGGACAACAGTTTAAAGCCTAAATGGAAAATTCTATTCAACAGGAAGACTCCGGCTTTGCGAAAATTTCACGCCAAACGAGCCTGCGGGTGGTCGCCCGATGCGCATTTTGAAGGGGCCACTAGAGTGCTGTCGAAAGATAGATAAAAGTCGCCATGCATATGCAGACTGAAAATAGCGCTCAATATCGGGAAAGTCGCCAACATAAAATAAAACTTGATGCTCATTCGTCCCATCGATAACTCCCACGAAAGGTCCTGCATCTGTCAGCTCCGCTGCCCACTCACCATCGGAGTGGGTGATCTCGTGTGCGTTTGAGGGTTGAATTTAATCACCAAACCTAACTTCCCGCCGTCCTCTGCTACGCTTTCCACCCATAGAAAATATGAAAACAAATTTGCGCAACAGAGTTTTTGGTCATGCCATGGATCTTATCGATGAGTGAAGAGATGGAATACATATGGATGGCGGCTGGGCGGGAAGCTCTGATTCGTGTGCGTGTTCTGGATTAACGTCGCCGAAAAGCTTTTAGAAGTTCGTGAGCCTTCTCAGTTCCAGAGAATATGAAAGAATGCAATACATACACAAATCAGGCAACGCTATATGTGTACAGAAGTTGCAACTTCAGGAGCGCGATGTAATCGAACGAACCGCTTTACTTCTTTGGCCCTTGTTAAGAATGTGGGTTTGATGGTGTCCCACCGCTGCTACCACTGTTAGGAATACGCTGTGTTGCAATGGTAGCGGTAGCCGAGAGTGGCGAGCAGTCGAACAGACTTCGCTGAAGCCTTCGCCCAGAGGCGTACTAGGGAGGCAAACGTTTTGTAAAACAAAACAGGTAGCAACGTTCATAGCAGAAGCTTATCGTTTTTACGGAGCCGAGCAGCACGACGATGTCGGCTGGGGCAAAAATGCGCAAGCATCGACCCAGCATGGCCTTAAATAACGTTTTGGTCTTTTTTCTGAGACCAGTTCTCAGGGCTTGGTAGAGGAGGCGCAGCTTTCCCCGGGACTGCACGGTGGCTTGGCGGAGGAGGCGAAGCCTTTGCTGGAACAGCACGTGGCTTGGCGGCGTCTGCGTGGAAGGTGGCGCTGTGATGGAGGGAGGGCGGGAAGAGTTTTTTGGAACTTCGCTCATTTTCTTTGGAAGAAGCGCTCCCGTACGAGGACGATGCCTGGGGCATAACACCCTATATACGTGTGTACGCTTAGAGGCCTCACTGGATTGGGCATACATGATCCTCCTTCAGCAGCCGACGGCGAATGATAGGTCCCTTTTATATCCCCGTATCTTGATCGATTTGCCCACCATGTGACGCGGCTCGGGTACACACTAAGCTAACCTCCGTTCCTTCTTTACACAGAAAAAAAAGTACCGTTCAAAAGAGGAAAACTACGATTTCGCCATATGCTCCAAATCTGCTGTAACGATGCCTGTTTTATTTGCTTCTTCTCCGCCGTTCCTTCTTTTATACCTATTTTCCGAGCATACGTGAGTCCTCATGTAAAGTGTATTCACAGGGATTGGCATAGCTTTATAGAGCTTGTGTGTTGGGGGGAACAGAGGTGGGGGGGGGGGCTTGTCTCCAACGCTACGTCCCAGGCTGACGTTGGCGGCCGTCATGGCATGCCGTATATATATATAAGTTTGCGCGACACTGCACGCTGCGGTGGATTAACTTTATGGGTCGTTCGGTTTTTGTCTTCGTTCTGGTTTTCTGGCTCCCGCGTTCTGCTAAGGCCGCTCACATAGACGCGGGTGCTCGATCGCTCCTGCCTGGTACCGCACTTCATCATGCAGTGTCCCTGGCGCGCTCATCCGCTCTGGCGAGACGGGTTAGACCATCTACGTTCGCTTGACTCAATGTGTACAGAGGGCGCAGTGTTGGTGCATTAATGAGGGATAACGGAGTGGATCGAGCATTAAAGCCACGTGCGGCTTGACAGTGAACCGGATAACAAGCTCAGGGCGGCTGCTCTAATATACAGTCGCTAAAGACAGTGCTTCTTTTTCAAAAAATAGTTTGACGGAGTGTGTCTTCTTTAGAAATTATTTCTTTGCCTTGTTTCCCTGTGTTCAATAACGCTCGACGAAGCTGCTTCGTGACGCGCCATTCGGCTATTCGTTCTTTGTTTCTCAATCCTTTTTTTATTCTGTGTGCTGTAATCATTGAAGACTATACTATTTGGGCTACCTTAAACACCACCTCTGTTAGGACGGCTGCCTTGTACTTGCGCATACGCTCGTTGCTTCGATTTAGCGCCAATGGGAAATTGGCAATTAGGCACTGCCGACATTGAGAGTCACTCAACAGTGAATGCTTTGTTAAGAAGATACCTGCGCTCTTTCTTTACTACTTTGTTTTTTTTAAATGATAGCTGGATTCTCATAGCGTACAAGTAAACTTAGAATGAGCGTTGCACGCATCAGTCACCTCAATTCGCTGCGCAGAATAAAACACTGACGCTTGTTTGAAAGGTCTCGTGTCTATCCCTACAAAAGCGACTGAGTTTTAGTAGATAAAATTTCAGCGGACAGGGAGTTGCTCAGCTCAAAAAGCGGTGGTAGAGATGCCCCACTGCTAGTCTAGTGGAGCGATGTTCGTTCGTTATAATTTTGAGTGAGCCTCGCTGTAATAGTCGCTACACCACGATGACCTCTGTCGAAAGTGTTTTATTTTTGGAGCGAACTTTTTAGTTGTATATTGATTAGAGTTCTTTAGTTTGTCGTTCGTCAGCTCATAATGGGGGCCGATCTCGGAAATGGTGCAATACTGGGTAAGTCTGTGCGGAAGTAATGCCGGCTTCACCTAATGGAATACCAAGCTTACTCGCGTGTCACTAACCCTTTCCCGACGTATTTGTACAGAGAATACTGAGTCAAAGCTTAATGCGTGCGCACCTGACAGCAGCCTGCAAGTGTCTCGTGATAACAATGCATAATTTAGGGCCATTGTTTAGTACCCGTGAGTTAGGTTCCGATGTTGTGATGTTGTTGGTATCGACAGCCCCTTGCTTCGCGTCCACTGCAACATTACAGCTCAAAAACGTATTCTCAGAAGCTCACACACTCTGAGACTGACTCCTCCCCCTTCAAGATTGTTACTGGACAGTCGTTGTTCACGCGAATGACAAATAGAAAAATGCTTTCCTTTCTTCAAGAGAAAATGAGAAAACTAGTACTTACAACTCAACACGCAAAAGTGAAACAAGAATGAATAACGCACAGGTAACTCTACAACTTCAAACACCTGCTCGTTAACACTTACCGGCAAGGTGCCAGCATCGCGGCCCTGAACCTACAACCAAACCTTGCACTGGAACGAAACGCATCACACGTCACACAATTGTACAAGAATGTGAGACACATCTCGACCTCTCTGTGGTTCTTCAAGCACTCTCGTTGGGAGCGACACCTTGTAGCTCAGCATCCCTCATTGATACTGTTCGAACCATTAACAACGCGCCAACAGCACATGTTTAGCCACACTTTATCATGCGCCCTACTAAAAACTACTATTCCATATCAACACATTCCTGTTATTGGTTCATCTGTGGTAACGTACACATATAACAACGTTAAGAAGAAAAAGAACAGAAAATAAAACAGTGTAAGCAGTTGTGCCAGAGTCATATTTGAAATAAAACCAATATAGCATTCAAACAAATGCCTTAAATTCAACACACTACCAGTGATACATAAACCACACTTGCGAACATTGCAACTGAATGTTGTTACTTCATAACACTACCGATTACATACGCTGCATTGAAGTGCAGTCTGAACAACACGCTCAGTTTCCTCAAGAAAAAAAGATTACTTACGACTGATGAACTACCTGAACTAGCGAGATTTTGCCCTCACCCGGCTGGCTGACGTCGACGAGTTCAAATACAGCCAAGATAAATAATATACACAACAGCCTTCGCGGGTGCCTGAGATGCGTTTATGCACGCCCGCTCTGCCGTCAATTAACGGAAGCTCATATGGTGGACCTTACATGTACCACACTGACACCTTACCTCAGAATCCAGCAACAAACAATCGAATTGGCTCCTAAATCACTTGCTCGCTTTTTTTTGAGAATGTGCAACACACGCGCTGTCATGGGCCTATTCGACCATTGCGGGTAAACAAGGCGTCATAAAAAAACTGACAAGGGAAAAAAAAATAAAATACAAGCACTGAATAAATGAAAAGCACAAGATACTTGGGCATCACATATTGCAGGTGTTCTTTGCCTCCCAGTGACTTCCCGTTACGAAGCATTTTACTCTCAGGGACCGAATCGCCCAGCCTGTTCTTGACCTGATGCCATGCATTCGCTACCAATTAAGCGACCATTTGCTCTTCCGCAAAAAACCTTTCAGAAGATAGTCTAATGAACTCGAGTTTTTCCCTTCCCCCAACCTGTAGCGGACCTTCGGTGATGCAAACCATTCTGACACCCTTTCTTCGATCCTCTGACTGTGATTCAACCTTCCCGTGCTCAGTTATGTTGCTACTTTGACCAACCCCGTTCCGATCCCCCACAACTGCAGCGACCTCGTATTACGCGTCCTCGTTAGTACGTTTGTTCATGTCCTCCCCTATGGCAGCGCGCGCTGCCTCACTAGCGCTGGTGTGGCCAATGGAATGTACAGTTTCTCTCGCACCTTGTTTCGGTGGCTCCCTCACTATTTCATACTCGCGACCTGTGTGGTGACGCCCCACCTCCTTCACAGCGAAACGAAGATTTTCATAGCCATCTCGAGTAAGTAGCAGGTCTGCGCTTTCAGTCAATTCTGGGGTCAATGCACAGAGCAGCAGCATGCGCTGCTTTTCACCCTTCACAGCACACAATAGGCCGAGCAGGACATACATAGGTTCCACAATAATCATTCGGCCAAACGCACCCCTGAGACTGACGTGCCCGCAACTCAGTTTTTGGATTTCGGCTGGTGCTTCAGTTGCCCTTATCACGGTAATTTCTGCACTAGAGTCGGTGCGAGCTCTGCGTAGACTTTTCTTGACAAATATATGCACTCCTGTGTTCCCGAGATGCGTAGTACAATGTCAGTGTTTCTCAAAGTACGTTCTTTTACGTGTGTATACTCACGTAAACACTACCATGGTGGCTATTGGAAAGCACGGTGGGCGTAGTGAAAACAAAAGCATATCGCAGTGGCAGTCGTTACAGGCAGCAGTTTCTTGTGTTTAATAAATGTGCAAATTTTAGTTGCAGGTGCAGATCTCGTCTATGTCGTGTACGGGAGACACAAAATTGAAGTTGAACCATCAGTTCCTATACTAACTAGCTGTTTAACGCGCAAGTTTTGACATGTTGGTATGGCGCAGGGGTTAGTATCTTCGAATGAGAATCCGCAGGTTGCACGTTCGAATCTTTGTTGTGGCCTGTTTTCTTTACATTGTTTTCTATACAATTCTTTTTATGTTCTGTGGCAGCTCGCCACGGTGATTCTGACGCAATTTCGCGCTCAAGCGTTGCTGGCACTGCAGGATCCACCATATTCTACCATAAACCATGGTGGACGTTTTTCAGCATTCACCCACTACTTTAATTTACTGTAATGGTGGGTGATGGTTTACACCATGCCCAATATTCTTTTTTCAATAGTGTCAATTTTTATGGCTAAACAAAAGTTTCTTTGTCTCGCACACGAATGCGATGCTGCGTCTTGCAATCTCGCTGAAAATGTCCCGGCTTTCCGCTAGCGAAGCCCAGCATGCCGTCAAGGCGTAAGCCGACCACGCAGAGAATATGCCGCACTTGTTTTGCTATAGCATTGGTATAGCTTGTCAATCTGTGCAACGTGCTCTCCTCAAATTTTGCCGTCAGCTCGGCCACCTCTTTCACGTGCAGCCAACCTTGGATTTCACCCTGAGTAACAAAAGACCTAATTTCAGGTGGCATGAGTTGTTTTAGTCTATCCGCTATAAGTAGAGCCAGCAACTGATTGAATGAACTTGCTTCTCGGCTGCTTAATTGAACATCGTTTCCAATCTTGAAGCAGTGACACCACGACTCTCCTGCATCCTTTTTTATATCTAAGAACCCCCTGCAGTACTCAGCTGGGATAATACTAAGCTCTTCAAGCACCTTCTTCTTCAGTACTCCATAGGATAGTGAGCCACTGACCGACTGGCCAATCAAGGACGTCCTCATCGCGTTACCTAGGAAATGCAGTATTAGAGCGCCCACGCTGCATTTCCTCGGAAATTCCCAGGGTACTCAAGGAGGCGTCAACGTTTTTAAACCGTGCCAGAATCATGGTTTCATTCGTAGGCATGGGGGCGAGGACGGCTCTCAACTCCTTCGCGTATCCCACTATCGCTATCGTTCTTCTTAGTACCGGGGCAGCACCTGGTAACGCGCATGAAGACTCTAACTTATCTATTTCAAGCTTAAGCTTGAGAGCTTCAATCCGTAGTTTTAGCGCATTGGTGCCACTCGAATACGCTGTGCCAACACCACCATCTGAGCTGTTCTCCGTGTCGTTCATATTTCTTGACTCCTAGAGAATGCCAGAACGCAAATGCATTTACAACACAACCATCACAAGAGAGCTCGATACGTATGTGACCATGCGAAGTGGCACTTTCCATCTGTTGCTCTTGTCGCTGCTTGAATTGATGTGCTCAGAAGTTTCTTATATCTATTACTGTCAACACTTCCGATGATGCCAAAGCTCGATGCGATATTGAAATAAAATAACAGAGGTAAAAAATGCACCACACAGTTACAACACTGCAGCAACGTTCCGGTGTTTTCTGCGCTCCACGTCGTAGCGCTATCGACCCCAAAGACTTTCCTCTTGCCGCTTTCGTCCGAACGAGGCCTCCCTTACCGAAGCGCTCATCCCGTGACTGTCGGCACCTGCCTCTTGCAGACGCTCTCTTTCCGTACTCCTTCAATAATTTGTACGACCGCAACCCTGGCCGTAGACTTCTTCAGGCTCGCTCCGAGAGTTTTGAACATATTCCAACGGCCTCGGAAGCCATCCATGTTTCGCGCCTCTTTCGCTGGCGCACCAACGCCTTCAAAGTCGGCCGAGTCGCGGTGATGACGTAGCAGCTCACCTTCACCAAGGCTCCGGCGTCTTCCTCGCTGTGAGCTCTGTCATTCCTGTCGACTTTGCCAGTTAGATTCCGATGTTGTGATCTTGTTGGTATCGACAGCCACTTGGTGTTCCAAGTGCACGCTGGCAACGCGAAGAAAGAGCCAGAGTCTGGTGGAAGGCAGCGTTTGTTGCATGACCGTCCGCTCGGGCCGCGCCCAACAAACTCCCCGTTCCGTCTTCAACCGTGCATTCCCGCTCAGTCGAAAAACAATCGTGAACAAAAGCAGTGTATGTGCTTCCCCTGTTCCTTTCTATCAGTCAAGAGAAAAGGAATTCTCGGGACGCTCTCTTTCGAGCGCCCCACTCACGTTGGCCATTATCACCAACGGACCCTAAACTGATCTCGCGCTTGTGCTTCTCGGTCGGGTCACCCACAAGACCCAGACCACGGCTCTCACCTGGCCGCCCCGAAGTTGGCTGCGGTGGGTTTGCTTCTCCTGCACAAACTCTCAAAGCAATAATTTGGAAACTGTCACCGTCTTCAAGCCACCTCTACCGACGACTCCCGGTGGCGTTGGCTCCTCGGACAGCGTCCGATGCAACCTTACACCTCGAAACCTATTCTCAGAAGCTTATACACTCTGAGACTGACTCCGTGTTTTCTTTCTCAGTGTGCAAGAACGAAAATAACAAGAAACATGGGCAATATCAAGACCTGTTTAGTCTTTAACACCGCCCCAAAATTAAAACTTTAGAACTTGAATCTTGAAGGCCATTTCACCACCACCTCTTATAGCAGTGTTGTACTGCCGTACCACGCATGTGACCGAGAATCATCCTTATTCGCGAGGAATGGTAAGCATGGCCACTTCTGCGCGATAGTGAACGCTTCAGCTCCCGCCATATTCATCCTGCAAGAGCACATTGCAGGATGTCGTCTGTGATAAACACGAATGCCCGCATCGCGCACGTTTCCAGGCCCGCGGTTAGTAATTGTGCGCGATCGGCACATTCACCTCGTAGCACTCGTGATTTTATGCAGTGGCACGTTTATAGGGGAAGCACCATTACCGGTGGTGGCGGTGAGCGAATGTCACTGTATGCTACTGAGGAAAATGAGAGAACTAGCCTATTTCAGGTATTCCTACTGAACGTTTCGCCATCTCTGCACAGTAACCAGCGCCTAACAGAATAAAGCTGAGACCAAATGTAACGAGTAGATTTGAAGTGAGAATCATTTCTCGCATTCGTCACAAAAAAAAAGCAGAGCCATTTGCCCTGAGGAACACAAATATTTTACGTGTGATAAGCTCGACGTTTTTTTTCGGTCACAGTTGATTGCTTCGTTGCTTCCTGACAGCTACCTTGTTTAGCTTAGCAGCTTGTCTCTTCTCATTGTGACAAATTCAGTTATTTAGCTCACCCTTTAGACTCTAGAACCTCATGTTTTCTCATTATTATGACTAAAATAAATCACTGTCAGTCGTGCGCGCAGACTTTTCTTTCTGGTTGGCTTAACAATAGCTCTTTGAAACGTCATCTATGACGAACTCTCTGCAAATGTGTCATGTCCCTATGATATTTCAAGCCGCTCTACATACTGCTACAAAAACAGTGCCGTATTACGTTAATTTATGTGTGCTACAGTAACTAATCCTAATTATCTGTACAATAATAGAACAATTTTTCTGATCTCATTCATGCTCTAAATTAGCATATGTATATTTATTTCAGGATAGCAATATAGTGCAAAATTATGATTGCTTGTGTCCATCTTGAGCAAAGAAAACTGCTTTTCACGTGGCTCGCGGGAAGTGGCTTGTTGAACGGCATGTCGAACATGGTAGTGCCTTCAGCAAAGAATGATATACTAGAGCTCTCTGAAAGTTATAGTTAAAAGAAGGCAGTTTTAATATTCATTATACGGAATTCCTTCAGTGTATTTCGCTTTTTCATAGTCTTATAGCAGATGCGAATAGCCAAAGACAAGCGATGTACACAATTACGTGCATAGCCTGGAAAGGGTTAGATCACGTATGCACAAGCAAATAGGTGTATGGTGGAGCGGCTACCATGCCGATATTATCAGCGGCGCCAGTTTATGGTGACTCCCATTGCCACACGCAAACGCGTGTGTGAAATGCAAGCACCCTCCTTTACTCTCCGCAATATATGAAGCTTCTCTCATCAGCGACATCCTTGTTCCGTCATCTTTGCGTTGGCTAGCAAAAATGCTTTCAACATTTACTTGCATCACTCGCTCGCAGTTTCCGTACGTGTCCAGTGAGACAAGTTGTGCGTCTTCTTCCGCATTTTTAAATGCGAATGCATTTCTTAGTCGGCCTCTGTCAGGCCTCCGGGATTGTCCACGGTGGTGCCTGCGTGCCGGCAGGGGTTATCTCTCTCCTCTCACTCCCTCTCCCGTAGCAACATCTGCAGACGCGCGCGCTTATTCTCGCCCTGAGCAATTGGAACATGTGGTGCGAGATAGTGTGGTGGTGGTGGTAGCGGTTAGAAGGCGAAGAAAGCATGCAGGTAATGTGCTTCATCGCTCTTTTCTAACCATTTGCTCTCTCTCGCTCCTGCGCCTCCCTCTAGACTGTTCACTGGCTGGGTGCCTCTCAAGAACACTAGGAAATGTGTGCTCGAGACAACGAAATAGAGTTAATATACAGACTATAGAGGAAAAGCTCCCCATAGGGTCGATGCAATAAACCTATAACCGCTCGGGTGCCGTCATGATGGAACGACACTCGGCTCTTGCGTGACGTTCAGCCCTTGCCACCGTATGCTGCAATACTCATTGCCATTTTTCTGTTTCGCGGATCTCTGTTACATCACACTAAGAGACTGTCACATGAAGTGGAATTTTTCTGTTACATCACACTAAGAGACTGTCACATGAAGTGGAATTTTTCACTCAAGGCAGCGACAAGCACGGACAACGAGGTGTAGTATACAACTCGCCCGGCACGTAAGCAAGCCGGCGCAACAGGCGCCACACGCTGCACCGCCACGCTCTGGATGCTACTAGGAGGGCGGCGCCACATACTAAACCAACCTGCAAACCGCCCGTTTCGTGCGCGGTATATTGCACAAATAGCCGTTTTTTTATTCCTACACGCAATTGATACTAACGTGATACAACTTAAGTTCGTTTACACTACGTGTACACGTTTCTTTGCGATTTTTATTGTGAAAACTTGATTGTTTCAAATGTCTAAATTTAGCGCTTTAAAATTATTGTAATGGCAACATCGACAACATTATAAAATTGATGGATATGTGGCTTCTAACGTCCCAAAACCACCATATGATTATGAGAGATGCCGTAGTAGAGGGCTCCGTAAATTTTCACCACCTGGGGTTCCTTAACATGCACACAAATCTCAATACCCGGGCCTACAACGTTTCCGCCTCCATCAGAAATGCAGCCGCCACAGCCGGGATTTGATCCCGCGACCTGCGGGTTCGCAGCCGAGTACCTTAGCCACTAGACCACCGCGGCGGGGCGACAACGTTCCAAAATGTCTGAGCTTTCGTGGTTACAGCTGTTCTGGCCCAGCTTTGCCTCTAGAGTCAACATAATAGCTCGGTGGACGCCGGTGTGAAAAGCCATAGCCGCGCCGAGAACGCTGTGTCTTTTGGTGACTTCATTGTATTTTTTCCGCTCTAGTACGCTAGGTACTAGAGCGGGAAACGCATACCGCGTTTCTTGCGACAGAACAATGCCACGTGTGGTGAGTGACGCTAATGACTGCTCGGTGTAAGAAAAAAAAAGAAAACTTTATTCTTCTAACGCTGGGTTCTCACGTGTAAAACGCCGTTATGGACGCTACGCAATGCATTGGCATTTCCTCACGTTTCTCTTCGGGGATATTGGAGAATTTTTTTATTCTGTTTTAAAATTGACACGGATAATTCATCGATGAGACCCTTAGTGCTTGTATATGAAGTGGTACGCAATGGCATCATTTGGGCGTCTTTAGTTCCCAACCGAAATAAAAAAATATTATTCTGCGGGATGATGGAATTGCATTAAGAGGCCTGGCGTGCGGCCTCACCGGTGACCACCGCCGGTAACGCAATTCCTCACCAGAGAAAGATTGGCCACCCTACTGAAGTATCTTCCCACTACCTCCGACATGCATACGTCAATTAACACACGGCACTCATTCTCCAGTGGCTGTGGAGCAGCTGACCACGGCGGCGGTTAGATCTGCAACGCAGCAGGGGGTGCTAAGAACCTATGGGTCCGGACAGGCTGTCATTGAAACCTGAACTTGGCAATATTTAACGCTAGAACCTTATCTAGTGAGGCAAGTCTAGCTGTTCTATTCAAGGAGCTAGAGCGTGTTAATGAAGATTTAATAGAGCTAAGTGAGTTTAGGAGGGCAGATGAGGCCTATACAGTGCTACAGAATTGGCACGTCCTTTGCTATCGTGGTTAGGCTGACAGAAGTGAACTCAGCGGGGGGTTTCTTATCCACAAAATTATAGCTGATAACTTAGATGAACACTATACCAGTATTAAAAGGTAGGTATCGCAATTAAACTCAATAAGGGGTAATATATGAAGGTGGTACAAGCTTACGCACCTACATCCAGCCATGATGACGCGCTATTTGATAGCTTCTATGAGGAAGTGGAATCAGCAATGAGTTGGGTAAAACACAGTATACAATACTGATGGGCGACTTCATTGCTAAGGTAGGGAAGAAACAGGCCGGAGACCAGGCAGTAGGAGATTATGGCACTAGGAATAGAAATGCCCGAGGGGAGTTATTAGTAGAACTCGAAGAGCGCAATAATTTACGAATCTTGAATACCTTCTACCAAACACGAAGAAGCTGCAAGTGAACACGAAGGAGCTCTAATGGTCAAAGTAAGAACGAAATAAACTTTATATTGAGCTGACACCCAGGCATTGTGCACGATGTGGAAATGCTAGGCAAGCTACGATGCATGACCATGAAACGGTAAGGTCTCGAATTCACCTTGACTTGAAGAAAGAATGACCAAAACTGATGTGCAAGAAGCCAATCAATGAGCTAGCACTGAGAGGGAAAACACAGAAATCCAGAGTCTCACTTCAGAACAGATACTCCGTTTTTATTTAGAAAACCGGCCTAATGTTTACACAATGAATAAAATCTGATGAGTATCTATGCGGATTGTACAGTATAAGTTGGAGATATGGTAGTTAGACAGGACACTGCTAAGCTGTTCCAGGAGACAAATAATCTCATTAAGAAAGGTCAAGACATCGAAGACTCAAACTCAAGAGGCATAATAGAACTGGCAGAGCTTTCGAAGTTGATTACTAAGCGTTAGGTATCCCATGTAAGAAGGTATAATGGGGAGAGAACTGAACTCGCCCTAAAGAACGGAGGAAGCGTCCAAGTGGTGAAGAAACTTGGGATAGACAAAACCAGATGACTGCACTAAGAGACAAGGAAGGCAAAGTAACTACCAATATGGATAGGATAGTTAGAATAGCAGAAGAGTTTGAGGTTACAGGGATCTGTACAGTGGCCGGAACAACGCCGACCATAATGAAAGAACTAGCAGTAACCCGTATGACACCCCTCCAGTAATGATGGAAAAAGTCGGAAAAGCTTTGGAGAGCATGTAAAGAGGCAAAGCTGCTGATGACGATAAGGTAACAGCAGATCTGCTGAAAGATTGAGGGCAGATTGTGTTACAAAAACTGTCTTCTGACGTATGGGTACCGAAATCTTTTAAAAAATGCTAGCATCATCTTAATACTTGTAATAATACACAGTACTAGGCTGGGGTGTCAGCCATCTTCTTTATTTCTAACCTCTTCTTCCTCCTCGTCTCCCTCCGACCCTGCCTCAAGTCCACGTACACTCCCCCTCTTTGAAGACTCATCCCTCCTGGGGTGATACTTGAAAACTTTTCCAATGGTCGCAAACTCCAGCACACCATCATCGTTGGTGTAACCGACCCTTTTGAAAACGCCATGTGGCACTGCGATCTGCACCACGCGATAAGGTCCCATGTACACCTGCTTTGTGCTGGGAAGGCCTTTTCTGACAAGCACCAGATCGTTCAGTTGTATCTGAGGTATCCGCGTGTTGTGGCGATGGTCAAAGTTCCCCTTCATACTTTCCCGGTATCGCTGGTAGGCTTCCGAAGGTTTTCGTTTTTCGCACAATTGCAGGCGGTCTGCAATGCAAAGTTCTTGATCAGCAGGAAGCACTGGTACCTTTCCGAACGCTGCAAAATATGGACTACAGCCGATGCTCGCAGTGTGCGACCGATTGTGATGAGCGACAGCTGCCTCCAAGCAGCACTTCCATCCACCCTGAAAACCTGGATACATTGAAATGAACTGCTTCAAATCCCAAATGATTCTTTCAGTCATGCCATTTCCTGCAGGATGGTACGGAGCGCAGCGTCGCAATACAACTCCTCGTTCCTTCGCCCAATCTTGCAAACGCTGACTGAGAAACGCTGGCCCATTGTCTGATATTACTATTTTTGTATTCTTGAACATCTCTCGACTGAAAAGAGCGATCACATTATTTGCGTCTTCCCTTCCCGGCCGTGCAGCCACTATTCTTGTGCACTGGTCTACTGCCACTAGGAAAGACTGCGTTCTTCTTACTCCTGCAGCCTTCTTTTTGAGCTCTGCGAAATCCAGATGAATGACTTCAAATGGTACGTCGGAATGTTGAGGCAAAACCATCTCGTCTGTTCTCTGAAGGTACTTGGCTTTGTGAACTTGACATTGATGACAAGACTGAGCATACCATTGAACGTCCTCTTTCATGTGTTTCCACTGGAAACGCGGACGAATCTTGTAATATGTCCTCCAAAAGCCATCATGTCCACCTGAGTGCGGGGAGTCGTGATAGAGCTCCAAAATTCGAGGCACCATTGTTTCTGGGACTGTGAGCTTTCCGTTATGGAACTTAAGTTCTTCAGCTCCCTCCCACAACAATGTTGCATTGACAAAGGATATTGGTGTTGCAGTAGGTCTCCAGCTTGCAAGCGGGCTTCGTTCCTCAGCTGGTGCGGCCCCGGTATTCCTTGCAGCAGGTGTCATGGGTTGACGCTGGGTTCCTAGGTCCTGGAGGTAGAGGTTTCGCATTCCCTGCAGAAGTTCTTCGACCGTCTTGGGTCCTCGCATTTGTATTCGCTTCTGGAGGTCCGGACTTAAACCATGAATGATAAGCGGAACCACAGACGTCTCAGGCAAAGATGAGTCCGCCAGCTGTAGCAAGCGCCTTTTCTCATAAAAATAGCTGAGTGCAGATCCAGACCTGTATTTGAACGTGATTGCTTTGTCCCATAGCAACACCTTGTTCTCGCTGAAGGAGCTCAGAAAGCTTGCTTTCCACTCTGTCCATGGTTTGTTGCTGTGAGCGTTGAGACGCCATTCGTACCAACTCTTTGCTATGCCCGATAGGAATAGTCGCTTGTTTTTCACTTTATCTTCGTCGCTGTGCCAGTAGTTTTCATTGCATGCATACTCGTAAAACGTGAGCCAGGACTCGGGACTACTAGACTCTCCGTCAAACATGTCTGGCTTCACTTGTTTGTGACTCGGTCTGCTTAATCTTTCCGTCGCGTTTACAAGCAAGCGCAATAAATCATTTTGCTGCCTATTCTGTTCTTGGTGCAGTTCAAGAAACTTGTTGATCAGCTCGATGGAACTGTCAGGCGAAGCAGCGGTAGCAGGCTTCGCGTCGTTTCTTACTGGAGTCAGCACGAAATTCTCATAATCCTGAAGTTTCATGTTGATCCTCACCGTTCTTTTAGCAGGTAAATGGTCTGGAGTGAGCTTCATTTTAGTGCTTATATAGGAAACAAATACGTCAGTGCTCACTGCTTCCGGAAGAGCTAGTTCCTTTTCATCTTGAGGCGTTGCGGTCAAGATCCGGATGCCACCGCGTTGATTTGCTCCATTGCTGAAGTCCACCCACATCTTGAATGTCCGCACAGAAAGTATACGCGGCTGCGCCAATTTGTAATAATACACAGTACTAGGCTGGGGTGTCAGCCATCTTCTTTATTTCTAACCTCGTCTTCCTCCTCGTCTCCCTCCAACCCTGCCTCAAGTCCACGTACAATACTTAAGAAAGAAGATGTAAATTAAGAACTTGAAGAAATACAGACTGATTAGCTTGCTCTGCGTCGTATACAACTTATCAACAAAAGAGGTAATTGCTAACATAATTAAGAACACATTAGCAATCAATACCACCAAAATAACAAGCAAGATTCTGAACAGGCTACTCAACCATCGACCACATTCATACTATCAATCAGGTAATAGAGGAATGCTCAGAATACAGCCAACCACTATACATAGCATTCATAAATTACGAAAAGGCATTTGACTCATTAAAAATACCAGCAGTCATGCAGACACTGCGGAATCATGATGTCGAGAAAGCATATAAAAATATCATGGAAGAAATTCATGGAGGATCAACTGCCGCCATAGGGCTGTGTAAAGAAAGCGACTGAATACCTATCAAGAAGGGTGTAAGATAAGGGATACAATCTCCCCAATACAATTTGCCGCATGCTTACAGCAGGTTTTTAGAGGGCTGGATTGGGAAGGGTTAGTAATAAGAGTTAATGAGTATCTTAGTAACCTGCGCTTCGTGGATGACATCGCATTCCTGAGTAATTAGGGGGACAAATCGCAACCTATGATTACTGAATTAGACAAAGAGAACAGAAATGTAGGTCTTAAATTATTCTGCAGAATATGACAGTAGTGTACAAAAACCTTGGAAGAAAACAGCGGTTCGAGATAGACTTGAAGTCGTAAAACACTACGTCTACTTCGGACAGGTAATAACCGTGGAGCCGATCCACGAGATTAACTGAAAGATTATGAACGGGTTAGAGTAGACTCGGCAATCATTCTGATATCATTAATGGTAAATTGTCACTATCTCCCAAGAGGAAGGCTTATAACAGCAGCATCTTGCCAGTACATACCTACAGAGCAGAAACCTGGATGCTTACTAAGAGGGTTAGACTTAAATTGAGGACAACGCAGTGAGCGATGGGAAAGAAAAGTATAGATGTAAACTTAATAGACAAGAAGAAAGCAGAGTGGATCAGGGAAAAAACCGGGCTCCAGGATAAAATTGTTGAAGTCAAGATAAAATGGACTTGGGCCGGGCATGTAGCGCGTAGTTATGATAACATCTGACCGAGTACACTGGCGGATCATGGAAGAGGCCTTTGTCCTGCAGTGGACGTAGTCAGGCTGAAGAAGAATGTATTATGCCGTTATAACACGGCTCCATAGCTTCTCTCCATGTCGAGATGGCATCAATCCGAGGGCAAAACTTTTGCATATTTGTTTTAGAACAGGGCGTAAAGTGTCAGAATCGCGTGCCAATCATTCAAGGCAACGGGTCGAGCATGAGCGAAATAATGTGTGTTCATTGATATAGTTCGTTGCGGTGAAGGAAACAACATCGCGAACCAGATCAACCACACTGCACTCATCTGCCGTTACACTATGTGAACTCTTTGGTACAGGCTATGCGGCTGCAGTCCTTTGCTGTGCTTGAGGAGCTTTTACGCTTAGGTGATGAACAGCTGTCTGCCACTGCGTTATTATTTATCCACTGTGTTGTATTTATCGGTGACGGCACATGACATGCTGGGTGCTGCTGGTGTCTGCAGGGGACCACCGAGCACTTTTCCAGCAGGCGATGCGCCAATGGGAGAACCATACGTGCATAAAGTTCGTGGAGCGTGGAATGGAGCACCAGCACTACATCGTCTTCACCGAGAGGCCCTGCGGGTGAGTTCAAGCCCCAATGGGGGAACGTGGGAGGGTTCGTGGCGTGGAATAATAATACTAATAATCATAGTTTTAAATCTAGAATGAATTCGTTGTACAACGTGACATTTCACAGAGAAGGGAAAATGAAAGAGACATAACATTTAGCGGACCCACTTCGCATGTCCTTATAGGCGCCCTGCAACACTTTTTCAGGTAGTCATGCAATGTATTCACTAAATGAGTCTATAACTTCACGAATTGACCACCCAAAATTTTTCGATTGGTACCTTACGATCGAGTGGAGATACAAAAAGATTCGTCGCACGCTACAATTGCATTCTCTCTTCACTCGCCCAGTGGAAAGCGCTGAAAGCTAAAAAAAGAGGGATTGCATAGGGGAAGAAAATACGTCACGCGCGCTTCGTCACCTTGTGCACTTTTTTTTCTTTTTTTTAGAATACGCGCGTGCAAATGGCGGCCTCCCGCTGCGGCCCCAGTAATAACCGAGCACACTAGCTCAGCCAGTGGTTCATACAATGGCGGTGGCAAGTGATTTTTGGGCTTGTGGTGTTATTTGCCGAGAGAAGAGAAAGCAATTTTTGCTAACTTTGAGAGTTTATTGCAATTTCCAGGCTGAATGCGGTGCTTGCTTAATTGATTCACGTGTTTTTGGAAGGCGTCTTGACTATATACCGATCGACAGAGTTTTCTGACTGCGCTCAAAGTGTGTTCATGGGCCCTTTTAGTTCTCATTAACCAACCATGCTTCGCTTGGACAACTGAAGCAAGCCGCTAAGAAAGCAACGTCTATGCGTGTAACAGTGGTCGTTTTGAATACTCCGAAGGTGCATGCCAGAGCAAGTACAACTATGAAGTTCCCACAATGTCATAATTCGTCATTTTACGAATTCGTGACGCACCCACTAAGCGTCCGTAAGGTAACGCGTGCACCTGCGCGGCTACTGGCTGTGTTGATGTTATTGCTGCTGTTGTTCATTAAATGTGCTGAGTGCTTTGTAAATCGCGAGCCTTGAAACCATCTGCACATTGCGCATTTCAGATGTATTGACATGTGGCGCGATTCTCTACACTCCCGCCACCCAATATTACATGTGCTAACGCTATTCATAGCACTACATGAAGCCTGTATAGTTTTGTTTTCCGGAATAGTTTCAAGTGAAGTTGCGGCTCTGTCGGAAAACACCCTCTCTCCACGCAGAATCCTTGGGCTTGATTCTGGCCCGTAGCCACTATCTTTTTACTTGCATTAATCGCGATTTTTACCTGTCACCCCAATAAAGCCGGCACTGACGCCTACAAAGACACCGCAGTTTCTGTGGCGTGGTCGCTTACTGCAAACCAGTTTCTTTAACGCTGTCGCGTTAAAATACCCAAACATTATTCCCAATACTGAATTTATCATGTCTGCAGAGGCAAGTTTGAGACACAGTGCTTGTACATGGCGTGAAAGTTTTACTTTGCTTTTGTCCTCAGATAAACTTACTGTATACCTATATCTGTTTTTTTTTTCAAGGCAGTGCTATAATAAACTGGATGTCGTATAGCTTTATTATCTTAAGCCTGCTCAAAAATGGACAACAATAAATGACTCCTACGTTAGTAAACGCAAACGTTGCTCATTTCTATGTCTCGACATCAATAGGGCGGCAAAACTCAAGCACAGTTGCGAGAAAATCTTATCCCATTGATATACCCTCATGGTCATTAGAAGATCACTAATGGTTGTGCGAAAATTGAAGTATAAATTACGCGTTATCAAATCCCGCCAGTGTAATATAAATGATTTCCTCATAACATTTGATACCATACCTCTTTTACATTCACGGGGTAGTACCAGCTTCGGTATGCTCCTAATGATGATTTGAATATTAGGACAAGTATTTCAACATGCACATGCCAGCCCCACCACAATGGTCTAGTGGTTATAGCGCTGCACTGCTAATCTCAAGGTCGCTGGGTTGAATCCCGGCTGCGGCAGCGGCAGTTTCGATAGAGGCGAAAGTGCTCGAGGCCCATGTACTTAAATTTACGTGATCGTCGAAGAACCTCAGGTGATCGAAACTTCCGGAACACTCTCCTGCGGCGTCTCTCATAATCATAATATGGTTTTGGGACGCTAAACCACAAATATCATTATTTAACATACACCTGCAGATATTACCCAGCCATGTACGTATAATGGAGATGAAAACGTGACCAGCGTGGCATAAACATTTCCTGGTGTTCCGCATTTCTTTTTAAGCAGCTCTAGCCTGGATGGTGATAAAAAGCTATTAGAGTCATCCATGATACAATCTCGAACAATTCTAGAATATTTTTGACGCACCTTGACGCACCGACATGGGAGACCTTAGCCTGGCCCATTAATCTGCCGGACAACTAATAAAGGCTTTCCATCTATCCAAGGCCAGAGTGGCATGGAAACACCATGCCATGCTCTTCGCGCTTATTTCCATCCCCCTGTTTAGTGTAAAAGCCGTGTCTCGTTGCACTCTCTATGCCCATACATATTATCATTATCAGAAGTACATGTTTTCATAATCTCATAAACTGCTCAACACTAAGTTCAATCTTTTTTTTTGCGCAGGAATTTTCTCATGACGAACTCTAGAATCTATTTTTTCATATCAATTTAAATATTGAAAGTCTCTAATTTATTTAACATAGAATAAAACAGCAACATGCTGATTACAAGGCAACCAAATGCTATCCACAGATGACGCGCTGATAAATGCAGTATGACATGATCCAATTAAATTTAATCATTGAGATGATCTTGCGCAACCTCCACGACACGTCAATCAACTACCTCACCGAAGTCATCAACGAGGCATGGAAGAGCGGCGAGGTCCCCAACCTTTGGAAGGTCGCACGCACCATGCTCATTCCCAAGCCGGGGAGGCCACCCAACTTGGACAACATGCGCCCCATTTCGCCCACATCCTGCGTGGGAAAGGTAGCTATGCATGTGTTACTTAATAGGTTGACTCGGTACCTGGAAGAAAATGGGCTACACCCGCACACCACGATTGGTTTTCAGGCCAAGCTTTCGACGCAAGACGCTATGAAGCTGCTCAATCACCAAGTCATTGACTGCAACAGTCGAGAAGTGCGGGCCATTCTCGGCCTCGACTTAGAGAAAGCCTTCGACAATGTTACTCACTCTTTTGTGTTGCGGTCGAATGCCGAGCTCGGCCCCGGAGTAAGATTCTACGAATATTTCAAATCGTTCTCAATCCAGTAGGAGAGCCACCCTCCGAGTGGGAGACCTCGTCTCAGAGGAGATCGAGCTGGGCTCGCGCGGTACGCCACAGGAGTCAGTCATATCGCCCACCCTGTTCAACCTTGTGATAGTTGGGATGTCCAAGAGGCTCTCATGAATCGAGGGCATTAACCACACAATTTATGCGGACGATATTACCATTTTGTGCATAGGTGGCAGCGACGGGCAAGTTGAGCGCTCCCTGCAGGAAGCCATAACCAACACGGAAGACTGCTTTCGTCCCACAGGCCTGAGATGTTCGCCAAACAAATCCGAGCTCCTCTTCTACCAACTCACTAGGCGAGTGTCCAAGACAAAAAACTGGCAGCCGATCTAGAAGAGTGATATCACGGTCTACACCAGAGACGGTGGCGCAATACCCAGATTCGACTCCATTCGGGTCTTTGGCATGACCACCGAGTCCAATGGTTTTAACGGCAATACTATGCTCAAGCTCGCCGCGAGACGGACGACGCGGTTCGGCTGGTTCGGCGGGTGGCCAACCGTCGCCAAGGCCTCAAGGAAGACAATGTGATCTTCCTAGTCAATTCCTTTGTGCTCTGCCACTTTTCACATATCGCGCCACGCACAATTGGCAGCGTACCGAGCGTGACAAGATCAACGTCTTGCTCAGAAAGATTACCAAGCGGGCCACCGGTATACCGATCAGGACGCTCACTGAGCACCTGCTCCAGCTCGGAGTACACAATACGTTGGAGGAGATAGCCGAAGCGAAGGAGCGGGCCCAGCTCGCCAACCTTTCAAGCTCGCTGACCGGCAGACATATACACCAAGAGCTTGGTCACTCTCCTGCTGAAGTGGAGGAGAAGATGAGATAGGTGCCCCGTGAGATTTGCGACATCATCACCGTGGCACCGATACCAAGGAATGTGAATCCCAAGCACAATCGTGGTAGGCGACGGGCTAGAGTTGGCACTCTTCTCAAGCAGGTCCATAGTAAGGAGCGTGGCGTCAGCTTTGTCGACACGGCAGCGTACCGCGGGAGTCGCGCCTTCTCCGCAGCTGTCGTCGACTTCAAACAGCAAATCACCAACTACGCATTGGTTCACACCGACGATCCGACGATTGTCAAGCAAGTGGCCATCGCTCTTGGCATCCTGGATGGTGCAAGCGAGGTAATATATAGACTCCGTGCGCTGAGACTGGCGCACCGCCACGCGGCCGTCAGAGAAGACAAACGTTAAGAGCCCGAGCAGAACGAAACACTTCTCAACGTTCGCTAGCACGTAGTTCATCTGAATTATGAACTGCGGCGTTGTCGAGTGTACCAACAGCTACACGCCGCGTCCTGCGGGAACAAAGTTTCAGAGTTTCTCGACGTGTCCCTGTTTTATTGGGCAGCAAAATAATTGCATTACTGCTGTGGGATGTCAAGTGTTAAGTTTTCGTTTCCTCTGCCGTCTCAAATTCTGCCGATGCGCGCTTGAATTGGTCTGAGACACCCTCTGCAGGTGCGATGATCTTGCGTGATGTTCTTGCTGCCATAGGGCTGGTAAGAAAAGAAACGCATGCCAGAAATTTCATTTCAGATCAAGGCTGATAGGACGCTTCAATGGACCTTAATGATTACTACCTCGCTGTGTACTGTTTGCAGTTTTGAGAATTTCAGCGCGAGGTCAATTGGTGCTTTCCTGAGTTGATGGATTTATCATTGAAGGGGCGAACTGAGTTACATAAAATTTTACTGTAAACACAAGTAGCCACCCAACAGCGTATGCGCACTCGATAGGATCAAGCTAGAACGTCAGTTGGTTAGTTGGTCTTTATTAAACTGGCGTAAGGCACCATGGGGGATCGGCCATGAAATCAACGGTGCCTTGTTAAATAAATGATTTTCTTTATACATCTCGAAATCATTAGCAATATATTATTTTCTAAATATTTATTAGCTTAATTCACCAAAAAAAACGTAATGTCGTTGAAGAATAAGTTTCACTTACATTACCTTACAATTCGTTTCGTCTCACCTAGCAAATCGCAATGGCATCCCAAATGCTCCTGTGTCTAAAATGAAGTGCTGCAGCTCCAAAGCAAATAACCGCAGAAGTAATGAATTGAATCCCATCTTTCGGATTTGGTTCATTGAAAAGCCCTTTTCTTTGAGTGTTAAACAGTCGGCATGTTAGGAAAAAATGATGCAGGGCATAGAGTATAGCAGAACAATACATGGTAAGGAACGATGCTTTGCGAATGCTGTAGCGACGGATGTGCATGTCTGTGTTTGTTTCGGAAAACAACATAAACAACACAAGAGGTTTTAATGAATGAGAGACACGTGATGGTGGCCAAAGTGACTGTGCCGTCGTCGTCAGCAGTCTACAAGATGAAGCGAAAAATGGAACGGGGCATGCGCCGTCCTTTTTGGACTAAATCTTCACTCGTTCTGTTTCTCGCCCGCGCCTCAAGCTCTTAGCACGAACTGCGTGAGCGGCGAGGTAAAGACTATGACTATGATGAGTGACAATGATGCCACGACAATTTCAAGCAAAGCATTTCACGAGCCTCGGCGGCTGATAATCGGCGCGGCACACCCGCAACAAATGAGCACGCCAGTTTCTACGGCGAGTGGCCGTGGAGCCATCGATATTTCTATTTCCTCTGAGTATTTTGCAAGTACGCGAGTAGTGGGCAAGTTGCCCATCGACAATGACCTAAGTTCGAAAGATTGAAAGCTTGCAGTGATAGTTATGCAGCAAGCCTCATGCACTACGCACAGCTGACACACGCGTTTAGCCGTCATTCCTGGTGACGGGCAGCAAAGCGCTCACTAACGCAAAAAACGTGGCCGTTTCGTGAAGGTTTTCCCATTTATTCATGGTGGCATCGCGGAAAATTGTCCCCCTCGATATCTTCGAATTCTTCTCAAAACACGCACTAACCCGCCGGCCACGGGCGCTTGTGCCACCATAGCTTTCAAAGCAATTAGGTGCTGCTGTCTGCTACGCCTGTCAACGCTGCACGCCCACCGCACCACAAGTGGAAATGCGCACGCCTTTCAAGGCGCCCCCTATAGGTTCGCACGGAGTGTATAGTGACACTAGGTCAGCTATTCACGCTTTCGGGCGTAGTGTCGTCTTGAAGAATGCCCTGCGCGTGCTCCAGAGTGGCGGCCGCGACGAAATCAAGCATGACGTACTGATCTGGTTTCCTGCACATGTTGGAGAAGTTCAAGGCACTCCCTCCAACCTCAACAAGTCTGCCCACGGGACCGCTCGCGCGCTAACCAACCGTGCCGGTTGCGGGCAACGATTTGGGGAAAATGGAGTTGAGAAAAACAGGGACGCGTCTGCCACGTACAACGAAATAACAAAACAATTTACCTCGCGTGAAGGCTATATCCAGTCCCTCATCCAAAACTTAATAGGCCACAGGCCCTTACGCTCGGAATACTGCAGACCAACACGCACCTTAACCTGAGATCCCTTCACGCTATTTATCTTGAAGTGTTCTCCAATGACGCTTGCTCCGCTTGTGGGGGTGTATCCACACTGGCGCAGATGCTCTCGGATTGCAAGACAATGTCATTGACCCCGACCGTACTTCGGTCAGATGGGAGGCGGCCCTACTCAGCTTCTTCTTGGCCGACCAACTTTGGGCCGTCCAGCAGGTCCGCGGAGCAGCCGATAGGCTTGGCCTAACGGTCCCTACGTGGGAGTCACCCGCTGTGCGCTGACGCGCACCTTGCAGGACCACAATAAAGTTTCGCAACCAACCAACAAATTGAGATAATCCGCTCAATAGGCTCTGTAGGCGTAAGATGATGCGAGAATATTACTAGAAGTTTACTTCGTGGATTCATGAAACTGTACCTGAAACGTCCTTATTGGAAAATAATAAAAATAAAGAAAAATACTAAGTTGATAACCGTTCACACCTTCACTTTTGTGGAAAAATTCACTGTATGTTTATTTACTTAAACGACAAGGGATTCTGATATCGACTGGTCGCGACGAGAGTAACTTGGTTTGTGAGCAAACTTCATCAAGTGTTTGTTCTTGTATTTAAGCTGCGAACCAACCTTCTACTGTAAACACGTTCTAGCATATTCTTTTGTAACGTCCACGTTTAAACGCGATTGTGATTGATTTTGCACTTTTAAACAGCAGACAGACAACTTCATCGATACAAGCAGAGCCTCGTTAATGGGGGCACACTTTGCTCTACCAAGGAGGGGGAGGGATAGAAACTGCAGCTGATGGCAAGCGTCAACGAATAGCCATAAATAATGAGTATCAATGCCCAGCTTTCCAAGAACGTGTAAACATATGCATCAGATTAGTCTCGTACAACAGATAGAGGGTGTGACTCAATTGGGATCACTGGATTAACGTGACTGAATGAAGCTTCCGATAAAACAAACAGTGACGTTCCTAAATAAAAGCGTGGATTTAGGGCATCATGCCCCACACATCTATCAAATTAAAGCGCGGCACTGAAATGATAAGCAATGGGGCAGCGGACTACACACAAGCGCTATGTGTGGCGTTGCACACGAAAAAGCTTCCGAAGCATACATCGAACACAACAAAGTGGAAGTGTCAAGATTTTCTGCTGCCCAGCTCGATGACGTGGGTTCGACTTCTAGCCATTCCTAGTCGCAGTGCGGTGGGCGAAGTACAAAGACAACGTGTACCTAAAGATGTATGTGTACGCTAAACAGCCGCAGTTGGTCGACATTATTACCGAGTTTCGTGTGTCAGTGTCACTGAAAATGTTTGTGGTTGTTGTGCATATGGCCCTAATACCTAATGTGAAAGATATTTTGCATTTTTACCTTATATGCGTCGACTTCAACATTCAGTGGAGACACATAGCGCCAACGAACAAAAGGTATCTCTTACAAAATTAAAATTAGCTGAATATAGACCAGAGGTTGACTGGTCTGACCAATTTAAGAGCTAATTAGATATGTGTTTGATTACGAGGCTCGTATTGTCTGCGCGAATGGAACATCTTATTTCATTACTGAACAGCCGGAGTTAGTTTTGCAGTGAGGAAGAAGAAGACGATATGTTACTGCTGTTCCCGCTTTGAGCGTGATGAACCTTCTTTGTCGGCCGGTGCTACCTGGAGTGTTTAAGACGTCGCTTACTCGTAGTAAATCGTCGTACTCTCTCAGTCAGGTGCTGGATAACGGGCGCCACAAAGGCAGCGCGCTCCTACGTACTGCTGTTGCCACGGCTGTAGACAGCCCGCCGAAGAGACATATACGTTACTCTATTTAGGCGGCCTTCGAACTTGAGAAATGCCTCCTATAGCAATCGCTGATAAGCGGCCGATGTGCGTATGTGGCCGCGCCCGCGGATGCGCGCAAGAGGGAAGCGAAAGGACGCGCCGAAGCGGCGCTGAAGCGTCGACGACTGCATCATGAACGGGGAAGAGGGAGGGTGGCGGCAGGGGGGAGAAAGAAAAATTGAGACGCGTGCCCGCTCATGTTCTCCACTTTGGGCGCATGGAGTAGGGGAAAAAAAGAAGAAAGCAGAGGCGAGAACAGCGAAAGCTGAGAAGTTCTGTGTTCGTGGTGTGGCATGCGCGCCATCTTACTGAAACACTGGCATGTATTTACGTTGATGCTCGTGTTCTACAAAATAAGTTGAACTGATCATTTTAGCAACGCATGGCAAAAAAGAAACAAACGGAAGGCAGCGAGACAGAGAACGATCAAAAGTGAAAATCGGTTGGTTGGTGTTTAATTAGTGGTTGCGTAACTTGATGATAATATTGATCATCAAGTACGAAATTGAGAAGTCAGGTGCAGAAGTCAGCAGGAGAGCGTATGCCACCGTCATTTGCTGACTCTATTCAATGCTAAGTACAGTTCTCATATTCCAGCACGGATTTGTAACAGTGAACCACGACCAAGACAACCAGTGTACTGCTGTGGGGATAATGTGCCAGCTTTGAAAATCCCCATTTTCTAAAGATCAACTGGATGCGGTAAAAATAGAAATTTTGAGGTTCGTTCTGCACCATTTCTTGACCCCAACTGCACGCGGATGTTCGCAAAAAATTTTTTCAGAAGCATTATTTATTTGGAGGAAGACTTACCTGTCCGTCACTAGTTTGTGTACGTCATACTTGAGCTTGGCGCGCGTTTCGGCATTCAGTTGAACAGTGGTGTGATGCTGAATAATTGTAAGAGCAGCCACTCACCATAAGATCAGTTAAAAACTGAAAATGGGTAAAAACCACGCTATATTGCTGAAAAATGCGCATATATTCCAATTGTGAAATAAGTAATCATCAAAATGCTAAAAAGGCGCTGCTTCGCCAGCGTGCAGCTCGCGGTAGCTCGCGCGTACGAAATACAAATGTTAGAGTAGGCACGCCAAAAATACCCATGCATTGTTTACGGGTCATAGCATATTGTCTTCAAACAGCTGAGAATAGACTGCTGTCACTTACACGCAAGTACCTCGTGACACAAATAAGTGAAATTGCTCAGAGCACACGCACGTGCGAGAAACATACGTCGGTTTCGACAGCCGAACACAGCTTCGTCGCACTGGTATCCGCGAATTGCGGTGAGCGGAACACCCGCGGTTCACGGGGAAGCACCAGAACGGTGCACGATCACACGTTAATCGTTCTTGCGATATAGCGCACCACGAATCGAAGTCGGAGTCGAAAGCGCTCACCGTGGTTGTCTCCAGTTCATGAAGCCCTACAAAATATTCGCTGATCAAATGCATGCGCAAACAAATGCATAAAGACGTACGACTCTGCCCAGGCGGCACTGGGAAAAAGGGCCGCCACCAGTGCCCCCATCGCCGCGCCGGTCATACATGGGTAGTGCACAGAGAGCCGTCCGCAAGCGAACGTGCATAGGCTCTCCTCATTTGTCGGTCTCGATCCGCGGTTTCCTGAAAACCAAGGACCTGGCAAGCTTCTTCCTTCCATCCAACCTCGCTTCATAAAAGTAGGAAGCTCATCAAAAGGAAATGTAGGCACAATGCAAAGGATTGTTCATTTTTTTTGGCAACTGGCAATGTAACTGGAAGCCAGCGTCACATGAAGTCTAGTTCAAGGCAAGCACTACAAGGTGTGTAAATTAATGCCTAAATGAAATAAAATTGAGCATGCGCGTGATGCCAAAGTGAGCAAGTGCAAACACGAACAATCTATGCAATTAGAGGTACGAAGCTCGCTTTATCCGGCACGAATGGCCCTGGTTATTTCTCGCTTCATCTGCATTGAACTGTTTTATTACACCTGCTCAAATGCCCTGTTGGCAGTTTTCTGTCTTTTGTGTATACTGCTGCTGGAGATACAAGCGTGTTCATTTTCTCAGTGTACAACGAAAGGCGAAGCAGGTGCCTCCGACATAGCTAGCTCCGGTAATCGCGAAGACCAACGGCGAAAAAAAAAACTGATTGTGGTCGCGATCATTTTGCGATTCACTTGTATGACGCACGTGTTGGCATTTCTTGGTTAAAGCCCGGACTTGGAGCCTTGAAAGCCCTACGTGCGTAATGCTGTGTCGTGGCGACAATTTCAAATTATCGGTGGTTGCGGCGTGTGCGATGTTTATCTTGGCCGGGCGTCACCTGTCTACTGTTGCACGTTCAACACCGCGGTCAGAAGGTCTGTTAAGCTTCATAAACAATGTTAACATGGTTTTCCGTCAAGGCTACTCAAAAGAATAACAGAACAATAACAGGAGACCTACATTATCACACTTACTCAAGCGAACAGCTGTGGAGAACGCGAGTAATTCGCTTACCCAACATATTCGCAAGGGCCTGTTCTTAGAGCTGTCGCCATTCTGCTTTGCGAAAGGTGCGGAAATCAGTAAATCTGAAGTCATTTACGTCCGTGGCAATTCACAACGCAACAGCATTGCAGACTGGAGTCTTTTTTCGTAGAGCGTGGAGCTGTTGCGTCTGCTCTTGTTTTCGCCTTCGTTCAGGCCAGTGAACCAGAAAGCACTTCACGGCGGTTCGGCGACGCGTCTGACTAGCGGAGAGAAATTCGTAGCTCTTTTTATGAGTGTTGAATGCGCAAATACTTGTAATATTAACTGAATCGTTGGTTTATACGCTGTAGTTGCACCTGGTTGCGCAGCAAAGTGTGTAGGCCTTTGCACTACTCAAAACTGCGTCGACAGGTGGCGCTGCATGTCCACAAAACTCCAGAGTTTGACGTTTATGGCACAAAAAAGTTGAAGGTTCCACCAACGGTTTCCAAAAAGCCACTTGGTAGATATATACTCCCGTAAAAAAGTCGCCTTCATGCGGTGGCACTGTGGTGCAATGGGTAAGACATGCGCTTCAAGTGCATGTGGTCCCAAGTTCGATTCCAGTGCCGAGTGTGGCTTGCATGTTAATCCAGCAGATGTAGATGATATAGACATACTAACCACGGCATTATCGGCGAGAAACTGCTCTCGCATGCTTAAAGTAATGCTTTTTTTACGCAACCACGTCAGGGCCAGGCTGCCTACGGAAAGGTGACGCGTAACTGTTGGCTGTACCTAGCCGGAAAAATTTTGACTTAAAATCCCGGCTAATTCTTGTCCCGCCTATTCTTAAGGTCTCTTCGGAGCGGGTCGGTTACTCTGGGACATGAGGCGGAGCCGCGTAACTAACTGAACATAAGACCATAATTTGGCTTTATTTTCTGCCTTGGCGTGTATTCTAGGATTTGAGAGCGTGCGACATTTGGTGCGTGTGATGTGCCAGTTATCGCTGAATTCGCCACTTTTTATTTATGTATGTTCCCCACATTCATATCGAAAGTAAACTCTTACACAATTACCAAGACCAGTGGCATTACGAGCTGCTTGGTTTTTGTCTTGTTTTTTTTTACTGCGTAGTTAAAAAAAGTAAATAAATTCGAAGGCTTTCCGGGAGAATACCACGTTACGATTATAACTTGGCAGACATATACTGCGGAGGACCGTAATAAATTAGACCCCGTCTTTAGATCTTGTAATCTTATTACGCTGGTGTTTTGCGTTGTTTCCATGCTAGTCCAGCCAAAGAGTACCGTTCAGTGAAGCGGAAAAGACGTCACTTGCAGGAAGTAAGTGGTCGAGACCATTCGAGCTCACCGCTTGGTTTTTCACTGGCATATGTTACGGAGCAAACAGATTCGTTGTGAGTTGCACCGCTTTCGCCTACTTCGAGTTTCGGTACATAAGCAAACGGGGCCTAAAAAGACAGTGCACAACGCATCCATGGCGTCAGGAACATGCATCTTGATATCGAAAATCGTGCATTGCTTCCTTCAAATATGTTCTTTTTGAATCACATCACAAAGGCATTGACGAGTGAGAAGTCTGAGACGTATACCTCTCTCGGGCGGACAGCTATCGAACGGCAGGTAGTAACATTTTTCGGAGTTTTACATGCCGAAATCACGATATGATTGTGAAGCAGGCTGTAGTTGATGGCTTCATAAATTTCATCTATCTGGTGTTCGTTAACGAGCACTTAACTTTAATTACACGAACTTCTAGGATTTTGTCTCTATCTGAATGCGGCAGCTGTGGCCTGGATCAAACCCGTGACCTAGCGGTCAGTAAACAAGACCACGGTGTCTGAAACGTCACTTTTGATCGCTTCAGTTATATTAGGATGTGTTAGTTGTCAGCGCAAGCCAACAGCAACTTAGAAATATGGCATTTTCCCTTTTCCGCTGATATTGAATAGGCCGCGTACGCGCACCTCTTTGTTTGTTAAAGCTCTCAGCAGCCCCCTTCGCATTGTAATGCACCCAACGTCAAAACTAATAACTGCTGTTGTAAAAGTGGTTATATTTTTTCAGCACTTCTCTTTATTTTCTCGTATTTTTGGTATTGTAGCCAACAAATCCCGCAAACGGAGATGGGCGCCTCTATAGATACTATTCAAATAACTGTAGAGGGAACTCGTTGCTAAAGTCGTATGCATTTTTTTTTTGCGAAACGCGAGATCTTAGGCACAGCCTTCGTTATAATGTGCTCTAACCACCTACCAGCACATTTCGGGGTGTATGCATTCAGAGGTGATTTGCGCACGCGACGCAAACGTTATACGACCCATTTGGAGATGAGCCATTTCACGATCCGCACCTCAGCAATCTGTCGCTTTCAGTACGTAAGCGGGGGAGAAGACTTCGGTTTTCTACGCAGTCTGTGAGAAAAGCGAAGATCGAGGAAATTGTAAAAAAAAAACACGAGCGCCCGCTCTACTGAGACTAGAAGTCTGAGCCTTCCGCTTGTTTGGTAAGCCTCTTTAGTGTTGCTTAGGGTGTTCTTAATCGGAGCCTGTATACGTCAATGGTGTGGTGGCACGGTGTAGGACGTCAAGGGGCTGTAGGAGGCTGTCTCTTTCGCCTTGCGCGAATCTTTGTAAAGAGCTGGCGGCACGCTGGTGCAAGCCGCGGAGAGGTACGATTACGTGCCCGTATATTCTTCACTTTATTCTGCCGGGTATGATGTTAGACGCACACATAAGGCGGCGTTGTACCACACAAGGTGGTCGTGCCACCGTTGCCTGTCATTGCCGCAAGGGAAAAGTGTCACATTCGAGTAGTAGAAGATGTCCTTTGCTTGCCCGTTAGTCCGGCCGTGTAGGTTCAACACGGCTCTGCAGATTGAACATACGCGTTGGATATATATGACGCTCAGCTTCTAAGCTGCTATAAGCCAGAAGCGGGTGCAGTTTGACCTGCCGGCCTTTCACCATTTACCGCTTAGGAGGTAAGGCGCCGCGTTGCTCATCTCGAGAGCGCGGGTTGGATTACCGGCCACGGCTGTCCATATAGCTGAGGGGTGAAAAAGAAGAAACACGTAATTGATGCATGGTTGTGATTGGTAGTGAAATGCAAAAGCCCCCGTGTGTTGCGGTTACTTGTGTCAGATAATGACACCGAGCTGGTCAAAGTTGGTTCGGTGTCCCACACTGAAGAGTGCGTCGTAACTATATATGATGGTTTTGGTGCATTAATCTCAAGCAATTATTATCTCACCATTTTTGCTTCTGATTTCTGGCAATGAAGAAAAATCTGCAGTGGCAGAATTTGTGGGTTTGTCTTAGTGCCCCATGTAGTTCAATGGTGTTCGACAGCGCTCTGTATTTCGGTTTCACGCATAATGTTCTATAATAGTGTGCTTTAGAGACGATGCCTTTATTTCTTTATTCCGTTTTCGTTTCCTATGCAGCATACACAAACGCGTACGACTCTGCCGCACTATTTTCGGAAGCACTTCGCATAGAGTGCTTCGAAAATTTACACGTTTTCATTAATTTAAAAACATAAAGCTGCCCTCGAATAGAAGAATACCAGGCGTGCCAGTTGTTTCAGAAAAGACTGCTGGTACTTAATGATCGGCACCACAATCTCTATAGCATGGTCGTGGTGCCTTATTTTTCTCTCTGCCCTACGCGATTAAACTAAGTAGAGGAAGAAATCAAAAATGCACAGAGTGCGAATACTCACTAATTGGCCACCGGTAGGCTCAGCCGGTCGAATATGGGTTCAACAGTGTCCCGCCGCTAAAGGAATGATGAAAGAACTCATCCCCCGTAACATCGCGCCTAACGATAATATAGACACACGGGCAGACGAAAGTGAGCGGAATACAGGGAGGGCCTTTGAAGCAAAGACACAAAAACTCGAAGTGGCCGGCTCTGTATAAGACGTCAATCAGTTTGAAGTGAACCAGTAATGAGGTGGTCGTTGGTGCCACTCCATAGCGATAGCTCAACGTCGCTGAGTCCGTGCACTGCGAAGTGTTGGATGAAGAAGACAGAAATAGCGGTGGAGAAGAAGAGAGAACTAAGCTCGACCGACTTCCTTCCGCTCATTAAGTTCGGTGAAGCGTCAGCACGAACTACTCAAATTGAATACTGCCAGGCAAGGATGGCATATTTAGCGCGGGGCATGTGCGCCAAATATTCGCGGTAGGATTTCACGAAGTAGAGATTTAAGCCAGCGCAAATGATGTCATTAGATCGCGGAATCGAATATTAGTTTTATTTAGATCAAAGGTAATGGTAAAAGAGGACGTTTCTTTGTGTGCAGAGATCATTGCGCGGTGTTTCACATTTTGGTTGATTCCAAGAGTTTAGAGGGCAGCTGAAGGTAAATAAAAGAAAAAACGAGCACCGATTTGCAGCCGCTTGCAAAGCATTTGAATCCAGCGGTGTGATACCGCATGCTTTTAATCCGATAGCGTTAAAGAGCTCGTTTTGCAGAAATTCCGGTGTCGGTGTCGCCATCAGCGTCGTAGGTTGTGAGCGAAAATATCATCATTCGATGCGTGACCGAAAAATCAAGAACGATGCAGATAAAATAAAATATTTAAAAAATCCTGGGTCAGAGAGGTCCCCGAAACAGGTTCGTCCGGGTTCGAGTGCGGATCGAACCCGAGTCGTCTCCGTGACAAGTGGACGTTCCACCACACAGCCACGTACCTGGTTTTTATTAATACAGTGAAAACAGCCTCCTCTGCTTGGAAATGAAGTGAAAGTAGCTTGCATCCATTACAAACACACGCATCATGTATTCATGCTTCACAATGCAACATGAGATATTACAGTATTAATGCGTGGAGTAAACGCCCATTTCCAGCGGCTGTCAGAACATGTGATTATCGTAATGGTTTTGTGGTTTAAAGCTGGTCACCCACAAAAGGCATACATGCTGCTGCACCTGTTCCCTTAAGGCCACGTAGTTGGTGCATAGCAACTTCGAAAAGGTTTCATGTACGAAGTGTTTGAACCACGCACTAAAAACAGAATATCGATATCGCGTTAACTGCTAAAGGCAAAGCTTTAGGGTCCCCTAATTTTTTTTCTTCCTTTTGTCGTGACTGTGATGTCCGGACTGAACCGGACTGAACTGAGTACTTAGTAACAATAGTGGCTGAATCCATACAATGACTTATGTCTAATGTGCTCTACATACCCTTGCATAGCTTTGGTCTTTGCATAACGCTGGCTTTATTGTAGACGTTTGCTCATTGTCTCACCAATGCAGCAGCGTCAGTTTGAAAAGTCACTTATCTGAACACAGGGCCGTACCAAGAAATTTTTTCTAAGGGTGTTTATGTGTAGGACGGCAAATTTGGGTAACTGGTGGTTGATGTGAAGGTGTGTGAATGCTTGGGGTCACCAGAAAAGTTAAAGCATCAAAAAACTTTTTTTGGGGGGGTGGGGGGGGTGGGTGTCAGAATCTCCTTAATTCCTCCCCAGTTATGGCCTTGGTTGCAAGCCTATAGAGTACAGAGCTTTTATAAAATGGAATCGACACGCAGAATATAAGGTAAACTCGAGAGGAATGATGGAAGTGTTCGAACTGCAGTAGACTCAGTAGGTTGAGGATGATTGCCTATGCGAGACTACACGGCATATATTGAAAATCTTGCTTATATAAAACTTTAGCCATCTATTCCATCCTATTGTATGAGTAGAGTAGTTACACGTTCGCCCAACGGTGGAACACATTTCTTTCACCTGGTTTGAGTCACCACTGGCGTAGCCAGGCGATGTAGAAGCGGTATTTGAGATTTCAAACTCAACTCCAAAATGTTCAGTTTTGCATGTGTGCATATACTCTACACACACACGTCAACGCGCGCACATAGTACCAGCAGCAAAACTTTGTGAGACGTGCGAAACGTTCGATAAAGCTCAATTCCCCCTTTGTCGAGATGTATTTTTGAAACAAATGTTCTATACTGCACTTGGCATTCCGACCTATACATTCCCTAGCTTGATTTCAAGCATTAGGTATTGACATAGGAAAAATTCGCGTTTTTGTTGTGAATCCAACACCCCGCAAGATTTTGCTGCTGATAGTACATACAAAAAGAATAGTCCACCCCCCCTCTCCCAAGGTAAATTCCTGATTACGTCTTTGTATTCGCCCTGAAGTAGCAACGTCATGCTGAACCGGCACTTCGAATAAAAACGTAAAAAAATTGGACGGCATGAATCAATAAACTTACCTCAAACGTCAACTGACTGAAGGAGATCTAAACTTAGTCCCAATTTCAGGAGATTTGGCGTCTTGGAACAGTAACGCAAAAATAAGGAAAAGCTTATGAAAGAAAGAAGTGCCAGTGCTGGCCAACGTTCTTGCCATTGTGTTTTTTTTTTCGTCTAGCAGATTAGCGCTGCTGTTTAAAAACAAAAAGAACTTCAAGATGAAGTGGAATCGATTGAGTACTTCATTTTTTGTACTAGCGAGCCTAGTGCCGCCTATCATAATCATGCGCGTAGTTGTAAGCTAAATACGAAATCAATAATTTTGATTTGGTCTCTCGCAGTAACTGCAAAATTTCTACAAAGGGGCGCGCGGAGTTCACATCATTCGAGAAAGTTCTTGCCTTACCCAAATATGATGACTCTTTGGATACACTGTTTGCGTTTACTTGGAATACAAAAAAAAGACGCGTTATTGAAGAGACAAATTTGTCAACGGTGCGTGAGCCGCGTTCAATTATCTTTTCCATCGAGACGCCATAATTGAAAAGGTCACATTGAAGCTTGAATATGAATTGCGGGAAAGCATAGTGACTTCGAAATAAATCGCGAGTTTTTCTATTTCGGCTTCATTCTTGTTGATATCAGAATGCGTGAAGTTACCTTACTGAACCACGCATACAAGAAGAGGTGCTATATGGCACACGAAGTTGATATCTATGCAACGCTTGTCTTTTCTTCTGTCCGTGTGTCACGGACGGCCATTTTTGGCGACACCGCGTCACGGCAATTAACGGGCGCCGTACTCCCCCACTGACCGTGAGAACGGCGAGCGCATGAAAGGGAGCCGAGAAGTGCAGAATGGGGTGCTCTTCTTAGAACGTCGCCGCCGACGGTTGATCCTTTTGTAACTGCGGCGGCGTCTGCAAGGTCGTAGAAGGCCGCAGTATACCCCGAACAAGAATTAGATTACGAGACGCACCAGCTGAGAGCCAAACGGTTTGACCGTTCCCACGCGGAAAAGCGTGGGAAAACCTCTGGTGGCCAAGCCGTATGACAACAACCCAACAGGTTGTCACTCTCGCTAGTTGAGGGCCCTCTCCCAATTAAAAAGGAGTGGGGTCAAAATATTTTTGAGGCGGAGTTTCCATCAATTAAACGCGCATGATTGTACCCATGTAGAGGTCTCTTGTCCCCAAGGAAGAGAGCGAGGAGAGACGAGGGAGATTTAAGCGCAGGATTTTGCCCTGCTAGGCAGACTAGTCGCTGACCAACATGGTGTAGAAACAGATCAACAAGCATCTCTTCTAGAAGTTTTTAGTGTGGCTCTGTATCGGCTGGCCACCTAAACTTAGCTGTTCGTCTAGTTGTGACGCGATATTAACGTCTGCAACGTAGACATCGGGATTTCTCCTCGAGTTAGCTCAACCTGCTCGAAGTCACCTGCAAGCACTAGCCTCCCGGAGCCACCAGCGTTGCAAAACCGCCGACATCGCAGTCATGCCAGAACTTTCTTCGACTTCTCGCATCCGATTGTTGGGGACGCAACGCGGCCACGTATGACTTCACCTGTTTATATCTTCGAACTTTCTCCCCCGTAGTCTACTGGTGTTAGTTTGTGTAGTTTGTAATAGTTCTCTCGCGTAAGCTGATTTATTGTTTTTATATGTATTTTTTAGTTGTATCAAGTGTTGATGTATTTTGTTAGTTGTATTGAAATGTTATATTAGATCCCGTGTGCTGCAATATCACTTGAGTAAAGTTTGTTTTGTTTTCTCACGTCTCTGATCTCTTCACTGTCTCTGCTTGAATACGGAACGAACCAACCTGCTGTCATTCCCGTCGCCGACTTCGCGCTGGCGACGCTAGAGTGGCAGCTTGTAAAAAAACTGGCGTCCACGAGACAGGACGTTCCGTACAAGTATAAGACAGTGAAGGGTGAACGAGAACCGTGCGGACAGCGTGGTGATAGAGCAGCACAGTTGAAGCGGTTGCATCCTGCATATGATTGCGCTGGTTTTATAGGGGCATTATAGTGACAATTTGCAGTATGGAGTGTATGGATTTTGATAAGTTGATCGCGCACGGTAAACAGTTAGGCCTCGAGGGCGCCGAACTGAGACAATGGGTTAAAGATCAGCAGGAACAGGCACAGCCATTAGCCAGATAAGAGCGGGCACGGGCCCGGGAGAAAAGGGAAAAAGAAAGGGAGAGAGAGCGCGAAGAAAGAAAGAGAGAACGCGAATAAAGGGAGAGAGAACGCGAAGAAAGGGCGAAAGAACGAGAAGCGGCAAGGGAAGCCAGAGAACGGGAAGTGCAGTTACTGCAATTAAAGATTCGCCTCAGTGAGAGTAGCAGGGTGAGCCGATCCAGCAGTGAGCACGGCGATGCCGGCGAGGAACTGTCATTTGAGCGAGACACATGATGTCAAGGGCTACTCACGGTTCTGCCTTGCGAGGCAAATGAAGCTGTTGCGCGACTCAATCAGCAGAACGCGAACAACTACGAGGTAGTTAAGGCAGGGATGTTCCAGATATTCGGAACTTCTGTCTGAACAAATAAAGAGCAGCTCAGACAAGAGTCTGAAAGAAAGCGCGAAGCAGAAAGACAACAGTCTGAAAGCGAGGCGCGTCGGAAAGCGATGGACGTTAAAGTGTGGCAGGAAGCGCTAGAACCAGAGATCGCGCCAGAAAAGGGCCCGCGTATTCTAGAATGCATCAAGGTAGAGTATGCTGAGAATGAGGCCTTGGCCTGTCTGGAGGTAGAGACGATGTCGAAAGACGCTCCTTGCGTGGATGAGGAGAGTGCCAGCAGCCCTAATGGGCCCAGTATGATGCTGGAAACCTCCTTCGTGCCTCAAGAGTACGTTTCGACATCGTCAATTGTAGGCATGATTAGCACAGTGGCGAATCAGAGCGAGGACGCGACGCTTCAGGAATGCAGCGATGCCGTCGGAGAGGGCCCAGTTAATGGCTTCATCAGTGTTGACAAAGCTAATTTGGCCCAACAGTCCGTCGTGACGCAGAGTTCAAAAAGCGTTTTCGGGAGGGAAGGCCTAGCACCAGCTCCAACGAGCATCCCAACTTTTGAGGTACCGAAGCGACATGATGATGACATCGAGGAAAAGGAGGTACGCAAACATCGCCGAAAAAGAAAGAAGAGGAAGCGTACCACACTGCGTGAGCCTAGGGCTGGTCCCACTCCGTCCCGACAGAGACGAAAGGCTAGGCCGTTAATCCGTTTCAAGAAACGTCAATGGTGGCGTTAATGGAGGCACAAGCGGCGAGCCAGGTGTGGAGGGGGAAAGGGAGGTGCGTCACCCGAACGAAACGCGCGGTTCTTTTCGACGACTTCGGGAAAGCGGCCTTGCCCGAAGGTTCAAAGTCGAAATGGCACAACGGCTAAGTACTGCGTGGGGGCGACCACAAAGACACTATTACCCAGGCTTCCCCCCTGTTTTTGGCGTCCCTTGCACATGCCTGAGGGGAGCCGGCCGAAATGCAGAATGAGGCGTGACAGCAAGACACAGCCTGGCGTTCGTGCTTTTTGTAACCTCTGGCGTAATCGAAAGCCACCGGGAACGCGACCCCATCGTGTGCGATTCAAGCGAATCTAATTGAGAGTCATTGGGGCACGGTTTTAGCATATACCAGTGCAAGTGTTGTTGGTTTTCTTTGAAGACGATTGATCAAGTGATCATATAAGCAAAACAGTAAACGTTTTCTCAGGTTGAGCGAACGAAGAGTATTTTGGCCACAGCATAGGTCAAGGTTTCAGGAAAGCTGGATAGCATAATGTTTCAGTAGTAGACAAATATTTGGTGGCCGTAAACAAAGACAGTCCACCAGCCTCTGAGTTATATCCAACGGGCAAACAGCTGAACGCTCGAGTACTTCGATGGAGTTTACTACTCCAAGAGTACCAGTTCACCATTACACATATTAAGGGTAGCGAAAACGTGGGAGCCGATTACTTGAGCCGGATATAGTTCTTGAGGTCTATGAGCATGTTGTTTTTTTTTTCCTTTCGTCGGTTGTTTTCTGTTTGTATGTGCGTATTTCATTGTATAAGAAGTGTATTTTGAGTTATTTTCTTTTTGCTTGGTGCATTGGTTGTTTTTACTTGTTGTAATGCACATTGAAGGATTGCACTACAGTAGAGGAGCGTACCGGTTCCGTTTTGTTTCGTAGTATACATTCGTGCAGTGTATTCTGTATTGTTGGCTGCCGTACACGGCTATCTCCTCTTCTTGTTTGTATGGCGCATTGATATTGTTGCGTGTAACTGAAGCTGGTACTCTAACAATTGTTTGTTTTTCCTTTTGTTGTTACTTTGATGCACTCTTCCTGTTTATAGGCCCGTTTACATTGACCCGACGAGGGCGCATTGAGTCGAAATAAACAGGTTTTCTGGACTCGCCCTGCCCATGTATAAGCGGACGCGTCGGGGCGGAGAGTCGTCGCGACGAATACAGTCGACCCGGAGACAGGGGGTAGGTTCACCGAACTCGCCGCGCTCAGAAAGGGCATGTATGACCGGTCGCGCTGAGTTAACGGCTCGTGACCTCTCCCGCCCGTCGCGGTCTCCGCTTCCCCTGTCCCCATCACTCCGACGTTGCTCTTTCTCTGTCGGCCGGTACGCGCGCACTAGGCACGATGACATCCTCGCGGGCTCCACGCACCATGTGGACAGATGATAAAATACCGACGTTGCTAGCTTTAGTCAACGAGAAAAAACTGAGTGATTTGCTCCAGTCCTGCAAGGAAATATAAAAAAATAGCAAATTACTTTAATTTTTAAGCATAAACGAGGCACAATAGAAATAGAGGTGTAAAATTACGGCAAAATGGCATGCGGCCGTATGAATTTTTACGTAAGCCGATAGAAATTTTACTCAAAAATGTATATTGCATTCCGATTGAAATTACAAGCCTCAGATTAAAAATTCATCGTGTAAGAATCTCACTGTCCAGTCCAAAAGCCACAGAAATCAGATTAGCCAAACAGGGTGAGCGTATGAGGCAAGAGGAACACGGTGCACTTAATTGTGGTGAAACTGTACACTTTGTTCCAACAATCGAGGAGGGTCTTTAGTCATTTTCATTTAAAAACTGCTTATTGTTTTCAGTTTAAAATTTTCAACGAGGTTCAGGGCGCCGCTTAATTCGTGTTAGCGACAAGCCACAACTATTGCAAAAAATGACTCGCGTGTAGGGCTTCAAAGGATTTTCCACAGCATCAGGTACACAAATGAAAGGCGTTACAAACCATGAATCACGGCGAATTCCTGGGAGAGCAGCCAGGGGTGAACAGGGGACGGTGCGTCAGGCTGCGGATATGCCTGCGGCGAGCGCTGTGCCGCACCAGAACCACTGCTGCCATCGCGTTGTGCAGTGTTAGCCAAGACACAAGCACAACCATAAAGTACAGCTGGTGCAAACTAAGAAAAAATACCAAGACAGCCATCGCGGTGGCGGAGCGACCACTGCGTAAACAACCGCAGCCCACAGCGGCGAGAGCGCAGGCTTGGAGGAGCGGAAACCGGTACCGGAAGACGGGGTTTCGGCTCGCCTCGACGCAAAGCGTCGCTGCGATCACCGCTCACCTCAACTCGTCCGTGCGAGCTCATATAAACTCGGGCGCGTCGAGGTAAGCTGAACCCGCCACTCAACTTAGCCCGCCCCCGTCGCGTCCATGTACACGGGCCTCATGTGTTGTATGAGAGGGACAGCCCTCATGTCTCCCTTGTTGGTGGTGTTTTGTTCCTTATTGTCGAAAAATTCCCCTCCGTGTGAACAAATGTTATGAGTAACATTCTGAAAATGGGGGGCAATGTCACGAACGGCTATTTTTGGCGACACCCCGTCACGGCAATTAACGGGCGCCGTACTCCCCCACTGACCGTGAGAACGGCGAGCGCATAAAAGGGAGCCGAGGAGTGCAGAATGGGGTGCTCTTCTTAGAACGTCGCCGCCGACGGTTGATTCTTTTGTAACTGTGGCGGCGTCTGCAAGGTCGTAGAAGGCCGCAGTATACCCCGAACAAGGATTAGACTACGATACGCACCGGCTGAGAGCCAAACGGTTTGACCGTTCCCACGGGGAAAAGCGTGGGAAACCTCTGGTGGCCAAGCCGTATGACAACAACTTAACAGGTTGTCACTCTCGCTAGTTGAGGGCCCTCTCCCAATTAAAAAGGGGTGGGGTCAGAATATTTTTGGGGCGGAGTTTCCATCAATTAAACGCGCATGATTGGACCCATGTAGAGGTCTCTGTTCCCCAAGGAAGAGAGCGAGGAGACACGAGGGAGATTTAAGAGCAGGATTTTGCCCTGCTAGGCAGACTAGTCGCTGACCAACATGGTGTAGAAACAGATCAACAAGCATCTCTTCTAGAAGTTTTTAGTGTGGCTCTGTATCGGCTGGCCACCTAAACTTAGCCGTTCGTCTAGTTGTGACGCGATGTTAACGTCTGCAACGTAGACATCGGGACTTCGCCTCGAGTTAGCTCAACCTGCTCGAAGTCACCTGCAAGCACTAGCCTCCCGGAGCCACCAGCGTTGCAAAACCGCCGACATCGCAGTCGTGCCAGAACTCTCTTCGACTTCTCGCATCCGATCGTCGGGGACGCCACGTGGCCGGTCATCACACGTTCCTTCACCTGTTTATATCTTCGAACTTTCTCCCCCGTAGTCTATTGGTGTTAATTTGTGTAGTTTGTAATAGTTCTCTCGCATAAGCTGATTTAATGTTTTTATAAATATTTTTTAGTTGTATCAAGCGTTGATGTATTTTGTTAGTTGTATTGAAGTGTTGTATTAGATCCCGTGTGCTGCAATATTACTAGAGTAGAGTTTGTTTTGTTTTCTCACGTCTCTGATCTCTTCACTGTCTCTGCTTGCGTACGGAACGAACCAACCTGCTGTCATTCCCGTTGCCGACTTCGCGCTGGCGACGCTAGAGTGGCAGCTTGTAACACCGTGTTTCAGTTGTGCAACCGTATGCATTCTAAAGAAAAGCGCCGCCTAAGTCCTATTGCCTTAATGAAATATATTTCTTTTCTCTTTAGCACAAGCGTGTGAACCTCTGGTTCAAGGTTAGTACATGCTTGTGATATCAGTTATGTTTCTGCGCTTTTGAAATTGAATATGTGTTAGAACCAGCCACTCTAGCGTCGCCACCACGAAGTTGGCGACGGCAATGACAGCAGGTTGGTCGTTCCATACACAAGCAGACGTCGCGAAAATACCGGAGGCGAGTTTGGACAAGTAAACAACTTTTAATCTAGTGACATTAAGACATGTGGAATCTAAGAAGCACTAACCTTAAAATAACCAAGCAGCATGCACACAGAAAAAAGGCAAAGTCCCTAAATACGCGTGATGCTAGGTAGCGAAAAATGGCGGTCCGTGGCAGTATGCTAGGCCTTGGCCCGTGAGAGCTAAACGTATTACTCAATTCCCATTTGTTAGCTCAATGTTAGTAAAGAAAGACGTTCTTCAGTCATAACTTTGTTAGATGGCCAGCCGCGGTGGTCTAGTGGTTATGGCACTCGACTGCTAACCCGAAGGCCGCGGGGTGAAATCCCGGCTACGGTGGCTGCATTTTCGATGGAGACTAAATTGTGTGAGGCTCGTGCACATGAACTTAGGGGCACGTTCGAAACTCCAGGTGGTCAAAATTTCTCTAGCCTTACACTATACGGCGTCTCTCATAATCATATCTTGGTTGTGGAACGTTGAACTCTTGATAATATTAAAACCACGAAAGTCATTTTTCAAGGCTTGTAAGCATCTAAACCGACCTAGTTGAGTTAGCAAACAATGGAAACACACATACGCACGCACAAAACACACAGGCACACACACGGGCATGTGTGTGTGTACGCTAAGCCCTGTAATAATGCTACACGGCATACACTCAAACGGGTGTCTAGAATTTTGCGTCAATCGAAATGTGGACACCGTGGCCAAAACTCAATCCCGCGACCTTATGGCGAGCTGTCGAGTGCCAGAACCGCTTGAGAACCTTTGCGGGTAAATCACAGAACACCTCTCGCATTCGGAGAGAGCCCGGCTTACTCGCCACCTAAATAGACCCTCCTGAAATACCATAAAACCGAATGGGTATTTCATTAGGAGCACAATTTGCTTTCCAAGTTACCAAAGCTATGAATCCCATACGTTGGACAAATTATGTCGTATAGCAGTTCGACAGGACAGACACAGAAAAATTATGCAACTTTTTACGTGATATTCACACGAACTTACGGCTCTTATATACTTCTCAAGACATATATATATATCCCTGACTTATCACTTCCACTCCTTGTCACTATACATAACTATGCTCTTTTTCGCCCTCTCCCAACCCCCTTACCTCCTTTTCCTCCTTGTAACTCTCACTTCTCTCTGCCACCCCTTGCAATGCAGGATACGAGGCTGAGCGCTGAACCAACGCCTTCCTAAAAAATAATTTCAGGGCTGCTTGCTGCCACCGTGACGTAAATCATTTTCTCTAAGTGATTATGATAAGGAAAACAAGAGATAAGTGTCGCTCATTACTGTCTATCATTGAGATGACACCTCAACAGGTCGGCACAGGGCATGGGGTAGTGGGCATACGAGTGAAGAGGAAAAGAAAAGGGTTGAGAAGAGAAAAAAGTCACAGCTTTGCCGCAAAGGCGAAGCAATGGACGCAATAGCAACAAATTGAAAGGTCATGCGCAGAATGAAAAGCAAATCGAAACGTTCCCCGCGTTTCTCACGCATAAAATGACGCACGAAACGTACTCACAGGTACGGATGCACGCGAATGAGCGTCCCATTTGTTTCTTTGCTGTGTATGAAAAGCGAGCGCTTTTCGCAAACGGTGACTGCAATGATTGCAGTGACCTTTGTGCGCCCGGTAACTATAGCAGAATTGTTCCAGGTAAGGCCAGAGGCTATCCAAGGCGTACGATCCTCCCCTCCTCGCCACGACGAGATAATAGTGCGCGAGAGAGCATCACTCGCTTTCTCTGAGGCCGCGTTCACACTTGGGAAGTGAAGAGAAAACGAAAACGCCAGAGCGGACGGCAATCCACGAGCGCACACGTCAATGTTCACATTCGTTCTGCCCCATCCTGCCATCGCTGCCGTCGCTACCTTGACAATTATTTTGATTTTGTCTGCTATCCGAAAACTAAAGTTCGTATTCTAGTTATGAACACGAAGTAGTGAAAAGCAACAGCTCGTACCTTTTCAAATGTTGTTTCGGGAGATACGCCCGCAGAAACGACACGAGCGAATGCACCGGCCGTGTTTGCACGGTTTCAACCAGCTGTACACAACATCGAGAAATGTTGGGGCATGCCGACTCGCTGCCACTGCACCGTGTACTTCCAGAGTTCTCGGCGATCGTAATCCAAATCGGGGTCTCAATGATCGCGTCCTTGTTAAGGCCATCAAGCTTCATCATGCTGCACGGATAGTTTGCGGTTTGAGCCGATGCGAGCCAACGCCGACGCCTGTGCCACCATGTTGAATCTGCGGCCGGCTGGTTAGGTGACGTGGTTTGATCTAGCGCAGCCAAGGCTGCGAAGCGGAATCCGGATCCGGTTTCGCGTGGCGGGAAAATTGGTCTCGGAGCGATTCTTGCGCGCCGGCCGAGTGGCGTGGTTTTCCGGCCGCTTGGGTGGCGAAACGATCCAGTTTCCGGAGAGTTTCGCCGGTTTCACTCTCTTCGAGGCCAAGTGTGAACGCGCCATGAGCCTGCCAGAGTACGCGTAGGAGATTAGAGCGGGCCCACCGCGTGATGGGGCGACGCGCGCTCATTGCGCCATCTTGCTGGTAATGTTGAAAACACAATTCCCCCGAAATGCTCGTGAACAGCGATAAGTGGTTGATATGAATAGCTTGCCGTTTAAACAGGTAAACAACTGGCTCAAGTGTGGCTCAGTGGTTAACGCTTCGCTGTTACGACGCAGAAGTTCCACGTTTGATTGTGCGCACCAGAGTGTTTTTTTCTTTCGTTTTCATTATTCAGATACGTATACATCTACGGTGCATGACATCGATGCCGACGCCTACGCCGGCGGCAAAATCCAACCGAGAGTGTCCATATATATGCTATCTCAATAAAAAAAAACATCGCAATCGCATTCGATCCGCTCCACGCACGCGCTTAAGATAACGCTCACGCAACACGCAGTCGACCGAGAAGACCGCCGAGAAAGCAGGGAGCACAGTGATGCGCAAAATTTAACGTGGGAAAGAAGAAGAGTGAGGACCTTGTGACTCACATGGAAAGTCCAGTTGTCCCAGATGGTAGCACTGTTTCAGAGGCGTAATCCAAGGCTGCAGCACGATATTGCCGCTTCAGACAGTCCACTCGGAGCATCAAGATCACAGAACGAAGTGACTCGATTGGCCCGAGCGAGGGCGTGTACAGGAGGCTGTGAATCCAATGCCACCATCGTGTCCTGTTAAAAGAACAAGGGTTCGCGGCAGGTTTTGCATGCTTACCAGCTTCATTCTGAATTTTCGTTTTGCCTTTTGCACAAAAAAAGCGCTGGTTTAAGTATTGTTTCATGCTTGAAAGTGTTTTAAGATTAACTGTGAGGAATTTATTCTACGAAAAAGTCAAACGATGAGCGTGATTCAATGTGTGGTCAATCTATAAGGGGAAATTTGATTGTCGGCACCGCAAAGTGTTGTAGTAAGTGGCATCCGTGAAAGGCAGTCAGCGTCAGTGTGCTTACTGTCGCTCTTGTATAATACTGTGAAGTCATACTCTTGTAAGTGGAGAGCCCAGAGTGCAAGGCGGCCAGATGGGTCTCGAAGGCTTACAAGCCAGCAAAAGGTATGATGGTCTGTGACCACTTGGAAGGAACGACCGTACAGGTATGAACGCAATCGCTGTACAGTGAAGACGAGTGCCAAACATTCTTGCTCAGTCACTGTGTAATTTCGTTCCGGTTCACTTAGCCTTCTACTGGCTTATGCAATGACATGTTCCTTTCTATTGCAGCGTTGTACTACAACTGCCCCTTTGCCATTGCCGCTGGCATCAGTATGAACTTCGGTCGGTGCAGAAGGGTCAACGTGTCGGAGTATAGGATGTGACGTAAGAACTTGAGTTGGTTGAAGGACATGTCACAGTCTTGTGTCCATTCAAAACTAGCACCTTGAGGCTGGTCAGGAGGAAGGCAACGTCGGCGAATGCGGGAATAAATCGGCGAAAGTACGAGCACAGGCCTAGGAAGCTATGAAGCTCTTTTGTTGAGCGAGGGTGTTTGCACGCCTTCACAACTGCTGCCTTATATACCATCTCTGTTCACGAGGTGCCTAAGTTCCAAGGCTTGTCGCTCGCCGAAATGACACTTCTTCGAATTAGAACAAGGCCAGCTTTTCTAATGCGTTTCAGAACAATTTCCACGCGTTCGTTGTGATCACGAATTGTGCGCCCGAACATCACGATGCCATCTAGGTAGCATATACAGACGTTCCATTTTAGGCCACGCAGAATCATATCCAAGAACCTTTCGAATGTGGCAGGAGCATTACATAACGGCATCACCTTGAATTCATAAAGTCCGTCCGGAGTTATGAAAACAGTCTTTGTCCACTAGATGGAGAGCGATCTGCCAGTAGCCTGAACGTAAATCAGTAGACGAAAACTAGGACGCCGAATGGAGACAGTCCAAGGCGTCATAAATTCGTGGAAGAGGATAAGCATCTTTCTTCGTGATGGAGTTCGAACGACGATAGTCGACACAATATCCCCAGGTACCGTGTTTCTTTTTCACAAGAATCACAGGAGCTGCCCAAGGGTTCGATGATTCTTGAATGATGCCCTTCTGGAGGAGTTCACGCACTTGATCGTCTATTATCTAGCGCTCGGACGGCGATATTCGGTACAGTTTTTGACGGATTGTCTGTGCCATTTTTTTATTTATCCTGTTGCATGTATGGCGTGGAGTAATCGAAGGTGTATGGTTACTCTGCGAGAAATCAAAAACTTGCAAGTACTTTAACAGAACGTCCACAAGCATACTGCGCTTGTAGGCAGGCAGTGACTTATTAGCCATAGGTAAAATTTTGAAACTGCCTGAGCAGGTGGTCATTTGGTCATCAAGTCGAACGTCACTAAGGACCGCTACTGTTGTCGGCGAGTATTTTCTAAACGAGGCCAGCTTAAGTCCTCCTGGTAGCAGCCCCTGTTCATTTGAACCATTTATTGCCCTAAGTTCCGAATAACATTCCCTCACTGAAACGATGCTGTGGGGTACCACGTGTTCTTCTTTATACAACTTAGATGGAAAGGCTGCACTAGTGCGTCGAACCTGGTATTGTTGGTAATATGCGAATAAACTACTGAAACGCATACAGCACAGAAGGCCGGGACAATGGTATCTTCATATCATCAGAGAGCACGGTTTTATTTGCCCGAATTCACAATAAGTTTATGAGGAACAACGTCACTTAGGATAACCTCGCCATTTCGACAATCTACAGTGGCCCCACACAATCGCAGGAAATCGATGCCCAGAATGATGTCATGTGTGCTCCGTGGAAGAACCATGGATTCTGTCACAAACACTTGCTCACTCAGTGACACTGCCGCGGTACAAATACCAATCGGATACAGCGAGTTGCAACCCAACCCCACTGATTATTATCGCTTTCTCCCACAAAAACATGACTTTCCGTCTCAAACGAGTTTTGAACGCAGCACTCATGATCGACACGGTGGCTCCAGTGTGCACCAAAGCCATTGTAACGATCTGACAGATGGTTATAGCTAGTCAACAGGTGGTACAGTTTCTGCGCTGGCCACCGTGGTGACACTGGCCAGACGGGCAAAATTTGGCGTTATTCTGCGCTGCTTCAATGTCTCCAATGTCCGAAAGTGTCTAATGATATCCGACACGGAAGTCAGACTTTCTTTCGTTATAAGAAAGCTATATACATCCTCAGGAATACCTTTCAATATATGTGCGACCTTGTCTTCTTCAGACATGCTGGAATCTGTTTGCCTTCAGAGCCTCAAAATCTCTTCTGTGTACAATGTACAGGTCTCACCGGGCAACTGAGCCCTATGTGCAAGAGTCTGCTCAGCAAGCTTCTTTTGCGCAGCTGTGTTACTAAAACACTTCGTTATTGTAGTATCGTCCGCCGCACGATACTACATTTTGGGGACAAGGATCTGCAATCCACAAGTATCAGGTGATAAGGTGGACATCCAGCCTTCTTCCTCGTGCTGTCGACTCAGCACCCGTGCAAGCTGTCCCACCGTTACTGTAGTCCATGCTTGTCTACCGGCTGCCGTGTTCTTCTTGTCGGCCGGCGCTTCCACGCCGCGCATTGTGTTTTCCGTGGCGCGTCTACCGCATAATACTACAGTTATCTCAGCAACAAAACGTTCCCCCGTCATCAGTTTCTCCTCATGGTTCTCGTACCATACGACTGCAACGTCAGTAAAGTAAAAACCACACGAGACAGCTGGGAGGCAGCATCCCACTTGTTGTATTGGCTTACCCACTTGTAGTGCTAGAGCCATGCGTCCACGTCATCGTTGGCCTTCCCGGAAAAGGTTTCCGGTAAGGTCAATTGTTCCCGAGCTTCTGCTTCGTTAGGCATGATAGGCAAACGAAAGGGCAGGCTGGCTAGGCGATGACTCCGGCGAAGTCTCGAGGGTAACGGTCCCGTCGTAGGCTGTTACCACTGTGTTTGGTCTAGAGTAGCGGTGTGGTGGTTTATTGAACACAAGGCTGAGATGGCGAGGCCCCACCGGACAAAGCTGCCGAGAGATCTTTTTCCAAAGTCCAAACTTCTATTCCGTATTTGCACTCTGCCACAAACACTTCATAATATTATGCACACAATCAATGCACTAAGCAATGCAACAGCATTTCTTCCATTTTTCCCAACCAAGTAAACAGTCGAAATACAAGAAGTCCACTTCGCTTATCGGCAATAGCAAAATGTTTACTGACTAATGAAGGAAAAACGCCTGTTCTCAAAGTGTACTGCCACGCGCATTTACTATTTTAATGCCAGGGCTTACGCTAACAAACCAGAAGCACATTTGCCCTCTTTATTTTAGAGCCAGCACAGAACGTGGTGGAGATGGTGTCATAGTAACGACTTAGAAATATGTAGTACGCACAAGCGTACCTTCGGATCGAGCAGAAAAAGGATGTGTATGTAAGCTTGACAAACTACACGATCCCTTTTCATTCTTCGATTGTCCTAAGAAAATAAGAACACTCGCAACCTCAGTCCTTTTGCCGCAACAATTTTCCACGCAGCATCGTCAAACCATTAAGGTTTGCAGCCATTTAGATTGCGAATATCCAGTCCACAAAGCGCATGTTACATATCCATGCTGCATTTCACACAGAAACACATGGTCTTCTCAAATCACCAACAAGCACACCAGCACGCAAAGAAAACGTTTGTCAGGCTTGGCAATCCATTCCTGTCGAGCGACGAGAGCAAGCGTAGGCACGGCTGCGCAGTGAAACACACCCGACTAAACGGAGGAACGTCAGAGCCCGCGACAGAAACAGTCAGCAGGCCTGAAATGATCTAGAGGGGATTGGCTGAGCCAAGTTCCTGAAAATTAGAAAGAAATAATTTCGCGGATCCCACGTACCTTGGGAAAAGAGGTTCTGCGATGCATGCGGAGGGAAGGTGACGTTTTGTACATTTTTATTGAGCGACACGTAATAAAATCACGCTAAACATATGTACAAACGTTGAATGCTTACACATATGTTGAACAGTTGATTGATTGATATGTGGAGTTTAACGTCTCAAAACCACCATATGATTATGAGAGACGCCATAGTGGAGGGCTCCAGAAATTTTGACCACCTGGGGTTCTTTACGTGCATCCAAATCTGAGCGCACGGGCCGACAACACTTCCGCCTCCATCGGAAATGCAACCGCCGAAGCCGGGATTTGATCGCGCAAAATGCGGGTCAGAAGTCGAGTACCTTAGCCACTAGAATACCGTGGCGAGGCGATATGTTGAATAGTTACAGGTACTTATGTAACCAGTTGTTTGCACTTGCACCACGATGACAACAGGAACATGAGTATTTGCAACACCAGAAGCCATAAGCGCATATCAAGGGCTGCAGAGAGCCCGCGAGGATGGTAGCCTTAGACACTGCTACATAAACCAACTTCAGCGCATTGCACCTAACTACAATTGTCCTTAAAATGACGTGACGGCTGAACCTTTGAAGTACATATGTAATGTTTATATATTTGTATGGCCAGCACTGCCAAAACAATAGACGTTTTATGAACGTTAGGGTTGATTTGAAAACTAGTTCCGAGACCTGGCATGACTCTGTGATAAAATGCTTGATTGCCACGCAGAATTCTTGGGTTCGATACCTGCGGGGACCTTGACAGTTATTCTTTGCACCCGTCGGGTCACCGCTGACGATGTCAGCTTTTTTCTTAACGCTCACGCGTTAAAATTGCCCATGTGTGTTCATGTAATTTCTGGTTAAACACTAAATCTCAATCGCCGGTGGCACGTACCCGTCCACAAGAGGTACATACCCGCGGGCGGGTATGCGTCACTGTTTGACGGGAAGTGTTTGACGACGTAAGCGACGGGATTGTGAGATTATTCATGTATTGATGAGCGCATGATGTTCGACAAACCATTTTACCCTCCCATACTAAGTTTCGTTCACGCTACAGTAAGGAGATGACCACGAAAGCACCCAGACTTAGGCGGTTAGATAGATAGATATATAGATAGATAGATAGATAGATAGATAAATAGATAGATAGATAGATAGATAGATAGATAGATAGATGAAAACGTGTTTCCAGTATGCAAAAAATGCTTCGCATTCATAACTGCGCTCTTTTTGCAGAGCCACCACTACAACTACAAGAGTTTGGCACATGCAGTGCTTTTTTACTGAGAAAAGCGCGGTAGTAACTTAGAACTGTAGGTGTCGCTCTTCTAACTTCGACGGTACGGCTTTGACTTCCGGCCGCAGCTACTGATGATATTAAAATTCAAGTATTTGGTAAGAATGAAATTCAAAGAACTTCTGTGTGGTTACGATTAGGTGCAGCTTCAATAACCTGACGGGATAGAAATTTATTCGAACCTTAATCCGGAGTCACCTACTAAGGCATGTCTTGTAATCATATTGTAGTTTTTGTACGTGAAGCTCTTATTTCTTCTTTAATGGTGGCTCTCGTAGAAGAAGAAGCCACTGTTTTTTAAATGAAGAAGCGTGATTTCAATAATGAATGTTGTTGGGTGAATCGGTCGTACATTATTAGGCAAGGTGCTGCGCAAAACAAACATTGATGAGAGCACAAGGTCGCGCGCATTCGTTGTGCTCTTCACGTCCATGTTTGCTTTGTGAAGCATCTTGCTTAAAGCACACTTTAGAAACGCAACTTTTAAAGACGATAGTATTTCTTAGGGAACATCGACGCCAAAATTTTAGTCTGTCTGTTCGTCTTTCTGTCGGTCTGTCTGCACAGGCCGTTGTCAGATAGAAAAGAGAGGCGGCTCCCGGAGGCGCTTTGTCTCAGAGTCTCACGTAACTCATCAACCCATCATCATCCATACGTCTGTCCCGGCATGTCCTCCCCCCAAGGGTCATGTGAGGGGGAAGTTTTTGTTTCAGGCGGACGGTCATACCCTGGCAAGGGGCCCACCGCTTTGCACCATGCGCAGAACAGGCGCGGCCTGCCTCCCGGCGTATAATCCAGGGAGACTCCACATAAGGGCTTCCCTTCGGTGCAGTAATTCAATCATGACACACAAAGCGGACATACCATGTCAAGGTGGGCTAATGCAGCGTGTGGGGCACGCTGCAGTCACTACTCGTCTCCTGGCCGCTAGGGTCCAGCGACACACAATTCGTCCCTTGGGGACTACAGGACTACTGTTTGGTGCATATGCGAATGACGCTGCACGCAAACCCAACGTACCCTGATTGAGCAGCACGACTAAAAGCCGGCTCAGCCCTTCATGAGGAAGGGAGCCACCCTCCGCCTCTGTGGGTAGAGTCGTCGAGCACGGAGAAGGGGCCAACACGGACCTTGCGGGTAAAGCCCGACAAGGCGACAAAATTACCGTAGCACATGCAAAAAACAGGCAAATAACAACACGGGCTAAACTCAGGGGCGATTGGCTCTCTAGGCCGAGTCGTGGAACTGTAAGGAGCGCCATCATTAAAAATTGATGGTACTCTGCCCTCCCAATTCACTGAAAATAACTGCCGGACGGTGCCACGTTTCGTCGGACTTCTTTGCACCTAGGCGCTGCCACTCTTGATGGAGGACGAACCACACCTTCTTCCGTACTTTTGCAAGTACTTCGTGAAGCCCAGATCGTCTCCCATCGAAGACGGCACAGCACCGTGCCATTTACACTTGGTAGGAGCACTCGACCAGCAGAAGCACGTACTGCTTAACCGCTCTTTTCGACAGGGGATGCGAAAACCGAGCGGTGTCGTAAGGAACACCGGGGTGACCAAGCAAACTAGCTATCCTTCGATGGAAGGAGGCTGGTAGTGCAAACTGAGAGAAAATGTGAACTATGTCCTCCCTGATTCCGCAAATGGGACACATTCTTCGTGTAGCGCTCATGGTGAGGGGCCAGAACGTGTTGGGCAGGCGATCTCTGGCCAGGCAGTGCATGAATGTAGCGCGCTTGGCATCCCGAAAACTGGAAGTAATGAACTGCCAGTTAGGACTACCGTTGGACAGGTCATATTCTCTACAGCATGCAGGTAACTCTGGGTTGAGTCTATCGACTAGCTCGCGGTGTTCAGCTAAATCTATCTCGGGGTCGACCTCTTGGAGACTGGCCAAAGTAGAAGTGGCCCCTGCATAGAAGGCAGAAGGCATTCCTGTCCGAGGCACTGAATTCGAAAATGCCCCAGGCGAGAACAGTCTCAGCCGCGTACTCAGGAAATACAACGCAAAGCTTCGAGTGAGGAGCATATCCGAATCGAGAGCTACCCGTGTACACCTAACGTGTAGCGCCGTGGTCACAGCGCAGTGGTCAGGAATACTGAGTCCTCCTTCATCCCTGCGCAACTTGAGCATGGGGCGTGGCAACTACGCCAATGTACGACTCGCCAAAAAAAAACGAAAAGTTTTTTTCCAGGAGAATCCTGGTATGGAGCCTAACCGACACAACTGAACCTACATACATGAGAATTATCGTTGCCCTAGGTGTAAGTAGACAAGACAAGGCACCAAGTTCCCGAATCTTGTCTGTCAGCCTTTTCTTAGCTAACCGCCAGTTTTCGGTAGTCAGGCTATTCGGTTCGAAATGGAAACCCAATATGCGCAGGTGCTCTTTTATGGGGAGGCCATTAACAGGGCGTGGGCTGGAGGGAGCACAGCTCAAATAAATGACTGCGCTCTTCGATTTATTTATCCTGGCGCCGCTCGCCATGCAGTACTCCTTCATAATATGCAAGATGGTGCAAACAGCTGCCTCGTCTGGGACGACAATGGAGAGGTCATCTGCATATAGGCGAACATTGCCACCGGGGAGGGGAACCTGGTGGAAGGGGAAATATACTCACGCTGCTGTCTTTAGAAAGCCTCTACAAGACCGGCTCAAATGCGAGCACGTAGAGAGCAGGCGAAAGTGGATCACCCTACCTGACTCCACGGCACACGCCGAAAGGCTCCGAGACGCGATCTTGTATGACAACAGCAAAACTAGGACGAAAATGAACAACAGCAGAACTAGGACGAATGATAACGAACTTGGCACTGAAGCCGTCCTGCTTTAAAACTTTAAATAGGTACTTATGACTGATAATATAAAACGCCTTCTCTTCATCGAAAGAAAAAAGAATTCCACGAAAGTTGCGTGAATTCAACCATTGTATAAGATCTCCAGTAGCAAAATCATGAAGTTGACACGATCGACCTTGGACACAGCACTACTCGTACGGGCCCAAAACAGTACTAAGTACTGGAGTGAGTCGAACGGACAGACACTTAGCTATGAGGTTGTAGTCACAGTTTAGAAGAGTGACGGGTCGCCAGGCACTCAGGTCAATGCGTCTCATCTCATCTTTGTACAGAAGGGTGATCCGCCACTCCCTTTAGTGGCTGACAGAGTCCCCTCACGGAGAAGCCTGTTTGCCAATGTGGTAAAAGCCTCCCCCCCCAAAAAAAACCTTCAAACATTTGACGTAAAACTCGACTGTCAAACCATCTGAACCTAGGCTACGATTAAGCTTAATGGATTTAAGAGCTGCAAGCACGTCCACTTCGACGAGAGGAGTATCACAAATATCAAAATCCTCGTAAATCTTAGTGTAAGGAAACGACTATGGAGTGGGAGGTCGTTCGGCGTAATGGTTCTTGTAGAACTGCCTTGCCACCTTTAATATTTCGTCCTGCGTTTTCACTAAACTGCCTGGGCTTGGATTAACAAAGGAAGATATAGCTGAACTATTCCTAGCTAAATGTCTACGAAGAACATTTCTACTACACCAAGCATCCATTTCCCACTGCTCTGCGCGTGCTGTGCCTCGCAACGGGCCCCAGCGTCGCTGGAGCAGGACTCAATATTTTTAGCGCAATTGAAGAGCCGTGGTTACTCCCGGGCCAATGGAGAACGGCTTTGAGAGCAGGAGAATTGCGTCAGAAGCCACTTTGATACCGGCGCGTTCCTCCCGCGGCCGCCTCTTGCCCCATTCCCGGAAGCGCTCCGCATCTCCGGCCTTCACAGCATCTCATTCGTTACCACCTAAACCCTGATCGCCAAGAAGCTAGCTGATGAGAAGCCCGGCTTTATCTTTTGTAGCGTCCTTCTCTTTAAAGAGCCGCGGGTTTAAACGCCACGGTATCTTGCCCCATGGCAGTAAACTGTAGTCGGCGAATCTCAAGACAAGGAAGCTATGGTCGCTCAAAGCGGAAGAACACAGCCAGCTAGAGTGCATGCTAGGAGCAAGTGAGGGCGAGACATAAAGGCGATCGATCTTCGATCGGCTCCCTCTCTCCGTCCAAGTTATTCCTGATTGGAAGGCGTGAAACGACTGCCAAGCATTGACTAGTGCCAGCTCGTTAACAAGCTCCCACAACTCCTGCTGACCCTTTCTATTTCATAACTTTGCAGTTTTTATGAAGGAAACACGATTCGTGTTTTCTAAAACCCAATTGAAATCGCCCACTAGAATGACACGCGATGAGCTAACTATAGTTAGAAATCTGAAAGATTGAAGAAATCTTTTTGTTGCCGACACTTCCATAGAGCGTCAACATTCACGATTCTAAAGTCAGAATCAAAATCCATTGAAAGAACACGGCCATTCGCATCCCTGGCGTAGCGTAGCACAGAACTGATAAATCGTTGCAATAAAATGACAGCGACTCCCCGGCAATGTGCGCTGCCATAATTCCAATAGGGTTTGGTGCCAAACGTTCTATAGAAGTTCTTAATCTGACCCATGCTAGACACGAAAGTTTCCTGCAAAACGAGAATATCTATCTTGTGAGACCGAGCAAAAAGAATAACCTCGGCCTGTTTTGACGCTATGGTGATACCGTGACAATTAAAGGTAGCTATTGTGAGAGAAGCTATGATGAAAAATGAAAAGGGAAACCACAGAGAACTAGAAAATTCAAGAAGTAAAGACTAGAAAGACAGAACAGCTGTTGGTCTGTCTGTCCGTATATTTGTATGCTTGTCCACGGTATCGATCCCCCTTAAGGCACCAAATGTAACCTCAAACGGCGAAGTCCATCTGACGCATCCACCAATATTGCACAAGTTTCACCGTTCATACTTGTGTATTTGTCAATTAAAAACAATTATTGCGCATATCTGAGGCACAATAACAACACGTCGATGTTTTGTATGTACGCCTTTATTCTAGAGAAGGTACACACAAGTAATTATAAGGACCGTAGCGTACAGTGCAACGTGGTGCACAAAAAGTCAAATGTCTCTGATGCTATGCTAAGACGATGCGGTGGTAGCCCCTGCCCGTAGCTTTGCATTCAACTCCTTATCACTCCCGAGACAGGCGCGCATGTTTCTCCGCGGGCGCTCACGCCTTCCTTCGTTTTCAAAGATAACTGACAGATGGCGCTCGTGTCTAACGTGCCTCGATGCCCTCGTTAGCTTTCGCTGCATGGATAAAGACTCTCTAACGCAGCGCTTCTAGAATACAATTAACCGATTTTTTCGCGCATAACATCAATGTTTTGTTCACTCCCTCCACACACAAGACTATGGTCTTTCAACAACATTTGCAATAAAACATGCAGATACGGGGCTAATATTTTTAGCATTCCTGCAGACTAGCATTCTAACATTCTGAAAGCAAAGATTATGAATTTCAACAGGAAAGATTATGGAGCCTCTGCTAGAACACAATTGTATGAACAAGGCAAGTAAAGGAAGTAAAGAAAGAAAATGTGCACACTGGACCTTTTGGAGGCGATTGTACTAGTCTCGTATATAGGTTACCTGCTGTCTCAGACTTCTAGCGTGTCGGGAAACTTGTTACCTCTTGCGCGGCTTTCGTACTAACATTATTCTTCCCAAACTCGAAGAAACTGGAGAAATGCTGCCTAAACTAATGTGCATATGACAGGAATATATACGATAACTGTCTGTGTATGCAGCATCGGCAGGTAAATGGCCCTTGACGTGTATTATTTTCGTAGTCTTCCGTTGGCAGGAACAGCCTTGCAATGCAAAGCTTTTCGAACATGTTGTAGTTTAACACGGTATCGCGAATTGTCACTACTGTAGTTGCCAATGCCATTCGCGGCGGCGGTAGCTCAGTGATGTGCGAATGCAAATAGTCATCCTAATCAATCTCGCACACTAATAATGTTCTCAGTGAGCGCATTTCATGGACGGTGTTAGCAGCGACAGCCGCTTTTTATTACTCTATTGTTTTCTTCATCTTTTATGCTCAGCATACTTCGCTGATAAGAGGCACTTGGAGGCAGATTGATCGATTCACTGCCTTCCCATTTTGGGCCTGTTCAACAACAACAATAACAATATAATAATAATATTAATAATAATAATAATATAATTAATAATAATAATTGCGTGTGCGATTGTAACTTGCAACCTATATCTTTCGGCATCGTTGAAACATTTAGTGTCGTTGGTGTTTTTGTGGCCTTGTCAATGTAAAATGGCACAATACGGCTGCTCACGTTTCAAAAATATACGTGCTAGAGAAATTATAAGATCGGGCCTACTTGCTGATCAACCATTAGGCTTTTTTTTCGAATCTCGTTATCCAGATACCATCTATGCCTTGCGTACTAAAACCGTACCACATGGAGGAGGGGCGTCCGTTCAACCTCTCTTCCAACCAGCCACCTATACGAACTGGACTTTCGCCAACTCTCTGCGGCAATAGGTTTCAACGCGTGTACTACATTAAAACCTGTCTGAATCATACCCCGTCGTAGCGATGAGCATAATCTTTTCTTTGGGCACGTATATCATTCACCGGTGCCCCCCTTCTCCTTAAGCACTCATAGTTACGTCCTCCATCGATTAACTTTTGCCTCATAGCAGGAATTCTTGCCTCCAATTGGAATCGCGTCGAACACGCCACTGCTGAAATTACTGCTTCGTGGTGTATGACGATCCCGTATACATTCTTTCCAGTTGGAATGTTTCGGGATGCTTTGGCCGAGTATAGAACAATTATCTCCGCACGTGCTGCTATATATATCTTTGGCACGCCGAAAATGGTACGTACATCACGCTTAAGCGACAACGGCCTCTGAATACTCGCAGTGTTAGCTCGGAGTGTTGCAAACAAGTTCACTTTAGTTAGGTTTTGTTCTCTTAAAATACCACATTGAAGGGAATAATAATAATAATAATAATAATAATAATAATAGTAATTTTTCTCCTTTCACGTCCCAAAACAACATGTGATTAGGAAGCTTGTCGTAACGCAAAGCTCCAGAACTTTCAACCGCTTAATATTTCTTAACGTTATCCTAAATCTGAGCACAGCGACCTCGAGCAGCCCACTTCCATCGGGCACAACGGGCGGTAGTCCATTCCTCAATCTTGGAGTCAATAGACAAGCTCTATAACCACTAGGCTACCGCGGTGGCTTGAAGTGTCAGACAAGGTTGTATTGAAGAGAAAAAAAAGGTCAGTGTGATCGCAAGTGCGAAGCAATGAATGTGATAGCCACAAATAGTAATGTTCTGCGAAGCGAGGCTGGCAGCTAACTCTTTTGGATGCTTTCTCACGTAACTCTACAAAACGCTTGTGTAACAGAAAAAATACGGCTGCTCCAGGGACACCTTTCGCACACTCTCTTCGCGTTGAGAGCGCGGCACGTAGAAGCGTATTCGCAATGTTCGTAGACTATCGCGCTGACTAGCGGAATTCGGGAGCTTCCTCTCAAGAATGATCAGTAGGCAGACACTCCCAACGCTCTCTCGTTAGGCGGTTATAGCCTGAGTGTTGACGGGCTAGCAAAAAACGAACACAAACCACTTTGTATGTTGTGTGCATAAGTGAATATACCGGACAGCCCGTGACACGATAAATCTGATACGTTCTTGCGAGAGGTTCAGGACCTCCGGAAATATATCTGAATCGGGGGGGCGACTATATATATATATATATATATATATATATATATATATATATATATATATAAGGGAGAGAAGTGTGCAGCCAAGGGCTTGTTTTTCCGTGTTTTAACACAGTATTAATGAGATCTAACAGGCAGTAATGCCAAAGAATGTACAGGGGAAGTTATTAGAACCAATGGAATGTAAAAAGGAAGAAAGAAATGTGGATGGAAAAATAACCAGCCGTCAGCATATATATATATATATATATATATATATATATGGGCGTTAATACCTATCTTTGTTTTTGCTAAGGTGAAAAAAGAAGGGGGAGGGGTCGTAGCAGCTGTCAGTGCCCCCCTGGTTTCCAACCTGTGGGGGCGATGACCCCCATAGTTCCCCCCGGTTTAGCAGCCTCTAAAGAGGTGAAGTTTTCGTGAAAATACGTGGCGACTCTTGTTTTCGAATATAGCCCGCAGAGTACAAATATCAGATTCGCGTGATTTTCTGCAGCCACGTTGCATAGTTAAATAATATTGTGTAACCTTTGCAGTTGAAACTCACCTTGTTTTTCCCGCGTATAGCATTCGTCAGTGCTTTTGTAGTGCATGAAGTTTATAACATTCATTGCAAGCGGAAAGTGGCGCAGGCTCACGATTTGCGCTTCCAAACTTGGTGTGCACTGTGCCGCTTGTTTTGCACGTTCGTTGATAGATGCCAGCACACTGCAAGCAATTTCTTTGTTCCCTGGTATCGAAGCGAAATGTTCTACGCACTCTCATATAAACGTGGCGAGTGACGCCGTGTTGAGGTTGCGCAATGGCGCGTTGTTGGTGCTATCAAAGTCGTTTGGCGGAGAGAACTCCTTAGATTAATTTCAGCAGTGATGTTCAAAGGAACCGTCTTGACGTCGAGGATTTTCCACTGGACGTAGATGGTTGTTAACGCGCCGAGAGTGACAGCGACGACGAACGAGCAGCGAGTGCACATCGCGTCCCATCATGCGTTTATGTTTTTTAACGCGATAGCGTAAAGAGCTCGTGTCGCAGAAGACCCGGCGCTGGTGTGAGTTCTGTTGGTTGTGAGCTAAAAATTATCTGTGCATCTGTGACCGAAAAAATAAGTTACCGAGGCCGCTACTTACCCACGTGTGCGCGCGAGATCACACTGAGAAGGCCGCGCATTCGACGAAACAAAACGTGCTGAAGGTCCCATGTCGGGGTAGTTCCTTTGCCCTGCCACCGCTCCCTCATAGAGAAATATACCATATAAAGAGTAGCCACAGGAGCCTTTTTCCGGCCCAAGAAAGGGTCTGACTGACCATTGGATGACCCACCCATCCTCGCCTTTACTCCTTTTTAAGACATGTAATAACCTCCTCAGGAGGACAATGATTACGCAGGTTTGACATCAATTGTTTGTGAAAAAAATTTCAATAACTTGTGGAAGTTTTTATATCTGCTCTACATCTTGTTCCGCTTAGCACATTTAATGCCTTACAACAGAAAACTGCATAGTATGACTAGAAAGCCTCGTCTTTCTGCATTTGTTTTGCACAGAGGCATATTCATGTGGTTTAAATGTGCTGTACATATATTTCCATCTCGGAAGCATGGGTGTGTAGCCTAGTGAAAAAGACACTCGCTTTCGGAGCATGAAGGTTCAGGTTCAAATCCCATCATTGTAAAGAAGAAAATTTTGTTATTTTATTGGTGTTGAAGGCATTATCGGCTCTGACCAACCACTCGTGGCGCTAAAAGGAGCGCAGTAACTCCTTTCCGACACTTCTTTACGGGAGTGTCCGCTATTTATGTAAGCGTATTTCTGTATGCCTCCCTGATTATTTCCAGCCCTTTCGTCGGGACTAGAGAAGAGATTATGCAATTGCGGCATGCGACAAAGCTTTATAACTCCACTCACACTGGGCGGATTCTTAAAAGTTTTGAGGAGTTTAATTCGTGATGCAATAAGCTTTTCTAGTGTTTTCTTTTTCATGCTCGTAAGTGACTTTGATTGTATTTATTGTATAATATCCTTGAGCGAGCTCAAATCAAAACATAATATAGTTTTTCTTGTGCTTTGCATGTATCCTGATTACAGTGAATATTACAAAACACCGCGTGCCTCCAATACGCTCGAGCTCGACCAGCGAAGCGAAATTTTTGGAGCAATGAAATAGGCACGCAGTTACGACTACAGTCCACGCTAGCTTCTCCTGCACTTCACCGGTGCTGTCGGAACGACGTTGTTATTCAGCACATTTGCACAGTTTTGACATTGCGAAAAGCCTACGCATATATTCGTTTCGTTATCCTTGTTTCGATCGTGCTGATGGAACCTGCAACATCTGAGTGCAGTGAATTGCACGCTGTTGGAGTCTGATAAAGGCTGTGACACAAGCGCTACCTAATGGGAAGTTGAATGGTGGTGCTTCATTGAGCAAGCAGCTGCATGATGCTTACAGCGCAAGTAATGACGACGGCGTAATGTGTTTGCAAACCATCGCTACGGTAAACATTCGGTCCTGTGCCGCCGCGACTGCGTTGTACTCGCTATTGGCCTACTAATGCGGCTAATTGGCCAGGCAGGATCGGCACAAATTATCTCGGAGTACCGTTCAGTTCATACGTGAATTCGAGTTTATCAGTTTTCTGTAGCACGCACAGGATTACCCAAAGCATCGTTGATACACGGTCGATAAGCTGACACCACCACCCTTTGCACTGCGGCAAGAAATGAGGTAGCGAACATTGAGCAGTTCCTACTGGTTGGGAAAGTAATTTGGTACAATATACATTTATTTGACGGTCAAGAGTTTACCTGTGAAAGCGGCACGGGGACTACGTCCGTACGTCCTACCTTTTCCTGTTCGAGTTCACGGGTTGGTCAGCCCTCCGCTGCCATCTTGGATTGCACGGCGCGCCACCTATAGGCCGTGGGCATTGATAATACGAGCCATCCGTTGATGACAGCCGAGATAGCGAGACGTCGCGCGCGCCAGTGACTGTGCCCATGAATTCAAAGTTCACATTTGGTGTTCTGGTGACCCTCCCCAGTCACGTCTGGCACATACCCGCCTACCAGCGTCCCTATTATGCGGGTGTGTGCCACAGGTAGTTCGGATTACATATCAGTCAACTAGAGGCAATGCAGGCATTGGAACTTTTGAAACCCGACAGTGTAAGGGGCCCTTGCTGGATATGTGTGGTTTAACGTCCCAAAACCACCATGTGATTATGAGAGACGCCGTATTGGAGAACTCTGGAAATTTTGACCACCAGGGTTCTTTAACATGCACCTAAATCTGAGCACACCGGCCTACAACATGTGTTAGGGGCCCTTGTCGTACAAAATGTAGTGTTGGCTTCAGTGTCATTTTTGGAGAGTGAAAAACCCCATCGGATGCAACGCAAAAAAGAAGAATTCGAGCTGGAATCGAGCCACGAGTTATAATGGTGGCATTCGTGTATTCTTCCGCAGCGTCATGTTAGGTATGCAAACTGCTTCGGAAAAACATTTTACTCAGGATTCGAGTCCGGGTGAAGTCAACTGTGATAGCAGTATTGGACACTCAATCTTACAGCAAAGCAATATTTTTTACACATTCATTTCAATGACTCGGCAAGCTATATTTAAGTGTTGCTCAACCCCAAAGAAATACGCCAACAAACGCTTCGTGCGTCGTCGCACAGTATATGGCGTCCACTTCGTTGCGATAAAACTTACCTCTCTATTCTTATGTGAGTTCTGACTTGACGTCACACCCTACGCTATTCTTCAAGCATCGTTTTACTCGACGTGACTCGCAAAGCCACGGTATGCACTCAGCTACACTGCATTTGCGCAAAAGTGTCAATCCGCCATGCAATGCTTTGTTCAAAGCCAAGAAATGAAGAATAAGCAAGTACTTACTCGCTGGATGCGCTACACGAAATCTATTACAGCGAAAGCTGTTATGAGATCACAACTCGCGTCACGTGCAGTTGTCCACCACCGCCGGTGTCCGTAACCACATCGTGCGAAAAAAAATACCTAGCATCAATGACACAGTGGGGCTCGAACACAGGTCCGCTGTGTGCCAGCTCAACATTGTACCACTGAGCTACGCAGGTGCTTGTGACTTGTTGAAAAACTTGCCTTAGGCAGGCTTGATGTCGGGAAAGCAATCGCGTTAATAGAACTTATAAAGCGTTTGAGAACAGCGAAAAAACAACCAGTTCTCGCACAATGCGATTAGCGTAAGGAGTGGGCCATCCAATGCTCCAACCCATTACAAAAGCTTCTTCTTGTTCCCCTATTAACTGTGGTGCGTACCCAATTCAGCCATAATGCCGCATCGTCGTCAGCCACTGCATGAACAATTGGCACAAAATTACTTACAATTGATTAGCGGATATCACGCTTCTCAGAAAAATGACGAAAAATATTTTAGCGAATGCCGGCCTACTATCAAAAAAATTATTACCATTGCTCTAGGGGGTATCAAGCAAGTGTGCTTACAGTATATAGTTACCCAATGAGTGTATTGAAAAGGCGCTGAAAGGCCACTCTACCTGTCGCTGTGACTGTGCTGCATTTTCCGGGCAGGCCTGGCATTTTTCCAACAATGGTAATGATCTTCGAGAATTTTGTTGCAACAATGCTGTTACCAGTAAGTGATTTTTGGCGAAAAAATTTGTCCGGGTTGTTCTAGAATTGAAGTCTACCATATGATCGGGTGGATCATAATGATCTGCTGCAGGTGGTCATAAGTAATGTCACTGGCATGAATTACACAATACGCTAGGGTGTATACGAATCTATTCCAGTATTGTTAACCATGAGTCTACTAGTTAAGCATAAAAGCCATTAACCAAAGGTTTCTTGCGAGTGATCCACTGAAACAGGCCCACCGTATAGCGCAGAAAATTCTTACTCCTGGCTGGATTGAACAACAAAACTCGCCACGCCAACCGTATACTGTCTGTGTAAGTTGAGCCACCTTAAGATTGACGCTGTGCAGGGTGGCATATTGACAGAGCGAACCTGCATTTTGCCTTTGCAGATGCTGCTCGTTCGTCGGAAAGCGGGGCAACGGGGCACAGGTTATCTCCATCGGCAAGAACTGCGACAAGTTCGGCATCGTGGTGCACGGGCTAGGCCACGTGTTCGGCTTTTGGCACGAGCACACGCGGCCTGACTGCGACCAACACGTCAAAATTGTCACCCGCAACATCATGATCGGCCAGGAGTACAACTTCAACTAGCTCACCGAAGAGGAGGCGAGTGAACACTACTGCACCTGTGGGATGCAGGAGGACGTATACCAGTTCGGGCTTGATGGGATAACGCATCGGCATTAGCGTAGTAGGGTGGAAACTTGACGAAAGGCGAGAGGGGACCCCGACTTCCAACTGAGCTTTACCGACTGTATTTCAAAACGAAAGGCTTGAAGTAAGGCCATGTCGTTAACGAAAAAGATCGGGCTTGTATGCGTGAAACGAATCGGCCAAGCTCCATTTCCTAGTACAGCAGGTTCGAGAGAAAGTGAGGACATTGCAATAAGAGAGTGGAGTGATTGAAAGTGATTGGGAGGGGGGCGTTGAGGAAGAAGATTGGAGCTTCGGGTGGGAGAGATTAAAGAAGAGTGCCGAAGCAAGAACTCGGGAAGGAGAAGGAAGGCAAGCGTTAAGCGAAGAGTTAATTATGATATCTGGGGTTTTTCGTCCTAAAACCAGGAGAGGATTATGAGAGCCACCGCAGTGGAGGGTTCCGGAAATTTTTACCATGTGATGCATCTTAACGTGCATTGACGTCGCACACTACCCGGACCTTCGAAATTTCGCTTCTATCGTCGCTTCACAACAGTACAGCAGCTTGCAGCTGATTTCAGTTCTCGTTCTCATAGTTAACGCTTTAGAAAAAGAAACTATGGACCATCTCCTCAAAGGAAACCCTATCCCTCCTGAAACGTTCCGTATGAAATCTTACGGAAAATATATGGACTCCGTAACATTTTCTTATGCTACATACGGAAAAAATATGGAGTTTTATGAAAATAAACGGAAGTTGTATGGCATTTACGGAAAGCTTCTTATGGAGTATATGGAAGGATAAGGAAATTGTATGGCGTATACGGAATGCTTTTTATGGAGTATACGGAACGATAAGGAAAATGTATGGCATATATGGAAAGCTTTTTATGGAGTATATGGAAGGATAAGGAAGTTTTATGGCGTGGATGGAGCGAGTTTTATGGAAAATATGGAACGATAAGGAAACTTATGAAGCATACGGAGAGTTCATTATGGAAGATATGGAAGGATAAGGAAAGTGTATGGAGTGTACAGAAGCTTTCATAAGGAAAATGCAGAATGTAAGGTCTTACGGAAATATACAGATTTTGTAAGGTGCTTACGAAAATGTTCAATAGTGTATGAAAGGCATGTGGATTGTTGCAAAAATGTGGAAACTCTACAGTTGTTGTCACATTTTCAGCAGGAAATCCGAGCTCTATAAAGTTATAAATGAATGCACAGTGACATATATAGTACAAAAGAATAACGCAGGCTAGTCTGTGTTGTCAGTCACCGCTGTTCGCGCTTTTCCAGAATGAATACAACTTCTGCAGATGACCAGGTGCTAAAGTCTGTCACACGGAAAATGTGTGATTCACAAGGAATGACAATAACTGTCATTTTACTTGCATGCTGTCACACGAAAACAAATCAAGCAAAAAAAGCATAACTTCAAGGGCTCGTTTTTTGGTAGAAACAATAATAATGAGAACTAAATTTAATGTGAATGAACTTGTCAATATTATTGAAACTGTTCTCATTAACATTGGCAAAGAGAAATGTCATTTTAAAATATCGACCATGAGCTTAGCTCTCCTGAGCACCGACAAAAGAAATGAAAATCTATGAAAACTAATTGCATGTAGCCTAAAAATAATTTTTATTGATAGTATGTGCTCCTACAATATAATACAGCTATACACAACTTGCCACCGCTTCACGACAGAAACGAGGTAGGGGCAGAGGGAGTGGTCAGAAAAATAATTATGAGAGCACAACTGATATGTACGGACACATAATGGTGCTTATCATTGATGCTCGAATGGTCGTGTATAGAGCTGGGTCGTTTAGAGATTTTCAAAAGCATTGTTTCAGACCACTATGCAGATTAAGCTTCAATTGTAGTGCTACATAAGACACAACTTATGGGCCAGCTTTAATGATTAAGAAGATTATAGGTTAAACAAATGCTTTAAAATATATCATATCATGGCTGCATGGACGCATACAAGCTATGTAAAGCGCAATAAAGTGAGGACGCATGAGCTTCTCTTGATGCTTCAGTTCTACGTAGATGCTTCAACTGTGCTGCAAAGAAATTTAACCAATGTCTGTGTGTGCAACATTGTCCATTTTAAACTATTTATATGTATATAGAAAATTCCTACTGCGAGTTAAGCTACGTAGCACTCCATAACTCTTCCTTTTATTAAGCTCAGTTTTTCAAACAATCCACATTATTCATTTTCTGTTTCATGACTTCGTGCCCGCAATTCTTGGTTTGGCTCGATCACAATTGTGCAGCCCTTATTTTGGAGGAATCAAAAAAACATCAATCAAAATATATTTTGGAACTGCTTCTCGGGGATATTGCCTTCCCTCAACTGCCACAGCTTGAGATGAGTCATATAGCAAGTCTCGCGCATACCTAGGGCCTACCCTTGAAGAAACTGGTCCGGCTGTGAAATGCTCAGTTTTTTCTTAAATAAATTTTTTGGTTTGAATTTTCTCACTTCTCGAGTCCCTTCACAATCAAGCAGACCCAATGTTCCCCTTAGTCCTTAATTTTGTTATAATATGAAATAAATAAAAAATTAATAATGAAAACAGAAATACTAATAACTGTTGCGCAAAAAACACAGTCCCACAAACGTACTTGAACGCAATATTGCTTTTATTTTGTTTTAGAACCTAAGGCATTAGAAAAGATAGCAGTACAATAAAAACGTTGAAAAAAACAAAAAAATAGACTTGGCGGGACTCGAACCTGCGCCACTCAGTTGTGCTCGCGTACGTGAACTGAGTGCGTTAGCTTGCTAAGCTATTCGCGCTGAAGAGTGCACGTGAGTTTAAGTTATGTATATAAATTTGCTTTTTACAAGCTATGTGTTGGCATACTTATGTACGATATGCGATCGTATCTATTGTTGTGTGCATATGTTTTGTGATTGTATATACGTCACATGCTTTTCGCATGTCTTTCAACTATCGATTGCTGCCCCGCCGGGGATGAAAACAAGTATTTTGACACCCACACACAAGCTTGAGCAGTTGAAGGTTGTTTTCCGGGGCTCTCTTGTGATTGAGTCGGCCATTACAGGGAATTAGAGTGATACGCCATTAATTCCTGCATCTAGCTGTATTCCACTTAGTAGCTCTATCGCTTGATAACAAATCGAGCGCAGGGCGCGACGCTATTGCGCACGACCATGCCTCGCGTAGTGGCGACATCAGCTGATTGCGCCGGCCGGCTTGCTTCGATTTGCTTCAGAGAAAAAGAAATGTCATACCTTGAAAGATTGCGTACTGCACTATGTCAAAATGTTACTGCTTTGTAGCCATCCTATGATTCATTGAGAAGTGATAACTCTGATATCACTACTGTAGAGCTTTGCTTCGGCAACACGCCCCGAACGTGAAACCGCACTACGTCTGTCGTAGAAGCACTAGGAGGCTGTCGTCTGCTAGAACAAAAACAAAACAAAGACCTGCGAAAATATTCATAAGTTGTAACATGTTTTTTGAATAACCGTTTATCACTTTGAAAGTTATTTTGCCACATAACATACATTTTTTTTCAGTTTATAGCAGCGACAGATGTTTTTTTTTTATTTTCCTCACACAGATATCCAAATCAAATCCATTCACAGAGTGTTTTTCAGGCCACATGTTGTTTGTCTTCTTTGTTTCCGTGGGCATGCCGTTTCGGTGCTTCTCTCATGTGTTTGCGCTGCTACATACGAGAGCACGAAATGTTAAATTTACGCAAGGAAGCGCCGTTCCTCGTTCGTGTGATGTGCTAAGATTGCGCCTTATTCCCGCGGTTGTTCAAGTGCGAGTCGTCTAAGGAATCGGCGGGTTGGGCGGGCGCTCGAAAGACTGCGAGGTGACGGCTGACGCCTGTGGTCGCTTCCCTCAGGACAGTGTGAAAGAAACTAAAGGTAAGGGGGGACACTTTTTTATGTAGACCAAGTATGCCACTCAGTGCAAGTGTGTGTTGCTGCACTCAAACGAGACGTCGTGAAACGGCAACCTTACGCGCCTTTGCGAGTGCGGTTGCCGATTCGCTTTGACAACGCTAACGCCAGCAGAGCCATGGCGCATCGGCGCGGCCTTACTGGAGCTAATTCGAGACAACTGCGGCAACATGCATGTGTATGGTGATCAGTTTTTTCATATGCGCAATGTAGTGAGGAAGACGCACACGGCGCTTGCTACGTTGTTGATTAAACAAAGCCTGCAGTGCCATTTGATGCAAAGCAGCATTTTGTTTACATTCGCGGGCGATACAATTTGTAACTTGGCTCGATTCACCTAGCCAACCGCCTAAGCGGGGTGATTAGCATACGTTCACGGTAGAGCGTTATTATGCCCCTAAACAGTCGCGTGTGCTTGTTGAAAGATATAATGTGTGGGCCTAGTGTAGAGAGAGAGAGAGGTGTTCGTGCAATCTGCAAGTGTACCTGCAAGACGCCTTTGCTTGTAACTAATAATGTACCGGCCAGCACCTACATTGTACGCCTGACTTTGAAGAAAACTTGCATGCACATTTTGAGATTTTGTAATCGGCCAGAGTTGCTTTTTATAAAATAATACACTGCCAGCATGTTCAAAATATGTTTCGCTGCTGTGTGGCAGGGGTGCGGTTATCACGCTGTTGTGTAGTTGCTGATGCAAGCACTTATAGTTTTGATGCGTTAATATTTCTCATCTAACTCATCAGGTGTTAGGCTGTTTCAGCACAAACAAGGCAAAGAGAGAAGGAAGACGGGTAATGACAGGACCAGTGCCGACTTTTGTTTGCAGGAGAATACCCATGTTGGTGTATTTATTATATCAGCCTTTCTGTGTTGCTTTTTTGCCCATTTTATGCAACAAAACAGTTGTCAGCAATATGAGAGAGAACAATTAAGTGAGCTTTTAAAGATCATGGTGACTAAATGCCTAGTAATTCGCAGCACAAAGTTACAACAAAAGACATCAGTATGATCAATGTGGACGAGTACAGTCTTGCATCTAAAAAATATATTGTGCAAAATTTTGCCTAAGTAAGAAACCTCTCTATGTTTGCAAATAGTGTGACGTCACTTCGAGCACCGTGCCAGCCATTCCCTACCTCTGTGCAAGGACTGGTTTGCAAGGAAGTTGTTTGTGACGTTCCTGATAGACCACTGAGATGTATGCGATTTTAAACCTGTAGCCTAATATATACGTAATCTTTTGTGCAGTTACATCGCTGCATCTGACACCTACAACTTATTTGCATATTTACATTGCTCCCTTAGTACCTAACACACAAACTTGTTGTTTGCATTGTCACTTCATGAATATCGAGCGGTAAAGTTACTGGGTATATGTGAAACAAGAATCTCTGCTTATTACATGAAGACATATGAGGCCTTCGATAAAACGAGTTATACCTTTATTGGGCTTGCGTGCTCGTCGGGGCGATTCACACATGCAGCTTCAGCAAATGGTATTTTCCAGCCCAGTGACCATGCAATTTTTTCTGCACACAGCGCAAACACCGAGATGTACCCACTCGCAGATGGTCGCGTCAAGTGCATATTTACCTTGACTAAAATGTCGAATCAAGTTTTTTCATCGACCGGTCCCTGCCATGAGTGCTATCGTCTTCGCAAACAAGACACATTGTTATTGACACTGCACACACCACACACAATATTCTCAGTTGAACCGATATTCTCAATACCTTTCAATGCACACTACATGCCGCAATCAACAGTGCACATTTTTGAAGACTAAGCCGCTGTTCCTCGCACAGGCCACTACGTGTGTTCACTTCTTCAAGATAAACAGACAGCGTGGCAAATATTTTACCACACAGTTGAACACACAGCTAGATGTTTGCTGACACATACTACAGCTAATGTCGACATTGTAACGTGAAGTGTAAGCTTTGAAAAATAAAACTTGCCCCAAACACTGCACGACTGTTCTGGGCTTAGCCACCAGCGGGAGTGTTTTTCCAGCCACACCTTTTACTTGTGCCAGTGACATCATGCTGTGACGTACCTCGGTAGGGGCCTATCGCTGCATACTTTATGTGAATGAGGGGTCCTGTTAGTGAAAGCAGGCATTGTTGATTTCGGAACTTGTTTATTCCCAACTAGACCTTCATTTGCACGAGTTGTCTGACTGATATTCAGGCGAACTTTTCTGCAATAAATTATACAGTTGGCAGTCAGTGCTTGCCCCATACTGTTGTTACTGGTGTTTCTTGTTGTTACTTTGCACTGCTCATTACTACTCACCTACACAAACTAGCCTATCTTGCCGCTGTTTTGGACAAGATGCAGCAGGCAAGTGCGATAGTGTTCATAACTCTAAATTCTCAAGCAAAAATTATCATTTCATATTCAGTTATTTGCATTCATATCAGTACATTATAAGAAATCATTGATTAAACATGAATCTGTGTTCCTTCACATAATGCTCACAACTTTTATATCAAATTGAATGGTGTTTATAAAAAAACATGGGTTTTAGCTAAACTTTTCTCGAACAGCTGACAAAACGCTATTGCATGCTTACTTGCCATGAATTGGACTGTGTTTGAAATACATTGCAATTCTTCACCGGACTGCCAGTACACTACACATTGGGGGAACATTTATTAACCATGAATTGATTAATTAAGAACGTAAAGAAAGAAGCGGCAGGCCGGGATACTTGATACTGGCATCCAATTTGCTACCCAGCGCATTATCATGCAAAGTTCCTGTAGAGTTGTTATGCGTCTTGCATGTGTGTCTGTAAACCAAGAACTTTGGGTAGAACTATATTTATCTTACAAATGGTTGCAGGACTGTGGAGACTGTAGGGCTGCTTAAGAATGGTGGAATCCCTGGACATGTGTTCAACCTTGCTGCATCAGCTCCTTGGTGTTTTCACGGCATCTTTACAGATGTGTTGGGTGAGTAAAGCAAGCAGGTTTCAACACAAGAAAAAGTATAATATGGCAGAACCTCTTGTGCGTGCCTTACATCCCAAGTATATCAAATATTTATCTTGCACCTTGTGGCCTGTAATTTTTAAAGAGACACTTCTTTTTGCTTTATATTTCAGTCTTGATGCTTTGACAGCAATGTATTTGTGTTTGACAGCAAGTGTTCTTCAAGAAATAACTGATCTCAATAATGACAAAACACCCTTCATACTTGGTTCTTAGCATAAGCTAGCACATATCTGTAGCAGATTCAATTATTCATTTTTTGCTGGGATGATAATGGGCAAGTAGCAAGTGCAAGTTCAGACTGGAGTGGTCAGTGACGTCTGTTTAGGCTCTGCCATATTGCTTTGCAACCAGAGTTACTTGTGGCCACATATACAATGAAACCACATGACGTGCATTCTAAATGAGATTACCATATCACTTTTCACTGCATCTTAATATGTGCCAAACAAATGCAGATATCATTAGCTTGCCACTATAAAGGGATCCTAAACCAACACAAGGTTGAAATTTAGTCGCGGTGTTGCAGCTGTGTATGACTCTATAATGGATGCATAGCCGTGATAATTTGTCTATATGTTGTCGCAATAGTAATGTTACACACATTGTACGATGCAAAAGAGGTCCTCGCTTATTTCGCTTTTTTTTCCTATGCTTCTTTCCTGTCTCTTCTTGCCATGTGCTCCTCCTCACTGTACAAGGAGCAAGAGCAGTGGGCACACAAACACGTATTTAAAAAAAATGTTGTAAGGTGAGCACTGAGAAGCTGAACACTTCCAAAAGGCTCAAAGAGGTAAAGGTATTGTTTCTAGCTACTTTTTGGGCACCCATAGCTAGTTGTGCTGCTGCAGTTAAACAAAGGTAAATGTTAAAAATAATTGGAGGTGGTTTGGCACCCATAATTGCAGTTAGATACAGAACTAGGTTTCAATGCGTAAGCAAAATCTGTTCACTCTAAATCAATCCTAATGATATCTGAAGTTCAGAAAATATTCACAGAAAAGCTCAGGAAAAGGCTAAGTGGTTGCCCCTTGAACGTGAAGGAGATACCCTTCTTCTAAATGGTCAATAGACAGTCTAAAAGTCACGATATTACACGCACTATAAAATAATCTGGTGTGGTGCTTTTCATGCATGTTATAATGAGAGGGGTTTTTAATAGAACTGTTGTCACTTTGCCCTGCGTTGCTGAAATTGTTCACATAGTTATAATACATGAATCACTTTATGCCTTTTGATTTTATGCAAATGGTTTGCTTACCCAGTCGGTTTAACTTGATTTCGATAAAATCATTGATGCTCTAAATTTTTTACTATACAGCAGGTTTATTTTTAAAATACGCCACCATTGATGTGAACGCAGTTGGTGGCGTGCTTGATTAATCCTTCACTATCACCACTCTAACTACACCTGCTACAGTGCATAGTGTGACAAAAGTAATGGTAATTAACATTACTGGCAGCATACACATTTATGTCTCAAAATGTGTTAAAAAGCCTGGTAAAAATGTGTGTACGTTTTTTTTTCGCACCAACTAAATATTCTGGTCTATTCAAAGTAGCTTCCGCTCTATTAAGGTCCTCAAACTATTAGGTGTTCAAAAGAAGTATCAATGCCATATACTTTTTTTGTCAGCCTACTCACCACTCTATTAATGAGAATTACCCGACAACATTACCCAGTAAAATATAAGGATTTATAAAAAGTAATGTCAATTCAATTGTCAAAAAACGTTGCCAAGTAACGTTTTTGTTCACTTTTCTTTTCACAATTTTGTTAAAGTTACTTTTGATAACATTCCCTATAGTTTGTTTGGCATCATCTTCTGCTAGTTCTCATTATAATGTGTTCAACAAAGACAACAAACCCTTAAATTTATAGTTATTTCCTTTACTCATGAATCTGAAACAGTGAATCTCAGTAATCTTAGCGGTGTGTGACTTGTTTTTTTTTTTTATCAGTTGTGCATGTGTTCGAGTACATGCATTTAGGTGGGAGGGCGAACCATTGCCACCTCCTGTGACTAGCAGATTTTCTGAGAACTGACAGATGAATAATGCTGCCAAAGAAGTATATTGGAAGTAATCGTAACGTAATTGCAATCGTAATGTAATTGCCAGTAGGCAAAAAAAGGTGTCCGACACTCGCCATAATTGTAACGGGCAGCGCTGACTGACTCTTCCATATATAAACGCACATATATACCGTACAGAATGGAAGAGGGATAGCCGCCATGGTAGCTCAGTTGATACAGCATTGGAAATGTTATTCGAAGTTCGCAGGCTCGGTTCCTGTACAGGGCAGGTTATCTTTTTTTCCTTCTACTTTTCTTCCTTCCCAATTACAACACTTCTATTCTTCTTGAAGATTTTCTGGTGTAAAAAAGGTAACTTATAATCTGAAGAGACAAACAGAATGTGCCAGTGTACGAGTTAGCTCTTGTAGTGGTTACAAGTAATATATGTTTTGAAGAATAAATCATTCTGCCACTTGCGATGGCTACAGGACATGGCGCTTGATGCACTTTGTTATTTTTGAATCAAGCTATCTTGTATTCTATTTGTATAAATTACATGGGATACACATGACGGTATCACACACTTTAATTCCACAAAGGTTATGAAGCGAACAATGTTATAAATGCGAAATTGCATAAGGATAAGGTGAAAACTGCACCCTCAACGAGAATGTACAGAAAGCACAGGGTGCAGGAGTTTCCTTCTGCCCGTGCTTTTCAAGTGCGAGCTGTTTTCACCTCGTTCTGACCAACTAACTAGATTGAGATGTGTTGTTATAGTGCAAGAGGATGCTCCACGGGAAACTAGGTTTGTCTCAAAGTCTGTGTGTGTCTTTCAACCTATATGGTGCCCGGTTCAAGAGTTCATGCAGACCAGATCGTGTTAAACAGGACCGTGTAAAATGTATCGTGTAAATAAAATAAAATGGACCATGTAAATAAACAGGATCGTGTAAAATGTCGTTTTCGTGTGGAACTGTAGTTGTGGTTGTGCTGAATGACCTTTCTTTATATACACTACATAACAAACTTGCTCCTTTAGAGTCGAGTGCATCTTCAGATCGATTGTAAATGTTTGCATACGCGAGGCCTTAAGGTTTATAAGAAATTCCTCAGTGTGCCATGAGGAAAAGTGTGTTCAGCGAAAATTTGTATATCATTATATACAACTCTTAAAGCCTCGTCTACAACTTTGTGCAGGTTGACCTTGAGCAGAAAATGAGGAGCGGCAGCAGCCCCCAGAAAAGAGCAAGCACCCTCCAAGCTCGCGAAGCTCTCTTCGACAGGAACAGCAAGTTCACTGTGTGGCATTGAAAACCATTGCAAGGAGTGCCTTATCAGTACACTGTGCTGCTCTTTCATCGCAGAAAACGAAGTTGACCACTCCAGAGGAACTTCACGCTGTGTATTGTGAGTGCTTCAGTGGTTTTGTTTTTGTCCAGCTAGCAGTTAAGAAATCATGTGTCAGATTCAGCCGGGATGGCTAGAGGGAGTCTGGCAGGCATGTTTGGACATTTGTCTAGCCAAGTAGTGCCAATTTTTGCACTGGTCCTGTTGGAGTTACTGCCACAACCACAGAAGCTACGTCACCTCTCTAAATGTACAGATGTGTCGGGGAAGATTAGCTGCATAAGGTTTTTCTATAACTGATAGCTGCCAACATTCTTCATTATGCAGGAGTTTTGTTCCTCACTTATGTGTGTAAAGGCCTCCACAGAAAAAATGCAACACGTCTACTTCCAGAAGGCTCCAAGGCCCTACTTGTTGGTTTTTCGGCTTGTATCATAAGCACCTCGTTTGGGTGTACATGAACATTTTATAAACAAGTACAGCGAAAAATTTGGGTGGCTGTTCGTTTTGTCGTTATCATGTTCCTCGCAGTATTCGTAAGCATGTTGTGCATTACATTGTCAATCTGGTTCATGTGCATAGAAGACATTACGGGGTTTCAGGTTTACAGTATAAAAAGCCTGGAAGCAAGCTATCAATTATTTTTTAACAGAGTTGCTTAATCTGATACATGATACATCACTAAACTTTCGTGCGTATTCATCAATGTATAAGCTCGTCTTCGTGTTATCCAAAATGAAGATGAGAGTCGACAGATGGAAACATCTAGCGGGGTATTCAGGGTGAACAGTGGAAGTGCTTCAGACAGGCTGGCCGATGTTGCGATAGGAGGACCTATTGTTTAGAAGTCACCTTGTCATCCTTGGCGTGTTAGTTTAAATGAAGTCAGTAATGACATCATCTTTTGGTGTAGGCGTGTGTGCCTCTTGGAAATGTTTGTCTGAAAAAAAAACCTATAACGCAGAAGAGTGCAGCCCTTGCTTCTTTTCAAGTTAGGTTGCGCTGATACAAAGTGTTCTTCTGTCAAAGGTTGGGGGTAAGGGAAGCGAAAAAAAGATGAATGATAGAAAAGAAGAGAAAAGAAGAAAGAAAAGGGGGATGCAAAGTAAAAGTAGTGTTACACTGCTCCTACTTTGCATCCCCCCTTTTCTTCTTTTTTTCCCTTGATTTCTTTTTTCACCTTTTTTGTTACATTTGAATGTCCCATCTAGTGCATGAATCAATGACACATGGCTTTGCTATATCAAAGACGCCTATGTGGTGTTGGATTGAACAGTGCCTTGTACTTCATTCAGTTAATTACAGACTGATCAGTCTTGCAATAAGTGCTTCCTGTCTATCACCACACATGTTCAAATGAAAAGTTTGTGCTTGGTTCTTAGTATGCTGGTATATAGCTTGTGTCTTAGACAACTCAAAATGAATGTTATTTTGCTGCTGTTTATGGTAATGAATTTATCCAACATGAAAATATTTTGCCTTGTGAACTTTGTCGGATCTGCCTTTCTTTTTCTTTCCTATGCAGGCATTGTATGTGAGGGAAACAGTAACAGAGAGGTAATAGCTTGAGCTTCGGTAGAATAAATGCTGGCAGTGAGGCAATTACACATCAAACATGCCAGCCATTTTGCCAACCGTCCTAAATGTGTTTTGAAAAAAAATATTGTGCTCGTTTACTGTATTAAAAACAGCAGAATGCTAAAATATATCGCAGAGAACAAAATATTTGGCCACGTTGGTGCCTTCTGGACTTCCCAGGATGTCATCTGGGTGTTGTTTGTAAAAAGTAAAAAGTGTATCAAAAATACTGCCTCTTCTACACCAAATTCGGTCTACGTATTAAGTAAAGGTGATTGTGTGTAGTGCATAAAGCTCAGTAATATTAGTGCAGTTTTTTTGCCACATCAAAAGCACGGAAGCAGTTCTTTTTATATGGCAAGTTATATGATTACACTTTGTCTTAAAGTAGAAATGAATTTTTGAAGTTATCTTATGATGGCTGTTTTCTGCATTTGATATACGACAGCTTCCGTTCCGAAGTTCCCCATGGCCCTCAATAGGAGACTTCAAAAATCATTTTCCTCATGTAAACAAAAATTGTAATGATAACACTTGCCATATAACAAGAACTGTTTATTTGCTTTCAACTTACACATAAAAATAATTTTCTATTAGACAAACACACAGCTCAAATTGCATCTCAATGTGGACAAAAACGATTATATAGTGATATTTGTAATCTGGACCTAACATTATTTTTTTTTCGTGAAATATAACTTCTGTGCAGTGAGTATTTGTGGCTCAAATATTCATACAAAGTGCAGTAGTGCCGTACAAGAAATGCAAACGATAAACAGTTTGGCTGAATTCTTCGAAGCCTATGTAGCGGAAAAGTTGCACTAATGTTACTCGGCTTCGAATACTTTAAGAAGCACCTTTACTTAATATGTAGATCAAATTTGATATGGCAAGAAAAAGCGGTACTTTGAAATTTTTCTCACAAATAACACCCGCACGACATTCTGCGAAATTCTGGAGGTACCCACGTGACCACTACTTTTTTGTCTTGAAAACATTTTTGCAAATAACTATTTTCAGAAGAGTAAATTACCATCATTTTTTAACTATACATCTGTGATGGTCGCCAGGCAGTATGGTTTGTATGTTTGGTGTAGAATAGCCCAGTGCGCAAAACAACAAATGTCTGAGCATCCTTTGACGCTAGGGAAATTTTGAAAGCATTTTTTTGTTAGCAGCAATTCAGTTAAGCCCTTGTCTTTATGCTTGATCCCAGAAACAAAACACAAGTAACAAAAGTAGTCCTAAGAGTGATGCAGTCTCGCTGTTCCAAGGCTTGTGGAGCCTAATTTAGTGCAAGCTTCACCATTTTTTAAAAATTCAGATTCAACCAACAGGTTTTGGAGGCACAGTGCAGCTTCAGCTAACTTGTTTCACACCAGTTACTTAGATAAAAAGCGGAAAGAACAGGTAAAAATACCATTTTAAAGGCATTGTAGGTAATAACAAAAAAGACTGCTTTCTTTTTTGTGTGGTGCTTTGCCTGAACGCTGTGCTTTTTTTGGTATAGTTCTTTGTCTAGTGAACATAGGCCTTAAAAACTAACATTAGCCATGTTGAGGTCGATTTCTTCATTATAGTCATAGTAGCCATATTAAAAATTATGACTTCAAACTTGATTGTTCTTTTGAAGATTTTTTCTTGCATAATGATATTTCAGAGTCTTAGTCAATTTTGTTATAAGAAAACGTGATGTCATAGTAGGGTCACTTTTTGTAGAGTCGTTCAGTTCTACCTTACCTTTTACATTCCTAATAGAGCAGTTATTTTCAATATCGGTATTTAAAATGGAATGAGCATGCTGTATGTAGTAAGGTGTAAGCACTTACAGATAGCACATGCACCCAACTTTTCTGTTGGCAGTTCATTTCTGTTATTCTTGATTTATATGTGGGGTTTCACGTCCGAAAACCACTATATGATTATGAGAGACGCCGTAGTGGAGAGCACTGGAAACTTCGACCACTTGGGGTTCTTTAACGTACATCCAAATCTGAGCACACGTGCCTACAGCATTTCTGCCTCCATAGGAAATAGAGCCGGGATTTGTACCGCGTCCTGCGGGTCAGCAGCCGAATTTCTGTTACTCTTGCTCCCCTATATGTGTGCAGTTCGGTTATAGTTTTCTGGCTTACACAGATTTTTAATGGCACCTGCCTGGTCCTGCTTGCTTTCATGGTGATTTTAAGCTTCATAAGTTGCATAGGTTTAACTCTCAAAATTGTTCAAGATGCCAATTTTGTGCACAAACTGTATAGTATAAAGGAAGCAGATGTACATGCACACACTATTAAATGTACAATGAGAGCTTTCACTTGCAGTTCCTAAAGTTTTACTGTGCAGGAAGCATTTAAATCATAATTTCATAAGGACATATAATTCGAATATCTCTACCATTGAAAATCGTGACAACCTAGTTATTTTCACTGTGATAAGCATGCTGTTTTCTTTGATGTGGCAGAACTAATTTATACACTCATTCCTTCTATTATTCACATATGCATAACATGAAGGATTGTGTGCCATACATTTTCAGTGTCATTCTGTGTATTATATTTCTTGTGCATGTGAACTAATGTGCTAACATGTGTCTCTCACATTATCTGCGCCAATTATTTTCATTTCCAGGTGCCTATGAAGGACACATAAGTTCTATGGCAGTGACCTTCCAAATTTACAGTGGTGCCGGAGCCTCAAGCAGCATTTCGCCGATCTCCACAAGGCGTTCATGAGATAAACACAGCGCCACACTTTCACAGTGCTATGATTATTATTTATGTGTAAACATTTCGTTCTAAAATTGCTGTTACATTGTGTTTTGTGCCACCATCCTATGGCTTAGGTGGAGCTCGTGAAATTTCGGTGCAGTCACCTCATTTGTGTAGCATCAACACTGCAATGTCACTATTCACAGCTGGAGCATACAGACAAATAAAAAATATATTGATTGTAGCAGGGCTGAAGTGTATATTAATGCTTCTCTATTGATAATAATAACTTTATAAGTTCTTTAAATCTTGCATAGAACACTGCATTAATGTGTTGCAATGTAACCACCATTTATGATCGCTAGCATGTTAATTTAGTAGTTTGTAATGTATTTGATTTAAAAGGTAATTTTGCTTCCGCATCACGACAATTAGAAAGATGCCGATGATTCAATCCCTCATCATGCACATTTAAGAAATATTGTGATTTGTACACAGTAATGCATGTGCTCAAGATGTGGAGGTCTATTCAATTTACACATTACATTGCTTTGCACTAGATTCAGACGTAACATGCACACATTTCAGTAATTTCTGCATGATAAGTCTTTCTATAAAATGCGGAGTCCGCATCATACATCTTATGCGGAGTCCGCATCATACGTCTTATGCGGAGTCCGCATAATACGTCTTATGCGGAGTCCGCATCGTACGCGTTCCATATTCCAATAATTCCGTACTTGAGGTCTCCGCATCATACGGAACGTTCAGTAGGGATGGGATGCGAAACACCAGCGGTGCACACGGCGTTGTTGAAACGGGCGTTGACGCGGGTGCTGGTACAACGCTTTGAAGCGAAACTCGGTGTAGCGTTTACTCGAGAAACTTTTGTTTGAATCGCTTTTACATGGGAGGCGGAACGCGTCGAAGACGCTTGCGTTCGGCTTGCTAGGGTCGCGTTTCGTTGACGCTACCCACACGCCATCTGTATTGTCGAAAGTGATCAGTGTTCTTAACTTGCACTGAGTCGGTGTCGCTGGTCTTCCACTGTCGACGGTTACGTTCGGCTTCCCTGGCTCACGCCTCGTCGGTGTTGACGTCGCCATTTGCGAACGTGATCGGCTTCGCTAACCCTCGCGACGCCGGCGACAGCCGGGAAATATACGCGCACAATAGCGGGAAGCATGCCACCATGGCGTCCTGTCCGTCGGCGCGATGGCGCGGCAAGCAGCGGCGCGCTGTCCACATTGTCGGCGCTGCGAGTTTCTCGAGTTGCGCGGCGACTTCTCGCTCACAGATGAAGAGAGGTGGCTGGGTGAGATGATGTCAACATGAGAAGTAGGCTCAAGAGCTGCGAGGGGTGGAGAGAGTGAAGAGAGAGAGAGACAGAGAGCTGACACGCAGCGAGCGCCCGGCAGGCGAGGAAGAGAGACGTCACGGTGCACTGCTAGGAGGGCGTAAGCTACTTGGCACCGCTACGACACCTGCAGCGAGGGGAGTGATACGGACGGAGCGACAGCATTACACAGGCTACTCAAAAGCTCTGCTTCGTATCGAAAGAACAAACACACAAAAAATATGAAGGAGAGATACCTTTCAATTGTTCGATGTACATTTTACCGTCATATAAAGAGTACAATTTGTGAAACGAGTTCGCCTTTCTCTTTGGCGCCTCGCCCTCCAGCTTAATCGAGTGCTGACGCGGGCGGCTCGAGCGCCGAGAAGATGACCACCGTGGTTTCGCTGCCTGGCCCTTTTCTCTGCTGCGAGGCGTAAAGCGCTCAGCTCTCATGTCTATAACGACGCAGCGTCACGCGTGGAACTGTACGAGTGACATCTGCATTCGCAAATATGCCACATCTGCGCATGCGCGGTGCTATTGATGTGCCTACCTTGCAATACTGATCCCTGTTTGTGACCACGTACGCAACAACCGCTTTGGCCATTGAAAGTGCTGGGAACGATTTAGTGAAAAAACTAAAAAAGCGAAAAAACCAAGCGAAGTGTTCAAGCTTTGATATGATATCACGAAGCCAGAATAAGTTTAGAGTATAAGAGGTGCCTGTCCGGGCAATTGATAGTTTCTTTTTTTATTTCGGTTCTATATTGTTGACAGCGCTTCGACAGGGAAAGCAGTCATCGCGACTGCAGCGATCAAGAAGGGGGCAACTGCAACGCAGACACATCACTGGTGCCACGCATGCTCAGATGTGGTGTGCTTGCGACTGCAGATGTCACTCGCGATGTTTCGCACGTGATGCTTTGTTGTTTTGATTGATTTGTAGGGTGTAACGTCCCCAAACCACCATATGATTATGAGAGACGCCGTAGTGGAGGGCTCCGGAAATTTCGACCACCTGGGGTTCTTTAGCGTGCACCCAAATCTGTGTACACGGGCCTACAACATTTCCGCCTCCATCGGAAATACAGCCGCCACAGCCGGGATTTGATCCCGCGACCTGCGGGTCAGCAGCCGAGTACCTTAACCACTAGATCACCACGGTGGGGCCGATGCTCTGTTGTTATAGATATGAGAGTTCAGCACTCCACGTCGGGTTTCCCTGCATGAAGACGCATGTCCGAACTTGCCCGAACAACGTGCCTTCCACTTACGTCACGCTAGCACACGTCACGGGGCTTTACCGATCCCCACTGGCCGCCAGTGACAGCCCCTCCCCTGGGAGCCCAGCGCCTGCTGCGGGCTACCTGGGGAGGGGCTGTCAAAGTGCACTACAGTTATAATGCACTTTCATTCATTCTGTACAAACATGTGGTGACACGCTCTCCTCTTCCTGCTACGGTGTCATTGAACAGCCAATTTCAAATCAGGTGCTTTTCACTTACAAGGTTTTCACCCTGTGATCTGCCCGGTTGTAAACAAAGCTCGTTTTATAATATAATAAACTGTAAAACAATCGAAAGCGCCATTGTTTACCGAACTATTAGTATCAGAATAGACTAGAAAAAGTGTGTGGGTTATAATGCTGCCAAACAAAGTATGTGCTACCGACCGTGGCACAGAAGGAGAACATGAATCGATTAAGTTAAATAGCGGGCAACATCTGCAGCACTAAATCATGCAAATTTCTTTCTCAATCACCACAGCAACGGACGTTCAAATATCTATCTTATACATGAATGGAAATGAGACCGCTGACAGCTCAATGTGTCAGTGTCGCTAGTCCCCGCCACGAAATCACATCACACTGTTACCAACCAGCGCACGCTTGTTAGCTTGAAAACAGACGCAAACAATTAGCACAGAAGCCAACGAATCTTTCAGCGTCGTACAATCCGCAAATACACCTATGTAGGTACGCACGTTTCCACATCACCGAAATGTGTTGGTTAGTGCGAGGTTCACTTTCAGCGATGATGGATACTGATGCTGAAAAAAAACACAGTGTTAACAAAAACTCCTGTGTAGGCACTGCGCAATGTTCCGGGCATCGCATATAATTTCTACGTTGCGACTAGAACTACCGTCAATTTTTTTCAACCAATGTTCTTCACATGAGCTGGTTCATACGGACTCGATGGTAGAGGCATAAGGACAGCAGCAGAGAGACGCGATAACGTGCCTGGCATGCGTCATGGTCTTCGTTTGTTTCGTCTGTCTCTCAGCTTGGCTGCTGCTAGGTATGAACGCCACCAATAATTTGTTAAGTGCGCATTGCATTGGTCACTGAAACCTTAACCTAGCATTTCTGACATTGTGCTGTTCGGCACAGGTATCTTTTTCCTGCGCTTCCCTTCGCCTACCGCTTTTATGGTTTGCTTCACACGAAGGAAATTTGTTCAAAATGTTTTGCGGCATGTTTGCAAAAAATATTTTTCTCGCTTAAAAAATTGAGTCGCCGCTCGTGTTTTAGGTTTTTTTTTGTGCCGCTATACATGTATTCGAATTCCCTGCGTGAGTGATATTTTGTGAGGAGTGCACTTATGCTTTGTATTGTTAACTGTAGCGTTCACGAATTGCTTAAAGCACTGACTAGCGCAACAATTGAGAAGTGCTAAATCTAGAAAAATGTTTGTTAGCTAAAGCTAAGACGTATTCTTTGAGTAAACACTCGTGCCTCATAAAATGGCTTGCATGACACCCCAAAATTTCTCTGCCCCGCCGCGGTGGTCTAGTGGCTAAGGTACTCGGCTGCTGACCCGCAGGGCGCGGGTTCGAATCCCGGCTGCGGCAGCTGCATTTCCGATGGAGGCGGAAATGTTGTAGGCCCGTGTTCTCAGATTTGGGTGCACGTTAAAGAACCCCAGGTGGTCTAAATTTCCGGAGCCCTCCACTACGGCGTCTCTCATAATCATATGGTGGTTTTCGGACGTTAAACCCCACATATCAATCAATCAATCAAAATTTCTCTGTTTTTGCTGCGGCAACTGCATGTGACTGTTTTTCGCGAAAGAGCGACGCAATTTTTGTAGGAGAAAATTAGTGCGAAGGCAGGAAAGAAAACGTAGCCAACAATTTTGTTTTCTTTTTTCGGTTCATGCCAGAGTCAAGCGCTGAGGTACTACCGCGTCGCGTTGTGCACTGCATGTGTAGTTGTGCGCGTTTATTGCAGTTTCACTCTGCTACGGTTCTTCTTATATTGTTGCCTATATGTTTATTTCTTGTGCGTAATTGATAATCATGATATAGCAGCTGTATTTCCGCCTCTCGCAGTGCAACGCAACTCTTTTTTTGTACCTGCGTTTATCAAACATTAACAAAATGGTCATGTGACTACAAGAATATCACTTGAAAATAAAGTTTTCGCTTCTCCGATGATTCTCATATTTCACTTAGAATATGTGCATAGACACACATTGGCATCGTGTGCTTGTTGCTTTTTTTGGTGCAGCTTACACGAAGCTCATCGATGCATACGAACGATGCGTTAATTAAGTACGGCCTCAAAGACGAACACGTACATTGAAGTGGCCTCGGACGCTGCATAATATTCCTAGTCACTACAAAATGGCATTCCAGGCATCCTTTTTTGTGATATCCCGTCTCTGGGGTTGAGAAGGTTCCGAACGACCATTTGGAGCGCTTAGAACCTAAATCAGCTGCAGGGGCCTATGGGAGTGTCATCTCTTAACTTTATATGTAACTCTATCAATGATATTGAAAATATCGCTGCATTTTGCGCCGGCGTCACCGTCATTCACCCTATATGTATACTTATCTGTATAAAAATGAACGCTAGAAAAACGTTATCCACACTCTGGCACACAGAATAATACGTAGTACCTCTGATTTGTGAGCGCGAGGCGTTAGCCACTGAGCCACGAAGAAGTACCCTATCAAAGTTCAAACGGCAAGCTCTAGTTATATCTACCATTTACTGCTGGTTATGGGCATCTCGAGGAGGAACTAGCGTGTTTTCAGTATTACCAGCGAGATGGCGCAATGAGCGGGCATCGCCGCCTCGTCACGATGCGGTGGCGCACGCTCTGACCTCCCACGCATACTTTGCCTTGCGGAGAGGGGAAGGGTGGACGCTCACGCGGGCGCTTGTTTATGTCGTGGTGGGGACAATCGTGCGCCTTGGGTTTTCACCGCAACCGTTTTGTAGTTACCAGGCGCACAAAGGTCCCTGCAATTGTTGCACTGTCTGCGTTTGCGAAAAAAAGCGTGCTTTTAGACACAGCGAAGTAACAACTGAGACGCTTATCGCGTTCATCTATACCTGTGAGTACGTTTCCTAAGTCAATTGTGTGTGAGAAACACGGGGAACGTCTCGATCTGCTTGTAATTTTGCGCGTGAGCTTCCAATTTGTGGCTATCGCGTTCATTACGTCGCGTTTGCGGCAAAGCTATGACTTTTTGTATTATTTTCTCCCTCAGGATCAAGCCCCGCAGAGCTCCCGTGCGTTCCTGTCTTCCTTTGTGAAGCTCTTCAAGCAACTCCTCCTCTCTGACGCTCGCTGCACGTTCGGCATGCCTCTCTGTTCCGCAAAATGAGGATGCAATGGCCCTAGCAGTTTCCCTCGCGAATCCTGCGCCATGGGCCCCCACTTCGACCCCCCTCTAGTTCGCTTCATGCGCCTAAAAGCCTGATTCTATGCTGCACGGACAAGCAAGCCGCACCTCAGCTTACAGTAATAGTTTATTATTTATTTCATTTTTATTAATCCTTTTCGGCTCTGTTGGCCTCCATAGTTTTTATCAAGCGGTCTGCGCTTACTCATTATCTCGCGAGCGTGCCTGCCTCACACAGGTCTAACTCTATTGATTGTCGACGGGTTTCTTTCTGCACTATATAGGATCCTGCTTCCGTTACTGTTTCTATCACTTTCTTCCAATATTTCTTTCCACTTTACTTTAACGGACGAGCTGCTTTGCGAAATAGCGCTTCTTCCCAACGCCCGTCACTCCCTTCATTTCCCACTCCTTTTTTTTAGTAACAAGCCGAAAAACAATTTTGTTTCCTCCCGATGCTCGTGCTTTTCTCTGTTGATGTTGTGCCGCTAAGGATGGGATCAACAAAAACACATTCTACACACTGAAGCGAGAGAAAGAAGAGGGACGATGCGTAATGTGGCATAGAGCGGTCGGTATTGCACGGATGAAACACTTTTTCATTCGCAAGGTTGAGAAGTCGTAGCGAAAGCTACGTGCACTACGCTCGCGTATTTTCTTGTTTGCGTGCTGGTGCAACGCGTGTTAGATGCATGACGAGAGAGAAAAGGATAAGACAAGATGGAACGGTATAAGGCCGACGTGTGTATATATATATATATATATATATATGTATCACACAGCGGCTGCGCAACACCTTGTTTCAACAACACATTCGCTGGCGTACGAACTGCAAAACCTGGCACTGTGTGTGCTGCCTTACTTTTTCCACTTATAGGTGCTTTGAGCAAGCCTACACTCACGAAGGTTGCAAAAAAAAGGGAGGGGGAGGAAAAAAAGCTGTCGGCGGTAGATAAAGTTGGATAAAACGTGTGAAGACCGAGTGACGGAAGTTGATGGTGATTGAAAACGAAACATTAGAAAACGAAGCGCCTTGTGTGCGAACGTGCTGATGATACTTGGCTGGGTGTGCATCGCACACGCACGTTGTAGACGTAAGAAGCAAAGAAGAGGAAATAAAGAGTGACAGGGGCGCGGATGTCCGTGGTTCTTGCTGTAGAAATGAAACTGCATTGTGCGTGGGCAATCACTTATTCAAATCATTTGCGTCCGTGCAAAAAATATTGAGATAGAACAGAAGGAGCGCACATTTTCGAATAAAAAGTGAACCTGCACGCGTGGTCTATTTTAAGCATGTCCATAGGTCTTCCGTTCGCACTCTTCTTCTTTCAATGCGGTACGTGGCGCCTGAATAGGGATGTGGATGTGTCAGTCTTCGCCGCGGAAGCTGCGGATAAAACTATGGACACGGGCGTGTTCTTTCCCCTGGCACCTTTTAAGCATATATATCGTCGCTAGCTTCGCATGTTCGCTATACACTGTGCCTCTGACATAACGAAAGATTTTTTGCTCCTTCCGAAACAGCATGTAAAACATCGGTGGGCTCTATCTTGAAACGCACACACGCTGGAACGCCAAGGAGTGCGCGCTCGTACCTACCTCTGGCTACGTCAGCGACTGCGTTATACACACAGAGGCGTCCGACTGTCGACTTCGCCAATTCAGTATACTGAATAGGCCTAGTCGACAACCGTTACTTGAAGAAAAAAAAAACTCAAGCACACTGAAAGTGACAAAGCTGCTACAGCAAATTCGACCTCCCTGCATATGTAATATATTATACGTCAACGTCTTGGTCAGTTTATTTTCTCGCGTTTATTTAAAAAGAAGGCTATAACTTTGTATTCATCGCAGCACGAACAAAAGCTGTAACGCCTCCGCTTTATCTTCCTCTCAACCCGGTTTTTCTGTTTATTTTTTGCTGTCACATCGCACGAAGTTCTTCCGGTCGTGCCTGCTGAGAATCCGGGCAATAAAAAAAGCATGGCGGCTTGATTTATGCCACGTGGTGGTAGAGATTTTTCATCTGTTTGGCGGGATCTCCTTCAATATGTTCTCCTGCCATGGCTGTTGTATTCTATATTGCGGGGAGAGTGAACGTGTTCCGATGCTTGACTTTCGAGAAAGATAGTGCTCCCCGTCTACGCGCATAAACGCTCTCGAGAAATCCGTCCAGCATAAAGTCGCGGAATGGATGACCGGACGCGATGGGTGCACCCGCGTGTATCAGCGGCGAAGGGGCCGAGTGGCTCTTCTGCAGTCGCGGCTTTTGGGCGGCAGTATTCTCATTTTCCTACCAATTTCCTTGGCCGGCTCTTAAACGTCCGTCTCCTCGCGGGGTCCATTGCCACGCTTCTTACGCGACGCCTGCAGAAGCGCCTTTTGAAAACCCGCCCCGGGCGTATAGAAAGCGAGGGGAAGCCTATCATCCATCTTGCATGTTTATACACGCGCGCATCTGAAGTGGCATCGTGAAGAGCTTTTACCGGGCGTCTCGGGTAAAAAACAGCGTGCCATGCGGAGGCATCGCTCTCGAGTCGTGGCTCTTTTTTTTTTTCAATTGGCGCGAGACTCCGTGACGCTGCCTTCCGGACACGTACAGAGCGTAGTACGTGAAACTGTAACCATGTCCTTGCATTTTTTCAATTTCTTACCAGTTACAAGTTTAAAAGAGAAAAAGAAATTCCTGGGTGTAACGTGCTCTAATTATACGATATGAGTGTGCAACGTGGTGGGTGACTCAGCATTAACTTCGACCACCTGGGTTGTCATTTAACGTGAGCCTATATATAGAACTCGCCGGCAAACACACTCAAGAGCCGAATGACTCAGATAGAGCCGTGAGTCTGAGTGATTCCAGATGATTAATATTTTGGTGATTTGTGTGGTTGAAGGAACATTTTAGAGGAGTCTGGTTGAGGAAAATTCAATGGGTGGCAGTCCGAGTCAGTCCCAAGGGCGATATACATTTCATCAGTGAGCCTGAGTGATCGCATATTTTTTTGCCGACCAATAGAGCCTAGTTCACGAGCGTTTTCTAAGCCAAGCTTCTATAGTTTTTGGATTTCGGAGGCGGCATATCACGTGAAAAAAGTCCACCGCACCCGGCGAGTGTACCAAATAAGACGCCGAAAGCTGCATCCATCACGTGTGTCTTTGTGCGCGACACTTCTTCTATAAGTGATGCTCTCTCGATCATTCGCTTGTCAGCGTTCAGGTGTTTCTTCCGAAGTGGGAGCTTCATATTTCTACCGCATTCGCGTGGTATTTCACGTTGCAACATTTCATTCTTGCCTTTCACTGATTCCCACCCATCGAGGTTGTAGCCTGTAGCCACGTGAGAGTTGCGATGCTAAGCACGTAGGTGAAGCTCCAATTGGAAAAACGTAAAGGCATACATGTTTACGTAAGTACGTAAACGTTTACGTATGAGAAGCTCAAAGCGTTAGAAGACGCACGTTCAAGTAAGACCATAAACGCAAAGCGGTATCGGGTAACACGATAACGTAAAGAAGTATACGTACAAGGTAAATGTTACACAGAGTTACGCGTTACACCGTTGCTGTGTTGTCGCGCTTGTCGGACTATGAACCGCCGTCTGCATTGCTTGGCATCGATGGTGCCGGCTGCAGTCGGAAGTGTGGCGCATACAAAAAAGCTTTTTTTTGTTTCGTGTTGATAATTGTCCCGCACGGAAATATAATTGCCCGCACGGACAATTGCCCCGCACGGAAAGCAAATCTTATAATATGTGGGGGTGCCCCAATCACCTCCCTCCACCATCCTTCCGAAAAGTAGTTAGTAATGAGCAGCAGTGGGAGGCTGCCTTGCGCAGCTTGACACCTGACGCCCAGGAGGCCATCCTGGGCTGAGCAGAGAAAGTTGCGGAGGACTACCGAGTGTAGAAACCTCTCCTCATCTCTGTCCCGTTGCCCCTTTTCTCTAAAAAGAAAAAAAAAAGTTTTGGCTACCTACCTTTAGCACTATATATATATATATATATATATATATATATATATATATATATATATATATATATATATATATATATATATATATATATATATATATATATATATAAAATTTCTTGCTACCCACTCGTTTCATAGCATCTTCTTTTTGCGCTTGTTTCTTTTTCTTTCTGAGCGAAGCAAATATAGAGATAACGCAACCCAAACACAGCGCGAACTGGAGGGGACTGAGAGCAATAATAAGCCTTTTATGGCCCATCCACGTATACGGCCTCAAGTTACACCGAAGCGTTGAAATAACAGGCGTCTGCTGCATATAACATTCGAGACTGTGGGAGCCAAAAAAAAAGAGAACATCATCTCGGCAAGGCATGATATTAAAAGATGTATTTTTGTTTTATTGGACAGAATCGATCTTTCTTTCATCGTTGTTGCTGTCACTACTGAATACTTAGCAGAATAATTATAAAAATGAGTTAAAAAAAATTGAGCAACTATGAAACTCAATCGCGTGCCATGGGGGAGTGGCTATGCCATTTCTAAAAACGCCGGACAATTTTATTCAATATTTCTCAGTCACATGAATACAGAGTGAAATGTATCTGGGGACGAAGGGAGTATCAAACACCGTAGCTATAAATAAAGATGACAGGCTCGCAAAGGAACACGAAATAGGAATGGAAATTTAACCTGAGGATCAAAAGAGAGGTTCGCAGGGAGAAAACTGTACCGTTGTTCCGCTCGCCTGCAGGCACACCTGTACGCCATATACGTATACAGTAACAATACGCTGCACATGTGATACACGCGGGTGTGCGTCATTCTGGTGGGAAAAATATTACCAAATCCGAACGCTCTAGTGCCAAAAAAAGCGCTCGGGTCTGGTGGAAGAGGTGGAAGTAAACAGCCGCAAACCGGTACGACCATTTGGCAAGAAATTTTTGGTTGGAAGTGTATATATATATATATATATATATATATATATATATATATATATATATATATATATATATATATATATATATATATATATATATATATATATATATATAGATATATATATATATATATATATATTTATATATATATATATATATACTTGCCACACTGGATTTTCGATTTCACAAAGAGGAGAAATTCATTCCTTTTTTTAGTTTCTGCGTCTGAACTGTTTGATGTGTTTCTTCCACTTTATGGTGTACAAATTTATTCTGCGAATTTTAGATTTATATTAAAGATATTCGATCGTTTTTTGTCCCAGACAGCCATTTACCAATTCAGGTTATCTAAACGAGGACGCTGCACATACAAGCGGTAGCAGCAGCAGCATGCATATCCTTCTCGTGTTCAACCAAAACCCTATTCACATGTTATGGCAGTCAGCATGTATACTTTGTCTATCGAGCGACCAGTATATCTCGCTACTGTTTCAAAAGAAGAGCCTTCTGTTAAACCAGAGTCCTTCGTTAAACCAGCGCCTCCTTTGTTCTTGATTTGATTATTATGTGAAGTTTAACATTCAAAACGGCCTTATGAGCATGAGAGACGCCACAATGAAGGGCTGCGGAAATTTCAATCACCTGAGGTTCTTTAACGTGCACCCTAATCTGAGCACAGGGGCCTACAGCATTTTAGCCTCCATCGAAAATGCAGCCGCCGTAGCCTCCTCCGTTTTTTCAATGCCAGAGAAATGCGCCCGATCCAGCTGTTCACCACTATCTGCTCGAGCCCTTTCCTGTTGTCGCCCATCGCCTAGCCTTCGCTTCCGCTTTGCGGTAATGGGGGGAAAGAACTCAATACATATATTGTGCCTCGCGACGACAATCACATGAAGTCACTTTTTTCAGTTATGTAGAGATCCATGGGGTGGCGTCTTGCGTTCCTCTTTATCACAATGTTGGCGGTCACGCCAGCTCTGTAATGGATACGGTGTTTTGTGATAGCGTGTCGCCGTTCAAGGCGTTATGCAGGAAACCAATGGGGACGCATCACTGCGACGGTACTGCAAGCGCTGACTTTAAAAACACTGAAATGCGGTGGCGGCATTTCTTCGAACCACAAAGAAGCAGCACGAAGGATCTAATCTGACAGACGTATGGTATTGGGGTTGCAAACACGTTAACGCATCTCCGTGCGAAAGCACTCGGAAGCCTGTGTGACGCAAGCAGCATGCTCATCATGTAGCGTCACATCACGACCACTTCCTGAACTGCAAAATAGCAGAACTCTCGCGCTCGCTTGTCTTGCTTGCAAGGGGCCCACGCACACTTTTCGAGACGTGCTTCAACTCGTTCAGATGTTGCAAACCTTCTCGAAAACTGAAAACAGACTGGTGTATATAAGGTTTCCTTCGGTTAAATTTCGCCCATACTGTATGAGTGCCTCTCCCCACAGCAGGCACGACAGTGTGCTCTTCGTGTGTGCTTCTTGGCATGCCTTTGATGAAACAGGGGGGTTAAATGAGAGAGTTTGGAGGAACGACACTAAGAAATAGAGGTGAGGGTGTATGACGAAACAAGTCCCCAAGTGTAACACGCGAGCTAGGCGCGTAAGAAGCCGCGCGAATAATCACCCCTGCCTCTAGGAGCTGTGGACGCGGATGAAAGTGTTGCAAGGTTACGAGTCATCTAGGCGTGCTTGTCGACAGCAAAGTTAAACACACGACCAGCAAGCACGTAATATATGGTTTACGCGTAGTTACGAAACCTTGGCTTTTCGCAACAAGAAAGGCGTGGACATGGGATCATGCGTCATATATTGTATGAGCACAGAAAACGTCGATACATTGCGCATTTCTAAGTTCACGCTTCGTAGTTTCTCGTTTGACGCGTGGCATCTATTTCTTTCACTAAACTGCCCCCATCGATTGGAGAACTTCAGTTCATCTCTCCGGTTTAAGTTAGTCGCAAAAGGGTGGGGGGGGGGGGGCAAATATTGCTTCAAATGCCCGTAACGCTGATAAGGCTTTTATCTACGAAGTTTTCAGATGAGGACCAAGGGCCATGCCTTAAGCTCTAACCAGCCCACCTTGTCCCTCATCTCCACTGGATCTCCGTAGTCACCCGGACATTACGGTGCTCAGCTCCGGTGATGGTAAAATGCCATGGAGTCCCGCGTACTGAATGATTTCAGCGCACGTTACAGAAGCACCGGTGGTCGAAATTATCCGGAGCCCTCAACTTTGCTGTCTCTTATGACTTGAGTCGATTGAGAACGTTCAACTCATAGCCCCAACCAACTAGTCTTATCTTTACCGCTTAGCGAAAACTGTAAAGATGCTCGTTGTCGCATTGCGAATTCTCCTTGAATATTGCAATACCATGCCTATACGGCACTGTACTTTAACGGCGTTTTCGACAGGCGATCATTTAGCGCAGAATCTTATCTTAAACTGCCAGTGTGCCACATCACATCGATGCTGCAGGCTAGATGCTTCTTTTGAAGAATATTTTAAGAATGCGCGCTCGTGTGACCCTTTGAACCAAAAGCCGTGGTACTGGCAACAGAGCAGTATCCCAGATATTAAAGCGAGGCGTTGAGTAACCACAAAAAACAAGCGATTTACGACGCTGCGACCTATTCACTTTTACGAATTACTTTTACGCGATCGCACGCCTACGCTGCTGTAAAAAGAAAACATAAAAACAAAAACGCGTCTCTTCCAACAAGGGAAGGGGGCAAAGGATGATGAGACCCAGAAACGAAACACGTTGACGCCGAAGTTTGAAGGCACCCATTTGGTTTCAGACTAATTTATGAGCCCGCCATATCTCGTACACCCGAGCCTCCGCACCATAGCGACAACATATTGCTCAAGGAGATCATGGAGGCAGTCAGACAGCGCGTTATTCGTGATGTTAGGAAATATCACTCCTACTATTGTCGCCCTGCAAGACAACGAAGAACACTGCCGACATGCGGTGAATAGAACAATAGCGTTGACACGCGGATTTCATTGTTATCTGTCTCTTTCTTTTATTACGCGTTATGCTTCCTTCGGTGAACGTTATCCTTTTGAATGTCACGGCTATACAAGTTCCCAGTGATGTTAGCCTTAACAACGCCCCGCAGAACCTTTTTTTTCCTTGCTTTTTCTAGAGAGTCCTTTCGTCGTAGGCTCTCAGCAACATTCGCAATGACATTGCCAATGTAATCAATTACCAAGACCGGAGAACACTCTCCTAATGATATGTGGGGCTTAACGTCCCAAAACCACTATATGGTCATGAGAGACGCCGTAGTGGAGCACTCCGGAAATTTCGACCACTTGGGGTTCTTTAACGTGCACCCAAGTCTGATCACACGGACCTACAGCATCTCCGACTCCATCGGAAAAGCAGCCGGTGCAGCCGGGATTTGATCCCGCGAACTGCGGGTCAGCAGCCGAGTGCCTTAGCAACTGGTCCGCCGCGGCGGGGCGAATACTGTCCTTATTCTGCCCTGGTAAAATATTGATTCTCCCTTTACAGCATTCCCCGAAGCGGAAATCCGGGCTAGTTACAATACAGAACGTAAAGCGCTTTATGACTAATTAATGGCACATTCCATGCTCCTGAATACAATAATAAAAGGAAATTCCTGGCTAATCTTTTCTTACTGCCCCTGAAGATCCTATACACAACTGAGCTTTGCGAAACAAAACTGGTGAACGTAAAGTCTCAGATGACATTTATACAATACCACTTGCCTTCTCCGTCTCTGCCAACCTCATACATTTATTTCTTCGTGCTGTGCTCGCAGACGGATTCATCTTCATGCCAAAATAAATGCACAAATATACAAACCCTCAAAGGTATACCTCTATGTTCTCTTATACGAAGCTCATCTCCCAGTAACAAAAGGGCTGCGTAGATGCGGGAACTTTGAGCCCGGGAGCAAAGTTCGAGCTCGAAACTCGCGCCCGCGAACGGAGCAAATCCAGGTAATCGCGTTCAAAATTGTTTTCAGGCTGCAACAACAGCGTGCGGACGGGCACCTATTCCGATGACACAGCACGGTGCCGTAGTGTGACGGCGCCCTCGGTTTTTCTCTGTTTTCCTATGCGCTGAATCAGTCGGCGTGGCATGTTCGTATAGGGAACCAGCGCTGCAGTTTCCATGAGCACCCTAGTGGTGAGAACGCGCACTTCTAAGCTGCTCCCCCAAACGAAAGTGGCGGCTGGTAGAGGCAGTGCGTGCACGCATCGCCGTAACAAAACCAAAGGGTGCTGGCGGTATACTGCTGCGTATTCAAGTACAACAATATATAAAAATGGAGAGAACGTGTAGGGGAAAGGGAAGACGTAGAGAGATGAGGCGGCGCTGCATCCAAGCGGTCAGGCGAGCAAAATTCTGCTCTCGCGCTCTCCTGTCTAGTGCTGTGGGGCTCGTTTCTAAACCGAATGGCGCGTGTCTGCTATATTTATTCGATTGTGAAGACAGCAACCAGTGGTAACCAGGGCCAAACAGTCGAGTTTAAGCGGCGTTTTGCCGAAAAAAAACGAGCGTAATATGCAACATGCAGCATCTGCAATTTTTTTATCTGGCCTGCTGAGCCTTGAGTCGTGCACTTCACAACTAACAAATTTTTCATGCTTTCATCCATCTGACCACCAACAACAAACTCCATCTAATGCCACCGCGTTAAGTGCGTGATACAATAGGCAGGTAGTATTGTTTTTGTAAACAGTTGTGTGCAATGGAAAGCTGCCTTGTCCACAAGACTTGTGCAAGGCCACGTGCACCTACGCCTCTGAGCTGTTGTAAAATATACTCTCGCGGTGAACACTCGATGCCGAGATGCCTCTGCTCAAATTTATTTGTGCAAAAAATATGGGGTCTTTGTTACGAACAAACCAGCGAACTACTCGAAGCTTAGCTTTCTGGAGTCAGCCGATGCGGTAAGCGTTTTTCTCACTAGCTACCATGGCTAAGTAACATCAGAATTTATGCCTTTCTAGAGAAGTATCAAATGTCTTCGACTTTTACTCTTTGTTTAGTTCACCTAACACACAGTTGCAGTTTTTCAGCTTGCCTGTCTCGGCTTAAAATGAAGGTGTCTGTTCAACATCAATAATTGATATAGGTTTTCATCTGCCAAACAAGATATCATGTAAATAAGTTGATTGCAGTATATATACGTACCTGCATAGTACTAGAGCCTTCAGCAATGCTCTGTAATAGTATGGTGCAATGCGTAAAAACAAGCACAGCTTTTTTTGCTTCGGCTTCCGTTAATGTCATATATCGGCTGTTTGACCACACACAATTTCACATTCCTTCACACCACGTGCTTTCTACTGTCGTTGCAGTCAGTATTTGCATCATGTGCGGTCCCAAAACGACAAACGGGTTGCTAGAGATGCCATAACGCGGGGAAGGTCGGATTGTGTTTCGACAGCGCGGGTTGCTCTAATACGCAGCCAAGGGAAAATACGCACGTGTCATTTCTCGCTTTCCTGCATGCGATAGTAAAGGCAGGTAATGGAAATAATATATTTTTTCGGACGCATTTGTCGTGCTTTTCGTGGTGAAAATCGGCGTCCCCAGTCTTGTCAGAGGCCTAGAAACCAAAAATCAATGCTGTGTGTTCCCAGAACACGGTTACAATCAAATCGCAACAATGTTCTCGGATGAACAACGTCATATTTAACTGAGCTCACGCAACGGGTTACAGAAGTCGCACTGTAACCCTGTAACCTGTAAGCGGCACCCCCTTCCCTCTACCCCACCCCGCACCTCTCCAAACAAACAAAAAAAGAGAATATCAAAAAACTGCCTTCCTGGAAACTCGGCCCCGATGATACGAAGGAGCGGCACGCTTAGCGTATACAAGCGTACAAGTCGCGAGAGATGCGCACCACCGGTGAGAGGCGAGTTCACCTGGCGTCGTTAGCATCAACGTGTCCAATGCATTTCGCAGGCGCCGCGTGCCACGCCGTAATTACGACGGCAGCGCTACCAATTGAAGTCGGGGAGACGGAAAGATAGGGGCGGAGCGATCGCAAAAGTCGCTAGCGCAACACTCGAGCAATTAAAATATCTGCCTAAGGATAGCGAACGTGTGTCCTTGACGGCGGAGACGACCGCTCTGCAAATGGTCGACCCTTGTGCGCGAACAGTTTTTGGGGTGGGCCCCGCGTGGCTTGGCGTCCTCGTTCGTAATCGGCGTCTGGAGAATCTCAGCACGAGGAGTACGATGGCGCACGTATACGTAAACGGCGCGGTGCACGGCGTGCTGCTCCAAATCTGGCGCGTCGCAAAGACAAATGGACCCGGCGTCACCCATCAGTTTTGTACTGGAAGGATAAGCATTCATTACAGTAGTGGTCACCCTTCGGATGGGGCATGGAAGCGCTGTACGTTTTGTACTGGAGGGCGTACACCGGATGTAGTGAGAGTTATGGAAGCAACAAAGCGAAAACAAGTAGAAAAATTTGCCCTTAAACCATACTTTGTACATATACGTGTCATAAACAAACCCGTGATCCTTTGTCTGACATATGCTTGCATGTATTCATGCCATCGCCTATCGTACCACGTTTTCATGAAATTAGCTTTGTTCTAAAGATGTAAATGTGCTTAGTGCGAAAAAAGAAAAGAGTGTAATTATTTATTTTCTTGGGTTCCAAGTATATTATTAAGAAACATGCGCTGGTGGGAGACTCCGAAATATTTTTGACCCCGCTGTTCTCTTCAATGTGCACGTAAATCTCTCAAGTGCTATTGTAATTCACTCGCGTCGAAATTCGGCTGCAGTGGCAAGGTTGAGAACACACATCCTCGATCTTAAGGGCCTAACACCCAAGCTTTCTAAGCTACAAATACGGCAAAAATATATGAATTGTCCTGGGCTGTTTGAACATGACGAATTGGTTGTTACGACGTGGTCACGTAAAGAAGAAAGATAAAAGGAGATATTGCTGAACAAATATGAAGCCTGAAAATAGAAGAAACAAAATTTTGATGAAAAGGCGCACATGTCCCAAGTTGCTAGAATAGCCGACCGAATGACAGTGACAGTGAAAAAATTTTTTATTGAAACGTCCTATGGAGAAAGGTTAAGGTGAGCAGAAGGCTAGCTTCCCAATTAAGTTGGTCACTCCACTCTTGAAAAAACTGGGAGATGGTGACTCTCGACCACGTCACCGGCCCTCTGCAGATCCTGTAACGAATGTGTGAAGTCTGTACTATGCAGTATAGGTCATTACCTTTGGCTTAGCCTCGTAAGTTGGAAAATGGAGTGGACGGGCACAGCCGGAGCACATGATCGAAAGAACACCGCCCATGTCCACACTTAGAGCACGAGTTGGGAAAACTGGAATCGATCCGATTGAGTGCTCTGGAGGTGATGTATATTCCTGTCTGTAAGAGCCTAAACGTGACGGGCTGGGCCTTCTTCAACTTGGAGTTCGCGGGAAGAAATTTTCGCCTGCTTAGTTTGTAGTGTGCTATGATTTCATGAAAGCTCGATAGAAGGCCTTTAGCGGGGAAATCCTGTGGGAGAGCTGGGATTGTCTGTGCGGGCATGGCATGTGATATCTCAGACTAGACAGTGGCCCTACAGTCGGTGGTATTGCATCCTACCTGACAGACAACTCCGACAACACAATTCGAAAACCACAATATATAGAGACCTCCCATTTGTTTGTCTGCGGGTCTTTAGGGAGATTTGTGTACTATGCTAGCCACTTGCTTAGATATGAGGGCGACGGCAAAGGACCTGAACACTTAATGCGAGTCGGAGAAAACAGTCGTGGGGCCCTAGGCCGCGCGCATTGCTTCCGCTCTCTCCTCCGCCATGTGGACGTGGTTGTTATCAATGGAATCTGCGTTAATCAGATTTGTATGCTCACCTACAACCAAGATTACATACTTATCTTCTCTATCATATTTTGAAGAGCTAACAAAAAAAGAATAGGTTTTATGTTGAATGATTCTTTTAATGATGGTTCTTGCTCGTGCAATTCAGTGGTCCTCTTAATATACTGGACGAATGTTTCATGGTACAGGTCCCACCAATATACTTTCCTTAGCTTTTCTGGAAAAAGGATGTCAGTCAAAAGGCACCTGAATAGCCAGTATATCTGCCACGTCAAGGATGTTTTTGCCTGGCTTAGTTAACGGAAGTCTGAAGGTCTGTTAGGTGATATGCCGTTCGATTAGTTCATCAAGTTTATTGTGAAGGCTAAACTCTGAGGGTTTATCTGTGCAAGCGTACTGTGGTAGGCTGAGTATTCCTCTAAGAGTGGACCTAATGAGCGTATCAAGTTTGTTGTTCTCAGTTTTACTCCATCTGAGAAAAGGCGCAGTGTATATAACGTGACTGATGAAGAAGGCCTGTAAGACTGTCATTAGGCTGTGTTGCCTCAGTGGCCCTCCTGCCCCTTCGTTTTGCAACAGTGGAACAAAATCTGATTATATAATGCACCTTGGCGCCGAGCTTGTTAAAAGCTCCTACATTACATGCAGCTTTTGGCATTGATTAACGTTGCTAGAACTTTTACAGAGTCCACCCTCAGATTGGGGTGTCCTTCTGTGGTTGTGATTTCAAATGGTAGTGTTTCCAGAGGCTCAATGCTCCTGACACTTTGTCCTGCCTGTCCGTAGAGCAAGAGCTCGGATTATACTGACGCGATCTGTAGCCCCACGGCTTTAGGAAACTTTCCAGCGAAGTCTATGGTCGCGCTCTAGTTCAGCCAGTAATCCGCCAGGAGTACAGGTGAGGATGTCATCAACCTAAGTAACACGACCCACTCTTTAAAAAATCGTCTGACCAACCTGGCACCAAAAAAAAAAGAAAAAAGCTGGGGAAGGGTGAAAATGTATAAAAGGCTATTCTGGCTCCACTAACGTGAGGCATGCAGTGTTTTGAGAGAGATTTCTTTGATGAGGCGCTAGTCGGTGGCCATCCTGAACAGCGGCAGGTAGGAAAGACTCTTTCCCTTCCGCTAAATTTTTCGGAAAACTGCGTCAATATACAGTTTACCTATAGGTGCTTCTTCCTCTCTACAAGCCCGGTGTGAAATAACTACGGCATGCTCAAGGGTGTTTTTGCTCCACCAACGTCGTCGGATATTTGTAGGGCGAACTTTTTGATTCATTATTTTCAGTCGGCGGGTGGCTAGTGGTGGGGTTTAATGCTTGTGGTGAGTATCCATTTTTATGATGGACCGTGACTATATGACACACCGTGATTACAAAAAACGCCGACGAGCAAGGTGCTTCGCACTTAAAAGACAATACTGAAGAAGGATCAAGCTCGCCGAGTGACTATCCATGGCGGTACTGCTGATAAATGTGCAGCTGCTCGAGCAAAGCGAGATATCGTCACATCTGGGACCCATCAGATAAGAGCCGCGTACAAAACTTGCAAGCATAAAGCCGTTGGGGAGGTACCACGAGCATACTATACATGACGATACAAGCGAATCTAGCGTAAAAAAAGCGTGGCTGAATCCTTTTTCTAGGAATCGGTATAACGGAAAAGTGAAACTTGTCTTCCCAGACGTGGTTGAGCGTTTATTTCGCATTGTTTCGCCACAAGGGCGAAGGATGAATGCTACAGCAACAAATTGAGAAGTCACGCGAAGAACGGCAAGTAGCTCGGAACTTGCAGAGCGTATACTTCAAAGGGAAAGCACGCACGCACGCACAAAATGAGCATACACAGGACGACCGTGGACTAACTGTCACAGCTCGACACTTAAAGTGCGCTGTTCAAACAGAAAGAAAGACGCAGTAAACGAACGCCCAAGTATAGACAGGACAAGAACGAACAACTGTCACAATTCTTACTTCTTCGTGTGTGAGCAGCGCACCCTGTTCGTAAACGTGCACGTGGAGGCGTGCGAAGTAACCTCCGTGCTCTCTCGAATCACGAGTCTGATACGCGTGCGCGCAGGAGAGACCGCTCCGTGGAGGCGGCGCTCACATAGAAACGCAAGAGAAAACGACCTGTAGAGTGCGCCCAAAGGGATGTCGTCACGCCATCTCGCTACTGATGACGAAAACGCGCTGAATTTGCGAAGCTCTGAGGACCACCAAACGGTGTATGATGTACATATATGGCTTGCCGTGAGCAACTTTCACAACGTACGCTCCGTGGCCTATAGTGGTTGCGCAGCACGCTGCAGATCAAGAGGGCAGTGATTCGACGCCCCGCGACAGACGCTCGTATTCCCGTTTTGTTCTATGTCATATCCGTGACGAAAATACGTCAGTGGAGTCATGCTGTATCCTGGCATAAAACACTTCGGTGTTAAAAGACAGCTATGTGAAAGAGAACTTTGCTGGACATCTGGGGCAAATTATTCGGAGTCGTCATTGTATGTATGCGGGTCAACCGAAATAACTTCGATAGAGCACGCAAGCTCGCAACCAAAAAAAAAGCGTTTATTATTTATAACCTCGCCAAGTGCCATGTGCATTTTCATCAGCTCGCTCACGTTTTCCTTTTAAAGGGGACCTCCAACGCTTCAAAACATCGGCGCTGACCGCATTAACACGTAGTGGCGCTCGCCAGAACTGTTGCAAGCGGATATGAGGTGTGGCAGCTTGGGCCAGTTGGTATGGCATGACGATAGTTATAGCGCGAGAACAAAACGACGACACAAAGACAAGAAGGACACGGAGCGCTCGTGTCCTTCGTGTCCTTCTTGCCTCTGTGTCATTGTTTTGTTCTCGCGCTATAACTATCGGAAATGAGGGCGCAGGCCTTTGATTGGATAAAAGTAACGTTAGATGTAATCACGGAATCACATCAAAATAGAGATTACCATTGCATTTATTTATTTTTATTTAGCATGACTTTTCACACAACGTGGACGAGACTAAAGCTCTGCGATTTTCCAGCTTCAAAACTGCAGAGCCGTAGATGAAGAATGCGCCGAACGCCACAGCACTGGAGGAAACACGCCGGGGACTCTCCAGGCGACGTTGTTTGAAGAAACTGAAGGGGAAAATGTAAGAGCGGTGATATATAGAAGCCATCTCAAAGAGAAACATCAGTAGAGCTACGAAACAAGCCTTCGCGAGCTGCCTTCTTTCGCACGTGCGGTTATCTTTAAGCACCGAATCATTTGTTACCATAACAACGGCGTCCTTAATCCGCTAGAAATAACGACCAATATGGCATGGAAGCTTCTTGTACGTAAGAAGTTTCTGGTCATTACACTGGGTGAGGTGAGGGGGGCATTAGCGTGACAGGGCAAGAGTGACGTCGTCAGGTGAACCCGGGAAAATCTAGTGGAGGGTAGGCGTCCATTTTATTGTAGTTTGATTTTCTGGGTTGAACAACTTTAAACTGCCTGCCCCTATCGCTACCTCTGTTGCTGCACTATTCTCTTAAGCCTTGAGTCTGCGCGACTCGCAAGTAAAACATGTAAAACAATAAAATCTTGAAAAATGTTGGCAGGCCCCTTTAATGCCGACGCTACAACCTGTAGCGCAACCTGTAGCGGATTCGAGCACATTTATGAAACATTCCTGCGAAATAAGTTTAGCGGTTCTTCTTCTTTTTCTTCATCTTTTAGATGCCATGCGTACTACCGACACAATATTAAAAAAATTATAGCATTTTACGTAGAGAAAGCATGGTATAAATACGAAGCACGCGTAGGACTATAGATTAATTTATAACCTGATAGAGTTGTCGGCAGAATATATGGGTGCACGGGCGTTCTTGTGCTTAGTAGCGGAAGAAATGCAGCCTATGTGCCAGGGATTCGAGAGCGCCCACTCGACGCAGTATTTCAGTACCATCAAACGTGAGGTTTGTCTTTGCGATTCGGATAAAAAGTACATTAAGACACATTTTTTCTTCACCTATATTATCATACTGACCATTCCACAAATGTTCATCACTTCATTGCCTAAAAAAGTGTGGCCTGACGAAACAGACTTGCCACTTAACAAGAATTGCTTGGCGTAAGAAAAAAAAACACAGTCGCTATTGTGTGCTGCGTTTTTTCTTGCGTTACGCAGTTCTTGTCAATATGAACCAACTAGGCCCTTAAAGTCCGTTTAGGAGTTGCCATATTGCTCGAGTGTTAGGCGCGCTCGGCTTCGAGGCCACCACTAAGATTCATATAATTGATCATTAATATCTGGGGTTTTGCGTCTCAAAGCCACGATATGATTATGAGAGTAGCCGTTGTGAAGGGCTCCTGAAATAATAACCATCTGGAGTTTTTTAAGGTGCGCCGACATATCGCTCAGTTCACGGGCCCCTACCCTTTCGCCTCCATCGAAATGCGACCGTCATTCAAAGGTCAAACCCGCGACCTTTGAGTCAGCAGCCGAGCACCGTATAGCTGCTACACTTCCACCGAGGTGGACACCATTAAGATTCGAGGATGAAGTTCTCGAATTAAGCGACACTTACTTGATTTAAAAAAGGTTACTCCACTAATTGTCGGACGCTGCACCTTTCTAATTTGAACAACTGCACTCAAATCGACAAGCACGAACTTAGCTAACGAGTTGTCAATTAGTCAATTCAACAGTGATATAAATGTGGAATAGTATTTTCCCTTCAATGTAGACTTGGTGTGAGAAGACGGCAGGAGCCTGAATTTTAGAGGTTTTTTGTTAAAGATCTGTCTAGTAGTTACAAAAAAAGCAGCCTGTATTTCTACTCACGTTATGAGTAAGTCGGGTGGGAACGTTCCTTCAAAGTGTAGTTTGAATAATGCGAAGAAATAAAAAAGCGAAAGGAAGTCGGAGAGAAAACATCGCTTGAGCAATCACAGGGAACACTCGCAAAATCACTTTCACGGTAGTCTCCGCCACAATCCTTTCTTTTCCTTTTCTTTCTTCCTTTTTCTTTTTTTGTTTTAGGTTCCCTGTTGTTCACTCAAAGCATAGCTCGCTCCACTGCTTTTCGGCCAAGTAACTGCCTCCCGGTCTTGCGCAAGCCAAATGGCCACGTATATTAGTACACGACGAGATTATGCGCCACAGTCGATTCACGCCATCTTTTCAGGTAGACATTACTAGCAGCGACGCACTACATACGAGCCGCGCGGCTTATCGGAGAGAGCAGAGAAAACGGGCTGTATCTGGGGCTGGCTTCTACTACAGGAAAAAGAAAAGTATATGCGCGCATATCTCGGTTTAGGTTGGCACAAGCAAGACGTGAACTGCGCCGTTCTCTGAAAACCACTTATCTGAGGTTTGGAATCTCTGCGGCATGAGCAGCGAATAGCCTCGTTGATATGCGTGACCTACGCAGTGCATTCGTTCAATCGTTCAGCGCAGGTTTGGCGAGGGCGTCCGCACAGCATTGTAATTATAATAGGCGCGTGTCTTGCACCGGAAGAGGTAAGAAAAAGCCTGCAGATATAAAAAAGCCTGGCAGGAGGAACTGAGAAGGTACTATTTCTTAGATGGTGCCGCGATGTTCTGCGTGTCTGTTACGTGCGCTCGTCCCTTTAATTGGCGAGTTTTAGTTTCACGCAGCTTAATTAGAGACTGTAAACAGAATTTGGGAAGCTTATTTTTTTAACATTTCATAGATATTTTTTATAGACACTATCGGCTGCCTTTTGCCGCCGGCGTCACCATCATTTACCAAATATGCATACATATCTATATATACGAAAACGCAAGAAATTAAAATTGGCCCCGTATCTGCATGTTTCACTGCAAATGTCTTCGAAAGACAATAGTCTTGCGTGTGGAAACAGTGAACAAAACATTTATTTCATGTTCTCCGCGATAAAATTGTTGAATTGTATTCTGGAAGCGCTGCGTTAGAGTCTCGATCTGTGCAGCGAAGGCGAACGAGCGCATCGAGGCACGTTAGCCACGAGCGCCATCTGGCAGTTATCTTCGAAAACGAAGGAAGGCGTGAGCACCCGTGGAGAAAGATGCGCGCCTGTCTCGGAGGCAATAAGGTTTAGAACGCAAAGCGACGGGTATGTGCCACCACCATGTCATCTTTGCAAAGCGTTGGAAACACTTGCCTTTTTAAGCATCGCGTTGCATTGCCAGTGCTTGTTAAAGAACACAAGTTGGTCTAGGGATCCGAAACCTTCTACTACTGCATCTCTCATAACTATATTGTGAATTTAGGACATAACACCTCAGATATTTATTTATTTATTTATTATTTAGCAGTGACACAGCTCTACCAATAATCAAAGTGCTCTTCAACGTCAACGAAAATTCAGTGTTAGATGTCCCAACGCCCTGGCTGCTCCTATCTCCTATACGCTAACATTTCAATTCAAACTAAAAAAGTTAAAACTAATGTTTCAAATACTACACGTACTAACGAAAATAAATACTTTAGGCTATATATATAATATATGTATATATATGTATATTATATATATGTGTTTGTATGTATATATATGTATGTATGTATATTCACGGCAGAACAACCCGTGATAATTATTTCTATATTCTTGCCGAATACTCCTTTAACACTACTAGCTTTAAATATTCATTTATTGTTCAAACCTATAAAAATTCGAACACACTGAAACCTACCCTAATCCCTGAATCATCCATGAACGTACTCACAGATTCGATCGAACTGCTTGCCTCACAGATCACACTAACGACAATACAACATCAATAAACCTGATAATTGATGAGTCTGTGTTATGATATTGAAATAGTCCTTTTTTGTGATCGTAATGTTTTAGGTGACTCTTTCTCTTATCAACTCATTGTTCATAAATTATATAGATGACTTGTTCAATAATAATATGTACTTGTTGACCCCAATGTCATCTTACAAAGGTATACCTTATCTTTTACCAGTTCCTTTTAGCTGTAATGTAGTTGTTGATACTTAAATTGTTTGATTGTCTGTTCGTATTATGACTTTGTATAATGTAACAATTGCATGCCATTTGCAATTCTACGTTTTTGAGATTTGAACAAGTACGATTTTTTGTAAACAATTGTGTTTTCATATGAGCTGCCTGCTATATTCCCTGATGGGATTGTCAGTATTGTGAAATAAAATAAATAAATAGATGTGGAAGTTTAGCTAGCGCTAGCAATATTACAGAAATGTACGATGACGTACGTATTAAGATGAGGCACATACCCGGACCATCGGGCTAGCGGCAAGGAATACGAACTGCCCCTGAAGTACGGGCCCGTACGCGGTTAGACGAACAAGACGATGGCGATGTCAAAATTTAGAGTTTCCTAAATATACATTAGAGCGAACGCTGGCGCTAGTGTCTACGAGAGCTGCAATGCATAGCGCTTCAGCGAGCATGAGAACTACGGGCATGACATGGATGTGCCTAGTATTCGTACTTTATGTTCATTCTGGCTTGCCTTGAAGCTGCTTTGTCACCAAACAACAATTGGCAAATGTTCGGCTGTTACGCTTCACCACCTTTATCTTTTGGGCTTATCAATTCAAATCGGGTCCCGAGGTGAAAAACGCTTCGTTTTTTCCTTCGAAACAAAACCAAAACGCAGCAATACACGAAGCCAGATGTGTGTTCGCCGCCCGCAAGCACAAAGACTTGGCAAATCTATGTCTTACCCATAATTCCCATGGTCGGTGAACGATCGCAGCGCCAGTGTCTTCTCTAGTTTTTTTAGGAAACTCTATGAGGCAACAGTGACGACGACGGGCGCAGTCTCAGCTGAGAAAGACGTGTCGTAGAAAGCAAGTGAACCGCCCAGCGGAAGCTTTATACCTGCATATTTTGAAGATCTAGAACGTTGACAGAAACTTACGAAATAATTGCGGCATTTAGTTGCCTCTGCGGCACGTCTACTTTATTTCTTGGAAGACTGCGCCTGTGTATGATCCGAGAACAGAGTGCTGACTTTGAAATTGTGTGACATCTGGATCAGCTTCCTTGCAGCCTGCACGGGCGTCATCCGCACGGAAAAGCCGGAGCTCTGCTCAAAAGCCATCGTGCAGTACCGCATCTAAAGCATTTCGTGCTTTCCCAACGGGTAGAGGTGCAGCATTAAGCGTGCACTATATTTGCAGAAATATTCACCGAACCTGCAGCGTGCAGGAGCAGCAGACGGGCATACCTGGCTTTCTAACTTTCAAGCACATAATAAAAAATGGCTGTTCCCCACAACACAACTCGCCGCGCCGTTACCTAGCAACCACCGACGCCATAACTGCGTGCTGCCTGGCCTCGACTCGCCTTGCTACCGGGCCACCTGGTTTGACGCCATGCTGAGCCTCGCATGCACCGAAGCTGAGTGACGTACAAGCAACCATCAAGCGGCACTTGGCAATGGAACTCGCCGCGCCTAGCTACTACTACGGTTGATGTCTCATGACGTCATGCCAAGTGAAGCACGTGCAACAGCAACAGCTGCTAAGGAGCTGTGTCAAAGCTACTGAAATGACTAAATCTAACCACACCAAGCTCAAATACAACAGATGCCTAGCAACCATTTCCTTCAATAAATGTGCTGGAATTTGACCTACGACGCGTGTGGATGTCCTCGTATCACTACAAAAAAGCCACGCCTGGTCGTGCTGAGGTAGTTAGTAGCAATGGGTCATCCGAAGAATAACTGCACACCTGAGGAAGATGCTGGCTATCACGAGGCTCTTCGTGCTGCAGAGGGACAACTAGATCAGCGCCGGCGATCCGACACAGCCTACTTCAACAAGAAATCGGCTGAAATGAAGAGAAAGAAGCGGTTGATTGAAGAACCATAAAAAGTAGAAAAATGGCCTTGCCTAAACCAAGCTTTAAACTGGGCCTGAGTGAAGTGACCTATAGCATTAGCCGATGAAGTCTTCCACTTAAATCTACCACTTTTGTTGTTGTCACGGCCGGTAGGCGATGCTGCGACCTGTGGGTCAGCAGTCGAGCATCGTTTCGAGCCAGTTGGCGAAATAGAAATCGTGTAGTCATTCCCTAGAAAGTCGGAAGTGCGGGGCGCTTTCTTGGCCATGTCGGTCACAGAGCGCGCCTTTGTACATGGTGTGTCCGCCCGAAAACAGCAAGGCATGGCATCGCGCCAGACGCGCGCTCCGAGCGCTTAATTGTTGGGCGCCGCCTTGTCACACTGCGCGAGTCGGGCGAGAGTAGGGAGCGCTCCAGCGAAGCGGCACGGCTCTGCGCTGCAGCGACCAGCATGAAAAAAGAGCGCTCCCACAGCGCTCCGACAGCGCAGTGATGCGGCTGCTGCCACACGCGGTGCGTTGGACCTTCCGGCCACAGAGCACGAGTGCTCGCTCACAAGAGGGCGCATGTGTACACATGAGCGCGTGTGAGGAACCATCCACGCGTGCTTTTCTGGACGACAACGCTGCTCCGGGAGACTGGATGACTGTGCTCGGGTCGCAAGCAGCGGCGCGAGATTATGATTATCTTTGTAATGCGGAATTAACGCACACTGGATGGCGAAGCGTTGAAATGTTGTCTCTGCACTTGCTCGGTGCTCGGGACGTGTTGAGCATATGGGGGACACACGGACGTTGTCTTGACTGAATTTATTTGATTTCTAGTTGCCCGAATCAAATTTTTGGTGCTTGCGTATTGAAAAGCCGTATGGCATGTATGAGCAACGCTAGCTGTAACCTGCACTGTTGGTGTCTCCGTCGCGACTTCTTCCCGGACCCTGCGCAAGCGCTAACAGACCGCCAGAGCAAACATAAGAACAAATGACAAATCCTCGTTGACGTTAACTATACGAGTAGCACCGACTGAAATACGCACACCTGATCGAGCACTGGTCTCACCGAAAATGAATTCGATGACAGCCGTGCACCGCGAGAATTCCAGCCGAAACCAAGTAAAAAAAAATGGCCCGTATCTTCATGTTTCACTGCAAATGTCTTCGAAAGGCGTCTTGCATGTGGAGAGAGTAAACAAAACGTTTATTTGACGCTCTGCGCGACAAAATTGGTGAATTGTATTCTGGAAGTGCTGCGTTGGAGAGTCGCGATCCGTGCAGCGAAGGCGTACAAGCGCATCGAGGCACGTTAGCCACGAGCGCTATCTGGCAGTTATCTTCGAAAAACAAGGAAGGTGGGAGCGCCCGCGGAGAAAAATTCATGCCTGTCTGAGAGGCAATAAGGTGTGGAACGCAAAGCGACGGGCAGGTTCCACCACCGTGTCGTTTTAGGAAAGCGTTGGGAACACTTGTCGTTTTGAACATCGCGTTGCACTGTAAGCGCAGCGTGATAAACGCTACGGTCCTTAGAATTACATGGGTGTGCCTTATCTAGTATAAAGGCACATATACAAAACATCGATGTGTGCTTATGATGCCTCAGATATGTGCACTAATTGCTTTTTAATTCACAATCGCACAAGTATGAACGCTGAAACTTGAACAATATTGGTGGGCGCTGGGTATGGGGTTAGCCTATTGAGGTATCGTTTGGTGCTTTTAGGGGGATCATTACCGCGGACAAACAGACATAGAGACCAAAATTTGGTGTCGAAGGTCCCCGAGAAAGACTATCGTCTTTAAAAACAAACAACATCTACCACAGACCGTCTCAGGCTTCAACGGAACAATTTTCGCCAACTGTCATCTAAAGCAAAAAAAAAAACAATAGTCTTGAAACTTCGTCACTAAAATTGTTTCTATAGAACATCCACGAATGGCCAGAAATGAAGCATGCATCGTCTATATAGGACTCTGGGTAGGTCACAATGCCACACATGTTAAAACGATGCAGAATCATGCCGACTCATTTAATTTACGCTTACTACAATCGTGGTCACCCAAAATGAATGATCTTAAAACGCGATCAACGTCATTCACCGAAATCATGCGTGCATTCATCTGTTCTGTAATATATATGTTTTTATCATAACTCCGAACTTCGATCCAAATTACAGCACGTTTATGTGTAATTCAATATATACTGATCCATACTTGTACGGCACATTGTCTGTTATATTTATTTTTAAATGTGTGTGTGCTGTTATTGTACCCCTGCTTTACTTATTTTTCTGCTGTTAGTTTATTTTTGAGATATCGAAATTATTTAAGGTGTACTTGCGTGCATAACGTACATATATTTCTTTAGTGTACCTAGGTAATATGAACCACGAGTAAGATGTCGTGTACATTTTTGTATGAGAGCCAGGTAAATATTGCATACGCCAGTTTCGACGTAGCAGGCTGAGGCATAGAGAATAACGAAACAACCAGACCAATAGATGAGGACCACGCAGAATATCATGAAACGTAAAATGAATAGGAATAACATTGTGAGATCGGAGGACAGCCGAATGGGTAAGAGAGCAGACAGGAGTTACAGATATCCTAGCTGACCAGAAGCGAAAAAAAAAACTCGACTAGGGCTGGAGACGTAAGGCGTAGAACAGACAACCCGTGGACAGTAAGATGAACAGAATGATCATCAAGAGAATGGAGCACGCAGTCGGAGAAAACGGAGAGTCAGATGGTGCGAGGGATGAAATTAGGAAGTTCGCGGGGACAAAATGTTGTCGGCTCGTACAAGATATCATTGCGATCATCATTGATATCATATCATTGGTATCACTGCGAGAAGCCTTCGTTGTGCATGCATCGGACTAACACAGGCTGATAATGATGATGTTGATGATTAAATTTGGCATTATTTCCAACTACCTTGCAAAAAGATCCTTGGCGCCCGCCACGGTGGCACAGAGGTTACTGTGATCGGCTGCTGACTCGAAAGTTGCGGGTTCGATGCGGCCGCGATGGTCGGACTTTAACGGTGGCGAAATGGAGGCGAAATGCCAGACACAACATGGTGGACACTTCCTGATCTCTCCACTACGACAAGCCTTATACTCATGTTATGCTTTTGACTCGTAAAATATCACACATTATTACAGGCTTTTCTGCCTTCTCCAGCTGTCCATAGAGCTTTTGGTTAACGAATATCTCTAGAATCAGTTTTTATTTCTCACATAAAAATGTACTTTGATATAATCTCTTTTATTAAACCAGTAATCTCATTTATTCCCGCCGTATTCACCAACAAAAATTCTGATTGATTGATATGTGGGTGTGATGGTTAAGGACGTTCGTCACTGTGTTTGTTGATAGCGGACGAAAAAGGATTAACATCAACAATGGATGCGAACAAAAGAAGCGTTATATTGTACACTAGAGAACGAAGTGGCAGGTGAAAATAAAACTATATGTCCAACCCTACACGCCAAGCGTCACGCAACATGTACGAGAGTCAGACCTCTAGCATGCGGAGAGCTCGCGGCTACGCTTACTCCGAGTCCAGCGCGTAGAGTTCTCAGTTCGCAAGAGGAAAACGCTGCCTCACAGTTTGGGTCCCCGTCGTCCCGACATGATGCGATCGTCGACGTGCGCGAGGGCAAAGGTGGCACGGCTGGAGCGGCTGGAACGGCTGACGGCACACGGATGCGCTACCGTGTGCAGCGCCGTTTAGTCAGACGTCGCGGCCAGCAGTCAGGGTCGCAACTCCTGAGGTTCAGGGTCAGGCCCCGGCTCACGAGGACCACGCCCGGTAGGCCTCGCCCACGAACCTGCTCCCGGCCACTGCACCCAGGCAGGAGCCGTTCAGCAGGCCCCGTCCTTGCACCTTGTACAGGCCGGCGGACTCGACCCCGAACGAACACGCCGGAGCTCGACCTGGCCGACACGTACGGGTCCCACGTCTGGCTCAGGAACGCTCCCAGGAACTCGTCCTCTCGAGCGGCGCACTGCTTCGTCTGCCTTCGTGGCCTCCACGCTCGAGCTCGCTTTCGCACGTTCCTTCTTCTCCTCCTCTTCTTTTTCATTTCTTGTTATCGCCTTCGTGCCACCTGCCCTCCGCTCGTCTTCTTCAGTTTCAGTTTGATGTTCCTCGGCGCTTTTAAGTCCTTTTAGCCACAAATCGTACCTAAACTCAGCACTTTTGTGTCCTTTCCTTACAAATATCCCCCTGCTCAAGAAAGTTGTTTAGGGGGAAAACAACTTTTCACAAGCGCGCGAGGTGGAGTACCCAAAAGCAAAAACATAGCAAAAAACATTACTTACAGAAGTTCATTCCGTTAGGGAAAAGGTGAATTAACATGAAAAGAAATTGTGCCACCACTAAACGCTAACCAGCGGAGAAGTCAAATGCGGCTGAGGTAGTCGGCACCTATGTTGTCGGAGCCCTTAATGTACTCAACCACAAAGTCATACTCAGTAAGCAATAGGCTCCCTTTCGTGGTGTTTCTTGAGAAGGCTAATGTGAAAAAGACTTCTCCGTGTTCCGAGATCTATCACCTAGTCATAGTCACTGCGTTTTTCACTCACTGTGAAGGGTCCCTTCCATGTCAAGATCAATTTATTCTTATCTGATGGTAGCAACAGCAATACTTTGTCTCCGGGTGATAGTTGTCGAACTCTTGCTTTCCTATCGTAATATTTCTTCTGTGTCATTTTCGCCTTCAGGAGTTCTTCGTGCGCTATCTTGCAGGTGTCTTGCAGTCGCTCCCGGAGATCTATAACATACTCGTATGTTGTTTTCGTTTCAGGATCGATGTTGGCCCCTGTCCACAGTTCCTTAAGAATCGACATTGGGCCGCGTACAAATCTGCCGTAGAGGAGATCGAACGGCGCGAATCCAAGGCTCGTCTGGGGAACTTCACGGTATGCAAAGAGCAGGGGAGCCAAGTATCTGTCCCAATGTTGCGGCCGTTCTTGACACATGCGGCGAACCATTTGTTTGAGAGTGCCATTAAATCTCTCCACAAGTCCGTTGGCCATGGGGTGATAAGGCGTTGTGGGTAGCTGACGAAATGAAAGTAGCCGACCGAGTTCTTGCATGAGACTCGAGGTGAACGACTTTCCACGGTCGCTCACTATCTCACGGGGCACTCCAACGCGGGAGAACATCTCTACTAGTGCTTCCGCTATGCGCTCTGTCTCGATGCTCGGTAGTGCCACCGCATCCGGGTAACGCGTAGCGAAGTCTACCATCGTTAAGACATACTTGTTGCCCTTGGATGACGTTGGTGACAGCAGGCCAATAATATCGATGGCGACCCGCTGAAAAGGTGTGTCTATGATAGGCATATTTCCCAATGGAACTCGTCCGACGAGGTGTTTGGGCACGGTCCTCTGACATACGTCACACGACTTCACGAACCGTATCACATCAGCCCGTACACCCGGCCAATAAAACTCTGTAAGGACACGGTCTGTTGTCCTTCTTTGCCCTTGGTGACCAGACAGAAGGCCTTCATGCGCCATCTTCATTACGGTGTTCCGAAGATCCTTGGGTACTACAAGTTGCTCCAAGTCTCGCCTTTCTGCCGTGCGGTGGCGCCGGAAAAGAATGTCGCGTACCAGCACAAACTCAGTGACTGCTGGCTTCTTAGATATGATCTTCCCCAATGCGGCGAAGCAGGTTTCCAGCGTGGGATCTGCGTGCTGTAAATTCTTTAGCGCTTCTCGGCTGATGTCCAGGGGTTGGATCCGAGGAACAATCAGTTCACTGGGCTTTTTCCTTTCTTTTCCTGCAGCCGCCGACATGTCATCTTGTCGTCTTCTATCTGATGAGGTTGCATCTTCAGGTTCTTCTTCAGTGCATGCTGGATCACGGTGAATCTGTGCTAGTTTTGGACGTCTTGCTGGCTGCTTCGGGGCTGGTTGGGAAGCTGACAGTACACCCGCAATGTTGCCAAGCACGACTTCATACAATGGATTTTCCATACAAACAGCAAGCACCTGACCTCTGAAAAACGGAGAATCTATGTACACCTCTGCTTCTGGTAAGACTTTTGCAGATCGGTCCAATAAGCGAATGGTACGGGTGTTGCCAGTCAAGTTGCAGTCAGGAACTAGTGATCGTTTCACTACTACCGTATTGCAACCGGTATCCCGAAATACGGTAACCAGCTTCCCTTCGAGATAGCCCTTTACAGTTGGCATTTGTTTTGACCCGTTGTCGCAAGTTGCGTTGCTTTGGGTCCCATCACACAGGTCATGACAATGTTTCTCATCCTGATTGGCAGGCGCATCTTCCATTGATTTCTCATGCTGCGCTTTCTGGTATCCCAAGACGGAACATGATGCCTCTCTACGTTTTCCCGAGTTTGAGGGACAACCATCGGATCTGTGCCCCGACTTCTTACAGATCCAGCATGACGTCAACTTGGGCGCTCGAGACTTTGTCCAGCAATCAGAAGCTCGATGACCCGGCTTGTTGCACAGAAAACAAAGCGGTTTTCCTTTGCATTCACTGACAGTGTCAACTTTAGCTGTAGCCATCGGTTTCCCTTTTTCGTCTTTTCCTCTAGCGAGATTCACAATTCCCTGAGCTTCCAAATATTGATCAGCCGTCGTTGTCAACGTGTCCAGGTTATGACATCCTCGCTCCTTCAGGAAGACAGCCAACTTCTCGTCGCACCGCCTGAGGAATTGCTCGGACACCATCTTGTCTCGCAGTGCATCATATGTTTTGGGAGTTTTCGCCAGCTCCTGCCAATGGTCGAAGTATCCACAGAGACGTCCCGCGAAATGTCGACCTGTCTCAGTATTCTCGGGCCGGGCATCCCTAACCTTCGTGCGGTATCCCTCCTCTGTATAACGGAACCGCTGAAGGAGCGTCTGCTTGAGCTTTGCGTAGTCCGTAGAGTCTTCTGCAGACATCCGTCCTACCCCGGTCAAGGCTTCACCCGTTAGACGCAAGCTCAGTGACAGGGCCCACTTGTCGGTTGGCCAGCCTTGGCTCATGGCAACCCTCTCAAATCTCTGGATGTACGCATCCAGTTCGTCCCTACTCTCATTGTAGGGCGGAATCATTTTGTGTGGGCCGCGAAAACTATGACCACCACCCATACTATCGTCCGCAGAACTCGTGCTCGGCCGTTGCGCTTCTGCGACACGACGTCGCTCCTCGAGCAGGAGCCTTTCAGCCTCCATGCGAGCTATTTCACGCTCATGCTCCACCTGTGCTGCTAGCCGTGCCTCCGCTCAATCTTTCGCACTTTGGCAGCAGTGGTTGCGGCTAGAGGACGGCGCTCTAATTCCCTGCTTCTGCGCGATACAGGTTGGTGACAGCCAGCTCGTTTCAAGGACGATCACCTATCCGCCGATCGATAACGTTCATTCAGCTGCCTGCTGATCGCAACTGCACGGTCACTACACGTGTCTGGGAAACCTGCGTCATCTGCGCTTGGTTACCCTCACCACCGACGGAAAAGACGTCACTGGACAGCTTGGCCTGCCACCCATAGGCGCCTTGGACCCTACATAAGGATTCCCTCTAGTCCTGGCTCGTCACTTTGGCAGCAGTGGTTGCGGCTAGAGGACGGCGCTCTAATTCCCTGCTTCTGCGCGATACAGGTTGGTGACAGCCAGCTCGTTTCAAGGACGATCACCTATCCGCCGATCGATAACGTTCATTCAGCTGCCTGCTGATCGCAACTGCACGGTCACTACACGTGTCTGGGAAACCTGCGTCATCTGCGCTTGGTTACCCTCACCACCGACGGAAAAGACGTCACTGGACAGCTTGGCCTGCCACCCATAGGCGCCTTGGACCCTACATAAGGATTCCCTCTAGTCCTGGCTCGTCACTTTGGCAGCAGTGGTTGCGGCTAGAGGACGGCGCTCTAATTCCCTGCTTCTGCGCGATACAGGTTGGTTCCTTACTTATTGTTTTGTCTTGGAACTCCTTGCCGCTCCCACTGCTGCCAGCAGTTTTTGTAGTTTTTAGCGTTGTCTTTATTATACTCTTTTTTAGTGTTTTCTACTATTGCTGATGATTATTAGTGTTCTAAGCATTGCATCATGCCAACCACGGCCGAGCTTTCGAGGCAAATTGAGCTACTTCGTGCTGACCTTGCAGAAATGAAGAATAGCTTGCAAGTGCATAGCCAACTCTACGAGTCCGTTAAGAGCAGAAATGAAGAATTGTCCAGGGAAAACAAAGAACTCAGGGACGAGAGTAAACAACTATGTAATCGTCTGGCTGCCTTGGAGCAATACTCACGCTTAAACAATGTTGAGATAAAGGGTATCCCTGACACGAAAGGTGAAAACTGCCTTGCTATAATGCAGGCAATTGGTGAGAAAGTTGGGTGCCCCGTTGAGCCGACAGACATCGATGTCGTCCACCGTGTCCCGGCGAAAAATGGATCGAACATTATAGCGAGATTTTGCTCCAGGACAAAGAAAGCAGACTTTGCTTCCAAAGCACGGAAAGCACGAATCACGACGGGTGTCATTGGCTTTCGTAAAGAGACGGAAAAACCGGTGTTTGTTAACGATCACCTAACCCCAGAAAACAAGAGATTGTTTGCTCAGGCTTTGGAACTAAAAAAGGCGAAAAATTGGAAGCATCTATGGACAGATTCCTGCGTAATAAAGGCCAGAAAAAGTGATGACAGCCGCGTCTTTCGTATACGTGAAGCAGGCCATCTATCTGTCTTTCAGTAGATGGCTGCCTCTAAGATATCTGGAACAACCATGGATTCCTCTGTTTTGTCTTATCAGCAAACTAAAACATTTCTCAAGAATAAACCCCCAGCTTTATCATTGATTCATTTCAATGTCCGCAGCCTCAGAAAGCATCATAATGACCTCATACACTTCCTGACAGCAATCAATCACACGTTTTCAGTCATATGCCTCTCTGAGACATGGTTAACAAATAACGATGGTAATCTATATGGCATGTCGAACTATACCTCTGAGTACTGCAACCGCGATTCAGCCCGTGGTGGTGGTTCTGCGGTCTTTATTGATTCGTCATTGTCATATAGGCGTCGTCACGATCTTTCTTTTACTAACCTAAACTGTGAATCGGTCTGGCTTGAATTTGACCAAACGGTTTTTTCACTGAACGGCAGAAACACCATCATTGCATCAATCTACCGCTCTCCGTCTTCATCTATTGTTCATTTTTGCTCGCAACTTGAATCCCTTCTAAACCTTCTCGTTTTTGAAAACAAAAACGTCATCATATGCGGCGACATTAACATTAACATACTTGACCTTTACAGTCATTCATGCTCGGATTATGTTCGCGTTTTTCAAAGTTTTGGCTTCTCATCGTTAATCACAGCTCCTACTAGGTGCGATCCATCAGGCACGAATACACTGATTGACCACATTTTGTCCAGTTTGACAACGAGCGCCTCTGCGGCTGTAATAGACTATCAGTTTAGTGACCATTATCCTGTTTTTCTCAGAATAGAATCCGCTCTCTTGCCCCGTGCCACAAATCATAAACAAGTCATGAAAGCGGTGTTTAACACAGAAACATTTGTTTCCTTGATTAACCAACTAGACTGGACTGATGTCACACAAAACGAATCTGCTGAGCAAGCCTACGACTCATTTTCTGCTCTAATAGCAAACTGCATAACACAGAGCACATCGCATGTCCCTTGTTCTTGGCGGTTTAAAGAGCGAAGAAACCCATGGATCACCAACGGATTATTGCACTCAATTTCAAAAAAAGATAAAATGCATAAGAAGCTTAAGGACCAACCATTCAACACAGTGCTACAAATTCGCTATAAAAAATATTCGAATACGCTTGGTGCAATTTTGAAACGTGCTAAACGTGACTATTTTCAAACGCGCATATTGCTTAATGGAACTGATACTAAACGAAACTGGCAGCTAATTAAAAAGTTTCTGAACAAAACCGATTCCCATGCACGGTTAACGAAAATAAGTACTGCATCCTGCACATTCACTGAGCCAATTGACATTGCCAATGCTTTTAACGACCATTTTGCCAACACTGAAAACAATCAACACCGGCCATCACTTTCCCACTTATCGCGCTGTCCGCAATCTTTTTACTTATATCCTACTTCTAGCGCTGAAGTTCGCTCTGTCATATCATCGTTAAAAACAACCGGGGCGGGTTTAGACTCCATTCACCCTTCACGAGTTAAGCTGATAATCGACTATGTTTCACCTGTTCTTGCTAACATCATCAACAAAATGTTCAAGGATGGCACATTTCCAACCTCCCTAAAAAACGGCAAGATAACTCCCGTCTTCAAGAAAGGTGACCGTGAATGCATTAACAATTACCGTCCTATTTGCATTCTTCCTTTTTTTAGTAAAGTAATCGAAAAGATTTTGTACAAACGCCTCATGTCATATTTCAAAAAATTCGACTTGCTCTCTCCCCATCAGTTTGGTTTCCGTCCAGGTTTCTCAACCGAACTGGCGCTCATTAGTTTCACGGACAAAATCAAACTAGCCATTGATGACGGTTCACTATTTGGTGCAGTCTTTGTTGATCTTACTAAAGCTTTTGACACTATTAATCATTCCATTCTTTTTCACAAGCTCGCATCTTACGGCATTACAGGACCAGCCTTGAGCCTTATTAAGAATTACCTAAAAAACAGGTCGCAAGTTGTACAAATCGACGGTAGTGTTTCCTCTCCCAAGGTTACTAATACAGGAGTGCCTCAAGGATCTATTCTAGGCCCGCTGCTTTTTCTACTCTTCATCAACGATTTGCCCCTAACACTTCGCCATACTGACTGCTTGTTATATGCGGACGATACAACCATATATTCATCTCATAAAAGCATCGCCGTACTGTTACAAAATCTAAATGTTGACTTAAAAAATGTAAGTGATTGGTGCAGTCGTAACTGCCTGCACATTAACCCCACTAAAACTACATTTGTAATATTTCATTCTCCATTATCAAAAGTGCCACCCGTGGTGCTCACGATGGGGGACAATGAAATACCCGTTACTAACAGCGCCAGGTTTCTGGGTGTGACATTAGATGAGCACCTAAAATATAATATTCATGTTCATTCACTAATGCATAAAGTTTCTTTTGGCATACACGTAATCATTAAATCACGTAATTATTTCGAAAGGCCCATTATTCGTTCACTTTATCACTCTTTCATTCATAGCCATCTGTCTTACTGTGTATCATCTTGGGCTAATACTTACTTTTGTCACCTCGATTCCCTTCAACGCCTGCAAAACCAAGCTATACGACTAATGACCTTCAGTAATGTTTTTACCCCCTCTAAACCGCTATACCAAAATCTAAATATTTTGCCACTCTCAGAACTACTTAAACAAAAACTATCTCTATTTATTTTTCGGCTAAAGAGATGTGGCACCTCCATTCCGGCTTACTCAAATGAATTTTTTGTCAACACTAACATTACGAGGTTCTCTTCAAACGACAATCTACTTCTTCCCGCCGCTCGAACAAATTACGCGAAACTAACAGCCCTTTTTTCAGGCATATCCATTTGGAATTCGTTACCATACGAAATTAAATCAGCATCCTCTGTACATACATTTCAAAGCCTTCACAAAAAATACTGTCTCGGCAAATTATGTGGGCAGGCACACTAACTCAGGGATCTGCCATTTTTTTTTTTTTATTATTTTTTTTTTTTTTTTCGCGCATGCTTGATTTGCTACCATTACCGCTGAATATTTTGCTATCATTTGCTGAATATTTTGCTATCATTTGCTGAATATTTGCTATTATTACCGATATGAATTAATCTTGCTTTTGTTTTGTAGCCGTAATTATTATAGCGTTTGGTATTCACTATTTTATATGCTGCTATTGTGTTAAAACTTACTATGTTCACTTTGTTTTGATGAATTCATGACGCCTGTGTCATGAAGATTTCCCTTATAACTGTGTTTTTATTTTCCAGCGTATATTACAGTCATAGACTTAAATACCATGCCAGTTTTTTTGTTGCTTTTTGTCTTTTTTTTTTTTTTTTTGTTCATTTCTTGCTTTTACTCTTCTTATGTAGCTCCTTTAGCTTTCCTGTAAATTTTATACATGTATTTTTTTTTTGCTATCAGAGCACGCTTTTTTCATGCTGCCCACGTTATTCAACTTACACATGTTCTAGTATTAGGAGGTCCCCCCGTCAGTTCCTGAAACTATGGGACCTCCGAATGTATTACTTACTACTAAAGATGTTACATTGTATCCAAAGAAGCTGAATAAATTGATTGATGGTCCCTCATTTCTTTTTCCTCAGTGCCCACCCATGCCAGCAAAGCCTCACCACTCAGGCCCATCTCCTTCCCTAGCTCAACTAGCTTTCTCTTGTCGTCCATCCTCATCCGCCACACACAAACAACGTAAGGCTCTCAGATGAACGGCGAGAGCTTAGTCCTGTCTCGCGGACGCCAGAAATTGTGATGGTTAAGGACGTTCGTCACTGTGTTTGTTGATAGCGGACGAAAAAGGATTAACATCAACAATGGATGCGAACAAAAGTAGCGTTATATTGTACACTAGAGAACGAAGTGGCAGGTGAAAATAAAACTATATGTCCAACCCTACACGCCAAGCGTCACGCAACATGTACGAGAGTCAGACCTCTAGCATGCGGAGAGCTCGCGGCTACGCTTACTCCGAGTCCAGCGCGTAGAGTTCTCAGTTCGCAAGAGGAAAACGCTGCCTCACAGTTTGGGTCCCCGTCGTCCCGACATGATGCGATCGTCGACGTGCGCGAGGGCAAAGGTGGCACGGCTGGAGCGGCTGGAACGGCTGACGGCACACGGATGCGCTACCGTGTGCAGCGCCGTTTAGTCAGACGTCGCGGCCAGCAGTCAGGGTCGCAACTCCTGAGGTTCAGGGTCAGGCCCCGGCTCACGAGGACCACGCCCGGTAGGCCTCGCCCACGTACCTGCTCCCGGCCACTGCACCCAGGCAGGAGCCGTTCAGCAGGCCCCGTCCTTGCACCTTGTACAGGCCGGCGGACTCGACCCCGAACGAACACGCCGGAGCTTGACCTGGCCGACACGTACGGGTCCCACATCTGGCTCAGGAACGCTCCCAGGAACTCGTCCTCTCGAGCGGCGCACTGCTTCGTCTGCCTTCGTGGCCTCCGCGCTCGAGCTCGCTTTCGCACGTTCCTTCTTCTCCTCCTCTTCTTTTTCATTTCTTGTTATCGCCTTCGTGCCACCTGCCCTCCGCTCGTCTTCTTCAGTTTCGGTTTGATGTTCCTCGGCGCTTTTAAGTCCTTTTAGCCACAAATCGTACCTAAACTCAGCACTTTTGTGTCCTTTCCTTAGAGTGGGGTTTAACGTCCCAAAACCACCATATGGGGATGAGAGACAAGGTAGTGGTAGGCTCCAGAAATTTTGACTACCTCGGGTTCTTTGACGTGCACCCAGGTCTGAGCACACGGGCCTACAACGTTTGCGCTTTCATCAGAAATGCAGCTGCCGCATCCAGGACTCGGTGCCGCGACCTGCTGGTCAGCAGCCGAGTACCATAGTCACTAGACCACCGCGGCGGGGCCCAGCAAAAATTCTCAGTCTCTCATCGTAACACAGTGTCGTTAGCATAATTTTACTTAATTCCCAAGAACTTGTAAAGAAAGAATTCCTTACCGCATCACTAACCAGCATCACGGATAGAGTTTCGAAAGTTCTTTAAAAGGGTCCTGAAACACTCTTTTGAGTAACCATGGAAACAGTTCACTGGAAAAGCGTAATACCCCAGAAATTGAACGCCGCAGGAATTTTAAGAATCCTTCCAGCAGGAGCGCAGTTACAAAGATTTGTCACACGCTGCAATCACACTCTCTCTGCTCGCGTCCAGACGAAAGCGCTGGAACATGAGCAGAGAGGGATGGGAGGGGCAAACAAAAAACGTTACTCGCGCTTAGTGAACTTCAGCATTTTTTTCTTCTTTTTTCTACGAACACGGGGTTTTTTTTGTGCGATCGCGCGCGCACGCGTAGACAAGTGACGGCCTCTCACGGCGACCTCTGTTACAACCAAGCGCGCCATGTTCAAATCAGCTAATGGCTGTGAAATGGGCTTACAGGGCTTATTTTCAGTGATTTGTCGAGAGAAGAGAAAGCTATTCTTAGTAATTTATTGTGAATTTCAGGTTGCGGTGCTGTGCTATAATATCAGCTCCCGTGTTTTCGGGAGCCTCTACTACCGATCGGCGACGTTTTCTGACCATGCCTAAAAAGTGTCGCAGGGCCCCTTTAAAACGCTCATTACCCAATTACCACTTTTGCGTTTCGTAAACTGTTTTATATGTGGGTTTTGCTAACAACGTAATAATATTGCGCACCATTCGCTTTAATCTACACTCTAAGCCAAAAATGGCCAAAATGGGAGCAACGGCTGTTTTTACTCCTTCAGACCGACTGTTACTCTCCGAAAAGACCAAGCGGAACAAGATGGCCGACTTGTTCGAGAATGGGGGAGCAACTGTATTCATCTTAAGTTTGTAAGGGAGCAACGGAAGGAGGAACCGCTGTAAATGCTCTCGTCACGCAACGGTTACTCCCCGGCAGGACACCGCACACAAATATGCATGCCGGCCACATTGATATTCATGGGCCAGATTATTGTTTGTTCTGTGTGGCAAACTTCAGCAAACCAAAACAGTGATTTATTTTAGCATCCGTAGATAATTAGATAGCAGCGCTGGCTGAACACAGAAGGCCTGAGAATACAGTACGGCAAATACCTAACACACGCAGCAGCAGAATGGAGAGTTGGCACGTCAAAGCGGACCGAACGCCGAAACACGTGCAAAACAACGATAAAAAAAGCCTAGACACGCCGTTCGTCCGCGAAGTAAGGGCGTCAAAGTCGATCAAGCACCGAAACACGTGCATAAGGAGCCCCCCCCCCCCCGCCCAAATATATCGGAGAAGAAAAAAAAAAGCGGACCCAGACGCGCTTCTCATCAGCCATTCACTTAGTAGCACGCTTCACCGTGTAGTTTGAGGGCAGAATGAGAAATCTGCGCCATCTGCGCCCGCACGACAAGTGCGGCGCTAGTGTAGCAAACGATGTAAATTACAAAGTAATTTTTATACAGTGTTTATGTTGACTAGCACTAAATAAAAATTACACTCAACTTTTTATATTTATTTATGAGTTTTAGTGTACCTCAGTTTTTTTATAATTGTATTAGGAGAACACACTGAAATTATTGCGCTGACTCCTGTGCTGCCACTGCTCGACGTTTTTTTTTTTCGGCGCAACTAGGTTCGCGTTCGCACTACCTACTCATTTTCTTATGGTCTGTGGTTAGCGAGCACATGGGCGTGCGAGCTTGTGAGCTATGTTTTGATCATGTGTGTGTGTCGCAGATTTGCGTTTCTACTTATTCGTGATGAAGGTTAGTGTATATTTATCTTTATGGAGCGCGAAGTAGTTGTGGATTTTGCTGCTGGGTGGAACAAACACATCGTAAACACGTCTTCAGCTATCTGCAAGCCTGTTCGCTCGTCGGACAAAGGACTGTGCATGCGTGCAGGTGAGTGGCATTTCCAGCAACATTTATAGCTCTTAAAATACATTGTTGAGTGGTTGCGCTATTGAAAGAGAAATGATTTGCTCTTATTCACCGTATCCATTGCTAGCCGTATCGGACTAAATTACCTCTATTACCGCCTGCATACCCTCTTGCTTCCCCTGTCACCACTGCAGTGCCAGTGTACTTTTGCAGTTAAAAGTTCATTTCCGCAACACTACCTCGCTTGAAAAAACATTGGGGCGGGGTTGTAGCTGCATTCATACTGGCACTTTTCTACCATTGGCTTTATGTAATGTTAACGGCTGAGTGTTGGGGCCTTGGGCCGCATTTTTTAGAGATGTAAAGTGTATGTAAATCAGTAAGTGAACAAATCATTGTCGCATCACTTCACTGGCATAGCCAGGCGGTTGCGCACAGAAATTTTTTTAGGCCGGGCGTAGGGAGCCCAAATTGACGACCATATTCGCTTGCCCGGCCTATTAAGATAAGCGGACACCCCCCCCCCCTCCCCGCACGCCTAAAAAAAAATCTGCCCACATCACTGCATCACTTGCTTCACCTCTGCGCTGAACGTACTATTTTATAAGCGCACCATCAAGCGAGCAGTTTACATATTGACAGAACAATTGGAGGAGGAATGACCCAAATCTTTCAGATTTCTTTAGTGATGCAAAACCTTAGCAAAACTGAATATTGTAAAAGACAATCATAAATGCTGTATGTTCTCGTTAGCGCTGTCATTATTCTGCATCATGAAATCTTTATGCGCTGTGAAAACTTGGCATGCCGTTAAAGTCACATATCGACGTTAATACTAATCGACGAAAATTTCGACAATCTCAATAACGCCGTTTGGGATTTGCCGCATGCACATAATTAGGCTGATTCCCACTTGGCTGTTCTTAACCTGACTTCACTGCTACCAAATGAAACAATATTTGATGCATGTCTTTTACTTTTTTTTTCAGGGATAAGACACAAATTTGGTTATACTGCAGATAAAGATGCTCCCAACGATGCTAAAGTACAGAAAGCAAGTGAATTTTGGTAAGTGCAGACTTTTTATACTACGTATATGAAAGCATTGCTTTTTAGGGGCAAACTCTGCATGTGTTGGCCAGAGAATAGTTCATTATGCCACATGGTTACACTGGCACTGACAATTCGACATGGTTCCGCTGGCCCGTGTGTGTGCTCACACTGTTACCGTTAAGATAAAATGTTTATGTTTTCATTGCAGGGATTGCTGTTTGTACTAAAAAGCCAACTGCCAAGATTTGTTTACGCTGGTACTCCTAAAAGTATGCTTTCCCTATTTACATGGATTTTGGCCTGCACAAAGCATAACAATTGGGCCTAGATTCACAAAGCTGTCTATGCGCAGGCCTTCATAACAGCGTTTCTTGACTTGCCTTTACCCTGTTTTCTGCAGATGTTTCGTGGGTTTGAAAGTGCCACAGCATGTTGACCTCCCCCACTCTGAAATATTCGCGTTCAAAGTTCCGCAAGAGTGGGCTTAACTTTCTTGTGCACCTCTTTGCTAGTCCAAGATACTGAAGTGTTATGCTCTTACTAGAGGTGGCAGTGTTTCTAATGTTTGTATTTTCATCACATTGACCAAGTATGCGATCTTGGCTTGACTGGTAGCACATCCTCAACAAATGTCTTTGTGGCACATGTAGAAGGCAGTACAAAATAAATAGGCAGACATTCACACCGGGAGCTAACTTCTAATAATGCTTTTTTTTGGAAACCATGGTGTGCTTATTCCAATTTGTCTAACAAGCAGTAACCTGTTTGGCTGTGAACCAACAAGACGTTGAGCTAATAAAAGCTTCACATTTTGTAGCTCTCAAATATATATGTATTGGCAAGCTATCTGTGACACTGTCAAACAAAGAGTCAGAATATCTGTGCATGCCTTAAGATATATTGCTTCGTTTACATATCTCGTGGCTGTGACTCGTCAACCGAGTGAACAATTGCACCCTAGTTTTCTAAATTTAAAGCATTTCTTGAAGGTAGCACGGTCTACATTTATTTGTCTATAGTTTTGTCCAGCCATTTGCGTCAGGTACAAAGAAATATACTGAAGATTATCATGTAGCCTCTGCAAATGGTTGCTTTCAAGCAGGCTTTGCATGCTTGGCTTGTGCCTACAGGTATTGCACAATTCAAGACGCAGCAGCGTATGATAGAACAGTAGAATCGAGAGCAACTATGTGCACGAGCTAAATAAGTATTTTAACATGAGCGGACAGTACGTGTTATTTGCCACACCCATGACCTCATTTAGAATGCCCATTGGTGAATGGGCTCATAGAAATGTCACTCAGCTGTGTATAGGAAACAAGTTAACTGAACCTAAGGGTATCTTTAACTGCTACAAATATGCCTTGTTGAGGTGCTGCACATTTTCTTCCAGAATATTGCTGTCTGAGACATCATGTGAAGAGCGTCTACCACATCAGCATTTATATGGCTTGCCAAGTAACGTTTGGCCGAACCTTCCTTTTTTTCACATTTCGTTTTGCAGTAGACATCCTAGAATGTAAGCGCTGCTGCAGTGTGTGTGACTCATTGTTATGAATTGATTCTGGCATGTTTAACCTCACACTTCTATTTTTTTTCTTGCAGCAATGAGATGCTTCACATATGCCTGCGGTGACGTTCTGCTGCACAAGCCTGATGGAAATACCAGCTGCAAAACTTGAGTTCTTCAGAATTGGAGAAGTTGCCCTTCTCTCACCAATGATGACACAGACTGCCCTATGCTAGAAATTCAAGATTGTTTTTCCACGGATGACGCAGAAAACCTTTGATGTATTATGGTGTTTGTTTAGTGCTGGCTGTGGTGTGGCGAAGTCTACTTTTACGTGTGGTAACACGTCGCCTCATAAAAAGAACAATAAAGCATTTATTTTCCTTTCAATATTGTCCACTTTTTGTGTTAGAAGCACCCAAGCAGTGCTCTTCTAAGGAGCTCTCGCCATGTGTTAAGCGTGTGACAAGCATACTCGAGATAAATACTCATTTCCCCAAGGAGTAACTGGAGGCATGTGCAGTTGGTTTTCAGAGAGTAACTGCGAACACGTGGGAAGAACGGTAAAGAGTAACTGTTGCTCTTAGAAGAGCAACTGGTGGGAGTAATGGTTGGTCGGCAGGGAGCAACTGGTGGGAGTAACTGTTGGTCTGCAGGGAGGAACTGGAGGGAGTAACTGTTCATCCCCCGAAGGAGGAACTGAAAGGAGAGCAACGGTTCCTCCCTCTGCAGTTACTCCTTTTAGGAGAGTAATGGGAGTGGCAATGCAATTGCTCCCTGAAAGGAGCAACCCCTATACCCCTGTTGCTCCGTTTTGGCTTAGAGTGTACTGCTCTCACAAAATTGTTGGGATTATTATTCATTGACCACAATGATTTCTTATGTTTGTTTGAAATGTGCTGTCTGTTCTTGTTGATTTGTATAGCAGTTTTCTGTTGTATGTTGTTGTAAAACCCGGTTTATGCTTTATTACAATACTGCAATGGTTCTTTTTCTTATGCCCCCCCCCTCCACCAAAAAAAAAGAAATCAGCGAAAAGTGATCGTCGTGAGGTTGTCCACTATTGGTACAAAAATTAGTCAACCAGACGCAGAACCTCATGAAAAGGCTCCACCAGGGTGACGGCCCACAATTCTTCAGTTGTGGCGACTTGCGCAGCCCGGTGGAGTGCCCAAATTTGACCTTGAAGAGTGGACCCGCGCAATACAGCCTCCTAACGCACGCGTAGGCGACCGCTAAAGGCCGCAATCATAGTATTATTTGTTATCCCTCGACTTTCCCATAATCAGTATTGTTTAGGAGTGAATCTAGAAACAAGATTATTGCAATAATCCGTCTTCCATTTGCGTGAGTAAACGATGTGATATATAGCAAGCTTCACATAAGCCCTGGTCTGTGACCGCAGCCGGTCGACAAACTGCATTTTGCTTAGCTATTGATATGGGTATAAAAAAAAGCCTTAATAATTTATAGTGTTGCGTTACGTCCATAATTTAGGAACACAATTTTTCTATTTCCACTCCTCTTCATCGTCATTCTCGGGAGGGGGTGATGTAGCAGCCATGCTTTCGGCCCTGACTCGATCAGTGACCTCTCGAATGACGTCGTACACAATGGTATTATTACAATGTTCTCCTGGCGTGGTGGAGAAGTGAGCGGGTGTCCATATTAGGTAAACATTTATTTTCGCAATTTCGCTACCTGCAATGAGGATTCGTGGTGCTTTTAAGAAGATTTGGCTGCTTGTGAGACTTTGTATCACTGCCTCAGAGTGACTGACTATTGAAAAAAAAGAAAATAGAGACATTTTCGCTATACATTGAGCATGGCCAAACGGCTTTATGATAAGAAATGTGGATCAGACTGAGCACACAAAATTTCAAACGTACGGCAGTTTCCTCTGGTACTCGGTATACTGGAATTCATGACTGACATCAGCATATACTATAGGCACACTAGCAAGTGAACTCGCTACAGCTGCTCTAAATGCATAGATTCTCTTTGCTCTCGAATCAATGTTAATTTCATCCTTTGAGTGAACTTGTGGCATGAGTAACTCGTCCATGCGTAGGCCCATGTTCCTAATTATATCAACGTCATATAATATGCCTTGTGTTAACGAATCTGCGAAGTACTGCGAGACGAGTGATGCGAACAATGTCGCAAACACGTTGTAATTAGAGGGAATAATTACCGGTGACTATGTCGCCTCGAAATAGCTAGGGTGATGGTGACGCAGTAGCACTTGCGGAGAAAAACAAAAATAACAAAAATCAACAGAGTACCGAACACATTCTTTACGAGCACACTTTCACCTAAAAAAATTGTCCACGGCGCGATGCCGTTTTCGAAGACACAAAGTACAATACTTGAAATTCTCGGTCTCTGCCATCATTTGATAGCGAATAACAAGACGACCGATTGAAGAGGTGACGGTTTTTGCGTTGCTGTATATCTATCTATCTATCTATCTATCTATCTATCTATCTATCTATCTATCTATCTATCTATCTATCTATCTCTCTCTATATATATATGTATATATATACATACATATATATAGTTTGATCAGCTTAGCTTGCGGTTTACTAAATATTGTCACAGCACTAAGCCCGGAAGAACGTTTACATCTAAGCATACAAGCTGAATCACCCGTAAAAAATAAAAATAAATGACAAAGGCTTGATAATAATACATGTTTGTTCAATAATGAAAGAATTAACGACTGCACAGGTGGTCCAATACGTTACCGCCAGTTAAGAGTCGATACCTTGGTGGAAAAATGAGGAATTATCAGGAGCCTTCAATATAAGTCGCCTATAAGTGTGAATTAAGAAAGGGATATCTTATGCCGGCATCAAACAGCCACTTTTGATCGCGATCGGAACTGATTCACTTCGAATTTATCGATCCGGATTACACCAGTTAGTTCATTTCCGCAAGCTGCAGAATAGAGCGAATCACTAGATGGAAATTTCATCCAGATAAAGACTAATAAGTAGGGCAGCGTGTGACTCCACTATTAATTTAGAATTAGGCTTGCAAGAGAAGGACAAGTTCTAACCAGTTGCATGTTGGCTCGGGCATATAATTAGCGTAGAAGTTGCAAGACTAATGGCAAAGTGAAAGAACTCTTGTGAATGAAAAGATTTCAGAATACACTAGCTCAGATGGCCATATCAGTGTCATGTGCGTTTTCATATCCTAAAGAGAGGAGTAACTAAGAGCAGACTTTCTTTTTCGGGACACCACTCCTTGGGGAATGAACTGGTAGTGGGTAGTCTGCTTAAAGGAAGGAAGACGTAGTTATAACAATGGCATAGGCATCAATCAATTTTAGCTAATCCCCCCGAGTGGGTGTGAGCCATTTAGGAGGTACTATCATCATCATCATCATCATAAATGGCGCAGGCATATTAATAAACCACTCTGTGTTTTATCAACCACGCTTCAGGGTGCTACCTGCGGAAAGGACTCGTGACCACAGCAAAAACTTCGCATCACTGTCGACTCTAATACTCCTGGCAATAGCTTTGCTAGAAAAACGGTGAAAACCGCGATGTGGCATGGCGCAGGCTACTTACTTGCAAGTGGGTTGGGCCTACCAGTGCTACCAGCAAAATGGCGATACTTACGTATTGTCAGGCACATTTTTTTCATTCAAGCTTTGGCGGCATTATGACGTCGCAACTCACGTTTCTGATCAAGTGACGTGACTGTTCCACGTGTGACCGCCACCGGTAGATCCGTTACTGTTTTGAGACTGAAAACAAACTCTACTATAGCTATTGTATACACGTGCAGATGCAACATTATTACTAACTGAAGCACGTAATGACGAGGTTTTGAACCGCGACGAGTTGAAGCTTATGAGCTCGCATTGTACGAATTGCCCTAATATTAACTAGCACTGTGAGTATATAATCACCGACAATGTATGAAATGGAGTCTTACGCTGATGCAATGAGGTGCACGCAAGTTGCAGTGCCACGTTGCGCAAACATCTCAGGAAAATGAATTCACACGAGGTATCATTGATGTTGAAGTCATGAAGGCTGCCTGCATGAACTGTAAGTGTACCAGCCTACGTGAATGCTGCATGTAGACAAACTATACGGGCGTGTCAAGAAATCTGTCCGAAGACCCTAAAAAACAAGGAATAATATAATTTCACGCTGCTTTCACAATTACCTTTTTTGTGGTGACAGCCATCTTAAGTTGAGCAGAGAGATCAATTACGACGGTAATTACCGAAATTAAGTCATTTTTAATTATTGAATGCGGGCGGTTGGGTCAAGTAGAAAAATTGCTTCCGAAAGAGTCTGTTGCCGCTGTCAGAGTTCGCGAAAAGCAGCCAGAAGCTACTAATTATTCGCAAATGATGAAAGCTGACGAACTTCGTCGGCGAATCCAATACTCAGAACAGCGCAACAGCCATACTCTTTTTAGGTGTATAGAACGAGCGAGCGTCGTTGTAACAATCATCGATCGACATCGCTGGCGGTTGTACGAGTTTCGTTTGCAATTAGATGACGTATAACGCACGTGCACGGTCCGTCAAAACTTCCCAGGACACTATACTATGTATTCCTATAGCAGCATGGCCTGGGAACTTTTGACGGACCCTGCATGTCATAAAATGCGGACGCATCAACACCCCTGCAAGCACCACCACAAACAATGACGTAATTCTAGTCTTCTGCTAGTTGCACTCATCAGAGCTTTGGATTCGGTTTCGCCCTGAATTTCGCTGAATTTCCATTACGCCGCAGTTATTGCCAGAGGCCGATTTTTCAAAATGTCAAAGCAACAATAGCCAATTCACAAGAAGGACGAAAATTCACTTCCTTGACCCAACCATCTGTCTGCGCCAAATGAAAAGTGCATTAATATAATTTGTTAATTTATTGGAGTAAATGCTATTTCAAGTAATTTTAAGATGTCTCCCACCATAAAAAACGTTATTATGAACAAGAAAAAAATGGGGAAACCCTTAAAATTAGCATCCTGGTGTTGAACGTGATATACACACACAATCGCACATTACCTTCCTAATCGCTAGCCTGCCTTCGATTCTCGCTTCGCGGTGGAGACATATGAAATGCGTCGAAAGGAAACCCGAAGTGCAAACACTCTTCGGCTCCCATCTTCACCGCATCTACCTCGAAGTTTCACTAATGGCCAACGCTGCTTTTCGCCACCACCAACACCACCGGTGACGCCACCGACGCCAGAAAATCTGCGCAACAATCTCTTTAACTCTCTTGCGTTGAAATACCTCATTTTCATAACTTCCAATGGTGATGACACACATTTCTTGAAACACTCTGTATATTTGTAGATGTAGTTTGTAAACTCTTACTCCCATATTATTCTCCATTGAAAGTTTTTCTCCTGCCCAGAGCGATGTATATATACTGACCGGTGTTAAAAACACAGCGTAAGCGCGTGACAATCAACATATGCCTTTGTGCTGTGGTCTAAAGAGCAGTGCGATAACTCCAACCTCATTGAGCATAACCAACAAAAACGCCAATCACCTGCAGTCGTAGTAATGCCGTTACCTATATACACGCTATATAAAAGCCTTGTCGAATGACATGGCAGGTTTGACACGCAATGCGGACGCACGCACTCGGGTTTTGACGCAAAACAAAACGCGGTCACCCTAAGTGGTGACCTTGTGAAATCGGCAGCTGAACATGCTCGCGCGAGTACGTCCACATTGCCAGCTTGCCCGACGAATGCCGTTATACAAGCTACACGGCCCGCGGTATACAACCGAACGGCGGCCTGTGGGACGCTCTGCGCTCATTACGGCTACGCAAGGCCACTTGCTCCTTCTCCTGACTTAACACACTCGCACTCCCCGCCACCTGTGTAACAAAAAAAAACGAAACCCGAGCGGGGAGGGGGAAGTCTCCTGGGTCTAATGAAATAGAACGACCCGAAACGGACGCAGACAACACATTGCTTACGACATCGTGTGTGCACCATGCCTGACCTGTCACTGGTAAGCGCTCGTGGCACCTGCTGCATGCACGACACGGCTCCCCCCTTCCCTCCCCACGCCCTGCGTTGTGGAAACTCTATTTTACGGTCTGCGGAGCTCATCGCCTCAAGCGTGGCGGCAGCCGGGAATCAGCGCTTCCATTCTCTATTGCGCGCGCTCAGTGCGGTTGCAGCGCACGTATACATTGCATCGCGCCGTGTGGCCGCGCGGTCGGTGTTCGTCGGCACTCGCAAATGAGAACCGTTCCTTCCCTTCTCCGGCGCTGCCGTCCTCAATAATTTGCTCATGACTTGATCGCCTTTGGATGCGCGTACACGTGAGTGCGCGTGCCTGCGCACCCATTCATTCTCCGGTGCCTCCCGGTGTATACGGTAGCAGCCGCCTTCACGCGGAATGTGCGCGCTTGGTTAATCGCTTTAATAGAAAGCCTCCTCCTGCAGAACTGGACTGCAAGTGTAGCCCGGTACCGTACACACTGAGATTTTAGCGCTCATCGCATCAGCTTTCGATGCGGGCGAAGCGACATGAAAAATCACAAGATCGTCGGAGTGATGCATGACTCATGCTTGTAGAATATATGGGTGGCACATACGAATGTTGAGTGGCCCTCTTGATTAAAAGGCCTGCATGGTTCGACTCGTGGAAGATAGAGCTTCTTTACGTATCCCGCTTATGTAATTGTCGCGAAGAATAAAACTGAACATGCATAGTTTGAATAGCTTTCACATGATGTTTAGGACGCAGGTTCCCGCCATGCTGTTCTCTACATAACATATAATAATTCACAATAGATAAACAGTGTTATACGTAGGGACCACAGTGACGTCCGTGCACTATATTCTGCCAAGTATAGCGTCACAGAAAAGAGAAATGTTAACAAGAAATTAGACATCTTCAGAAAGTGATATCTAGAAAGCGCAATGTGGTATCCGTAATTATGCGGTTGCGAAAAGGCTGTTTGGTTCCCACACTGACTGCGCTAGCCGTTGTGACACAGCTATTAGGTGTACCCACGAAAAAAACCTATATGATGTGTTTCAATTTGCCATAACTTCGTTTGTATTTGAACTATTTATCGCTGTATTACCGATATCATGAGTGTTTTGTTTGATGTAGGATGCACCTGCCACGCAGCCAAATTGCCACGCCACCTAGCCATAAAGTTAAGTAATATCTTGAACTGGTATAGCGCATTACGGGGAAGAAGAAACGGCCGAGCAGACCTACACAAGAGGACAGAGCGCTACTGATAAGTAATACACTATAAGTAATACACTATACTGATAAGTAATACACTATACTGATAAGTAATATCACTATGTGTTCAAGGATTGAATTTCACTCACGCCTTGATTGTAGTCACCAATCAGTTAGCCTCGTCCTGCTCATTTCTACCCGTTTAAAGTAGGTTTTGTTATCACTGTCCCTAAATTATAATGCTTTTAAGAATTCCAAACCATTACCATGGACTATACGGTGGAACCCTTTACAGGACATTATCAAATGTTCAGCCATTTCCTCCTCCTCTCCACACGCACTATATACTGTGTCTGTGCCTTCATATTTGGCTCTGTACGACTTGGTCCGCAATACTACCGTTCTGGCTTCGAACAGCAGAGAACTGCCCTGATAATTATCATAGATATTTTCCTTTGCAATTTTCTGCTTGAAAGTTCGGTAGGTCTCCAGTGACAATTTCATAAGTATTCCAATCTTCCACATGTCCCTCTCTGTTTCCTTCACCTTCTTAACCGACGTTTCCCTTTGCCTTGGTATTCTGCTGTTGTCTAAATACTTACTTGACAATTTTCGAGTTTGATTCCTCCATTTATTATCAACACTTTTCATGTACAAGCAGCTGAAAACTTTCCTATCCCAACGCTCATCTCCCAATTTTCTCAATCACTCCTCAAATTCTATCTTGCTGCTAGCATCCCTGCACTCAAACGATGCTCATCCCACGTCACCCTGTACCCCCTGATTTGGGGTATTCCCGTGTGCTCCCAAAGCAAGTCTGCCTATGCCACGTTGTTTAATTTCCAATCTTCCTCGAACCTCTGATTTCACGCACAAGACCGCATTGCCGAACGTTAAAGCCGGGACCATGACACCTTTCCAAATCCCTTTCACAACGTCATACCTATATATATTGTAGCTCCACACTGCCCTATATTTGATAACAGCTGCATTCCTGTTACCCTTAGCGATTACGTAGCTTACGTGCTCTCTTAGGTACTCAGCCCCGTTACTTATACATACGCCCAATTATCTGTATTTATCCACTATTTCTAGCGTGACTTCCTCTATGTTATGCTCACTGCTTTTGTTATCATTAAAAATCATGATTGCTGATTTTTCCCTGCTAAACTTCAAACTTGGCATATTCCGCTCATTACCACAGATTTCTATCAATTCCTTCAGATCTTCCTTGTTGTCGACTATTAATAGTATACCATATGCATATATCAGTGCTGGTAATGACTATTCACTGTGTTTTCTTTGCTTGGCAAAAGAGAGGCTGTAGCCAAGTCAACTCCCCCTTTAATTTGGCTTCTAGTTCCTGTAGATACAGCATAAATAACAGACGTGACAAGGAACATCCCTGTCGATTCCCGCGCTTTGCATTTCTATAGGCTCAGGTACCTGTTCTTCTCATTCGATAACTACCTTTTTACTTTTATCGATATCCTTTAGAAGATTAGTTATTCCATACTAAACATCTAGTGTGTTCGGTATTCCATGCAAGTCTCCTTGAATCACAGTATCGTAAGCTCTCTTGATATCTTGAAATACCAGCCACAGGGGACTGTGTTCTTTTTCTGCTATTTATATACACTGCATCAATAAAACGAGATTGTCCTCCAACCTTCTTCGTTTACGGAACCCATAATAGAGTTCTCCAAGTACCCCCTCATTATCCACCCATGTCCGTAGTCTTTCACTTACTATCTGCATCACCAGCCTGTAAACTACTGATGTCACTGTTATAGGATGGTAGTTGTTTATATCGGCTTTCTCCCCCTTTCTTTTATAGATCTTGTATTGCGCGCATTTGTTGCCGAATGTGCTGTTTCTCTCTTCCCTCTCTGCGCTCTTTCATCTCCCCCATCTCTCTCCCGTGCGCAGGGTAGCGAACCGGCTGCCTATAGGCTGGTTAACCTCCTTGCCTTTCTTTTCCCTCTATTTTCCTTCCTTTCTTCCTCATCCTGCTTATTTTCCACCCATTGGGGGTTTCACCATCCATTAGTGCTTTGCTCAATACCTCTTTTAATGTTTGCTTAGGGATTGCTCCTAGTTTCTTTATTAGCATAATTGGGATGCCGTCAGGGCCTGTTGATGTGGTATCAGGAACCCTTTTCTCTGCCCTTTCCCACTCTTGTTGTCCCAGTGGAGCCACCGCGCTAATCTGTCAATCCTCATCTCGTATGGTGCAAGTAGCGCTTTCTTGGTGTTTAAATTTTACTGTCATCAATGTTTTAATATATTATATTGCCTCATCCTCTTCTTGTCTCACCCCTTGAACTATAGTTATAAACCGCTGTTCCATGCTTGTCGTATTACTCAGAGGATTGAAATGGTTCGAAGACTTTGCAGCTGCTTTTCTATCTCTTTTGTTTACTTCCGCCATCGATTGGGCCCCCTTTCTTCTAATCTTTTCACGGATCAGATCAGACGCTTCCCTTCGGCAGCTCAAAAAGTTATCCAATTTTCTTTTGACATCATATTCCGGATCCCCTCTCTTTTTAGCATACCTGTGTTCCCTGGGGGCTTTCTGACATCTTACTATGACTCTCTTAACTTCCTCAACCCACCGGATCTTGCGTTTGTGTCTCCTTTTCCTGATGGATTTGACTCGTACCTTAGCAAGCTCTAACCCAAACAATCGAGTTAGGGTGGTGTACGTCCACTCTGTTTTAGTACCATCGGTGATTATCATTTCATTCTCTTTAGTTGCTATTTCTATTTGCCTTTCTGAATAAATATTACTGTGTGGGTGCTCATAATGCTTCGTTTCCCTTTTCATTTTTCTCCCAAAACTCAGCTTGATACGTTTGTGATCACTACCTAAGCTTCTGGACCCAGATTCATCTATGCCCTACTGAAACGTTCCGTATGAAATCTTACGGAACACATATGAACTCCGTACGATTTCCTTATAAGCTATACGGAAAAGATATGGATTTCAATGGTAGCTTACAGATGTTGTATGGCATATACGGAAAACTTTTAAGGAAAATATGGAAGAATAACAGAAATTATATGGAACATACGCAAAATTTCTTATGGAATATACAAAAGATACGGAAATCATGACGTATATACGGAATATTACTTACGAAAAATATGGAAAGATGTGGAATTATGAAAAGCTTTACGGAGTATACGGAAACTTTGTTAAGGAAGTTATACGGAGCATACGGAAAATTTCTTACGGAAATGTGGAATAATAAGGAGTGCGAGCAGACTAATAAGACTGAAGATGTTATTGTCACTAGATTCAAATGGCAGTCACAGCTACGAATACCATTCGATCCATGGTGGTGCTACACCGCAGCCAGAAAAAGTAATGTCATTGTGATTGTACGTGATGTCAATGTCGACAATTCAGAAAGAAATGGCCGCAAAAAATGAAGAAGAAAAATGTAGTGTGATAAAAAAGTGAAGGTATACAGAAATAATTAGTCCCGTGCCAAAATGATGAGCGCATAAATGAAAAACAAACGTCGACAGGACGAGCACTCACTTGCAACATATACTCCTCGAGTTATTCCTCTTAAAGATGCTATTATTTGCTAAATAAATACGCATAGATATTTTATACCACAGAATAAATGGTCACCATGAGTCAAGACGACCCGCTAAACCAGTATACACACAGCCGATAAAATAACCACAAGCAACACGGCGTGACAAAAAAAACTAAATGGCAAAATGAACGTCTCGGGTCTATTCAGGTTTTCTAGATTGCAAAGTATCAGATAAACACCTGGTATCGTGTGTTGCGACCACACACATGTCGAGCTACTTGGTTATTAGCTTTCATGCAAATTATCAAGAGAGCAAATTTAAAATTCAGATGCATCAAGAAAAATTGCCTCTCTGCTTTACTTTACGATAGGCAGTGAATTCTCATGCACATGAATAATGCCTCTGTGACGTACACAGGAAAATAAAATGGAACAGAAAAAAAAGAGAGGAAGAAGACAGAAGAAAGGCAGGTAGCTCAACCAGGTTGATGATTTGCTGCCCTGCAGCATAGGTAGGGGTAAACGGAGTGGTCAGAAAAATAATTATTTATGAGAGCACAACTGATATGTACGGACACATAATGGTGCTTATCATTGATGCACGAATGGTCGTGTATAAAGCTCTGTCGTTTTGAGATTTTCAAAAGCATTGTTTGAGCCCACTGTGCAGATTATGCTTCAATTGTAGTGCTATATAAGACACAATTTATGGGCCAGCTTGAATGAATAAGAAGATTATAGATGAAACGAATGCTTTAAAATATATCATGGCTGCATGGACGCATACATGCAAGTAAAACGCAATAAAGTGAGGACGCATGAGCTTCTCTTGACACTTCAGTTCTACAAGGATGCTTCAACTGTGCTGCAAAGAAATTTAACCAATGTCTGTGTGTGCAACATTGTCCATTTTAAACTATTTATATGTATACCTAGAATCCCTACTGCGAGTGAAGCTACGTAGCGCGCCATAACTCTTCCTTTTATTAAGGGCAATTTTTCAAACAATGAACATTGTTCATTTTCTATCTCTTGAGTTCGTGCCCGCAATTCTTGGTTTGGCAAGATCACAATTTTGCAGCCCTTATTTTGGAGGAATCAAAAAACATCAACCAAAATATATCTTAGAACTGCTTCTCGGTGATATTGCCTTCCCTCAACTGCCACAGCTTGCGATGAGTCATAGCAAGTCTCGCGCATACCTAGGGCCTACCCTTGAAGAAGAAGCTGCTCCGGCTGTGAAATGCTCAGTTTTTTATCAAATAAATTTTTGGTTAGAGTTTTCTTACTTCTCGAGTCCCTTTACAATCAAGCACACCCAATGTTCCCCTTAGTCCTGAATTTTGTTCTATTATGAAATAAATAAAAAATGTAGTAATGAAAATAAAAATACTAATAACTGTTGTGCAAAAAACGCAGTCCCACATACGTACTTGAACGCAATATTGCTTTTATTTTGTTTTAGTACCTAATGCATTAGAAAAGATAGCAGTACAAAAAAAAAACATTACAAAAAACAAAACAATTGAGACACAGCGGGATTTGAACCTGTGCCACTGCGTCGTGCTCGCGTACGTCAACTTAGCGCGTTAGCTTGCTAGCTATGCGTGCCTGGGGGTACGGGTTGATTTAAGATATAAAGATATATATACAAATTTGCTGTTTACACACTATGTCTTGGCATATTTATGTGCGATATGCGATCGTATCTACTATTGTGTGCTGTGTTTTGTGATTGTATCTACGTCACATGCTTTTCGCATGTCTTTCAACTATAGATTGCCGCCCCCTCGCGGATGAAAACAAGTATTTTTACGCCCACACACAAGCATGAGCAGTTGAATGTTTTTTTCCCAAGGCTCTCTTGCGATTTAGTCGGCCCCCACAGGAAATGAGAGTGATACGCGATTAATCCCTGCATCTAGCTGTGTTCCACTAAGAAGCTCTCTCGCTCGATGACAAATCGAGCGCGGGGCGCGACGCTAATGAGCATGACCATGCCTCGCGTAGCGGTGACATCAGCTGATTGCGCCGGCCGGCTTGCTTCGATTTGCTTCAGACCAAAGAAATGTCATACATTGAAAAATCGCGTACTGCACTATGTCAAAATGTTATTGCTTTGTAGTCATTCTATGATTTATTGAGATTTGACAACTCTGATATGACTACCATAGAGTTTGCGTCAGCGACACGCACCAAACGTAAAACTGCACTACGTCCGTCATAGAAGCAGTAGGAGGTTGTCGTCTACTAGAACAAAAACAAAAAAACAAAGACCTGCGAAAATATTCATAATCTGTAACTTGTTTCTTGAATAACCGTTTATTACTTTTAAAGTTAATTTACCAGATAACATGCATTTTTTTAGTTTATTGCAGCGACAGATGTTTTTTCTTGTTTTCCTCACACAGATATTCAAGTCAAATCTATCCACAGCTAAAGCCACACGTTGCTTGCCTTCTTTGTATGCGTGGGCATGCCGTTTCGGTGCGTCTCTGTTCGCGCTGCTACACACAAGAGCACGAAATATTAAATTTACGCAAGGAAGCGCCGTTCCTCGTTCGTGCGATGTGCACAGATTGCGCGCTATTCCCGCGGTTTTTCAATTGCGGATCCAGTGCGAGTCGTCCAAGGAATCGGCGGTTTGTGCGGGCGCTCGAAGTACTCCGAGGTGACGGCCGACGCCTGTGGTCGCTTCCTTCAGGACAGTGTGAAAGAAACTAAAGGCAAGGGGGGCACTTTCTTATGTAGACTAAGTATGCCACTCAGTGCAAGTGTGTGTAGCCGCATTCGAACGAGGCGTCGTGAAACGGCAGCCTTACGCGCCTTTGCGAGTGTGGTTACCGATTCGCTTTGACAACGCTAACACCAGCAGAGCCATGGCGCATCGGCGCGGCCTTATTGGAGCTGATTCGAGACAACTGTGGCAACATGCATGTGTATGGTGATGGATTTTTTCATATGTGCAATGTAGTGAGGAAGACGCACACGGCGCTTGCTACGTTGTTGATTAAACGAAGCCTGCAGTGCCATTTGATGCAAAGCAGCATTTTTGTTACGTTCGCGGGCGATACGATTTGTAACTTGGCTCGATCCACCTAGCCAACCGCCTAAGTGGGTTGATTAGCATACGTTCACGGTAGAGCGTTTTATGCCCCTAAACAGTGGCGTGTGCTTGTTGAAAGATATAATGTGTGTGCCTAGTGTAGAGAGAGAGAGAGAGAGAGAGAGAGGTGTTCGTGCAATCTGCATGTGTACCTGCAAGACGCCTTTGCTTGTATCTAATAATGTACCGGCCAGCACCTACATTGTACGCCTGACTTTGAAGAAAACTTGCATGCACAATGTGAGATTTTTTAATCTGCCAGAGTTGCTTTTTATAAAATAATACACTGCAAGCATGTTCAAAATATTTTTCGCTGCTGTGTGGCAGGGGTGCGGTTATCACGCTGTTGTGTAGTTGCTGATGCAAGCACTTATAGTTTTGATGCGTTAATATTTCTCATCTAACTCATCAGGTGTTTGGCTGTTTCAGCACAAACAAGGCAAAGAGAGAAAGAAGACGGGTAATGACAGGACCAGTGCCGACTTTTGTTTGCAGGAGAATACCCATGTTGGTGTATTTATTGTGACAGCCGTTCTGTGTTGCTTTTTTGCCCAATTTATGCAACGACAAGTCAGCAGTATGAGAGAGAACACTGTGTGTTGGGTGAGTAAAGCAAGCAGGTTTCAACACAAGGAAAAGTATAATATGGCAGCACCTCTTGTGCGTGCCTTACATCCCAAGTATATCAAATATTTATCTTGCCTTGTGGCCTGTAATTTTTAAAGAGACACTTCTTTTTGCTTTATATTTGAGTCTTGATGCTTCGACAGCAATGTATTTGTGTTTGACAGCAAGTGTTCTTGAACAAATAACTGATCTCAATAATGACAAAACACCCTTCATACTTGGTCCTTAGCATAAGCTAGCACTTATCTGTAGCAGATTCAATCATTCATTTTTTGCTGGGATGATAATGGGCAAGTAGCAAAGGCAAGTTCAGATTGGAGTGGTCGGTGACGTCTGTTTAGGCTCTGCCAAATTGCTTTGCAACCAGAGTTACTTGTGGCCACATATATAATGAAGCCACATGACGTGCATTCTAAATGAGATTACCATATCACATTTCACTGCATCTTAGTATGTGCCAAACAAATGCAGATATCATTAGCTTGCCACTATAAAGGGATTCTAAACCAACACAAGGTTGAAATTTAGTCGTGGTGTTGCAGCTGTGTATGACTCTACAATGGATACATAGCCGTGATAATTTGTCTATATGTTGTCGCAATAGTAATGTTACACACATTGTACGATACAAAAGAGGTCCTCGCTTATTTCGCTTTTTTTCGCTATGCTTCTTTCTTGTCTCTTCTTGCCATGTGCTCCTCCTCACTGTACAAGGAGCAAGAGCAGTGGGCATACAAACACGTATTTAAAAAAAATGTTGTAAGGTGAGCACTGAGAAGCTGAACACTTCCAAAAGGCTCAAAGAGGTAAAGGCATTGTTTCTTGCTACTTTTTGGGCACCCATAGCTAGTTGTGCTGCTGCAATTAAAAAATAAGTTAAATGTTAAAAATTAATTGGAGATGGTTTGGCACCCATAATTGCAGTTACATACAGAACTAGGTTTCAATGCGTAAGCAAAATCTGTTTACTCTAAATCAATCCTAATGATATCTGAAATTCAGGAAATATTCACAGAAAAGCTCAGGAAAAGGCTAAGTGGTTGCCCCTTGATTGTGAAGGAGATACCCTTCTTCTAAAAGGTCAATAGACAGTCTAGTAGTCTCGATATTACATGCACTATAAAATATTCTGGTGTGGTGCTTTTCATGCATGTTATAATGAGAGGGGTTTTTAATAGAACTGTTGTCACTTTGCCCTGCATTGCTGAAATTGTTCACATAGTTATAATACATGAATCACTTTATGCCTTTTGATTTTATGCAAATGGTTTGCTTACCCAGTCGCTTTACCTTGATTTGGATAAAATCATAAATGCTCTAAAATTTTTTTTACTATACAGCAGGTTTATTTTTAAAATAGCGACCATTGATGTGAATGCAGTTGGTGGCGTGCTTGATTAATCCTTCACTATCACCACTCTAACTACACCTGCTACAGTGCATAGTGTGACAAAAGTAATGGTACTTAACGTTACTGGCAGCATACACTTTTATGTCTCAAAATAGGTTAAAAAGCCTGGTAAAAATGTGTATACGTTTTTTTTTTCGCTTCAACTAAATATTCGGGTCTACTCAAAGTAGCTTCCACTCTTTTAGGTTCCTCAAACTTTTAGGTGTTCAAAAGAAGTATCAATGCCATATACTTTCTTTGTCAACCTACTCACCACTCTAATAATGAGAATTACCCGACAACATTACCCAGTAAAATAAAGGGATGTTATAAAAAGTAATGTCAATTCAATTGTCAAAAAACGTTGCCAAGTTACGTTTTTGTTCACTTTTCTTTTCACAATTTTGTTAAAGTTACTTTTGATAACATCCCCTATAGTTTGTTTGGCATCGTTTTCTGCTAGTTCTCATTATAATGTGTTCAACAAAGACAACAAACCCTTAAATTTATAGTTCTTTCCTTTACTCATGAATCTGAAACAGTGAATCTCAGTAATCTTAGCGGTGTGTGACTTGTTTTTTTTTTTGATCAGTTGTGCATGTGTTCAAGTACATGCATTTAGGTGGGAGGGCGAACTATTGCCTCCTCCTGTGACTAGCAGATTTTCTGAGAACGGACAGATGCATAATGCTGCCAAAGAAGTATAGGGATATTGGAAGTAATCGTAACGTAATTGCAATCGTAATGTAATTGCCAGTAGGCAAAAAAAAGGTGTCCCTCACTCGCCATAATGGTAACAGGCAGCGCTGACTGACTCTTCCATGTATAAATGCACATATATACCGTACAAAATAGAAGAGGGATAGCCGCCATGGTAGCTCAGTTGATAGAGCATCGGACATGTTATTCGAAGTTCGCAGGCTCGGTCCCTGTACAGGGCAGGTTATCTTTTTTTTTTCCTGCCCCGCCACGGTGGTCTAGTGGCTAAGGTACTCGGCTGCTGACCCGCAGGTCGTGGGTTCGAATCGCGACTGTGGCGGCTGCATTTCCGATGGAGGCGGAAATGTTGTAGGCCCGTGTACTCAGATTTGGATGCACGTTAAAGAACCCCAGGTGGTCAAAATTTCCGGAGCCCTCCACTACGGCGTCTCTCATAATCCTATGGTGGTTTTGGGACGTTAAACCCCACAAATCAATCAATATCTTTTTTTCCTTCTACTTTTCTTTCTTCACAATTACAACACTTCTATTCTTCTTGAAGATTTTCTGGTGTAATAAAGGTACCTTATAATCTGAAGAGGCAAACAGAATGTGCCAGTGTACGAGTTAGCTCTTGTAGTGGTTACAAGTAAGATATGTTTTGAAGAATAAATCATTCTGCCACTTGCCTAAAGAATGGCTACAGGACATGGCGCTGGATGCACTTTGTTATTTTTGAATCAAGCTATCTTGTATTCTATTTTTATAAATTACATGGGATACACATGACGGTATCACACACTTTAACACCACAAAGATTAAACAGCGAACAATGTTACAAATGCGAAATTGCATAAGGATAAGGTGAAAACTGCACCCTCAACGAGAATGTACAGAAAGCACAGGGTGCAGGCGTCATGCCTTCTGCCCGTGCTTTTCAAGTGCGAGCTGTTTTCACCTAGTTCTGACCAACTAACTAGATTGAGATGTGTTGTTATAGTGCAAGAGGATGCTCCACGGGAAACTAGGTTTGTCTCAAAGTCTGTGTGTGTCTTTCAACCTATATGGTGCCCGGTTCAAGAGTTCATGCAGACCAGATCGTGTAAAACAGGACCGTGTAAAATGGACCGTGTAAATAAAAGAAAATGGACCATGTAAATAAACAGGATCGTGTAAAATGTCGTTTTCGTGTGCAACTGTAGTTGTGGTTGTGCTGAATGACCTTTCTTTATATGCACTACATAACTAACTTGCTTCTTTAGAGTCGAGTGCATCTTCGGATCGATTGTAAATGTTTGCATATGCGAGGCCTTAAGTTTTATAAGAAATTCCTCAGTGTGCCACGAGGAAATGTGTGTTCAGCGAAAATTTGTATATCATTATATACAACTCTTAAAGCCTCGTCTACAACTTTATGCAGGTTGACCTTGAGCAGAAAACGAGGAGCGGCAGCAGCCCCCAGAAAAGAGCAAGCACCCTCGAAGCTCCCGAAGCTCTCTTCGACAGGAACAGCAAGGTCACTGTGTGGCATTGAAAACCATTGCAAGGAGTGCCTTATCAGTACACTGTGCTGCTCTTTCATCGCAGAAGACGAAGTTGACCACTCCAGAGGAACTTCACGCTGTGTATTGTGAGTGCTTCAGTGGTTTTGTTTTTGTCCAGCCAGCAGTTAAGAAATCATGTGTCAGATTCAGCCAGGATGGCTAGAGGGAGTCGGGCAGGCATGTTTGGACATTTGTCTAGCCAAGTAGTGCCGATTTTCGCACTGGTCCTGTTGGAGTTACTGCCACAATCACAGAAGCTACGTCACCTCTCTAAATGTACAGATGTGTCGGGGAAGATTAGCTGCATTAGGTTTTTCTATAACTGATAGCTGCCAACATTCTTCATTATACAGGAGTTTTGTTCCTCACTTATGGGTGTAAAGCCCTCTACAGAAAAAATGCAACACGTCTACTTCCAGAAGACTCCAAGGCCCTACTTGTAGTTTTTTTCGGCTTGTATCATAAGCACCTCATTTGGGGTACATGAACATTTTATAAACATGTACAGCGAAAATTTTGGGTGGCTGGTCGTTTTGTCGTTATCTTGTTCCTCGCAGTATTCTTAAGCATGTTGTGCATTACGTTGTCAATCTGGTTCATGTGCATAGAAGACATTACGAAGTTTCAGGCTACAGTATAAAAAGCCTCGAAGCAAGCTATCAATAATTTTTTAACAGAGTTGCTTAATCTGATACATGATACATCACTAAACTTTCGTGCGTATTCATCAATGTAAGCTCGTCTTCGTGTTATCCAAAATGAAGATGAGAGTCGACAGATGGAAACATCTAGCGGGGTATTCAGGGTGAACAGTGGAAGTGCTTCAGACAGGCTGGCCGATGTTGCGATAGGAGGACCTATTCTTTAGAAGTCACCTTGTCATCCTTGGCGTGTTAGTTTAAATGGGGTCAGTAATGACATCATCTATTGGTATAGGCGTGTGTGCCTGTTGGAAATGTTTGTCTGAAAAAAAAAACTTATAACGCAGAAGAGTGCAGCCCTTGCTTCTTTTCAAGTTAGGTTGCGCTGATACAAAGTGTTCTCCTGTTGGAGGTTGGGGGTAAGGGAAGCAAAAAAAAGATAAATGATAGAAAAGAAGAAAAAAGAAGAAAGAAAAGGGGAATGCAAAGTAAAAGTAGTGCTACACTGCTCCTTCTTTGCATCCCCCCTTTTCTTCTTTTTTTTCCCTTGTTTTCTTTTTTCACCTTTTTTGTTACATTTGCATTGTCCCATCTAGTGCATGAATCAATGACACATGGCTTTGCTATAGCAAAGATGCCTATGTGGTGTTGGATTGAACAGTGCATTGTACTTCATTTAGTTGATTACAGACTGATCAGTCTTGCAATAAGTGCTTCCTGTCTATCACCACACATGTTCAATTGAAAAGTTTGTGCTTGGCTCTTAGTATGCTGGTATATAGCTTGTGTCTTGGACTACTCAAAATGAATGCTATTTTGCTGCTGTTTATGTTAATGAATTTATCCAACATGAAAATATCTTGCCTTGTGAACTTTGTCGGACCTGCCTTTCTTTTTCTTTCCTATGCAGGCATTGTATGTGAGGGAGGCAGTAACAGAGAGGTGATAGCTTGAGCTTCGGAAGAATAAATGCTGGCAGTGAGGCGATTACGCATCAAACATCCCAGCCATTTTGCCAACCGTCCTAAATGTGTTTTGAAAAAAAAATATTGTGCTCGTTTACTGTATTTTTCTGAAAACAGCAAAATGCTAAAGTATATCGCAGAGAACAAAATATTAGGCCACGTTGGTGCCTTCTGGACTTCCCAGAATGTCGTCTGGGTGTTGTTTGTAAAAAGTAAAGTGTTTCAAAAATACTGCCTCTTCTACACCAAATTCGGTCTTGGTAGTAAGTAAAGGTGCTTGTGTGTAGTGCATGAAGCTCAGTAATATTAGTGCAATTTTTTCGCCACATCAAAAGCAAGGAAACAGTTCTCTTTATATGGCAAGTTATATGATTACACTTTGTCTTAAAGTAGAAATGAATTTTTGAAGTTTTCTTATGATGGCTGTTTTCTGCATTTGATGTACGACAGCTTTCGTTCCGAAGTTCCCCATGGCCCTCAATAGGAGACTTCAAAAATCATTTTCCTCATTTAAACAAAATTTGTAATGATAACACTTGCCATGTAACAAGAACTGTTTATTTGCTTTCAACTTACATATAAAAGTAATTTTCAATTAGACAAACACACAGCTCAAATTGCATCTCAAAGTGGACAAAAACGATTATATAGTGATATTTGTAATCTGGACCTAACATTATTTTTTTTCGTAAAATATAACTTCTGTGCAGTATTTGTGGCTCAAATATTCATACAAAATGCAGTATTGGCATACAAGAAATGCAAACGATAAACAGTTTGGTGGAATTCTTCAAAGCCTATGTAGCAGAAAAATTGCACTAATGTTACTTGACTTCAAATACTTTAAGAAGCATCTTTACTTAATATGTAGATCAAATTTGATGTGGCAAGAAAAAGCGGTACTTTGAAATTTTTCTCACATATAACACCCGCACGACATTCTGCGAAATTCTGAAGGTACCCACGTGACCACTACTCTTTTCTCTTCAAAACATTTCTGCAAATAACTATTTTCAGAAGAGTAAATTACCATCATTTTTAAACTATACATCTGTGATGGTAGCCAGGCAGTATGGTTTGTATGTTTGGTGTAGAATAGCCCAGTGCAAAAAACAACAAATGGCTGAGCATCCTTTGACGCTCGGGCAATTTCGAAAGCATTTGTTTGTTAGCAGCAATTCAGTTAAGCCCTTGTCTTTATGCTTAGGCCCAGAAACAAAACACAAGTAACTAAAGTAGTCCTAAGATTCATGTAGTCTCACTGTTCCAAGGCTTGTGGAGCCTAATTTAGTCCAAGCTTTACCATTTTTTTAAAATTCAGATTCAACCAACAGGTTTTAGAGGCACAGTGCATTTTGACCTAACTTGTTTCACACCAGTTACTTAGATAAAGAGCGGAAAGTAGAGGTAAAAATACCATTTTAAAGGCATTGTAGGTAATAACAAAAAGGACCGCTTTCTTTTTTTGTGTGGTGCTTTGCCTGAACGCTGTGCTTTTTGTGGTATAGTTCATTGTCTAGTGAACATAGGCCTTAAAAACTAACATTAGCCATGTTGAGGTCGATTTCTTTGTTATAGTCATAGGAGCGATATAAATAATTATGACTTCAAACTTGATTGTTCTTTTGAAGATTTTTTCCTTGCATAATGATATTTGAGAGTCTTAGTCAATTTTGTTATAAGAAAACGTGATGTCATAATAGGGTCACTTTTTGTAGAGTCGTTCAGTTCTACCTTACCTTTTACACTCCTAATAGAGCAGTTATTTTCAATATCGGTATTTAAAATTGAATGAGCATGCTGTATGTAGTAAGGTGTAAGCACACACAGATAGCACATGCACCCAACTTTTGTGTTGGCAGTTTATTTCTGTTATTCTTGATTTATATGTGGGGTTTCACGTCCGAAAACCACTATATGATTATGAGAGACGCCGTAGTAGAGGGCACTGGAAACTTCGACCACTTGGGGTTCTTTAACGTACACCCAAATCTGAGCACACGTGCCTACAGCATTTCTGCCTCCATCGGAAATGGAGCCGGGGTTTGATACCGCGACATGCGGGTCAGCAGCCGAATTACTGTTACTCTTGCTCCCCTATATGTGTGCAGTTCGGTTATAGTTATCTGGCTTGCACAGATTTTTAATGGCACCTGCCTGGTCCTGCTTGCTTTCATGGTGATTTTAACCTTCATAAGTTGCATAGGTTTAACTCTCAAAATTGTTCAAGATGCCAATTTTGTGCACAAACTGTATAATATAAAGGCAGCAGATGTACATGCACACACTATTAAATGAACATTGAGAGCTTTCACTTGCAGTTCCTAAAGTTTTACTGTGCAGGAAGCGTTTAAATCATAATTTCATAAGGACATAATAATCGATTATCTCTACCATTGAAAATTGTGACAACCTAGTTATTTTCACTGTGATAAGCATGCTGTTTTTTTTATGTGGCAGAACTAATTTATACACTCATTCCTTCTATTATTCACATATGCATAACATGAAGGATTGTGTGCCTTAAATTTTCAGTTTCATTCTGTGTGTTATATTTCTTGTGCATGTAAACTATTGTGCTAACACGTGTCTCTGACATTATTTGTGCCAATTATTTTCATTTCCAGGTGCCTATGAAGGACACATAGGTTCTATCGCAGTGACCTTCGAAATTTACAGTGGTGCCGGAGCCTCAAGCAGCATTTCGCCGATCTCCACAAGGCATTCATGAGATAAACACAGCGCCACACTTTCACAGTGCTATGATTATTATTTATGTTTAAACATTTCGTTCTAAAATTGCAGTTACATTGTGCCACCATCCTGTGGCTTAGGTGGAGCTCGTGAAATTGCGGTGCAGTCACCTCATTTGTGTACGATCAAACTGCAATGTCACTATTCACAGCTGGAGCATACAGACAAATAAAAAAACATATTGATTGTAACAGGGCTGATGTGTATATTAATGCTTCTCTATTGATAATAATAACATTATAAGTTCTTTAAGTCTTGCATATAACACTGCATTAATGTGTTGCAATGTAACCACCATTTATGATCACTAGCATGTTAATTTAGTAGTTTTGTAATGTATTTCATTTAAAAGGTAATTTTGCTTCTGTATCACGACAATTAGTAAGATGCCGATGATTCAATCCCTCATCATGCACATTTAAGAAATATTGTGATTTGTACACAGTATTGCATGTACTCAAGATGTGGACGTCTATTCAATTTACACATTATATTGCTTTGCACTAGATTCAGACGTAACACGCACACATTTCAGTAATTTCCGCATGATACGTCTTTCCATAAGATGCGGAGTCCGCATCATACGTCTTATGCGGAGCCCGCATCATACGTCTTCCATATTCCAATAATTCCGTATGTGAGGTCTCCGCATCTTACGGAACGTTTCAGTAGGGAAAACGTAATGAATTACTGCTTTTCCGTTTATGTTTGATTTAGAGAAAAAATAACAGCCGGACGTTACTACGGAGAATAGCGCGTGTAGTTAGGAGGGATAGATGACGTGCCATCTACCAGGGCTTAGCTGAACCAATAAAGCAGAAAATTTTTCAAAGGTGGTTGTTGCTGCTGTGGCTTTCGGTACTTTCACTTTGCTGTTAGTAGTGTCGGTGGCCGCGCGGTAAAAGCGGGCAACGTTGGGCGCGGCAACAGTGACGTCCGAAACCCTACTACCAGGCAGGTGATTTTAAGTGCACTAACGAGATGCGGACCACTAAAATGCGAAATTATTTCAAAACGAGCACTTCCTTGGAACAAAATTAGCCCTACGAGGTTTCCGGACGGCTATCTCAACAATCAAGGTAGGCTTAGTATTTTTATTTATGCCTCTTTAAACAACCCCAGTTTGTCGATATGTTTGGAGTCCTACGGTGTCTCCCTTAATCATAGAATGGTTTTGGAACATGAAACCCCAACAATTACCATCATCATTACCATATGCTATTCAATGGTCTATATAGCTTTGAGTGACGTCACACACACACACACACACACACACGCGCGCGCGCGCGCACACACACACACACACACACACACGCACCCTATATATAGAGAGAATGATGTCAGCGCAGTCTGGCACCTTCAATGGATAAACATAGACGGCTGCACTTCAGCTCTGTTCCTCTACTTCACAAGTCCGATAACTTAAGCGCTACGTCAGATACACATGCCCCATCACGCGGCACAGGACATCTTCAAAATTGTGATGATAGTTATAGCGCGAGAACAAAACGACGACACAGAGCCAAGAGGGACACGAAAGACACCTTCTTGTCTCTGTGTCGTCGTTTTGTTCTCGCGCTATAACTGTCGTCATGCCATACCAACTAGCCCAAACTGCCACTTTTTTAAGTTCAAAAGTGTCCCGTGACACTTCAGAGACTAAGCAAGTGCGCACTTCATGCACCTAATGGCTCTACGCATTAACTGTGACAATAAACATTAGATGGTTTCTGCTGTACTTATGAAAAGCACCTAAGCCTTTACACCTGCTTTTGCTTCATTCGGCAACGTCAAACGACAGCTAGATTTGAGCTGTGCACATACATTCGTGTCGCCAACGGCGTTCGGCCCCATAATACCTTACGTGCTCGAGAGTTCAAAGAATGCGCCATCAAAGGCGGAAACAGTGACCGTTATATAAACTATTTTCCGAATACGTCAAGTGATGCCATTATGTTACAGGCATTTTATAGAAGGTTTTTCAAGAAATGTGTCCAATATTATTTATAAGTCACAGGAGGAGGGCATCTACATGCTACCTGTGATGTTCCCTTTACTTCTTCAAAAGGCATCTTGAGATGTGCGCCATCATTAAATATGGCAGTAATTTAAGTAGTTTTGGAACAGTTAGTAAAAATCAGACAAGCTGCGAGTAATGTGAAATTAAGAACTGATAAGCAGTTATGTAGTATTCTACAGCGCTAGGTGCGACGGAACCCCTACTACTAATAGACAGCGCATCAGCCTAGCAGGCAAGAGGTCCGTGGTTCGAATGACGATGCCGGACAATTCCCAACCGTATATTCAATTATAACGCCAGACGAGAGAACCATTAAAAATAAAATGTCTGGGGCGTCGCCTCAGGGGCGACCACCTGGCGGCTGTGAGACACGAAGAAGGAGACCCGGATCCAATAGTGTGGCTACATCGAAAGTGAACGGAACAACTGAGTGAGCCAGCACCCGCGTCTCATGCTCGTGACCGCTGCCCGTTCTTCCTCATTTATTTCTAACACCGGCAATGCAGACCATCACCGGAGCAAGATTGGCCACCCTGGTGCAGGATTGGCTACCACCTCCTATGAAATTACCGATTAGCCATCAGCGCTCAGTCCCCAGCGGCTGCGCGAAGCAACTGTCAAAGGCGGCGGACAGAACTGCGACTACAAGAAGGATGCTAAGAATCTATGAGTCCGGATTGGCCGCTATTGGAATATGGACTTGGCTACAATTAACGCTAGAACACTATCTAGTGAGGCTAGTCTAGCTGTGCTATTCGAGGAATTAGAGAGTGTTAAATGGGATGCAATAGTGCTCCGCGAAGTTAGGAGGACACGTGAAGCTTACACATTGCTGAAGAACGGACACGTTTTATGCTACCGTGGATTAGGTGACACAAGAAAATAAGAGTGGAGCCCCTTATCGAGAAGAATATCACTGAAAACGTACAGGAGTACTATACCATCAGTGAGAGGGGTGCAAGTATTGTAATTAGGTTAACAAGAGGTACAAAATGAATGTGGTACAGGCCTGTGCGCCTACATCGAGCCACGATGACGATTTAGTGTAACGCTTCCGCGAAGACGTAGAGTTAACATTTAATAAAGTAAAAACACCGTATACTATATTGATGGGTGACTTTAATGCCAAAGTAGGGAAGAAACAGGCCAGAGATTATGCGGGGGGGGGGGGATACGGCATTTGCTTTAGGAATGCCAGAGGGGAGTTATTAGTCGAGTTCAGAGAGCGTAAAAATTCGGGGATCTTGAATACCTTGCACAGAAAGTGGGCTAACCGTAAGTGGACGTAGTGAAGTTCTAATGGCGAAACTAAAAATGAAATAAACTTTATTCTGAGTGCACAGCCGGGTATTGTACAGGACGTGGAAGCAGTTGGCAAGATCCAATGCAGTGACCATAGAACGGTAACAGCTCGAATTCAACTACACCTAGAAAAGCACAGGCATAAACTGATACGCAAGAGGCGAAATAATGAGCTAGCGTTGAGAGGGAGAGTACAGGATTTCAGCGTTTCGCTTCAGAATAGATTCGTGGCTCTGAACAAGGTAGCTGACGTTAGCATTGACACAATGAACGATAATCTTACTAGTATCATCAAAGAGTGTGCAAAGGAAGTCGAAGGCACATCCACTACAAAGAACATTGGCAAACTATTCCAGGAGACAAAAAATCTCATTATGAGATGTCAAACAATGAAAATATCACATGCAACAGACAAAATAGAGCTAGCACAGCTTTCGAAATTAATAAATAGGCGTAGCGTAGCCCACATAAAAAGGTATAACATGGAGATAATATCATTATGTGGTGTTTACCATCCTAAAAGCCACCACATGATTACGAGAGACACCAAAGTAAAGGGCTCCGGAAGTTTCGATCACCTACGATTCTTTACGGTGCACCGAAATCTGAGCACACAGACCTACAGCATTTTTGCCTCCATCGAAAATGCATCAACCGCAACCGAGATTCGATCCCACGTCCCGTGGGTCAGCAGCCGAGTGCCTTAGCCGCTAGACCACCATGGCGGCGCTATAACACGGAGGGAATCGAACATGCGCTAAAAAGCGGGGAAAGCCTGAAAGGTGCGAAGGCAAGCTTGTGCATAGGTGAAAATTCAATGTATGCATTTCACCACAAAAAAAAAGCAAAGACCAGAAGAATATGGATAGGATAGTTGAGCTGGTGGAGGAGTGTTACAGAGAAATGTACAGAAGGCAAATCAAACAGAATGATACCGTAAGAACAGAATGATACCGTTATTACCCAGAGGAATTTCAGTAACTAGAGAAGAAGTAATGAAAGCCCTAGAAGGAATGCATAAAGGTAAAGCCGCTGGCGAGGATAACGTAAGAACGGGCCTGCTGAGAGATAGACGAGAGACTAAGTTAGAAAAGTTGACCGCCTTATATGCGAAGTGTCCTTTGACGTGAAGGGTACTAGAGGCACTAGTGTCTTTGAAAATATGCCAATATTATCCTAATACATGATAAAGGAGACATCAAGAGCGTGAAAAATTACAGGCCGATCAGCGTATCTTCTTTTCTCTACAAGCTATTTACAAAAATGATAGCCAATATAATTAGAACGACATTAGAATTCAATCAACTAAAATACCAGGAAGTAATTTGTACAGGTTACTCCACAATAGACCATATTCATAATATGAATGATGTGATGAAGAAATGGGCGGAATGCAGCCAACCCCTATACATAGCTTTCATAGATTACGAGAAGGCGTTTGACTCAGTCGAGACATCAGCAGTAATGCAAGCACTACAGAATCAGGGCATCGACTAACCTTATATAAACATATTGAAAGGAATCTACAGTGGATCTACAGCGTATCCACAGCCACCATAATCCTCCGTAAAGAAACCAACAGCATCCCAATAAGGAAGGGTGAAGGGCAGAGAGGCACGAACTCTCCAGTGTTATTCACCGCCTGTTAACAGGAGGTTTTCAGGGTCCTATACATTGGGAAGAGTTAGGAATAATAGTTAATGAAGAGAATCTTAGTTACCTGTGATTCGCTGATCACATTGCCTTGATGAGGAACTCAGGGGCGAAATATAGCTAATTATTACGGAGCTGTGCACGGAAAGCAAAAGACTATTTAGGTCTGAAAGTTGATATTCACGAAACCAAAGTAATGTGCAACAGTCACGGCAGAAAGCAGCACTTTGCGATCGGTGGAAAGACGCCGCCAGTTGTGAAAGAGTACGTCCACTTAGGGCTGGTCGTAACAGTTGTAGGGGGTTTCGAGGCTGCTCGGCCCAGACCCCCGCAGGGAAGACGCGGAGCCAGACCAGGAACGTTCTTTATTTTCGTAAGCCTTGGCCGCAACTGCCCTCTGCCAGCGGCTGCCACGTGCCACGATGGCACCCGCGATCGTCGTCCTACTCTTCATTCTGTAATCCGCAGGCTCGTCGCGGCTGCTCCCATACAGCCTCCTTCACCTCGGCAAAAGTGGAAAGGGGAAGTGATGCGGTAGCTGCTAGCGCTGGCCACGACATACCGCAAGCGGCACATAAGATCACATGTGGGCACAGTCGGTCCGCGCCCATGGGCGAGCTGCGCCGCCGCCCGAATACGGAGGCGCACCAGACTCGCTCAGGTTGACGAGCAGCATCGTCGGCGAGCGTATGACAGGACGTCGATGCTCCTGGTGCTGCGCCGGTCCCAATGAGTTGTAAGGCACTGTCATGTGTCGGTTTCGTTGTGGCTGTCCGGACTAGTCGCACATCGGTGGCAGCCATTCTCTCATGTGGCAGTCGTCGAACGCTGGCGACCTCGGCAGCCATGGGGTCATGACATCCCCGCCGAAGCTCAGGCTGCATACGCCTCCGGTGCTCTCTCGCAGCACCCAGCCGACAGCCATGCGCCGACGGCGACTTGACCACCCGACAACATCCTCGCCCTCCATCACCGAGGTGTCCTGCATTACGATGGCCGAGGCAAACTTATCCCGCGTACGCGGTGTTAGGTCAGGTCCATCCTCGCAGAGCTCCGATGGGAAATCATCGCCAAAATCTTTCTTTGGGCCTTCGGTTTGGCAGCTCATACCCCCAAGGCTAGAGTAGTCTTCATCAGAAGCCGTGTTAAAGGCCCATGAATCGCGTCGTAGCCCCAGATGACCGAGAGCATACTGGGTCTCCGGCTCAGTATCCACGTACGTTTTCACGAGATCAGACCACAAATGTAACGGACACGTGTTTGTCTGTGCTGTGTGCCTGAGTGATCGTGAAGCAGTCCTGATTTTCTTGGATGTGAGCTCTTCATTTGTTCTCAGAAGCTGCTCCAGCAAGTCTCTTTTTTCTGCCTGCAGTTTATACCAGCGGACCCGAGACTCCTCAGCTGCTTCATTAGTTCAGGCCACTCGTACAGGATGTCCTCCATGGAAATGTCCGACCACTTTGCCAAGGCTTCCTTATTTTCTGCAACAGAAGAAGTGGCGTGATGTTTGGCTCAACTGCTTCTTGAGCTGTTCTTTTCTCGGCTTTTCCTGAAGGAAGCTTCCCATCTAAACTGACGAGTGACACACCCATCACAGGCTTTTCTGTCATAGACATATTGATTGATTGAATGATATGTGGGGTTTAACATCCAAAAACCACTATATGATTATGAGAGACGCTGTAGTGGAGGGCTCCGGAAATTTAGACCACCTGGGGTTCTTTAACGTGCACCCAAATTTGAGCACACGGGCCTACAACATTTCCGCCTCCATCGGAAATGCTTCATAGACAGACCGGTTGTCGCAGCAAGCACTTCCTCCTTCAATGATGGGTCTTCGCAGGCTGTTGATGCGAGGAGCTCAGCTGCTGTTCCGCCTCCGCCTATTCGTCTTGCAGCTACTTGACTCTTGCGGCACTTTTTACCCTGGCGGTGTTTATAATCTCTGTGTATTGAGCCTCTAGCTTGCTTTCCACAACCTGGATCGCAGACATCTTCTCCTCGACCATGTGTTGTTCCAGCTGCGCTCTTTCCTTGGCCAGTTGTTCGACCATGCTCGCGTACTTTTGCTTCACCTTCTGAATCTGCGGTTTTTGTGTCTCTTCAGGGCCTCCAGCGCCAGCCCAAACTGTGCCTCCTGCGAGTTCACCACCAAGTTGTGCTCGGTCTCGAGGCTTCTGCGCAGCTTCCGCTGCTCTTCCTCGCTGCCGGCCTTAATGTCCTGCAGCTCTTCTTGCAGGCTCTCTTTTCAGTAACGCAATGTTAGTCCTGTCCTCCGACTTCGGTGCCTCCCTCTCTGCGCGTGCCTGACCTCAAGCCTCCTCTCGATGTTCTAAACTCCTGGTCGTACTCGAGCCTCTGAGAGCCCCGATGTCAGCGTAGATGTCCACTTTGTGCTTCAGCAGAAGCAAATCTTCGTCTCCTAGCTTCACTTCTTCATGGTACTGTTCCTGGCTCGCAAGCAGTTTTTCTACACGCCTCCTCTGCTCGGCCTTGGTCTACCGAAGCGTCTCCCCGAGATTATGCAGCGTGGACTCGTACTCGATGCGGACGGCGTCACCTATTTATTCCAGCTTTACCTTTCTCTCAGAGAGCAGCTCCTCGTATTCAGTTTGTGCGGACTCAGCCTCTCGTCCCAGCGTCGCATTCTCTTCCGCAAGTCGTCGAATTGCGGTGCTTGGCTCGAGTGCCGAGTCCAAGCTCGCACTCTCGAAGCTCTCTGCAAGCTCTACAATCCCATCATTTCCTTCTTTGGAGAGTCGAATGCACTTTCGAGTGATTCCGTCTTTTTCTGTTCCTCCTCGAGTGCGTTGGAGTTTCCAGACCTCCTCGGTGTGCCTATCGATAAGCGACCCCATTTTGGAAGAATACTTTGCACGCTATTCAACGGCATCCTTGTCCCTCTCAAGGTCACGAGCGTGGGCCACCTCGGTGACAGACTCCGATTCATCTGGTGTCATTGTCTTGTCACTGAGTTCCGTTACTCTTGGTTTTTTTTCGTCTTATTCCTTGTCTTTTTCCTTTTCTTTAAGTATGCTGCTTCTTCACGGAACTTTGTGACCGCATTCATGATCGATGCCCTCGCTCGCTCCGCAGGGCTGTTTAGCGTTGGATCAACGTCACACTTGACGTCAGCGTTCACTCCAACGTCATAGCAACATCCCATGAACCCTGTCTACACCATGCGAGGGAAGCAGTGTCGTCTTTGAGGGTGTTTTTCAAATGGAAGATTGATGCGCTGGTTGGTGCGTCGGTTTTGGTTTCGCCAGCTACATTAGCCCGACTTCAGCGCTCCGTGGTTAAAACGACTGCCTTTCCAAAAGTTCAAAGTGACTACGGACTATTCGTAAGAAAGACTTCATTTCGACCATTTGACTCGACTGGCTATTGCCACTGGTTAAAAAGTCAGTTTTTCAGTTCTGAGACCAGCACTTGTCCTGTTTCCTTGTGTTCCATGTTTCCTTTTGTGCGCTGGCCAATTATGAATATGCTATGACTCGCCCACCTTTCAGTTCTACTACTGTTTTCATTTCTATATTTGCTGCCGTGATTGTTGTTTCTACATAGCTAAAGATGTGTTCTCCCAAAGTAAAGGGAAGCAGCAGATAGGACGCAGATGCCTTCTTTCTGCAGTTTTTAAATAATATCGGACACATTTCTTTAAACGCCCTTTATTTGTAGCATCACTCTTAACGACAGCGCAAATAGGCTAGCGTGCACAGAAACGGCTGCACGGGTTTTCTACCCACAGCGGTGGGCTTCAGGAGATGGCGCTTAAGTGCTGACCAGCAAGTATCAGGTTTGTTTCCGGCCGCGGTGGTCGCATTTCGATAGAGGCGAAATGCTGGAGGCCCGCATACTTATATTTAGGAACGTGTTAAAGAATCCCAGAAGGTAAAAATGTCTGGAGCCCTCTACCATGCTATCTCTCATATTGATATCACTTAACACCCAAGAGGTTATTAAGGAAAAAGCCTTAGATGCCTCTCATGAAACGCAAAAATTGACCGTCATCATCGGCATCGGTGGCGTCAACAGAGTGATGCAATAAATCGTCCTATTATGACGCTAACATATCATGGCATCATGAAGCATGAGGTCACAGACTAGCAAAGTTCGCTACGTCATGCTGATATCACTATGGCGTCACCACATAACGCCGTCACTTGGTACTGCTCACTTGGTATCACGGAGGTACTGCTGCAAGACCACGTGAGGCGAAGAAAACTTCCCATTACTCTGTTCCCAAAGGCAGACGTTGAGTTCCTAAAGATTGTACTTATCTGAAAATATCGACACAATCGACTGAGATGAAAAAGATGGCTTTCGCCAGTTGCATATGGAGCCGTGCGACGTTTATTGCGCACACGAGATTATACAGCGCTCTATGACCTCGCTAATTTGACGTCGTGGCATACAAAACTTTAAATTGATTGGTGTGCATGATGGGGGCGGGGCGTCCGTAATTCGAAAATAAACGCTTTCACGTTTACTCGAATGAGACATCCCATTCGTTCTGCCCGAGACCGCAGAAACGCGGCCGATTATATAAGCGCGCTTGTCTGCGATAAAGGCCGCGCTAGCACGGGGTGCCCTTGCGGAGTGGTTCCTATTATACGCCAATTCATTGAGGTTTGCTTGTGGCCGCTTCGGCAGCGACGCGAACCGTCTTTGCGTGAGCGGAACTTGGAGAAGCGCACGGTAAAAGACCCTTGGCGGGGCTCATTAACCACGCGGCTCTCGGCGCGAAGCAAGAACGCCCGTCACGCAACGGTCTCGGTCCGGCGGCTCACCCCCGCGAGATTCCTCGCAAACGCACCAGATCCATACACGGGCCTCGTGTGCATCCTTTCCCGCATTTTGGATCGCTTCTTCAACTGAAGTTTTCACAAGAAGTGGACACCATTCGGATGTTTTCTTTCTTTTGACCTGACACCTATCTGAGCAGTAGTGTATATTGACATTCGGTTTACCGTTAGCCCTTCAAGATTGCTCGAAAATGAGCCATAAGCCACCCGACAGACACCAAGTCATTTGTCCGTAAAAGGGCAACCCTCAAATGCAGTTCACAAGTAAATAAACCCGCAGTCCAAACGGCGTGAACGAACACGGTGCAAAGATTCACGCTTCCCCGAATGCATTAGATGGCTCGATGACGAAGCATATTTTCTCCTTTGCCTTGTAAGTCACTAGTATTGCCCCTCTCCCTCCGACGGCTTTCTTCACCTTATGCGAATTCGCACTGGCTCCTCCGGCATTGCAGAATTTCTAGCTTACTCCCCCTCACGGAATCATGCAACGCTGCCGGTATCGGCACACTGTTGATGACCAAAGTTGACCAAGCGACGATCCCAAGTGATGACGACATCTCGGGACATTCCCTTATGGGACGTCATTCTAACATCACGATGACGAAACAACTTTTAGTGACCAGGAGCGTAACCATGACGGTGTTATTGCATACTGATCTCTTTTAGTTTTGTTTTGTTTTTTGGCGTTGCTGGTGTTCACGTCACCGACTCCGGTGGCCAATTTTCGCGTTTGACGAGGCCTCTGAGGCTTACACGTTACATATCAGGTGAACCAGGCACTCATATGAAGTGAGCATATGCCATGTGATTAAAACTGATAAATAGCGAACACTGTGATTAGAATTCTAATTCGGATGTCTTTCTGGTTAACCTCCCTGCCTTCTCCCTTTTGTTGCTTCCTAATTATGGTAACTTATAGCAATAAGGGAACATACACGTCAATAAAACTTGAAATATGGCTAAAAGATATGTCAAAGTAAACTAATGTATAATTGAATATGAATGAAAAGTGCACGAAATGTAAGAGGAAATCAAAGATGAATGAAATTCTAATTAACACCAGGGCAACCATGATTCTGTGTAAGATGGAAAATTCACAACGCAGAAAAAAAATGGACGGACAAACGGACGAAGAGAAGTGACACAGTCAAGCGCTACCTTTGACTCGCGTGCAGGTACCGCTTGTATGTGTTGCCAGTTGTCATCAATAAAAAAAATAAAAGCTCACGAGATAACACCACGATATGATACTGAGACACAGCGTAATGTAGGGCTTCAGAAATTTCCGCAATATATGCTCTTTGAAGTGCCCTCACTCACATTACACTCTACACGGGCCTTTAGCAGCTCACCCCCATGGTAATACGACCACGCCAGCTTTTTTGTAGGTCACAACTCCATTCCCTATCCTTTGGTGTCCATTCTGCAACTCTCACCGACGAGCGTCCCTGTATTATTCATACAAAGTGATCGTTTGATTGATTGATTCATTGATAGGTTGGTTGATTGAAACATGTTACGAACTACGCTGTTTGCCAGCACTTTGCCTGGCACGAGTACACGGTGTAAGGGGGAATAAAGATCCGGGCAAAATCAAGCACCCGGTGCACTTCGCATATGAAGGGAATCTTTGGGCCACGAAGAGTGTTCAACAGTTGACAGAGAAGCTCCCTATCTCATGCTAGCAGGCGCGCATCACCACAATAGCCGAGGTCGAGCAGGAACATTGGATTGCATGCCGCCAAAATGCGCGTTGTACGCAAACAGAACAAAGCTAAACAAACAGCACCCTCCGCTGGTCTCTCTCCAAGGGCGTGAAGCAGTCGCCACATGACACGCGAGAACCGTGTGGTTGCCGCCTCCAGTGGAGCGAGCTGAAGTTCACTACAACAAAAGGCCAATTGGCGATGAAGCACCGCGTATACCGAAATATCAGCCACGCCTGCAGTTCGTTGCCCACATAGCTGTCCGCAATCGTCCATCGGTGGCCTTGCTTCACGATCGCATGCCGACGCTGTCGTTGTTGATGTCGAGCGCCATTCGTCTTACTTGGGCTTCCGGGGGCAACCGTGATTTTCGCTCAACGCGCGGTGAACGCTCAGAGTGCCACGGCGTGCAGCGACACACTTCCGGCTCATCCTTCTGCCGCATTTGGCGCGCCGGGGACTAGCACTCGCATCGCTTCCGAAACGCAATTCGCTCCCGTTGTCATGTATACTGCCCACTAGTGCGCGCATCTAAGCCGCGCAGATGAAAGCACTAAACCTCGAATGTTCGCGTGTTAGTACCCTATATCATCAATCGGGGCTCCCACAAAAAGCTACGCACCAGAGCTCACGCGCATAATTAAACGCATCACCCAACCGCTACACAATTGATTGATTTGTGGGGTTTAACGTCCCAAAACCACCATTTGATTATGAGAGACGCCGACCGCTACACAAGCGCAAAATAAATGTTTCCTAAATCAAAGATACCCATCGAGCTTCGTGAAGGCAGTAAAGAACTGGAGGTGGTAAAGTTTATCGACATCAATCAACCTAGAGTTATCTACGCCTCTACACTGTCCCTTAAGACAAGTTACCTCTGCATACGACCCATCGTGTAGTGTCTTAGAGGCTGTGCCGTTCGGTGCCTGAATACAACAATGTTATCACTGCTGCCGGGAATCAAAGAGGCAACCCCGTATTCAGTAGACCATACTCGTAGAAATGTTAGACAATGTAGGTGCACAGAAATAAACATATATAATCACAAAACCGTCACAGTCGACTTCGTTGTAATTTTCTACTGCGAGACTTACACAGATACTGACCTCTGTAGCAGTAGAAAATGGACCTATTTTGAAATATTTAACAGGGTGTGAAAACGTGATTAGTTGGTAAAAGCAATGGCGATTCCGTCTGTGCTGTCCTGTTGGAAGTGAGAGGAAGAGATGACTTTACAACGTAGTCGATGCTTTTCTCCCCGTGCACAACACCAACAACCACTGCGGTACATTTCACTCCTTTCCCAAAAAGTGAGTGGCTATGATCTAATCTAAATGGTATGTTTTTAAACGTGTGTCACGCACAGTCCCATAAGACATCTGCAGGTGACATTCACTAACAGGCTTCATTACAAAGACCTCCTGCAACAATGCATAATCGTGAGATTTCAGTAAACTCTTCCTGTCTCTGTAAGGCTTTCTATGTATAACGTCTCGTTTCTAAAGAGTGCAGCACTTTTACTTTGGACACTATACGTGTTATCATTAGACCGTGCACGGCGATTGCAACAGGCGGTTTCTGATCCTCCCATGAAGGCGCGCCATTTCATCATCTGGAACATTGGTCACTGAGAAAAACACCATTACGTCAGGCAACACATGGGGGGCCCCGAAACGTACATAGAGTTACATCTACGCTGACGCACAGGAACACGTTGATGAGACGCGGGAGAGGCCCAGGTACAGGCACTTCATTGAACGCGTCACGCTTAGGCGGAACGGTGGCCCGCGACTCAGCCTGTATCCTTGCATCCTCGATGATTATAAAGGGGTAGGTGCGACCACCGCATTGTGTGTCCTCGCGCGCACCAGAATTTCATCACTAATAGGATGATGGTATTAGTTCTTATTACTATTTTGACCGCAAGCGTAGGCGCAATCATCGTCTTCATCAATCACAATATCGAAGGTGGATTACCCCACCGGCCCCATAATTCTTTAAAAAACTATGTATGTATATATATATATATATATATATATATATATATATATATATATATATATGAAGTTTTTTTGTGCAAAGACGACAGGTAAAAAGCGTTCTTTTAATGTTCCAACAGTTTGCGACCATTCGGAATGCAACCCTAATCGCACCACACTGTAAATGTACTAAGACACCGAGATTTAAGGTATAAATATTCCCAGAATATTTGTTCCCAGGTAACGCTGCTGTATAAATATGTATAAGAGAACAAAAAAAATGGCCGAAGAAGAGGAGGGAGAGGGTTGCTCGGTCATTAGCGCATATTTGAAGTCAGCCGATAAGGGAAATAGGCGCTGGCTCGGTTAGAAGAGCTTGCTTGGGATCCTAGGGTACATACACACATATACAAACACACGCAAGAACATAGATACCAGGTTAATACCACCCCTCCCGAAAAAAAAATATTTTTGACCATGCCCCTGCCTGCCGTATATAGACGGCTTGCAGGACTTTTCTATCTGACTTATTTCCGCAAATATTCAACGCACAAAGAAAGCAATTTTTTCTAGAGTATCGACGAAAACACCAGTATAATTTTAGTGACAAGCACAGCCGTCTTTTTCTTTCCTTTCTTCTCCATCAATACAGGTCTACCACGGCCTGAAGTAGAATTCACCTCCTCTGTTTCAGGTGTAGGGCACAAGTATGATTTCCAGAAGTATAGTGATCTGCGGAAACATCCTTTAACCTCGACACGCATTCTTGGACTGGAATGAGAGCTAAAATTATATTATTTAAAAGTTTGTACTAATATCGGTGGCTAGTGCCACCGCGGTGGTCCAATGGCAAGGCACTCGGCTGCTGATCCGGAGGTCGCGAGATCAAATCCCGGAAACCACGGCTGCATTCTCGATGGAAGCAAAAATGCTTGAGGCCTGTGTGTTTATATTTAGGTGCACGTTAAAGAACGCCAGGTGGTCGAAATTTCTGGAGTCCTTCACTATACGGCATCCCTCGCAATCAAATCTTGGTTTTGCGACGTTCAACCAGAATAACAATTGTTACTAATCATAATACGGGGGCTACGTGGTTGGAAAGTAACGAGCCGCTGGAAAGCGGGCATCTTCAGACCCCTTGATAACCCTAACCTGCAAGATACTCCCGCTGTACGATTGTACAATTCATTTGACCAACTGTTCAGTTAAAAGCTGCCACTTCAAGATAAGTGCCCATTCGCACGCACGAACTCACGGCACACGCCGTTGATTTGCCCACGGTTTCAAAACCGCAACTGAGAGGAGTTGAAATAGAAAGGCAAAATGATGAGTGAAATAATCACTAGTCGTGAGCCGCAGAAGAAAGTCACATTTGTCACGCGTTCGCATACGACGGTCTTCTGGGAGCGCTAGGTCGAATGCTGATAACACATAATCCCACGCATTCCTGCGTCGACGCTCTCAAGATTGAAAGATAGTACCTTGCACTAGTATATCCAGCCATGGTATATATGCAGCGTAAATGGGACTCTGGTTTTATTACTTGTGTCGGGGCTGGCGATTGTACGTTGAACCTCCACCTCTAGGCCGGTTTCCGTGAGAAAATTCCAGACAAGCACCTATGCACGCGCTTTCGGTGTCAAGAATTTCTGACCAGATGAGTTCAGTTGTGAAAGGCTCCTCTGGTGGAAGTTAGGCGCCAACTTTAAAGCCCATGCCAACCAATTGTACAGTGTTGACCTCCGCTTGTGCTTTTCAATATGTACTGTCACGAGTAATTAATATAGGAACGTGTTATGTCCGTCATTTGTACATCATTGAAGCTTACGCATATTTAAAACATATAATTTTATGGGCAGTCACGTGCGTTGATAACCTTTATGTACTTTTCAGGCTGGATCTGCTACTAGACAATAAGATACTGGTACGCGTATTCTACATGCATTCTCTCGAGTTTCGTCTGAAAACATACTTCGACTGGATTTTATTTGAAGCATAACACGCTTATTACCTTTTTGTTTTCGCTAGTGCACGTAATGCCAGCCTAATTTTAGTTTGTATGCTTACTTTGAGGCCTAAACAAGTTTTGACAACCGCATTATTGGCAGTCAAAGATAGTGTTCTAGACTTATCACTCGATAAATTTAATCTACTTCGTACTATCTTCTTCGTGCTTAATTTGTCTGAAACTATACAGCTAACGCTTTGAATAACTTGCACCATAAATTGAAACTACTGGCCTCGCACACACTGATGATCCTGAGTGTGCATTTTATATTTGTCTTTCTGCTTGAGCGGCTACCCTAAGTATTAGTGGTTAATCTAAGAAGGAAAATGGTCGCGATGGGACTTGTACCCAGCTCATGAGTAACGTGCTGACCTTCGCCTGTTCAATATTAGCCCAAACTTCGAGCTCGACATGTCTGAAGTAGCACTCCTCTTCGTCGTCCGGCGTGATCGTTGACCAACGGTTGTGGAGAGGCATGACACTATCTACCCGAGAGCTCGGAACATGCTCCCGCAAGAATTGTTCTGCTCGACAGAGCGCGTAGGATTGCTGCCCCCGTAAAGCAGCTTCGATGACCCATGGTCTTTGCGCAAAGACGCTGGGTATTGATGCGGTGGGGGTGCACCCTTGTTCCTGCATCCTTTCACAACGCCTTAGTATTCGACGCCTCCTTATCAGTCCCACTCAGCCGGAGACACTCTGCCCAGCAGTTTCTCAGGCGGGACAGCCGTATAAAAACTCGCGTTAGCCATCGTCTGTCTATAAACTCGCCGTTTTTTTTTTCGGGCATCGCAGGACCGCTACACCCGCAAGCTGGCCCTTCCTGTCTGAATCCCTAAGTGCCCCCTTTACCCCCTTTAGTGGCGCATTTGCACACATTCCGATGAGATGTGCAAACCTAAAAAGGACGCACACTAGCCGCACCCAACGTTGCAGCTTTCGAAAAATGTGTCTAAACATAACCTAAAAGAAAACATACGCGACATAGGACAAAACGTTGGCACGTGCGTTATTATACTCTACTGACAGCTTCCTTACGACAAGTTTTAGTGGCAACAAACGCAACTTTGATTCCCTTCTGATTTGCGCCTGTCTTTGAAAGCGCAGTGTAAATTACGATGCAAAATACTTTTCATGAAAAGCGGCGAGCACGAGTTGGAATTGGAAACGCCAAAGTTCGATGCAGACTTATATGAATAAGTACCGGAGCGATCATCTGTCGGCCATCGTAACGTTTGACGGCTATAACAGCTGAATGCAATGGCGTTGGTTCGAAAGCGTTCAATCGCCTTGTTAGCTTGGCTTCCTTAAAAGAAAGTATGAAATTGTAATTATTATTGGTTGTGTTTTTATGACGTTTTCTATTCTATAGTGACAGATTCAACTCCATTGTATAGTTAATCCAACCATATAACAGCCTGCACGTGCTTACAATATACTAAATAAAAAATAAAGAAATAAAATAAATAAATATTACACCATCTCCCAGTGAAAATAACCAAGTGGGGATGTGAAGCAGCGCTGGGGTTCACTTGTATTTCCATTTGTATACGTCCATGTATGTTTCAGTTGTGTGTGGAGTTGTGTACATGTTGTGTACCGCTCATGCTACCCCCACTCCCATTTGCATGTATTACCGTGTGTGTGCCGCAAAGTGAACACCCAGCGCTGCTAGGAGAGTGCAATGCAGTGAGCGAGTGCAGCATTATATACGAGCGCACAGCAGCGGCAGAAAGATAAACGGGAGAGGAGAAACGAAGTAGAGGCCACCTCCGCTTTGTTTTTGCCACCTCCTACACATCACCTCCTCGCACTTATGCGAGGAGAGGGGGAGCATTGGCGCATGCGCAGTGTGGGAGCGGAAGGTCATCGAGAGATGGACACAGCCGTGAACAAAAGCTGTTTTGTGTCTAATAACTCAAACGCACTTTTACATCTTGCCGGTACTTAGCTACGGAGCAGAAACCTGGAGACTTGCAAAGAGGGTTCAGCCTAAATTCAGGACGACGCATCGAGCAATGGAAAGAAAAAAGGTAGGTGTAACCTTAAGACACAAGAAGAGAGCAGAGTTGATTAGGGAAAAAACGGGGGTTAAGGATATCATAGTTGAAATCAAGATGAGGAAATGTACATGGGCTGGGCATGTAGCGCGTAGGCAGGATAACCGCTGGTCATTAAGGGTAACTAACTGAATTCCCAGAGAAGGGAAGCGGGTTAGGGGGAGACAGAAGGTTATGTGGGCAGATGAGATTAAGAAGTTGGCGGGTATAAATTGGCAGCAGCAAGCACAGGACCAAGTTAACTGACGGAACATGGGAGAGGCCTTTGTCCTGCAGTGGACGTAATCAGGCTTATGATGATGATGATGTTTCTCGGTTAACTATCTGTAAAACGAAACAAATAGCCTAAGCAGGCTTTGCCCCACCAACAGCAGGCTTGCAGTGAAGCCAGACTTGTTGAATGTGGGAGGCTGTATTAGCGCAGCGGCGATACTTCTGGTTCTGGTAGTCTGTCTCCGGAGTGTGTGTGTGTGTGTGTGTGTGTGCGCGCGTATATATATATATATATATATATATATATATATATATATATATATATGTGGGTGTGTGTGTGTAGAGCTAAAAACTATAACTATAATATGCTTTCATTGCCAACGAGCAAGCCAGAAGCAATTTTACAGTTCAAGGTGAGTGATGATGATCGAGAACCAGTGGTTGGTGAGATGCCGCAGTTACAGTAATATTAAGCATGTTTAAGTAAATTGTTAATAGCGTCCCGAGTCGGTTACAACAACACAGTGGAACACAGTTCGCTATAGTAGAAACCAGCGCCTCTGGTAGAAACCTTTCACCGTGAATACATGGAGATAGAATAAACAATATTTCTCGCTCGTATATCAGGTTGTCTTTGTCCGCCAATATATCGTCATTTATAGACAATATACTGCGAGGTTTACCAAGCGATGTGTCGATCATTGGTCAAACAATGACTTCAGCCGGGGTTTTCTAGCATTTTCCCGCAAATGTTTTCTGCGACATACGAAGAGATGTGGCGTTGTATTTTCTGAATGCCCATAATAATAATAATAATAATAATAATAATAATAATAATAATAATAATAATAATAATAATAATAATAATAATAATAATAATAATAATAATAATAATATTAATAATACTATAGGAACCATAGCCAGCTCTGTAGACAAGCCGAGACAAGCCAACAGCACCATCAAATGCTTTCTACCAGTAAGTCCTATTGATGAATCGTTGATGCAGGCTATAAAAATGTTTTATTTATTTTTTGTTTATTTTTATTTTTAATTATTTTGTTTTTCTCCTAGTGTCGGGTACGTATTTTGCTCGCGTGTAAACTAGAATTGAACGCACACGACACCGGTCAACAGTTTTGCTCTTTCTCCTGTATTCGCACCGGCGGCCATCTTGAAACACGACTCCCAAATCTAGAAATCCTGTCCTAACGCGACTTTATTGTTTAGCGATGCGCACACACTTTTTTGTTCCTCGTTGTACTAAAAGACAGGGGGGGGGGGTGATTTTCAATGAAAACAAGATAAAAATGAGCCCCGTAACTGTCTCTCAGGGGGAGGACATCTCAACAGTAACTCAAGAGGGGTGGGGGTAGAGAAGGGAATGAAAAGATAGGATTAAAAGGTATAGAGATAGAGGAAGAAGTAGGAGAGAGCGAGGCGCAGGGACAGGCACATACGAAAGTAAGGAGACAATAGGAAAGGTGAACACGGTCGCAGGCGTCCGAGGACGGGGCACCACTCGGCGAGAACTCTTGTGAGCATCAGATGGCGTAGGGCGAGCCAGTCGGCCAGAGCTGCGCTGTCGTCGGAGATCGCCGAGGCACAACCAGTCGGCACGAATCCAGTGAGCGGGAGTACTAAAAAGACAGCATGCCGTATTGGCCAATTGAGGTGCACTTCGGGAGTTGTCATCGGCAATTGACCAGGGCAGCGCTAACGGCTGCACTGACGTGAAGAAAGAGGGCGGGTGAGAAATACATGTAGAAAGCAAGAAAGAATAAAATAAAGGTTTTCGTGTCGCTGTCCGGCTGGCTCATCAGCTATGGGGATCGATTGGCGAGTCTGGAGGCTTTGATTTGCGCTTGCAAAGAAGATTATGCCCACGGTTCACCGCGCCTCGCTTTGCTTTCGAGAGCGCGGTTTCCCTCTCACCTAATTTCTTTCTTTCCTTTCGTGGCTGGGCTCCCTGTTGTTTCTCGCCTCTCCTCTCATTTTTTTATTTACCGTTTGTTCGCGTTTCCGCTTCTACGACTAAGCTTCTCTTTCTTCGAGGCTTCTTCTTCGACGACTCCTTGTATACCTCGTCCGTCACCCCTCCAAACTAACGGAGAGCTTTCGGCTGATTGTGTCAGTCGGTGCGTTGTTGCTGGGAATTATTACAGGTACTGTTTTTTTCTGTCGAGAGCGACGCTTCGCGTGCGCCAGTAAAGTGCAGCGTAGAGGAGGGCGAAGGCACGTTTCGGGAAAGGGAGCGTTCGCCGTTGTTTTTCTTGACGCGTATCGAGAATCCGCGTAGAATTTTGAAGCTGCATGAGCGTACCGCCCTCTTCTTTCGCATTTTTCTTACTCATGAACGAGCGTGGTGACTTCTCTTTCTCCCGTTTTTACGCTCCGGGAATGGCTGTAGAACAAGCACAACAAACAGTTTCACCGCGCCTGACGCATGGGATTCGCATGCATTCCAGCTTTATTAAAATGGTAATAAATCAGCCCTAATAAATAACCCTACAAGCTTGCGTGTAATCTTTGTGTCGTAGGGTGATGCGTGAACCAGTGGAGGAAAAACAAGGAAGAAGTTCACGGAGTGGGCAGTACGCGTGAGCCAGGTACCCAGACATCATAACGGTTCTCGGCCGGCAAGCCAAAAATGCAACGGGCCACATCATGACCTCAGTCAAAGGGAGCGCTGGACGAATGCGGACAGCCAATTATACAAGAAGAGAGGCTACGCAATCAAGAGTGGCAGCTCTACATATATACACGTCGCAAAAATGAGTCTTTCAATACTCTCATTTTCGCCTGCTCTTGGTCTTTCCTGCATATCTCGAAAGGTTTCGGCCCTCGTCTTACTAACGACAACACCCAGACTTGTACGTCAATGCGTAAGGAATACTCTTCGAGCAGGCTGTCCGCAACTGCGCCGCGAAAAGCAGCGCGTGTAGCGAAGTGCCGGCGCTTTTCTCGCTCGCTTGGATGTTGTGGGGCCTCGCTTTTTACTTGGAGGCTGCCTGCGGTGGTGGTGGTGGTGTCGGGGAGGGGGCGTGGAGGCGGTGATTTGGACAAAGCGGGCATGGCAGCACCGCGTGTTGCCGCGCACGTGGCACAGATGGCCACGAGTCGAGTCGCGGGGGCGGCTGTCGTTCGTACCGTGGTGCTCTCTCGCCAACGACAAGAGCGGCAGCCGTCAGTTCAGAGTCTCTTATCAGTGGAGCGGGATCTGAACACAAGCTCCAGTGCCATTCGGAAAGACGTGGGACCTGTCCGCGCACACAGACACACAATGCTACGGGGTTTTACGACCTAATGATCTTTCCCTACTCGTATCTGCGGTAGTGTACGGCCAATTCGCTACTGAAGAAGAGCGCGTCGTGGAAGCGTAAACAAGCACAGCGCAAAAGAAGTTATGCTACGAGGCCCAGACAATGGGAGAAAAAAGAACAGAAAGGAAGGGGGGGTGAGGTGTTCAACATCAGCTGCCTGCTATAATCCGCCCTTCAAGGCACTAGATAGTGGATATTAGCGCAGCAGTGCCTTAACGTATTACATGACACTGCCATACCTGCAAGTTAAAGACACCTATGGATCTAAGTCTGTCGTTAATTTCTGTTAAAACTTGAACGAAAGATCAGCCGTTCTCGCAGTTTAAGAAAATTAGGACTCCACAGGTTTTCGGGAAAAAAACATCTAGGCGTTAAAGGAAAGAAACTAAAATTGGCCCGGTATCTGCATGTTTCACTGCAAATATCATCAAAAGAAGATAGTCTTGCGTGTGGAGAGAGTGAACAAAGCGTTTATTTGATGTTCTGCGCGAGAAAATTGGTGAATAGTATTCGGGAAGGGCTGCGTTACAGAGCCTCGATCCGAGCAGCGAAGACGAACGAGCGCATCGAGGCACGTTAGACACTAGCGCCATTCGGCAGTTATCTTCAAAAACGAATTATTATGTGCGCGCCCACAGAGAAAAATGTGCGCCTGTCTCGGAGGCGATAAGGAGTAGAACACAAAGTGACGGGCAGGTGCCACCATCGTGTCGTTTTAGCAAAGCGTTGAAAACAATTGGCTTTTTGAGCATCGCGTCGCACTGTCAGCGCAGCGTAATAAACGCTATGGCCTTTAGAATTACTTACGTGTGACTTCTTTAGCATCAAGTCACATATAAAAATATTGACGTGTTGTGTGGTGCCTTAGATATGCACAATATATGCTTTTGAATTGACAATCGCACAAGTACGAACGCTTAAACTTGTGCAATATTGGTTGGCGCTGCGGATGGGGTTGGCCGTTTGACGTATTGTTAGGTGCCATTTAAAACACCATTAGCGCGGACAAACAGACAAGTGTACAGACAGACTGACAGGCAGACAGACGAATATTTTGACGTCGAAGGTCCCCAAGAAAGACTATCGTCTTTAAAAAGGCCTGCGCTTAGCACAGTTGAAGCTAAGGTCAAGGGGTCATCACCTGGTGCGATCGCTATGCACTTAGCGTACGAAGGGCATCTGTTACAAGCTGCCACTCTAGCGTCGCCAGCGTGAAGTCGGCGACGGGAATGACAGCAGGTTAGTTCGTTCCGTACGCAAGCAGAGACAGTGAAGAGATCAGAGACGTGAGAAGACAAAACAAACTTTACTCTAGTGATATTGCAGCACACGGGATCTAGTACAACACTTCTATACAACTAACAAAATACATCAACACTTGATACAACAAAAAAATACATATAAAGAAACAATAAATCAGCTTACGAGAGAGAACTAGTACAAACTACACAAACTAACAACAGTAGAACTACGGAGGAGAAAGTTCCAAGATATAAACAGGTGAAGGCATACGTGTGATGACCGGCAGCGTTGCGTCCCTGACGATCGGATGCGAGAAGTCGAAGAGAGTTCTGGCACGACTGCCATGTCAGCGGTGTTGCAACCCTGGTGGCTCCAGGAGGCTAGTGCTTGCAGGTGACCTCGGGCAGGATCAGCAAACTCGAGGTGAAGTCCCAATGTCGACGTTGCAGACGATAATATCGCGTCACAACTATACGAACGGCTACGTTTAGGTGGCCAGCCGATACAGAACCACACTAAAAACTTCTAGAAGAGATACTTGTTATTCTGTTTCTAAACCATGTTGGTCAGCGACTAGTCTGCCTAGCAGGGCAAAATCCTGCGCTTAAATCCCCCTCGTGTCTCCTCGCTCTCTCCCTTGGGGATAAGAGGCCTCTACATGGGTCCAATCATGCGCGTTTCATGGATGAAAACTCCGCCCCAAAAATATATTGACCCCACCCCTTTTTACTTAGGAGAGGGCCCTCAACTAGCGAGAGTGACAACATGTTTTGCTTTTTGTCATACGGCTTGGCCACCACAGGTTTTCCCACGGTTTTCCCCGTGGGAACGGTCAGACTGTTTGGCCCTCAGCCGGTGCGTCCCGTAGTCTAATCCTTGTTCGAGGTACATCGCGGCCTTCCACGACCCTGCAGATGCCGCCGCAGTTACAAAGGATCAAACGTCGGTGGCGAGGTTCGAAGAAGAGCACCCCATTCTGCACTTCTCGGCTCTCTTTCATGCGCCCGCCATTCCCACGGTCAGTGGGGGAGTACGGCGCCCGTTAATTGCCGTGACGCGGGGTCGCCAAAAATGGCCTTCCGTGACATTGCCCCCAACTTTCAGAATGTTATTCATAACATTTGCTTGCCCGGAGGGGAATTTTTTCGACAACAAGGAACAAAACACCACCAACAAGGGAGGCATGAGGACTGTCCCTCTCATACACAACATAAATAGGCAGAGTTCATCAAAGTAACAACAAAAGGAAAAACAAACAATTGTTAGAGTACCAGCTTCATTTACACGCAACAATATCAATGCGCCATACAAACAAGAAGAGGAAATAGCCGTGTATGGCAGCCATCAATACAGAAAACACTGCACGAATGTATACTACGAAACAAAACGGAACAGGCGCGCTCCTCTACTGTAGTGCAATCCTTCAATGTGCATTACAGCAAGTAAAAACAACCAATGCACCCAGCAAGAAGAAAATAACTCAAAATACACTTCTTATACAATGAAATACGTACATACAAACAGAACCCAATCGACGGAAGGAGAAAAAAAACAACATGCTCATAGACCTCAAGAACTATATCCGGCTCAAGTAATCGGCTCCCACGTTTTCGCTACCCTTAATATGCGTAATGGTGAACTGGTACTCTTGGAGTAGTAAACTCCATCGAAGTACTCGAGCGTTCAGCTGTTTCGCCCGTTGGATATAACTCAGAGGCTGGTGGTCTGTCTGGACACAAAAATGTACTCCATATAAGTACATGGAGAATTTCTGAATTCCCCATACCAACGCGAGACATTCGCGTTCGATGGTACTATAGGAAGCCTCCCGTGGAAGCAGCTTTCGGCTGGCATAAGCTGTGCGGTGGAGCTTGCCTTCGTAGGCCTGCATGAGCACGGCTCCGAGACTTGTGTCCGATGCGTCCGTTCGAAGTACGAATGGTTGGTGCAAATTTGGTAGCCGTAGTATCGGCGTCGTAGAGACATGTTTGAGACTTCGAAAAGCCTCCTCGTGGGCTGCTATCCCTCTCGTCGTATCTTTTCAGTAAGTTAACGTGGAAGATTTTTCTGCCGCCAGCCGTGTCTATGACGTAGTCAGCTTCACTTTTCTTTTCCCGGACTTCAAAAGAGCTCTTCCATTGCAGCAGCAGCTTGTTCGTGTCGGTGGGAAGTAAAATCAGTACCTTGTCTCCAGGGTTGAAACTCCGCTCCTTCGCCTTTCGATTGTACAGCTTCGTGTACCATGCTCTGGCTTTTTCCAACTCCTCGTGTGCCAGGCGGCACGTTTCCTCCAAATGGTTCCGAAGGTCGAAGACATGCTGGTACGTCGTCTTAGCTTCTTCAGTCAAGTCGGCGTTCGTCCACAGCTCTTCAGTATCGCCAAGGGTCCCCTCACATGGCGGCCGTAGAGAAGCTTGAAGGGTGAAAACCCCATACTGGCCTGCGGAACCTCCCTATAGGCAAAGAGGAGAGGTGCCAGGTAGCGGTCCCAATTCCTTGACTTTTCGGCGCACATGTGCTTCAACATTAATTTTAAGGTGCCGTTGAAATTTTCCACCAAGCCATTCGCCATGGGGTGATATGGGGTGGTGTGGAGCTGGCGCACGGAAAGGAGCCGCGCTACTTTCTTCATCAGGTCCGATGTGAAGTTCGTGCCACGGTCACTCAGTGCCTCACGGGGGACGACAAATCGGGAGAACATCTCGACCAGGGCTTCGGCCACTCGCTCAGTTTCGATACACGGGAGCGCCACTGCGTCTGGATACCGGGTGGCATAATCCATCAAAGTCAAAATGTATAGGTTCCCATGCTTTGAGGGAGGGTGAATCGGTCCCACTTTATCGATCGCCACTCGCTTGAACGGGGTGTCGATTATGAGGGCCCTCCCCAGTGGAAGATGTGGTACACGGCCCTTTGGTACCGTGCGCTGACAATTGCCACATGAGGCGACGAACCTTTTTACGTCAGCTGTGATGCCTGGCCAAAAGAACTCCTCCAAGATTCGGTCCTTGGTTTTCTGCGTGCCCAAGTGTCCTGCCATGATACCATCGTGTGCTGTTTTAAGCACAGCTTCTCGGTGGCAGTGCGGAACGACTAATTGGGGTACAAGCCGTCCGTTGGCCTCTGTGTACTGTCTGTACAGCAGTCCCTGTTCTTGTTTATACTCGACGCTTCCCTTATCATTTCGGCATGTTTGCTTCCTGCTAATCTTCACAAAACACTGTTTGAGTGTCGCATCTCCCCTCTGCTCGCAGCCATAGTTATCTCTCGGCAATCCCGCCGTGGTCCCAGGCATACGAAGCTTGACAAATTTTTCCGGCTGTGCATGTGGTTGCGAACGGGTGATAGCTGCTGCTACAGGCTCTTCCCTTAACTCCTTTGTCGAGACAGGTTTTTCGGTCTCTTTTCTGGGATCACTAGGAGGTCCTACGCCATCGATATTGCCCAGAATGAGGTCATACAGTGGATCTTGCAGGCATAGTGCTGTCAGATTGCCAGTAAAGTAGGGGGTGTCAACCTCAATCCGTGCTTCGGGCAGCATCCTCGCTGTTCCGTCAACCAAGTAGACGAGTCTGCTTGTACCTGTGAGCTCGTCTTCCTTCACCAACTTCCTCCGCACGATTACTGTGTTGCACCCCGAATCCCGCAACACTGATATGTCGGTGCCTCCACTGGTAGGTTCTCGGCCAGCCTTTTCGGCGGTGTCACCCTTACGGCGTTGACGACGAGGACTTTTTCGCCATTCCTAAGCTCGATATACCCGTTGCATATGGGATCCTCACGCGTTTCCCTTGGTGCGTAGAGGCAGGACACCTGGAGTGAGTTATTTGCTCCTGACCGGCAGTCGTTTGACCTATGTCCTTTTTTCCCACACTTGAAGCAGACGATGTCTACATTAGCGGCCGGTCTGTTGCGACACAAGTGCGGCGGGTGATTCCCACGATTGCAAATATAGCACCGTGGTAGTGGTGCGTGGCTGTTGTCTCCTTTCTCGTATTTCCCCTTCTCGTCCGTCATGGGACTATCTTTCTTTGTTTTCGCTAGGCTTGCTCCACCCTAAGCTTCCAAAAACTGGTCTGCCGGCTCAAGCATGTCTCCCAGGAATTCCGCCCTCCTTTCATTCAAATATAATGCCAGGTTCGAACCAGATCCATGGAAAAACCTCTCTCTAATCAACAATGCGTGAAGGGACTCGAATTCTGTCCCAGTTTCGGACAGCTCAACCCATCTTTCGAAGTAGTGTCTTAAGCGAGCCGCATACTGTGTTGCTGTTACACCCCCTACTGGCCTCTCCTTATTGAACTTGTCTCGGAACCCATCCGCCGTGAAGCGAAAGCGCTTCAGGAGGGCGGTTTTAATCTTGGTGTAGTCCGCTGCATATGCAGGTGGTATCCAGCCATAAACATTTAGCGCTTCTCCTGTAAGACATGTCGAAAGCGCCGTCGCCCATTGGCTTTCAGGCCACTTTTGCCCTCTGGCGATGCTCTCAAACCGGCGTGTAAACGCACCTAAGTTGTCCCTCCTTCGTCAAAAGGACGAGCAGTCTACCTGCGTGTATTCTCAAACTCGGCTCCTCCCCGGCATCGCCGTGCTCAATGCTGGATCAGCTCACACTGCTACTCTCACTGAGGCGAATCTTTAATTGCAGTAACTGCACTTCCCGTTCTCTGGCTTCCCTAGCCTCTTCTCTTGCCGCTTCTCGTTCTTTCTCCCTTTCTTCGCGTTCTCTCTTCTTTTCTTTGCGCTCTCTCTCCTTTTCTTCGCGTTCTCTCTCCCTTTCTTTTTTCTTTTCCTCCCGGGCCAGTGCCTGCTCTTCTCTGGCTAACGCCTGCGCCTGTTCCTGCTGCTCTTTAACCCATTGTCTCAGTTCGGCGCTCTCGAGGCCTAACTGTTTACCATGCGCGATCCACTTATCAAAATCCATACGCTCCATACTGCAAACTGTCACTATAATGCCACTATAAAACCAGCGGAATCAAATGCAGGATGCAACCGCTTCAACTGTGCGGCTTTATCACCATGCTGTCCGCACGGTTCTCGTTCACCCTTTATTGTCTTACTCTTGTACGGAACGTCCTCGTCGCGGACGCCAATTTTGTTACAAGCTGCCACTCTAGCGTCGCCAGCGCGAAGTCGGCGACGGGAATGACAGCAGGTTAGTTCGTTCCGTACGCAAGCGGAGACAGTGAAGAGATCATAGACGTGAGAAAACAAAACAAGCTTTACTCTAGTAATATTGCAGCACACGGGATCTAGTACAACACTTCAATACAACTCACAAAATACATCAACACTTGATAAAGAAAAAATACATATAAATTAACAATAAATCAGCTTACGAGAGAGAACTAGTACAAACTACACAAACTAACAACAATAGAACTACGGAGGAGAAAGTTCCAAGATATAAACAGGTGAAGACATACGTGTGATGACCAGCAGCGCTGCGTCCCTGACGATCGGATGCGAGAAGTCGAAGAGAGTTCTGGCACGACAGCGATGTCAGCGGTGTTGCAACGCTGGTGGCTCCAGGAGGCTAGTGCTTGCAGGTGACCTCGGGCAGGTTGAGCAAACTCGAGGTGAAGTCCCGATGCCTACGTTGCAGACGTTAATATCGCGTCACAACTAGATGAACGGCTAAGTTTAGGTGGCCAGCCGATGCGGAGCCACACTAAAAACTTCTAGAAGAGATACTTGTTCATCTGTTTCTAAACCATGTTGGTCAGCGACTAGTCTGCCTAGCAGCGCAAAATCCTGCGCTTAAATCCCCCTCGTGTCTCCTCGCTCTCTTCCTTGGAAACAAGAGACCTCTACATGGGTCCAATCATGCGCGTTTCATTGATGGAAACTCTGCCCCAAAAATATATTGACGCCACCCTTTTTTAATTAGGAGAAGGCGCTCAACTTTGGTTTATTTCGACGTTTCGGCCTAGAGTCTGGCCTTCATCAGGAAGGCCAGACTCTGTTTATATATATATATATATATATATATATATATATATATATATATATATATATATATATATATATATATACCATCCTCTATACTTTACTTTGTACGATTGCCTCTTAGATCTCAATATAGTGTGTCGAACAAAAAAAAACGAGCCCTTAAGTGTACACTTCTTTCCGTCTATATACTTTTTTTAAATTCAGTAGCCCCTCGGAAAACAAAGGTAAAGGAAAGCACTTGCATCAGGATGTGTAACACATAGCTTATTTCCTTTGCCCCACCCATCTTTTTTTTTACTGCTGCTTTGTTTCGGTCACATGCCCGTTTCCTTACAAAAAACTTGCATCCTATCTGCAGAAATTCTACATACGATTAGTCACCCATAATACACAATATATGAAGACAACTGGCAAACTATCTGAACCCTCTATCACCTCCGAATAGGCAATTGGTACACACGTTCTGCGGAAAATTCGCACAGCATTTGTAGCCGCGCAGGATGCAGCATGCCTGAAGAACATCTGCAAAACATCTGCAAAACATCTGCAGAAAATCTACAGAAATTCTGCAGTATTTCTGCAGAATATCCGCAATGTTTTGTCACAGCGAACAAAAAGTAAATATTAGGTACCATTTGTGTTAGCACAAACATTTATGGAACATGCAGCCATGAAGGGTGTAAACCACCCATACACCCACCAAACACGTGCTCAACACATAAACGCAACAACAGCAAAGTAAATCCCAAGCACATAACTGCTCACACTTTACAACCTAACACCTGCCGCCCGGTCAATGTAGCAATGGTATTTTCACCAGCCATAGAATGCCAGTGAGAAAATTCCTATGCTTCAAAATATCACACCTATACGTACACAGTATATGTGCAGAATTATGATGGCTATGAGAAAACAATAAAATACAGAGATCTTTTAATCTACATATATGAAATGTACAACGTTCTTTTAATTAGTGACATTTATTTACCAGCTGACAGGCTGTTGCTTGGAGATGCAGAAATTCTGCAGCCTTTTTGCAGACAATCTGCACAATAGGGTGACTGGTTGGTGACTTAAAGGTGAAGCCCCTTTAATAATTGCTATATAATATGTCATAACCCATAATGTATAAATATATATGTGTATATAATTTATACATCCACACACGCACTCACAGGGCCCGCATTAACAGACAAGTCTGCTTGCCGTCTACTCGGCGTCTGCGGAAAAGCTGCAGACCAGGTCTACAGAAAGGTCGAGTCTACACGAAGGTGACTGGGGTGACTGATAGGTGACTCGTGGTTGACAGGAAGGTCAAACCTATTTTTGAAAGAATACTTGTGCTGATACTGAAGGATTCGCCCTGAAGCGCTATCCAGAGAAAGGCAAAGCGAATACAGAGACGTTAAACAGAGCGACTCTCCAGTTGGATGTCCGCCAACAAACCAGGTCTCACTGCAGGATCATTTCTCAAAAGGCAGGTAGTGGAACAGTGGCAAGTAAATAAATAAAAAAAGAGAGACGAAGTTTTATGTATATACCTGCGCCATAATGCAGAATGTGAACGAACAAAAAAGTACTCCTTTTCGCTTTACTTTATATTGCCCTACTTTAGCACTGCTGGCATGATGTTGATTTAACGGAATACCGCAACTGCTACATATTGCTTCGTGGAGGTGACGCATTTCTGCGTAGGGTGGACTTCCGAGCCCCGAACAAGGAATGCACGAGGCTATTTTTTAACTCTCTCTCTTTATACTGATCATTATATCGGCAAGGGTTCGAGAACAGCATCGCAAACAGCGACTACGATATGAATCAACCCACGAAACAAACAGACACAGCAGAGAGCTCCAAGCTGACCGTCGGTGGCATACAAAATCCGGCGAGCTATACAAAGAGAAAAATTCATGCTTGGGTTACCACAGCAGATTTCTTTCTCGGCGGCAAGCTTCCGTCGTTCTAAATTCCGCTTTACATCACTTCTTTCTTTCCTGGCACTGGGTGGAAAAAAAACATCAAGCGTGCTTGTGTTTGCCGCTTTCGCTGTCATTCACCCGGTCCCCACTTCGATTCTCCTTGCGTTGTCTTGTGACTGCTGCTTGTGTGCAACCAAAGCGCGGCTTGAACTCTTCTGCTTTATTATTGATTCGCCGAGTCCCGCCAAAGCATCCCGACAATGCTGCTGCTGCTGCTGCTGCTGCTGATGCCGCTACCTACAACAGAAAAGAGCTGCCAGTGGCAACAGCCACCAGCCAGCGATGTTTCTTCTGCTGCTCTGCGAGCCGAGTTTGCAGCAACACAGCGCGGCGGAGGCGAACCGAAGAAAAAAGAAGAAATGAATAGCGTGGCAGCGTCGCTAGACTACCGCACACCACCACCTGTCTGAGAAGGAGGACCGGAGACGACCAATAGCCTTTATTTGATTTCATTTAATCAATTAGAAAGCAACCGTGCTCGGGTATATTGCCGCAAAATAATGAACGATTCATGGACGCCACAGCGTCTTGCCTAACTCGCTACGGCGGCAATGAGAAGGCAGCTGCGGAAATAAACGTTTGTTCCACCCAGTGTCTGCGGAAATCCAATATCACCATGCGTGGCTGCTCGGTGCCGCACCGAAAGCTAACGCATTCCAAGCCCTGCGTGCTTCGGGCCGATTGAGTGCATTTGGGGCCGGTAGCGGGGCTTTAGAATTTTCTTTCTTGTGAAAGAAAAAGAAATGTTTCCCTCTATAAACAATAAAGAAAACACCACGATCTTGTGAAATGGCATTAGTATTCCCTTCATTGTGTTTTGCGTAACCGGAAATCATTGTTTCCTGTTGTGTTGCCGGCATTGTCATCTAAATAATCAGTCTGTCTTGTAGGGGCAATGGTTTCCTTGAACAACAAGCTTAATGAAGGCGAACAATGCAAAATTTAGGTCATTTTTGTGTTAAGTATTCAACCTGTTTCAACAAAACAGCATTGGGTTACAGATGGTGTAGTGAAGGCATTTTGTCGATATTCACCCATTTTATTAAACCTTTCAATGTGCGTTCTCGTCAGTACCGGGGTGATCCGTGCCAAATTATACCACCGTAAGTCTTTGTTTTTTAGAAAACAAATTTCAAAATTGGTAGCCGATTCCGGTATCACACTTGTAAACGCGGACCACTCTGTGTATGTGACGTAGGGGCTATTCTTCTTCAACCCCCCCCCCCCCCCCCCACTTTCCCAGCTTACCAATTCAGCGCGCGGTTTCTTCTACGGGAGGAAGACTACGCGAGTACAGGTGAGTTTTGTCAGCTGCATAGAGCGTGTTTATCGTCGTTAACGTTGAGCTTTACAATATTGAGCAACGAGGAAATCGATTCGGGGCATTTCATATGCTTCACGCACCGGTGGGTTGGAATAACATAGCGATGCTTCCGCGCCCAGATAGTAGCTGCGTGCAATCACCACTGAACTTGTCACTGGGAAAATCAGACGAACTGGCACAGCTTCATATAACGTCAGATGACAGGGCGACATGCATTTCGTGCGTCAGAAGAAGCACGTGAGCTATGTTAACACTCTGGCCAGCCGTGGAGGGATGTAGTGTATGTAATCACGTCATGGGCGTCAAATTCTCGTGACGTCATCTGATAACCACCATTGATGTCGGAGCAGGTCGCTGTTTTGGTTTTGACTTGTCGAATATAGCTCAATTAAAATAATTTTGATGTGTGTTAGCAAAATTGACCTAGCTTTTGCAGGACTGTCAATACTATTTGAAAACAGCATTATCCCAGTATGGTCTAAAATGCACCAGAGTTCTCTTTTATCGACAACAATTGTGCTGATAATGCTGCTAAGAATCTTCATGGAAATAGCTTGTAGAAAGCACTTCTACTGCCAAGAACCGATGAACCAACATAGATTCGTTTGCGAGCGCGTGATGTCTCACATTCGACGTGTAGTACGCCCAGATGTCTGCATGACAGCTTTCACCGCCTGGACTAGTCACTTTAACTTCATAAACCATCTAGACAATCCCGATCTAAAACAATTGTTCTCTGTAACCAGTGGCCCACAGTATCGCTTAGGAACACTTCTGCTGGCTATATTGGAATGAAAGACAGTGCTGCCCGTGATTCTCGTGGCAATGGACAAACCGTTACCCCAATCGACTTTACTATCCTCGCTACAGCTCCCAGAGACAATCCTCTTAGCAATACACCTCGATTACGAGCTGCTTTCCGAGCAACCAATCTTAGAGCTTCGCAACGTTGAGGCTTCTCATCAAAAAGTGACGAAGGCATTGCTAAAGTTTCGGCGACTGTGTTATTCATCTGTAAAAGTTGCACGATTCGCTCATGTCACAAGAGCATACCTCTCCCACCGTGGCCTGTTATACCTACTCTCAATTTCCTCACGGCAGCTCTTTCGGGGCTTAATGTGATCGCACTTTTCTAATAGCCAAGCTTAAACGAAAAAAAAAATGGCAGCATATCCACGGAGTCCGTCCATTTCAGCATTCATCCGTCCATTTGTTCTTGCTTCCGTCCGTCCATGCGTCCGTCTGTGTGACTGTTCATGCGTCTATCCGCCCGTCCTTGCGTGCGTCTTTTCGTGCGTCCGTCCCTGCGTTCGTCCATGCATCCGCCCCTGCGTCCGTTCATGCGTCCATCCATGCATCTGTCTGTGTGTCCGTTCGACCATCTATTCAACACTCCAAGTACCACCAGCTCGCATATTTTAATCATATATTCCCCATATAGAAGCACCGCCATCCAGCAGGCATTCCAAGGACTAAACGAGAGGTGGCACACGCACACTTTCTTACGGCTTGAGCTTCGGGTCTACTTCCAACCTTTAACCACCTCAAGTTCATGGTATATACTAGTTCACTGTATTGATGGCGCTGTGGCCCAACGCTCGTTAAACCTTTCTAAAACCAAGAAAGTTACGGCCAGCGAGTATAACGTAGCAACCTTTTCCTGTCAGATTGTGCTGAATGTACATGCCAATGGCTGCTAATGGGAATCGCAGCGTGCGCGTTAACTAAAAGACGAATGCTCCTGTCTCTCATTCCCCATTAGCAGCCATTGGCATGTACATTGAGCAAAATTTTTTATTGTTCAACAAGGCACAGAAGAAATCTCTCATTGGCACCACTTTGGAGGTCAAAATGTTTTACTTGATACACACTACAACGGCTACTAGGGACGAACAGGTGCCGCTATAAGAAGCTTCGCCCCTAAAAAACTTCCTGAAAAGCGATGCACACCTCGCGCGTCTTTGCTACCTCAAATGACTGCATTGACGTTCACAACAGCGGCTATTCATGCACCCATACTAAAGCATACGTCAACACTTGACGCATACTAGTGGATCTGGGCCGCCACCAAGTGAGAGATGGAGCGGCCATGAGTGGAAAATCCAATAGCTAGCATGCACTGTCAGTGCACACTTGTCACGCATGAGTGTGCCTTGTTGCGTTCTGTTTGTACTTCATCACTATTTTACCCCTAAAGCGCCGATAAATCTTGTTTGACTCCTCGGAAGGTTCAGTAATATAAAGACCAACATTTGACTTTATTAGACGTAAATAATAAGTGAGGAGGTTTGAATTTTCAGCATCCCAGTTAATTTATTCCTCCTCTACTAGCTTCTACACTAGCCTAGGAGGGAAGGTGTTTGAGGTTCGGAATTGGTCCCCTCGATGACTCGAGTGCACGGTGGCAGCGCGAAGGAAGAGCCGTAGTCGGGTGAAGAGACGCTTTATTGCAGCCTCAGGTTATTACCCGAGTCCAAGCCCAAACATCCATTCCCATATTTCAGATGCAAACAACCTCTTTTCAACCCTCGGTTGAACAAAGGTCTTCACACAAGCCAATCACACGTGTGGCCTCACATTGCCACAACCAATTGCAGAAACACTTTCATAATAGACACTGCATTGGTAAAAACCACGTTACCAAACACAACACGCAAAAGGATAGGTTCTCCGCGTGTGACCCTCTCCCATGACAGGCAATGCTGCCTCGGTCGGCTGACTTCCGTCTGTGGCCGTTCTCACGCTCAAGCCCCGTAGGCTCTCTCATTAAGTGGTGCTTCGTAAAAGCCTCCTGAAGAACGGTTAGTACACCGCTGGGCTCCGTGCGCTTACCAGGTGTGCATGCGACAGCGAGGTGCCCCGACATCCTAACAGCACTCGGTAATGACCTACAGCGGGGGAGGTTATGCTCGTCTCCCTGCCGCCACAATGTCTTGGTCAGCCTAGTGGTCGCGTCCCCGCATCATTCTCAATGGCACGCGTGCATGCCAACAATGGCTTAAACTCAGACGGTGGTGCATGACCTGCCTCTTGCCAGACGCTTTTCCGAGTAAGGCTTCTTCTAATCCCGAACGGCGGCCACCTTGACGGCTCCGCTCGTGAGCCATGCGAATGAAGGAGTCTCCTTTTTTTCCCGTGCTCCGGGTCTTCCGCCTTCACCTTCGCGGAACCGATCGGCTTCGCTAGTTGACGGGTCGGGAACTGGCTACGCGCTCTATATCAGCCACAATAATTGCGCTACACCCAACACGCTGGTAATTGGTGCCTCATACTGACTATCCCCAAGGAGATCAGTGCGTTTACACTATAAAGCATGAACTCTTTTGCACATTTTTGCGCCAAGCCGGTAACACTCTCATAACTTGGTTCATATATACATATATTTTAAAAACTCCATAATGAAATCGAAATCTAACTTGCCGCCAGGAATTTTTTCGGTTCCCTTTTTGTGAAGGCCAAAACTAGGTAAACGAATCCAGCTTCGTAATGTCTGGTTCCAAGAACTTTTTATGATTTATATACGTGACGGATTGCGACCCTCTTTTCGGAGCAGAGAAGCGATGTGAAGAACATTGGAAAATAAGCAGCGCGAATCTCGGGGGCTCCGGATGGCCCTTTTTTTGCTCCTCCCCAAGGTGTTTAATGCTTTCCAATGATCACTCTCTGCATGACGACTCAATCGAATTCTCACCCATTTCTTTTTTTTCATCTCTTGGCGCACGCAGCTCGCCACTGACGACACATGCGCATAGATCTGCCAGAGAGACGGCAGTATCTTTTTTGGCTGCGCACGGTGTCTTCGCGTACACACCAACACACACTCGCGGCTGACACTGTGGCTGAGCTCGAAGCGGCTGATTCAAAATCGCGGTGGCGCTGCCGCTCGCCAGCCTAAATAATTAAGCAGATGCCCCGGACTTTCCCAACCGCCGCAAAAGTGGCAACACGAGTACCGGCCGCGTACGGCTGCAGTATGAAGACTACACAACTTGTCGCACCACTGCAGGATGCTTTGATGGCGAGCTTCAGAAGTTCTACCCGACATTCGCACTTTCTCCTTCCCTCTTGCTTTTCACAGCGAAGTTGTACGGTGTCAGGAACTTTTCCAGTCATCGTTCGTTGGCAAAAAAGTGTGGGTGGATCCATGAAATCGCGTAGCACCGGGTGCAACTGCAGGGGAGGATAAAAGCGAAGTTTTTGGAGCTTAGTATCGGATTCTGGGTCAGCCCGCTATAGTGATCTTTTTTCCAGCAGAAGAATACAATGATGCACAGTTCCTCTCTTGTACTGGCGACATTTACAATATATATATATTATAATGTAAATGCAAGGTAAAAAGTGGTAGCGGCGTCGATACCGAAGCAGCAAGAGCAGGCCGAGTATACGGGCAGTGTCGCAGCAGCAACCAGGCAGTCTTAGCTCGTGCCTCGCGCCAACGTGTTGATGTCGCTGCAGTAGTGGGCATTCCTCTTCACTACACTCGTCCCCCGTCGAAAAAGGAGCCATCCTGGCGACTCACGGTGAACAGAGTACGAGCGGGTCGTAATAAGGTTTCAGCCGCTGTACGTGAACAATTTCACGTCCCCGAAAGCGCTGGTCTGTGGATGGCGTAACGGGTTCGACGATGTAGTTAACTGGTGAAGTCTGCGAGACAATGCGGTAGGGTCCCTGGTATTTTCAAAAAATCTTCGAGGAAAGGCCTGTAGGCACAGCGGGAACCCAAAGCCAAACAAGAGTGTCCGGAACAAAGTTAGGGTACGGGTGGTTATCGTCACGCCGAGATTTTTGTCTCCATTGGTCGATTGTTGTGAACGACTGGGCGAGCTTACGGCATTCTTCGGCGTGGCGGGCAGCTTCAGAGATGGGCGTAGACTCGGAGGAATCGGGGTGGTAAGGCAGAATGGTATCTAGTGTGGTGGAAGGGTCTCGGCCATATAACAAGAAAAATGGTGAAAAGCCCGTAGTCGCTTGTGGAGCAGTATTGTAGGCGTACGTCACAAAAGGCAGAATGAGGTCCCAGTCGGAGTGGTCTGAGGCAACATACTTTGATATCATATCCCCTAGGGTACGGTTGAATCTTTCCGTCAATCCATTCGTCTGCGGATGGTAGACGGTGGTAGTCCGGTGAATGATGCGGCATTCGGCAAGGAGTGCGTTGAAGACTTCAGAGAGAAATACACGTCCTCTGTCGCTGAGAAGTTCACGTGGTGCGCCGCGACGCAGAATGAAGTTCCGCAGGAGAAAAGATGAGGCGTCGCGTGCTGTGGCATCAGGCAAAGCGGCTGTTTCCGCGTATCGCGTCAAGTAGTCGACAGCGACAACGATCCAACGGTTTCCGGAAGCCGTGAATGGTAGAGGCCCTTACAGATCAATTCCAACGCGGTCGAAAGGCCTGGCTGGGCAAGGGATTGGCTGGATCGGACCAGAGGCATGATGAGGGAGAGCTTTGCGTCTTTGGCACTGAGGGCATGACTGAATGTATTTGCGCACAAAGGTGTACATGCCTCGCCAATAAAACCGGGAGGAAAGCCGAGCGTATGTTTTGAAGACGCCCGCATGTGCGCACTGAGGGTCAGTGTGGAAAGCTGAACATATTGATTTGTAGGGTTTAACGTCCCAAAACCACCATTTGATTATGAGAGACGCCGTAGTGGAGGGCTCCGGAATTTTTGACCACCTGGGGTTCTTTAACGTGCACCCAAATCTGAGTACACGGGCCTACAACATTTCCGCCTCCATCGGAAATGCAGCCGCCGCAGCCGGGAATCGAACCCGCGACCTGCGGGTCAGCAGCCGAGTACCTTAGCCACTAGACCACCGCGGCGGGGCAAAAGCTGAACATATTGCAGCACGAAGATGGCGAGGTATGACGAGTAACCACTTTCGGCCGTCGGACTTGTAGTTCCTGCGATAAAGGAGGCCATCGCGGACCTCAAAGTGAGCCGCTTGACGGCGCAACGTTCGAGAAGATGGAGAAGTCGACGGGTCTGAAAAGAATCGCAGAAGAGTGCTGATCCAGTCATCCTTACGTTGCTCAGACGCCATGTCACAGTTTTCTGGGAACGACACCATTTCGTCCACGGCAGATAGACATACAGAGCTTTCGGAGGACACAGGTGAACGTGATAGGGCGTCGGCATCAGTGTGACGTCGACCAGACCTGTAGACAACACGCATGTCGAACTCTTGCAACCGCAAAGCCCAGCGAGCTAAACGGCCGGAGGGGTCTTTCAATGTGGATAACCAGCAAAGCGCATGGTGATCGGTGACTACGTCGAAGGGGTGACCATATAGGTATGGTCTAAATTTACCTAGTGCCAATATAATTGCCAGACACTCTTTCTCTGTCACAGAATAGTTTTTCTCCGCTTTGGTGAGGGTACGGCTTGCGTATGCGACTACGTACTCCTCGAATCCTGATTTGCGCTGCGCGAGCACTGCGCCGAGTCCAACACCACTGGCATCGGTGTGTACCTCAGTCGGAGCAGTCGGGTCAAAGTGACGCAAGATTGGCGGTGAGGTTAACAGGCGGCGCAACTTTTCGAAAGCATCGTCACAGGCGGGTGACCAAGCGTAACTTTTCAAGTCACTGCGCAGAAGTTCAGTCAGGGGGGCGGTGATCATCGCAAAATTCCGAATAAAGCGGCGGAAATAGGAGCAGAGGCCAAGAAAGCTGCGCAGATCCTTCAGAGACGCAGGTTTAGGAAACTCTGCAACTGCCCGAAGCTTGGTGGTGTCAGGAAGGATACCGTCTTTAGAGACAACATGGCCGAGGATGGTGAGCTGATTTGCGCCGAAGCGGCATTTCTTCAGGTTGAGCTGAAGGTCAGCGTCAGTTAGGCACTGCAGTACTTCATCTAGCCTGCGGGGATGCGTTGAAAAATCTGGTGAAAATATAACTACGTCATCCAAGTAGCACAAGCATGTTTTCCACTTCAGGCCACGCAAAAGATTGTCCATCATTCGCTCGAATGTTGCGGGGGCGTTGCAAAGACCAAAAGGCATGACACAGAATTCGTAAAGGCCATCAGGTGTGACAAAGGCCGTCTTAGGCTGATCTTCAGGGGCCAGAGGGACTTTCCAGTAGCCACTCCGTAGGTCAATAGAAGAAAAGTACTCCGCACCTTGGAGGCAGTCAAGGGCATCGTCGATTCTCGGTAAGAGATAAACGTCTTTTCGAGTTATTTTGTTAAGACGACGGTAGTCAACACAGAAGCGAATTGACCCGTCCTTCTTCTTAACGAGAACGACTGGAGATGCCCAGGGGCTATTCGAAGGCTGGATGACGCCACGCTTGAGCATGTCAGCTACTTGGTCATCGATAACCTGGCGCTCGGCTGCGGACACGCGATAAGGTCTTTGAATCAATGGCGCATTGGTACCCGTATCGATGCGTTGACACACAGCGGACGTGCGGCCGAGGGGTATGCTCGCAGTCAAAGGAAGAACGGAACTTCTCCAGCAGTCGTAGCAGCTGAGCACGTTGCGAAATGGTTAACGTGTCGGCGATGGAGCTGCTAGTACGTCAGGCCTAGTAGTCTGCGGCGAAGAGGCACAAGTCACTCCGGCGACTTCGTGTTCGGCGGAAGGGCCAGTCGACATGTCAAAAATTGCAGAAGGGTCGAGACTGTAAACCCGCCCGACGCACTCACCCCGAAGTGGTGTTACAGGACATGACAAGAGGTTCGAGATGAGCAGTCTGCTGACGCCGTCATGAAGTTCTAGAAGGGCATGAGGTAGCGGCGAACACTTGCGGTGAACGAAAAGGGCAGATGGCGTGAAAAGGGCACTCGACTCGGCGAGCCAGTTGCAAGATACCATGGTAAGGGCGAAAGAGTGCGGCGGTATGATGACGTCTTCAGCAACAAATAGTTTGTCCCCGGTTTCAAGTGCATCATTTAACGGAGCGTCGCCAAACACTTCAAATTCAACCTCAGCGCGAGAGCAGTCGATGACGGCCTTATTAGCAGAAAGAAAGTCCCAACCCAAAATGAGATCATGGGAACAGGAATCTAAAACTAGTAATTCGACGACATAGATGAAGCCATCAATCGCGATTCGAGCAGTACAGGCAGCGGCTGGCGTGACGTGCTCTGCGCTGGCTGTACGAAGTGATATACTTGCTATTGGCGTCATAACTTTTTTGAGCGAGTGGCAGAGTCTGGCACTGATCACTGAAACTGGGGCACCAGTGTAGACAAGAGCGAGTGCAGCGACGCCGTCCACATATACGTCGAGAACATTCGTTGGGGAAGAGAGAGGCCTTGGTCTTTTCGCGGGCGACGCAGTTCCTGCCTCTGGAACTGCGGCAGTCAGTTTTCCCGCTCCGGCGATGAAGGACGACGGCGCATCGGGGATGACGAGCGGCGTCGAGGTGAAGGTGAGCGACGGTTAACTGGAGGGCGGTAGTCGGCGTACGATGACATCTGGTCAGGAGGCTGAGATCCTGTGAACGATGGGCGCGGTGACACATAAGGGGCAGGTTCGAAGCTCTGGTGGTAGCTCTTGTGGTGGTAGATAGGGACGCGTCGACGGCAGTATCGCGCTATGTGGCCAGGTAGGCCACAGGCAAAGCATATTGGCCGATTGTCAACTGTACGTCATTGTCCACTACTCTGGAGAGACCTTGGCTGAGCGAACCGCGGAGTAGGTCGTGGTGGCATGGCTGATGGCAGTGACGTAAAAGTCTGAAGAGGTGGTCGAGCGGCCACTTCAGCATAGCTTAAAGGTGCAGTTGCCTCGGCACAGGCAACGGGGGTCGGCAACGATGAAGCGTCACGGGCAGATGGCAGAGCCGCGCAAACTTGCTCCTGGATGGCCTGGCGAAGGTTTGCTGGAAGAGGTGACTGTGGTTGGCCGACTGTCGATAGCAGCGATAGCTGACGAGCGACTTCAGCACGAACAAACTCCTTGATCTGCGATAGCAGGGACTCAAGGTCAGAGGTGGTGGTTAGGCTTGAGAGTGTGTTATCCGCGACGTTAGGGCGTCGCGTGAGGAGACGCTGTCATCGGAGCTCGTCGAAACTCCCACACAACTCGATGAGCTCAGAGACAGTGACAGGGTTCTTCGAGAGCAGCATTTGACAGGCGTCGTCGGAAATGTCTTTCATGATGTGTCGTACCTTGTCAGTTTCCGCCATCTTCGGGTAGACACGCCGGCAGAGGCCGAGGACGTCCTCGATGTAGCTAGTGAATGTTTCACCAGTTTGTTGGGACCAGCTTTGTAGACGTTGTTCTGCACGAAGTTTCCGCACACCAGGGCGTCCAAAAACATCTGTGATGCAGGCTTTGAAGGTCGTCCAAGTGGGGATATCTGCCTCATGGTTTCTGTACCATAGCTTGGCAACATCCGTTAAATAAAACATCACGGTACCAAGCTTCGCGGGATCATCCCATTTGTTAGTAGCACTGGCTCGTTCATAAGATTCTAGCCAATCCTAAACGTCTTTCTCATCGGTGCCGCTGAAGATGTCTGGTTCTCGCAAGAGCTGGGCACCGGGACAGCCCCTGCGTGGCGAAGCCGGTGGGGGTGTGAAGACAGCGTCGTCAGGCATGACGGACGGCAGCTTTCGGCTATGGAGTTCCAGGACTGGGGAAGACCGCAGCACTCTCCACCAATATATAATGTAAATGTAGCGGCGTCGGTACCGAAGCAGCAAGAGCAGGCCGAGTATACGGGCAGCGTCGCAGCAGCAACCAGGCAGTCTTAGCTCGTGCCTCGCGCCAACGTGTCGATGTCGCTGCAGTAGTGGGCATTCCTCTTCACTACAATATATACATATATATATATATATATATATATATATATATATATATATTGTCCTAAATAAGTTATAGTCTTGGTCTCTTCAAGTTCTCTTCCTAATTACTCTAATAGAGCCAAGGCTAAATTTTTCATAGCGAAAAGTCAAGCTGTTTTTGTCAGCACTACTCTTAACTTAGGATAAGATGGCATACAAATCATTAACACCATTAGAACACATGGAGTCTATATTAATGAATTCATGCTCGGGTATGCTCACATTGAGGATCTCAAAGTAAGCTGGCACGTACATTGGGCATTTTGAGAAAACTCAAGCATTTAGTGCCAGAAAAAACGAAGCTTGCATTGTACCATGCACTGTTCAAATCAGTGAAAATGTAATGTATTGATTTGGGGAAATACAACACAGACTAATATAGGAAGACTGAACATAATGCAGAAAAACGCGCTTCAAGCGGTTGCGGATGCTCCTTACTGAACCCACTCTGAACCATTGTTTGCAGGATACCGTATGATGCACTAATCGAACATGTACGAGCATCGTCTTTTACAGCTCTAGAGATCACAGATTGTACATCGCATTTTATTCTTATGTGAAGTCGCTAACCTCCACAACCATATACTTTATTACCCTACAAGGCACCACACATAATGGTCGGTACCTCACCTACGCACTAATTATGGCTTTTGGACCATATACTATGCATTGCCTTCTCTGCTTAAAAAGGTCCACTTTTATCACACCTCAATGGGCGAAATTTATTTCAACTCTCTTAAAAACCTTTTTGATTAGTGTTTGCAGTGCCTGCCATTTTAAAATATTTTTCTGACAAAAATTTTGTTTGAATGTACCCCGAAAGATAGTGCACTTGTATTAGTGCCCATTTTATTGTGCATCATGCTTTGCTTGCTTGTTCCGTCCAATTTTATGTTGTTTTTTTCGTGTCTGTGCTGTTCCTGCACCTATACCACTCTACGGATATTTTTTGGGGGGAAGGGAGCTTTTTCAAGCCGGAAGTGAGCAGCTTTTTTTTCTCCTTCTCCGCAGCATTGTTTTATTTATAAATGTATGACATAAAGATTCTGTTGAATTGGATGGATAGATAGATAGATAGATAGATAGATAGATAGATAGATAGATAGATAGATAGATAGATAGATAGATAGATAGATAGATAGATAGATAGATAGATAGATAGATAGATAGATAGATAGATAGATAGATAGATAGATAGATAGATAGATAGGTGAAGTAATCTCAATCGAGATAGGCAGGGTTCTGACGCAACATAAAGTGTATACCCACTGCAACTTCACTGCACTTTCACCAACGCCGTGTTTGTATCTTGCGCGAGTGCGCGATACGAGTGTCGAATGCTTTTCACCACCCTACTCTTACCTCTTCTCTTTTCTCTCTTTAATTCCCATTCCCCCCTTCTCAGCGCATAACTGTGGAGGTGCCCTTGATTGAGAGAGGCAGTAACGGGACTGCGCTTTTTTCTTCCTTTTTTTCTCCTTTCAAAGCCTTTTCAGAGGACTTTTTGAAAGCTATAAAAACCTCGCGCCTGTACTACACCGAACGTGTGACACCACCTTCTGAAGAGATGCGTTTACCTTGACGAGTCATCGCCTTTAACCCACAAATATGCCCCCCTCGCCCTCGAAACGCGAAAGCCCTGCGCCACTGCGTGTAGCCGTTCTCTTCGCCCAAGATGCTCGGATCGTGTGACTCATTCGAAAGCTGCTCGGAGCTCTTTGCCTCCGAGGACGCGTCGACAGACGAAATGCCTGAAATGGCGGCATGCGTGTGCTCTTTCCCGTGCATGTGTTTATATTTAGCCCTCTCTCCTGTCAGGTTTCGTCAACTCTTGGGGTGGATTGTAGGGGCCAGCACCAGCTATGAGTCACACGTTTTGCGCGGCTAAAATTTTGGAATGTCGACTTCCGCGTCTGTTGGAGTCTATGCACACTGCTCTTAATCCTGGCCGTCCACTCCGCCTCTCCCACCGTGCCGCAATGCAGGAAAATTGTAGTGACACAACGAAGCATATAAAAATGGTATATATATATATATATATATATATATATATATATATATATATATATATATATATATATATATATATATATATATATATATATATATATATACGCATGTGTGGCGTATGAAGCAATTGTTCGTAGAGGCCGAGAAGAAGTGAGAATAGAATAAACATGAGGTATGAGCCAGGCCACGTCTCCCAGTCATTTTGGCAGTACACAGTGACGAGCACCATGACGGAAACATTAGCTGGCCTTGACGGACCCATACAGGACTGTTGCAACCTATTCGAGCTCCACGCCCCCGCTGCATCCTGGTCGAAACAGGAGATGGTCACAAACTTCACCGACTACGTCACCTGTGAGGCACTCAAATTTTACCTCACCTACATATTCGAAAATGGCGAATTGCGGCAAAAAAAGAAAAAAGAAATGATCATTCGATTTTAAAATTATGAAGATTCGCTTACAACCAGCAATCTGATAGCAATTGGTCTCAGCTGTCACAAACACCAGCAAGCAGTCTTCAAGCACTAAAACACCCAAGTTGAGTCGGCCGTTCCCATTCCGACAAGACCAAATCAAACATCCGCTCACTGAAAGACATCAAGATCTGTTTCCACGAAGAGTTAATATTCCACCGTGTTTTGCTACGGCACGAAAATGGACCTTTACATCATTACTTCACCATAGGACTCGTGATACCGAACCCTCTAGTGCACTGTACTTCCCGCCTCGTACACTTGGCCCACCACCTGGCTTTCGGTCACTTGGCTCTTCAGTTACAACGCCCGCTTCACGCCTCACACGCTCGCTGCGGTTGGTATAGAGCTGAGGAACTCCGAAGATACACAGCCAAGCACCAAAGTTGCGCATACAGAAAGACATTCCCAAGCGAAATCCGACCAAATTAAGCGTTTGTCGGTGTCGCCGTTGAGTTCCCAGCCACCTGAGAGTCCAACCAACACAGTAGGCAAGGAATGATCAACTCTCAAGCACTGCCCTGTGCAAGTAGCGTCTATGAAGAATGGCGCTGCAAGAGCCTCCAAAGACCATTCTGTCAATTCTAGTGCAGCACCTTCATTTTCTTTCGAGAATCACGACAACCCAACGACTACCAACTATTTACTGGTCACATAAACTATCAAAGAAAAGCAGACTCGTCTTACTAACGTAGTACCACCTTGTCAGACTTCGCAACATCAGTGTCATCAAGAACTCGAAGAACTCCGGAAACTCCGGCAGTTACATCAAGCACAATGACAAACTAAAATGAGATAACATGCAGATTTGCGGCTTAAGGATGGTCGTCATAACGACACCAAATAAAAGAAAGACCAAGTCATCCTCTGAGCCATATTCGTAGATGAACGTCAATGAAGTCTTCTGTACAAGATATCAAGGGATCATGTACGATCCTACCAACGCAGATACCACCACAGAAAACCACGAGACAGATTGAACGCTATCATTTGTAAAATTCAGAAACACAGACATTATATCAGCAACTTGAGTTCTCGCAAACGCAAGCTAAAAGCAATGCTTCTGTCTCAGCCGCGACACAGAATACAGCGCCTACGACAGAACATTCGGCGCATTCGACATCCAACCTTCAAATGCTACAGGGACGTCGAACCTCGTTCGTTCTTCGCAGCTGTTGAAGCCGTGTCATGGTCAGTGCAGTTGTGCAGGCCGCAGTTATTTTCTGGAGAACGCCACAGTCAGCCTCGCCCACCAGAACTCCTTGTTAACCGGATTGCTGCACGCGCCTCTGAAGTCTTTGAAAGTTTACGGAACGCACCTGGAGCATAGAACCAATGGTGAATTTTGACATTTGTGACTTTTCAATCTCTCTTTGTTTACTTTTTCTTGATCGTAATCCATGCCTTCTTTCGGGGGGAGGGGGAATCATTTGACATATGAAGCAATGGTTGGTAGAGGCCGAGAAGGAAGAAGTGAAAATAGAATTAACATGACTCATTTCAACGTTACAGGATTGAGGGTACAGTTTGTTGCTGCTCAGTCTTATACAATCTCAAGTGAGAGAGAGAGAAAAGAAGGAAAGAGAGAAAAAATAAAAAGAAAGAAAAAGCAATGAAAACACCACGTGGACTCCCCCGGCTGGCCCTTCCCACCCCTTTTCTTTTTCCCTTTCCCCCCTCCCCCTTTCACTTTTCTCCTCCTTTCTTTTTTTTCTTTTTCTCTGTTTGCTCTTCTGACATTCACCTTTAGGATATCCGTGGTCTGCGTATTTTTCCTTCCACTAACGTATTGCTCCCGCCCACATGGCTCTGGCGGTTCGGTGTGGGGAAAAAGATTTTTTGAAAAGTTTAGGCCTTTAACTACTCAGCGCCTCGTGGACATCTCATTGCTCAAAGAGGGGCGCCGCGTATTGCCGCAGAGGCTGGAAAGCGGGTGCAATGTCAATCCTAGGGCGCTTCAGGATTACGCATGCAGTAGGGGCCTTCCGATTGTGCCCACGGTTGCTAATTAGCATGTCATGCTTGGCACCATTGATTACATAGTAAGGTAGAAACAGAAACCGACGACAGCTGTACTTAGGAAGAGTAGTTACTTTGGGAAGTATTTTCAGTTGTCCAGTGCCAGTCGCAGCTGCAGTGCCGTGAGCTCAGTTATTCTTGTCATTATTGCCGTTGTTGTTTTCTAATTATTTGGTTGCTGCAAGTAAACCAGGATTCTCATTTGTTCCTCTATCGAGGGTGTTGAATCGGTGGATAAGGTATGACTCTCGTTATTCACGTTCTCGGTTTCATTGAAATCCTGTTTCTAAGAGTGCTACTGATGGTTTATCGAATGCATAATCGGGAAGGTTCAGATGTTTTGATGGAGGTAGACTTGGGGCTGATTTCGCAATGCTCTTTCAATATTTAAACAAATCCTAAATTGTGTTTCTGTTTGTCCGATGTACTACATGCTGCACACGTTGCATTCGAGTAGGTATACCTCATTAGAGGAATCGCATTTTAGGTTTCTTCGTATGTTAATTGAAAACTTGGTTTGTGTGCTGGTTGCTTTGTCTGTTTTTCATATCGCTTTACATACACGACATCGTGACTCAGCCTGACTGTATGGAATACTGTTTTTACAGTGGCGCGGGTGATCACTTTGGCAATGAAGGTATTGTTGTCGATCTGTTGGTTTGTCATATAGGTTTGTAGAAAGCTTTTCTTTTTCTTTCGTTATGGGTATACCAAGAAATTTTATGGTTGCTTGCGAGTAGGTGTGTGTGAATCGTATGTTCGGATGTACGGTGCGGTAAGAGTCGATAAAGCGGAGAGGTTCATCGTCGCTGTGGTTCGAAATAAGAAACACGTCGTCTATGTATCTTCTGTATAAGAGTGGTTTCAAGGAACTTTGTGCAAGAAATTCGGATTCTAGCTTTCCTATAAATATTGCTACGGGGTGCCACAAAGGAACATTGTAGAAAAGAGGACGATGTTTAGGGCGAGCTCGTGGAGACCGGGCTCCATATTGTATGCCTGCCCGTTTTACCAAAAGTAAAGGTATTTTTCAGACGCCTTTTCCCCGTAACAATTTGGTGGAGAGTGCGGGTCTTCCCACAGTCAACACCACGACGATTCTATGCAGCGGACGTTCCTTGGCTGCCTGTGCGATGCCTGATCAACACGAGCACGAGGATTCTTCGGAGACTACCCCAATCGTGCGTCGTCCAACTACGCAGCAACCAACAGCACCGCATCCAGATGCTACTAACCACCCCGTCGTCCTGACTCAACCGCGTGACCCAGGCACCTTTTCGGGCAGTGACAGTACTGACGTGGAGGAATGGCTTCAGCTGTACGAAAGGGTGAGCGCTCTTTACAACTGGGATCCGACGCTCATGTTGGCCAATAATATTTTCTACCTTGATGTTACAGCTAAAGTTTGGTTTTCCAACCACGAGGAAGATATCACCAGTTGGGACATCTGTAAGCAGAAACTCATCGATCTCTTCGGCAAGCCCATCGGGCGTCATCGTGCTGCGCAGAAAGAACTAGCGCGCTGACTCCAGTCCTGCAACGAGTCGTACGTTACATACATACAACATGTGCTCGCCCTCTGCCGGAAGGTTGATGACAAGATGCCGGAATCTGAAAAGGTCGCGCACATCCTCAAAGGAATCGCCGATGACGCCTTCAATCTCCTCGTATTTCGAAACTCATCGACCGTAGATGACATTATTAATGAATGCCGACGCTTCGAAGACGCGAAAAGTCGCCGTATCACTCCACACTTTTCGCGCCTTCCCAACACGGCTTCAACATCGACCTGTGAGGACGCCCGTTTGGCACCAGCCCCTGCTGCTTCCGACAATATTGTGCTCATCGTGCGCCACGAAATCGAGGCAGCATCTTCCCTGTTTGACCAAGTCCAGGCCCCTGACGACTCTCGCGCCACGATTTTTTTGATCAAGAGTGTCGTACGCCAGGAACTAGCCAACGCCGGACTTCAGACGCTATGCCCCGTTAACCGACCTGACTACCGACTGCCCAGTACACCTAATATGTCCCGCGGACCGAACAACCGCCCACGTTACCGGAACCCGGCAGAATGGCGAACTTCCGATGACAGGCCGATCTGCGTCAACTGTGGTCGAGTCAGCCATATCTCACGTCGTTGCCGCACTTTCTGGGGTTGGCAGCCATGGTCGCATTATGCCAACACCCGACGTCCACGTGCTGGCTCTCGGATGCCGATCTACACGGCACGAGATCATGCTGCGCCATCCAGGCCCGCCCAACCAAGCCGCTCGCCGTCGTCCTCTGGACGCATGTCCCGCCCAACTAACCAACGTCTCTCCCGCTCACCCCCCTACCACCAGTCCTCGGAAAACTGACGGGCGCAGCTCCTAGAGGTGAGCCTGCTTCGACGACCAGACCCGAAATTCCTCTACGCACGATACCCGGACACAACAACTCGATTAAAATAAATGTTGACGGTACTTCTGTGACAGCACTCATTGACACCGGCGCTCACAAATCAGTCATGAACTCCAGCCTTTGTGCTCGACTCAAGAATGTGCTCACTCCTGCTCCGATCACTCTTGTCCGAGTAGCTGATGGTGCAACACCAGCGGTCACCGGGATGTGTGCCACCCGTGTCACTGTTGCTGGACGTCATACCACTGTTCTGTTTTACGTACTGAACCACTGCCCACATGACATCATTTTGAGACTCGATTTTCTGTCGGAGCATTCCGCCCTAATTGACTGTTCTGCTGGTGTTGTTCAGCTCATCCTACCACATGCCGTTGACCCTCCTGATCCTGCGCCGCCAAAGCTATGCTCCATCGACTTTGTTCGCCTATCTTGTCGAGCTGTGACGTATATCGACGTCTTTTCTTATCCACCTGCGGCTGACAGCGATTATGTCATTTCACCTAATCCTACAGTACTCTGTTCGCTCAATGTTGCGTTCCCCCACACCATCATCACATGAAGCTCAACGTGGCATGTCTCCCTATTGTGAACTTTGGACTTTGCTCTGAAGTGCTGCCACGAGGAATATCCCTTGCAACCCTTGCCCCGGCCGGCGACTACCACATATCGGCCTTAACAGAGGATACACCGTCATCTGCAAGTATTCAGTCGCGCAGTACACTAGACTGCATAAGTGGAATGATTGCCTCTGATCTCCCAGCCGAGTACGTGTCTGCGCTTCGTGGCCTTCTTGCGTCGTATCAAGACGTCTTTGATCTCTTCGACCGACCCCTAGGTCAAACGACCGTCGTAAAGCATCGGATCAACACCGTTGATGCAAATCCAGTACATCGGCGACCCTATAGGGTTTTCTCCACCAAGCGCCACGTGATCCAGCAAGAAGTCGACAAGATGCTTGCCCGAGACATCATTGAACCTTCTTCAAGTCCTTGGGCTTCGCCCGTTGTGCTTGTGAGAAAGAAGGTTAACAGCTGGCGCTTCTGTGTCGACTACAGAAATCTTAACAAGGTTACAAAAAAAGACATGTATCCTCTGCCGCGGATAGATGACGCTCTTGATTGCCTTAGTGGAGCAAATTATTTGTCTTCCATCGACCTTCGTTCCGGGTACTGGCAGTAATCAGTTGATGATCTGGACCATGAAAAGACGGCATTTATAACTCCCGACAAGCTCTATCAGTTCAAGGTAATGCCGTTCGGGGTATGCAATGCCCTGGCTACATTCGAACGAATGATGGACGCTCTTCTTCATGGTTTCAAGTGGTCAATCTGCTTATGCTACCTTGATGACGTCATTGTTTTTTCGCCAACTTTCGAAACTCACCTCGAGCGTCTCTCAACAATTCTTTCGGTTTTCCGCAAAGGAGGGCTCCAACTAAACTCGTCGAAATGTCACTTCGGCCGCCGGCAGCTCACTGTCCTTGGACACCTTGTCGATTCTTCTGGTGTTCGTCCCGATCCTGAGAAAATCCGCGCCGTCAAATATTTCCCTGTGCCGACCTCTGCGAACGACGTTTGAAGCATTGTGGGCCTTTGTTCTTACTTTCGTAGATTTGTGCGGAATTTCGCTGACGTCGCATGCCCGCTCACGGAACTACTAAAAAAAATGTGAATTTTGTGTGGGGACTTGAACAAACCAGAGCATTCGTTGAACTGACGAGCAGACTTCCGACGCCACCGATTCTCGGCCACTATGATATATGCGCTTCAACGGAAGTACGTACCGACGCCAGCGGCCACGGTATAGGAGCCGTTTTGGCACAACGACAGCATGGCTGCGAGCGCGTTATTGCATACGCTAGCCGTCTTTTATCGCCAGCAGAGCGAAATTACTCCATCACAGAATGCGAATGCCTCGCACTCGTCTGGGCAGTGGCTAAATTTCGGCCGTATTTGTATGGACGGCCGTTCACGGTTGTCACTGATCATCACGCCTTATGCAGGTGGTCGTCCTTAAAAGATCCTAGTGGACGTCTCGGTCGGTGGGCTCTACGGCTACAGGATTATTTCTACACGGTTGTCTCAAATCAGGTCGCCACCATGAGGATGCTGTTTGCTTGTCGCGTCATCCAGTACACCCAGCAGACCTTTCTGAGAGCGATGAGTCTACTTGCATTTTGGCACTTTCCGCGTTTAGCAACAACGGAGATCAGCAACGCCGTGATCCTCACCTCAGAGATATAATCATTCGGCTTAGTGGTCCCACAACTCCCCCGTTTCTCCGTATGTTCCTGCTCGAAGATGGCGTCTTATGTCGCTACAGCATGCATCCTGACGAACCTGAGCTGCTATTGGTCATACCACAACATATGCGTCAGACTGTCCTCGCACAGTTGCATGATATTCCGACAGCTGGTCACCTGGGAGTTTCAAGAATTTATGACCGCGTTCGACGCCGCTTCTTTTGGCCCGGTATTTACCGATCCGTCTGCCGTTACGTCGCCTCATGAATCCTGTCAACACCGCAAAAAACCAGCAACCCTTCCAGCGGGACGCCTTCAGCCCATTCAGATCCCATCTGAACGATTTTATAGGGAAGGTGTTGACCTACTAGGACCGTTCCCTTTATCGGCCAGCAGAAACAAGTGGATAGCAGTCGCCACGCATTACACCACTCGGTATGCCATCACGCGGGCCCTTCCTACCAGTTGTGCGACCGACGTCGCTGACTTTCTTCTAGAAGACGTCATATTACACCACGGCGCTCCTCCGCAACTGCTTACAGATCGGGTCGCTACTTTTTATCCCAAGTTATCCAAGACATATTACACTCTTGCGCTACAAAGCACAAGTTCACACCGGCGTATCATCCTCAAACCAACGGGCTCACGGAGCGGCTAAATAGAACCATCACGGACATGCTCGCCATGTACCTTTCTTCCGACCATCGTGACTGGGACTCCGCCCTTCCATTTGTAACATTTGCCTATAATATGTCTCGGCATGACACTGCAGGTTTCTTGCCATTTTTTCTCCTGTACGGACGAGAACCTACGTTGCCTTTCGCACGCTGCTTCCTGCCGTTAGCCACACGTCAGAATATGCCCGCGATGTGATCTTTAGAGATCTCTAGGCACGTGAGATTGCTCGCCGGCGTCTGAGGGATTCGCAGGAACGACAACGACAGGTCTACAACGCGTGCCATCGTGATGTCCACTTCAGTCAAGGTGACACAGTCCTTCTCTGGACGCCATCGCGGCGAGTTGGCCTGTGCGAAAAGCTGACTTCACCGTACTCGGGTCCGTATCGTGTGGTGCACCAAGTCACCGACGTGACATATGAAATTGAACCTCTTAGCGCCACTAGCGCGCGATCGTGTTCTGACGTTGTTCACATCACTCGGCTGAAGCGATATTACTCGGACCAACCAAGCACCGAGACGATGCCTTCGCCGCCGGGGGTGATGCTACGGGGTGCCACAAATGAACATTGTAGCAAAGAGGACGATGTTTAGGGCGAGCTCGTGGAGAACAGGCTCCATATTGTATGCCTGCCTGTTTTACCAAAAGTAAAGGTATTTTTCAGACGCTTTCTCCCGGTAACAATATGTTGGCATATAATTGGTCCCATTTGGTGCCCATAGCGGTCCCGCTGATTTGTCGATAATACTCTTGGTTAATTTAATTAATTAATTTAATTCTAGAATCCTCTTCGTCAAAGTTGCGATGTGCAGAGAAATCAGGAGTGTCAGGTTGTCTATGGTCTGTGTACGTGTTTTCTATTGCAGCTATGTCGTCGTCGTGAGCAATATTTGTATACAATGAGGACACAAGAGTAACCAAGAACGAGTTTTCTGGCACAAACAGACCTGCATTGTCTCCAAGAAAATGTGTGGCATATTTTATGTCCGACGCGAGGATGCATGGAATGTGGCTTATTAGTTTGTCCACGTACCCTGATATGGATTCAGTTATTGTGCCTATACCTGATATGATTGATCGACCTGGCTTACAGGGTTCCTGAATTTTCGGGAGGATGTAGAAGCAACCTGGACGAAGGTATGCTGCTCGCATTAGTTTGTGGTCAGTGTTGGTTATCTTTTCCGCGTTCAACAGTTTCTTTAGTTCTGTTTATACGATACGTTTGTATTCGTATGTCGGATCACCTTGGAGGCGTTCGTAAAATTTTGAGTCGTTTAGTTGGCGGTATGCTTCTTGTAAATTGTTCGTTGGATTAAGGACTACAATTGATCCTCCTTTGTCAGCGGGTTTTGTTGTTTTGTCTGTACTAGAAGCCAGATTTCTCATACTCGCCTTTTCAGATTTTTCATGTTTTCTCGCTTTCCTTTCTGTCGATGGTCTTTGTGTGCCATATCTTTCTGTACTACGGTGACATAAAGGTCCAGACACTAGTCTCGATTACTGTTTGGTGTCGAATCATTGGTTTTACAACGGTGAATTGTTTCGTGGTTTGAAGGCCTTTCCAAGAAATATTCGTGCAACCTTAAGCTTCTATCGAAGTTGTTGAGGTCTCAGAGCAAGTGAAATTAGTCAAAAATGTTTGTGTTTGGGCAGAAGCTTAGTTCTTTGGATAGCGGTTTTTCTTCGTCAGGTGACAAACTCGGTAACTGATAGGTTCACAATCATAGTGTCACCGGGCGCGTTCATAGATGGGTGCTCGTTTGTACCATTAGTGGTTTCCTGGGTTTCGGTGTTGTAGTGGTACGGAATTATCTAAGGAAACGCGGGGTTGGGGACATGATCTCTTTTGAGTTCACGAATTTTCGTGGTCATGATGGCATGGTATTTATTCTGTTAGAATTCTGTTAACAGGATGATTTCCTCGTTCGAAGAAGTGTTGTGGCGGAGATTAGTGTTGGTCATAGCGAGCAGTTTCTTTACCTGCTTATAACTGTGATTGAGAGCGAGTTCGGTTAATTTAAGAGATGCCTCAAGGAAAACATTTTTCATGCCATTCAGTCGTGTTCGTTTAGGTTTGTAGCGTCTGCAGTGAGGTAGAGTGTCATACCCTTGGGGGCTATTCTAGCAACAAGGTACACTTGCAATGTTGATTTATGCATTTGTTGTCTGATTCATTTGTCAGCGAATTTTCGTACTGTAAGGAAGGTGACACTGCAACCGAAAAGCGATGAGCTGGAATTACATTTTAGAGGTCAATCTTCTTTTGGGTGCGGGGATGGCACTGATGAAGTACGTAGATTCTAATTATGTCCGGCAGGCCTACGTCGTTGTAGGGAGGATTTCGGCGTTGGGCTCCCGGCGAGCGTTTGTGCAGACTATCTGCGATCGTAGGCAGTTTTGGTCTCGGGGTCCACAATAGAGAGACGTGGCTTCGTAGTTCGGCAGGCTTTCTTTTGAGGAGTGATGTAGGGGTTGGTGCTCTCATGTAGTTTATTTTGGTCTCGCCGTCCGCAACGGAGGCACACGTGTTGGCTGTCCAGAAAACTCCGCCCTTAGTAGTGGTGCTCTGTGTATGATGGTTGGAGGGTGCTTGTAACTTACGGGAATCAAAATTTCGCCGATCGTCAAGAACTCGTCTTTGATGTTGGGTTGGTGCAGGGCTCCTGAAACGTGTTGTTATTGTTACGGGGCCGTGACATGGCTGACGGCAGGAGACTTGATGGTCGGATAATAAACTGTTTAATCAGGCCTAACTTACGGCCACGTCAAAGGAAATTCAGATTACAGGAAGGCACTGGCAATGATAGCGGCGAGCAGAGCGTCGGCCGTCGATCAAATGACAAGCGGCGAAGCGTGTCGGCATTTATACACTCAACATCGAACATTCTAGCGTTATCGCTAGCGTCGACGTAGATTCCAGAATATTGTGAAATGCTTACGATGTGGGCATAATCAGATTAAAATGATATACTACAGCCTCGATGCTTCGAGAACATCGTAGGTGCAGTTTGCGCTTAACGTAGTGTAACAGGGCGATAACAAAGCTTGAGAAAAGAACGTGGCGTTGCCCCCTCCCTTAAAAAAGGCATCATCCCGATGCTGCATCAGAAGAGGAAAGTAAAACAACGTTGCAAGAAAATACAAGCAATAAATTACGATATAGCAATACTACAACAAGAAAATGCGTTTTTTTTTCTGTTCGTGAACGCGCATGAAACGGCTTGAGGCATGTGACATCGAAGACTTCAGGTCACGATGGACGTCGTTGAGAGTTCGTGATTCCGTCAGAGACAACCTCATAATTGAGTGCGTCGAGACGTCGAACCACCTTGTACGGTCCGAAGTAGCGTCGCAGAAGCTTTTCACTGAGTCCACGCCAGCGTATCGGTGTCCACACCCAAACACGTTCACCGGGCGTCGTCGAAGATTGTAACGGCGGCTGTCGGTCGTCTGTTGGTACTTGATACGGAGGCAGGCGAGTTGTCGGGCTTTTTCGGCGCGCTTAAGAGACTCACTCACATAGACGTTTTCTTCGTCGGTCACGTTAGGTAACATGGCATCGAGCGTCGTTGCCAGGCTCCTTTCGTAGACCAACTTGTACGGTTTTATCTGCGTCGGCTCCTGTACGTCCGTGTTGTATGCGAAGGTCACGCACAGAAGGATGGCGTCCCACATCTTGTGTTCGACGTCGACGTACATGGCCAGCATGTCGGCGATTTTCTTGTTTAGCCGCTCAGTGAGACCATTTGTCTGTGGGCGGTAGGTGCTGGTGCGGCGGTGGCTTGTCTGGCTATCTCTCTAGATCGTACCTCTGTCGTACCTCTCTCAAGACCGTAACTCTGTCGGTGATGACAACCTCTGGGGCGCCATGGCAAAGGACGATGTTCTCAACGAAAAACATAGCTACCTCTTCGGCGCTACCTTTGGGTAGAGCCTTTGTTTCGGCGTAATGGGTGAGGTAGTCTGTAGATACGATGATCCATTTGTTTTCTGAATTTGACGTTGTAAACGGCCCCAGTAGGTCTATCACGATTTGTTAGAACGGTCGGCGAGGTGGTTTGATTGGCTGAAGAAAGCCTGCTGGCCTTGTCAGCGGTGTTTTTTGTCGCTCAATGTCTCGGATTGTCCTCACTGAACGAGCGACATTGGAGGTAAGGCGTGGCCACTAGTACCTTTTTTGTATCCTCGCGAGCATGCGCGAAACACAAAGGTATTCTGCCGTTGGATCTTCGTGCAGGGCATGGAGGAGTTCTGGTCGCAGAGCTTAAGGCACCACAAGAAGGTACTTGGCTCGAAGCAGCGAGAAGTTCTTCTTTTGGAGAAGGCCGTTTCGCAGCGAAAATGACGTAAGTGCCCGTTTGAATACCTTCGGAACGAGGTCCTGCCCTCGAGGTATTTGATTAGCCTCCTAAGTTCCGGGTTAGCCCGCTGGCGTTCAGCGAAGTCGTCAGCAGTTATCGTTCCCAATAAGGAGTCGCCATTCCGGTTTTCGGGCGGCGATGGGTCAATGGGGGCTACCGACACTGGGGGCTACCGACAGGCAGTCGGCCTCAGACTGCTTTCTGTCGGACATGTAGATGACAGTAATGTCGTATTCTTGAAGTCTCAGGCTCCATCGGACGAGGTGACCTGAAGGGTCCTTCAAGTTAGCTAGCCAACACAAGGCGTGGTGGTCGCTCACGACTTTAAAGGGCCTGCCGTAGCGGTAAGGACGAAACTTTGACGTTGCCCAGATGATGGCAAGGCACTCCTTTTCCGTTGTGGAATAATTGCTTTTTGCCTTGGAGAGTAACCGGCTAGCGTAACTAATAGCCCTTTTCAGTCCGTCAGTTCTTTGCACAAGGACGGCGCCGAGTCCTACGTTGTTTGCGTCAGTGTGCACTTCTGTTTCGGCGTTTTTGTCGAAATGCGCGAGTAACGGAAGCATCTGTAAGCGTCGTATTAGTTGCCAAAATGCTTCCTCCTGAGGGTTTCTCATTTGAAATTGACGCCAGTTCTCGCAAAGTTAGAAAGTGGCTCGGTGAGGCGGGCAAAGTTTTGACGAAGCGCCTGTAATAGGCGCACAAACCGAGAAATCGACGCACGGCCTTCTAGTCAGTGGGCGGCAGAAATGCAGCGACGGCGGCTGTCTTCTGTGGAATAGGTCTGACTTCATAGTTACTTATCAAGTGACATAAAAACAAGAGTTCCTCGTACGTGAAGTGGAACTTTTCTGGCTTCAGTGTGAGTCTGGAATATTGATGGTTTGAAGTACATCTTCAAGGCGCTGAAGATGCTCGTCGAAGTTCGAAGAAAAGTCGATGACTTCGTCCAAGTAAACAAGACAAGTCTGCTACTTCAATCCTGTCAGCACTGTGTCCATAACGCGTTGAAAAGTCGCAGGGGCCGAGCGAAGATCGAAGGGCATGACCTCAAACGCGAAGAGGCTATCTGGTGTTGTAAACGCAGTCTATTTTCGGTGTCTCTTGTCTGCTTTGATCTGCCAAAAGCCTGTCTTGAATTCTATCGATTAGGCGTTCTGGAGTCCATCAAAACCGTTGTCTATTCCGGGGAGAGGGTTCACGTCCTTCTTCGTTATCTTGTTGAGTCGGCAATAGTCAACGCAGAAGCGTAGTGTTCCATTCTTTTTCTTCACTAGCACCAGCGGTGACACCCCTGTACTCTTTGAAGGCTGGATAATGTCGTCGCGGATCATTTCGTCGACTGTTTCTTCATGACCTCTCGTTCTCGTGTCAAAACTCTGAAACGGACTCTGACGGAGTGGACTGGCATTTTCTTCTATTATTATTTGTTGTTTCGCGACAGGTGTCTGTCGATTTCCCGATGACGACGAAAAGCAGCTCTTGTATTTCAGGAGCAGGTTCTCGAGCTGCTCTTGTTAATGCGCCGGAAGACTCGGATTAACGTCTAAAACTAGTTGAAGGGTTTCAGTCGTCATAGTAGATTCAGCGGAATCGTTGAGGGCGAAAGTTTTGCTGGCTTCCAGTATCTCTTAGATGTAGACAACAGTCGTGCCTTTGCTCACGTGCTTGTACTCATTGCTGAAATTCGTAAGCATCATTCTTGAATTTCCCCCTCGCAGTTCGGCTGTTCCTCTAACGATGCAAATTTCGCATTTATTCGACACGTTTTGATTGTCTTCAATAACGCCTTGCATGTCTGTTGATTCTTGAGTGCCAACGAAAATGTGACGCTGGAACGAGGAAGAATGGTGACTTAGATTTCCTGCAAATTCAACGTGCGCCTTTCTGAAGACGTGTGCGGCGGCAGTGCCTTTTCTGTGGATAGTGTTATCGACCTTGTTCTCAGGCTAATGACACCATCGTGGAAGCTCAAGAACTCCATTTCAAGAAAGACATCTCTCGAGCGATGCTACAGTACGATGAAGCTTGCGGGATAAATGCAACTGTTAATGGTCACTCTAGCTGCGCAGGCTCCCGCTGGTGTCACTAGGTGACCTCCGGCCGCACGTATTTCAGGGCCTTCCCAAGTGGTCCTTATTTTCAACATCGCGGCCAAATTCCCACTGATCACGGAATAATCGGCTCTGGTGTCGACGAGAGCTGTGACGCTGTGGCCGTCAATGAGAATGTCGAGATCGCTAATTCATCGTCTGGCGTTGCGGTTGGGTCGCGGCGTCGGATCACGGCTGCGACGGCTTTGCACCACTTTTTCTACGTTGCGTAATCAGGACTTCTGGTCGCGAATATTCAACGTCGGGGCTACGTTGAGGTGACGGTGGGCTCTTGAAGTTTCATTGTGGCGGTGTCGTTGGCGCCGGAGGATCATCGGACGTTCGTCGTGCAGTAACTGCACCTCCATCGGTCGCTGCCCTTAGTTTTCCTGATAAGGGCCTGGCGACCGAACCTGACTTGGGCCAGTGTGCTGACGACGGTGCAGAGACATGTAGCGGCCGGGTGAAGATTAACCAGAAGATTCTCGGGGTGTCCTTTGCGTTCCGGCGAGATAGTCGGCGATTTGACGTGGTCTTTAACCCCACTGTAGAGACGGCGCGTCGATGGCAAACCACGTAGTCCCACCTGGCAGTAGTGGCATCGTCTGTAGGTGTGGTCAGCTTTCCCGCAGTGGTATCAGAGAGGCCGGTGGTCGGGGGCGTGCCACACGTCGGTTTTTTTTCGGAGCATCGCACTGGCCGGTAGGTGCACGGTATGGCGTTACCGGTGGCGGCGGCGGTGTCTGGCGACGAAAATGTGGCGGCATGGCCTCTTGGCGTGGACATGGAGTACTGCATCGAGCAGCAGCAGCGTAGCTCGAGGCTTGAGGTTACGGTTTAGATGTCTCGGGAATACTCATTGATAACTGTATTTCCTCCCTGACAATGTCTCCGATCGATGAAACTTGAGACTGGCATTACGGGAACATTCCGCGAAGATCTTCATGCACAACAGCCTTTATAGTCTCGCGCAGGTCATTAGAGTACAGTGGTTGTATTTCTTTTATAGCCTGGCGCCGACTGGCAGTTGAACTGTCATGTTCGCATTTCGAGGGCTTTTTTAATAATTGTCGCTTCTGTGAAGAGTTCTTCGACGGCCTTCGGTAGGTTTCTTATCTATCCCGCGAAAAGCTCCTGCTTGATATTTTGCATTAGGAAACGACCTTTCTTCTCCTCAGACAGTTCCGGGTCAGTGTGACGGAATAGGTGGGTCGTGTGAAAATGGCAACATTTTCATTTGGTAGCTTAATTCGAATGTCTATCAAAGCAGCGGCCTGCTCTGTGCGAGCCACGCTCGCAAACGTTTGCAGGAATGCGCCACAGAAGACATCCCACGTTTGGAGCGCAGACTCCCGATTTTGAAGACACTGAAGAAGCGGAGCTTTTCTTCGGTGTCCCAATGGTTGAGGGCGGTGATGTGGTCGTATGTCTCTAGCCGGGTCTCCGGGTCTTTGAACAATAACCCACAGAACGTTGGTGGTTCCCTCAGTTTATGCATGACGATCGCGGGCTGTGACGTCGGTTTCTTCTCCGAGACGTGGGCTGGGTTCACGGTTTGATGGGGCCATCCAGTACATGAACGAAGCTACACCCCAAACACATGTCACGGGGTTCTGACGTGGCTGAAGGCAGGAGACTGGATGGTGGGATAATAAACTGTTAATTTGGTCTTAACTTGTGGCTACGTAAAAGGAAAGCCAGATTACAGCAAGGCACTGGCATTAATTGCGGCGAGCAGAGCATCGGCCATCGATCAACTGACAAGCGGCGAAGCGTGTCGGCATTTATACGGTCGCCATCGGACATTGTAGCATTATTGGTAGCGGCAACGTAGATTCCAGAAAAATCTGAAATGCTGGCGACGTGGGCGTAATATTAACAAAATTATCTACCAGAGCCTCGAAGCTTCCGGAACATAGGAGGCGTGGTTTGCGCTGAACATAGTGTAACGAGGCGATAGCAAAGCTTGAGAAAACGTGGCAATATTCAGGGTTCCTTTCAGGGGTGTCTTGTTGTGATGAATGGATATTGACGGGACCTATGGGTTGAGTCGATCACCCCGTGGTAGCTTCGAGGTCTCCGCGACCAAGTGCGCTCTCGAGGGTGAAGTGCATTTGTTTCACAGTAGCGCATTAAGTAGTCAGTATAGCGACCACAATCCACTGGTTTCCAGCCGCAGACGTGGGAAATGACCCCAGAAAGTCCGTGCCAATTTGTTGAAAGGGTGCCTTTGGTGGGCCTATTGGTTGCAGTAGTCCCACTGGTCGTAAAGGTAGAATCGTACTTCGCTGACAGTCGCGACATATGCGAACGTAGTGCTTCACAGTTTTTGCGAGACGTGGCCAGTAGTAGGAGCGTTGAATCCATTTCAGCGTGCGCGTGTAGCTGAGGTGTCCGGACGATGGCTCATCATGACACGCACGTAAAATGTCATCACGAAGCGTCCTTGGCGAAGCAAGCAAATGCATAGCTTGGGTAGGATGAAGGTTCTTTTTATAATGCACTCTATCGCGAAAACATAAGGAGGACAGCGAGCTTGCAAAGCTTCGAGGAGGGTGGGAATTGCGCCCTTCCAGGTAGTCAATGAGCGGGATGAGCTCCGAGTCATTGCGCTGTTGCTCAGCCATGCGGGTTGCTGATACCGCAGAAATAAAAGTGTCGTCGTCTTCAAGGACAGTGTTGCCATTTTCGACCGGTGCACGTGAGCGACAGTCGGCATCGGTGTGTTTCCGCCCAGATTTGTGGACGACGGTGACATCAAAGTCTTTTAGCCGAAGGCTCCATCGTGCTAGTTGACCTGAGGTGTCTTTGAGTGTCGCGAGCCAACAAAGGGAATGGTGGTCGCTAACTACGTGAATGGGCAGCCACACAAGTATGGGTGGAACTTTGTTATGACCCAGACAACAGCGAGGCATTCCTTTTCGGTTGCATAATAGTTTTTCTCCGCTGAGGATAACGTTCTGCTCGCATAAGCGATCACGCGCTCTACGCCGTTATGCCACTGAACTTATACCGCTCATAGTCCAACGTTGCTGGCGTCAGTGTGTAATTCCGTGTCGGCGCTTTCATCAAAATGACCCATTAGAGGCGGAGCCTGGAGATGGTTTCGAAGGGTATCAAACGCATGACGCTAATCGGGACCCCAAACACGAGACACCATCTTTTGTAAGCTGTTGATGGGTTCAGCTATCATCGAAAACTTTTTGACAAAGCGTCTGTGGAACCCACAGAGCCCCTGAAATCGGCGTAAGTCGTGCTTATTTATGGGCACGGGAAAGACGGCAATGGCGCGGGCTTTCTCTGGATCTGGGCGGATGCTGGAATGGCCCACAACGTGACCAAAGAACTTCAGTTCTTCATATTCAAAATGACATTTCTCGGGTTTGAGAGAATTCCCCGCTGTTCTAATTGCCTGAAGAACGGCCTGAAGGCGTTGAACGTGTTGTTTAAACGTGTCTGCAAAGACCACGACATCATCCAAGTAAACAAGACACGATTGCCATTTGAGCCCCGCAAGAACCGTATCCATCACTCTTTGCAAATTAGCTGGCGCTGAGCATAGACCGAAAGGCAACACTTCAAACTCGTACAGGCCTTCGGGAGTAATAAACGCCGTGTTTTCGCGGTCGCGCTCATCCACTGCGATTTGCCACTAGCCGCTACGCAAATTCATAGAGGAAAATTATTTAGCGTTGCGTATACGGTCCAACGAGTCACCTATCCGGGGTAGAGGGTAAACGTCCTTTTTGGTGACCTTGTTCAGTTTACGGTAATCAACGCAAAAGCGCAACGTACCGTCCTTTTCTAGCACAACTGGCGAAGCCCAGGGACTGGTCAATGGCTGGATGACGTCGTCCTTAAGCATATGTTGGACGTGGTCACATGTAGCATCTTGTTCTTTGTGCGACAACTTATAGGCATGTTGTCGGATGGGTCTCCCGGTAGGTTGTGTGATGATACGATGCTGAGCAAGTGGTGTCTGTTTAGCCTTTGACGTAGTGGCAAAGCTGTCATGAAATGAGCTGAGTATACGCAAAATGCTTTTTCGTTGGGCCGAAGGTAGTCTCTTGTTTACGTCGAGAGTGCTCGCGAAGGCCTCGTCATGGTGACCATTCGATGAAAATGAAGCTAACATGGACGAACCTTCGGCATCGGCAAGATCTTCACAATATGCAATGGCAGTTTGTCTCGTTAGGTGGCGATATTCGTCGCTGAAGTTCGTGACCAACAGGTGAACATGCCTGTTGCTAGGCTGAATGATTCCTCGGGCAACACAGGTTTGTCGTGAAATAAGGAGAGACAAATTGGCCTCTGCAATTACCGCATCAGACACATCCTGTCCTATATTACTTTGATGGTGGGAGGTGGGAGGGTCAGAGAATCGTTGGTACCACGCAGTGCTCTTTTCCGGAATTGAGTACTTTCAGTTGCAGCACAAAAATGATCCTCGAACGACAAAAGTAATTCACGGAGGTCAATGACTGCGCCGTATTCATGAATGAAGTGCATTCTTAGAATGACTGGCAGAGAGCACACGTGCAATACGAGGAAAGAGCCCGCAAATGTCAACGTACGTATTAGAAATCGTGCCGTGCACAAAATAGTAGGCTTTACCAGAGGGCCACCTGCCATGCGCAACTGGTGTCCTTGCATGGTGTGGTCACCTTCCTCAGTATAGATGCCAGTGTGGCGCTCATTAAGGAATGGTTGGCGCCGGTGTCGACGAGGGCGCTGACTGCATGTTTGTCGACGAAGACGGTAATTTGGGCAGAAACAACATTTCTGCTGTCAGAGAACACTTCAAAACCGGAATAGTCGTCGTCGGGTCGTAACGTCGAAGGAGAGTCTTTTACAGTTTGCCGGGCCGCGACTTCACCCCCAGTAGTCGCCATTCCTAGTTTTCCCTGAGGGGGCTTGGCGACCGGCTCCTGAAAGGAGCGGAAGACGATGAGGGCAAACTGGGTGACATAGACCAGCGAGGCGATGGTGATCTCGACTGGCGGTGCTCAATAGTCGAATGAGTTCACTGGCTCGTGAGATAGGCTTCGATTTCGCGGGGGCGGTCACCGTAGTACGGGCATCGACAATCAGGGTGGAAGCCACGGAGACCTAGTTGCTGGTATTTACAGTACCGGTGTACGTGACCCGCTTCGCCGCTGTGATAGCAGAGTGGACGGTTATCCCATGTGCGCCACGTGCTTGCCTTGCTATCACGTTGTCTTGCAGCAGACGGCAGATAGGTGGGTGTAGTTGGAAACCTTCAGCCGAGAGGCGGGCTCGAAGCAGTGTAGCGGAATGGTTGTATAGCCAGGTACGTTGGTCGCATAGCAGGATCTGTAGCCGGTGAAGCACGGTATCGCACTGTCACTGCGTATGTCAGGACTGGGGCCTCGGAAATCGGTGGTGCGATTGGGACCAGAGGTGTGACAGTCTTCAAGACTTCTTGCCTGATTACATCCGCGAGGACTGACACAGTTGGATGGGATCCCACTGCCTGAAGCTGTCGCAATTCAACCCGATTGATACTTTGAATGATGTCTGCGAGGGCCTGTCTCTCGCTGTCAGAGCCGATAGAGCATGCGGTGGCCGGGATCTGGCGTTTTTATTGTGGTAACCACTACTGCAGATGACGTTCCATCATGGTTGTCTCACTGAAGAACTCGGTGACTGTCGTCGGTGGATTGAGCACGAGCCCAGCGAAAAGCTATTCTTTTACTCTGCGCATCAAATGCTGAACCTTCTTTTCTTCCAGCCTGGCAGGGTTCAAGCGCCTGAAGAGCCGAAGCATGTCCTCGACAAGCATGGATACTCGTTTGTTCGGCCGCTGGTTTCTGCAGGATATGGCTTGTTCAGCCCTATCCTTCCTCTCGGTGTTACGATTGGCGTTACGGAGCTGTCGGCTAAACTCTTGCCAGGATGCAAAGAAGCCCTCGTGGTTCTTACACAACGCCTTCGAGAATCCTCCAAGTAGAAGTAAACTCGGCCCAGCTTGCGAACATCATCCCATTCGTTGATACTGGCAACCCAATCAAAGTGGTCGAGTCAGTCATCAACATCCTAGATGTCTCCATAAAACGACTTTGGTGTCTGTGGCACATGAAAAACATGCTTGAAAAGAGAACCATGGGCATCACTGGTTTGGACCGCCTAGCTTGTCGTCGGATCGTTGCCATCTTTCTGAGTGTCGATGCACTGGAACCAATTTCAGGGGGTAACCCCCGCAGGTGGCGGCTGCGTCTTGCACCGGGAGATGTAGCTGTCTCTAAGATGGCCCACACAGCCTAAGTACACTTACCCAGCACCACCACCAGTAATGTCACGAGTAAAACAAGACCTACAGCCAGGAATTCACCTGAACCAGAGCAACAAGAATGTTCTCTTCTTCTTCGCAGTCCAAAACGAGTATGAGCCACAGCGGCTCGTTCATCAGTAGTGCCAATATGATAAGCCCTTTTCTGCGCTTTGACCAGATCAGGGATTCGGAGGAAAGCATTCAAATTTTGGCTGCGGAAGAACGCGTAACGCCATCCACAACGCCATCCGCCGAATGCCGTGTTATGGCAAAGCGTTCGCCATGGAAGCCTATGCGCCGTCGTCAACGTGTGGACAGCAAGAGTGTAGTGGTTCCTCAGATGATTAAGTAGCTCAGAGAAATGTGCTAAAAGAAGGTGATACGAAACCGAAACCATCACCATCGCGGTAATCGACTCATTCCGAAACGCGTGTTTTTGAAAGGTCGCAAGGAAATGCCCCGAGAGTTCGTAAACTGTGCTCGAATTTCTCCAGAAGTGGCCATTTTGTTACACAGTGTCGTCTACCACTAACTGCAGAATTTTTGAAGTGGCAGGAAGATTTCAAAACTTCCAGCTCACAACAGCGGGGAAACGAACAGCTGGTGACGCCGATGCCCGAGAGCACTCGCCAGTAATTGACTAGGTGTCATGTTTCTCTGTAGCGGGTCCTTTTTCCCTTCCTGTCTCCATCGACGGATAAACGATTAAAGGCATCTTGGACTCTGGAGCTGTCAAAAGCTTGATTACGGCACCAATAGTTGACAAACTCGGGTTAAGCATAAGGCCTTTGTCCCTACGTTTGGTAGGAGCAAGCAGCCATCAGCTACAAAATTTAGGTCAAGTCAGTGCTGTGGTGATAGTGGACGACCAAACACTGCAGCAAACTTTTTTTTCTTCCTCAGTTACCTCACTAAGGAATACTGCTAGGCGAGGACTTCTTGCGGGCTTCAAGAGCGGTCATCGACTGGGGCTCGGAGAGCTTCGTGGTATCGGTTCCCAAAGGCTACGCATGGGCTACCTGGTTAGGGAGCAACCACTGACAGCATTATTGCGGAAGTTTGTTCCTGTGGCCTGGCATAGCTGTCGGAAGATGAAAATCATGTAATGGTGATCACCGGGACAAAGCTCTTGTACGACCGCTATTCAGTCATAGTGGGGCCCACGGTAACAGCTGTATCGGAAAATACAACGAAGGTTTTGATCCCAAACTGCTATTCTCAAGCCGTTTTGCATCCATATTAGATGACGATCAGCCTCATTGAAGAAGGAAGCAGTTTTTAGGATATTGAACTTTCTGGAGAGGACTGCCAACAGATCCTCCGAATTACATGCCTTCCTTCTCCTGTGGACCTTGATGCACCACCAGCTCATGTGGTCGTCGATCCGCAGCACCATTCAGTCGCAATAGGAGACGTCAGCTTTACCATTGGAACGTTATTTTCCACTGAGCTGCAGGTCGTGAAGGATTTGTTGGTTCAACATTCCGTTTGGTTTGCACAGTCATGTACAGATGTAGGCTCCTGCACAGTTGAGTGACATTGCATCCCAACTGAAAAAGCAAAGCCAATATCGCAAGGTCCTCGCAGATTGTCACCAGCACAGCGTGAGCTTGTCAAAAGTATGATCAAGGACCTCATTGATGCCAATATAGTGCGACCCTCTTGAAGTTCTTGGGCGTCACCCCTTGTCCTTGTAGCAAAAAAGGACGAGACGACGCGCATGTGCCTTGATTATCGACGTCTCAACGCCATCACCAAGAAATTGTGTACACTTTCCCAAGAATTGAAGATCCGCGGCAGGCACTCACTGGAAGCAACTACTTTTCTGTTGTGGACTTGGTGTCTGGATTTTATCAGATCACCATGCATCCACATGACATAAAGAAGACTGATTCCGTCACGCCATGGGGTCTTTACGAACTCCTCCGGATGCCATTTGGCCTTAAAGAGGCCCCATTCACATGTCAGCGAGCCGTGGATACGATCATTGACGGTATTAAATACGACAATGCCCTTGTGTATATGAATGACTGCGTAGTCTTCAACGGGACATTTTAAGAACATGTTTCGCACCTTCAACACATATTAACAAGATTCGAAATAGCAGCCTTGAAGTTCAAGCCACAGAAGTGTTTCTTTTTTTGTACAGCCATCAATTACCTTGGGCACGTTGTCACAAAAGGCGGTGTATCTCTTGACCCATTAAAACTGGCAGCGGTTGAGGTTTCCCAGCTTCTTCGAAAAGTACAGGAAATAGAATCATTCATTGGGCTCACATTGTACTTCTGGAAGTTTATCCCGGAGAACAGCGTTCTCGCCGCACCTCTTGGATTCCTCCTAAAGAAAAACGGTACTTTTTCTTGGGACGAAGGTCAGCAAGTGGCATCTGAGACTTTAAAGCGTGCGTTGTGCCAGCCGCCTGTCCTTAAGCTATTCTTCAAAAAACCAGAATTTGGTATCAAAGCACACACAGATGCATCTCGGCTCGTCTTGGGAGGTCTATTGCTGCAAGAAGATGAAGAGTGATGATATTGTCGAGTGCTTTACTTAAGTCAATCTCTCAAAAGCATAGAGCTTAGTTATCCTTTGACAGAACTGGAAGCTCTTGCAGCGAAATGGGCATAAGAAGAGCTACGACCTTACCTGATTGGCCAAAAATTTCAAGTTGTCAGCGACCACCATGCACTGTGCTGGGTCTTTCGCTATAAGGAAAGAAACCAACGCCTTCTTCGTTGGTCACTGGCTCTGCAGGAGTTTGACTTTGATGTCACCTATGAATCAGGTATTCTGCACAGCACACCAGATTGTCTTTCCATGAATCCCCACATTGTTGATGATGCTGAACCAACCCTTGCAGTATATATTCATCACTGCGATTCTGCGACAACATGGGTGGGGAGCTGCATCAGGATGCATTTTGTGCTCAAGTCATGGATATGCTTAGGGGTGCGCTGGGCACGGAAAAGCGACAGAAACGCACGAAAAAGAAGTTTACCACGCATAACGACGTGTTGTGCGAAAAAGACCAAGGCCAAGTCAGCAGTCGATTTCTCCTCTGCCTTCCTGCACAACGACAAGCTGAGGCACTCCGTAAAATACATGAAAAACGATGCAGTGGCCACATGGGCACCAGGCGAACATTTGATGATCTTAGGCCTCAGTATAATGGCCAAAGCTCTATGCAGATGTCAGATGGTACGTGCGTCACTGTGACCTTTATCAGAGGTTGAAGATGTCGACATCGGTGCCTTATGGTCTATTACAGCCAATAGAAGTCCACAGCCTATTTCGCACAGTTGGGATGGACATAATGGGACCATTTAAAAACTCAAGATGGTACAAGTACATCACTGTAGCCATTGATTACCTTACAAAGTTCGTGGAGGCAAAACCACTCCGGAACATAGAGGCCGCCACCGACCAGAAGCTTGTCGAACGACGGATCATCTCGAAGCACGGATGCCCAGCCAAAGTTATCACAGACCGTGGTACTCGAATGATAGCGCGCTCTACTGAAGCATACTTCAAACATCGGGGCATCAGACATGCTGCCACTACCGCATATCACCCCACAGCAAACGGCTTCTACGAAAGAGTCAATAAGGCAATGAAACAGATAATTGCGATGACTACCACCGGGGGAGAAAAGTGGGTCGACGTCCTCTCTTATATTGTATTCTGTTACAACACCGGGTACCAAGACACCGTTCGCCAAACTCCCTTCTTCCTGGTCTACGGTAGGGATCCAGTGCTACCATTAGATATTGTAAACAGCCATCGAGAGCTTGAAGAGCTCAAAGAACAATCATATTGCACGGTAGTGTGTGGACGACCACAAAAAGCCAGGGAGCTGGCGGCCACGCACATCTGTCTGGTTCAAGAAAAACAGAAGCAGCACTTTGAGAAGCACCACAAGGACGTTGTGTTTGAAAGAGGACAACTGGTGCTCTTAAGGCTTCAACGTCCGGTGTGAAAACAACTACGTCGTACACCGGACCTCACACGATAGTGAACTGTCTCCCGTGAACTATGACATCGAACTCGCGGACAACCTGGAAAGTGACATTGTGCATGCTGAAAAATTAAGACCATATCTGAGCCCCATTGCTCACATGCAGCAACCAAATGCTTCGGACTAAGGCGTACATAAGTGCCGTGCAGTGAAAATAGTTGTTGGTAGTTGTATATAGTATTGTGTGGCTGAAAGCGGATAGACAATGTTTTGTTGACTTTTGTAAATAGTGACAGATAGGACTGTTTAAGTTAGTTTAGTTATGTCTGTCTTAGTGCTTTATGTATGAAGTCGGGACGACTAGTTTCCAAACCTGGGCATGTCACAGGCAATATCAGACGACGCTCGGTGCGTGTCTCGCGCCTTTGCGCGATGAAAACAAAGTAGATCGGCGCCGACCTCATGGGTGCTCGAGGAACGTGGAATAAAAATAGGGTCTGGCAGTCCCTTCCTGATTTCGAAAGAGTGTGGACGTCCTTCTTAGGCCGCCTCGGAACCCAGTATATCGGACGGCCGCAACGGCACGTCAACCACACACACACACACACACACACACACACACACACACACACACACACACACACACACACACACACACACACACACACACACACACACACACACACACACACACACACACACTCACACACACACACACACACACACACACATATATATATATATATATATATATATATATATATATAATGAGATCTAACAGACAGTAATGCCAAGAAATGTACAGGGGAAGTTATTAGAACCAATGGAATGTAAATAAGAAGAAATAAAATTGTAGGTTACGTTAGGTTAGGTGAAAAATAACCAGCCCACGGCTGGTTATTTTTTCATCCACTTTTTTTTTATTTACATTCCATTGGTTCTAATAATTTCCCCTGTACATTCCTTGGCATTACTGTCTGTTAGATCTCATTAATATTGTGTTAAAACACGGAAAAACGAGCCCTTAGGTATACACTTCTTTCCCTTATTTCTTTGAACGAGGGTCTCGTACTGGCAGACTTGATGTGTTTAGGTTGTATAAGAGGGACAATTAATCATCTGCCCGCTCATAATAAGTTCACGTGCTACGTGACGCCAAAACATGCGCATAAGAGTGTTTTCACACTCGCCGTCTGACTTAGAAATGGCGCTGACTGTCACTCCTACTTCTAAATTCACATATAAACCAAAAAAAAAGTGGATGGAGGGAAGGCTGCTGTGGTAGCACAGGGGTTAGAGCATCGAACGCGTTATTCGAAGGTCGTAGGTTCGCTTCCTGCCCACGGCTGGTTATTTTTTCATCCACTTTTCTTTCTTATTTAAATTCCATTGGTTCTAATAACTTCCCCTGTAAATTCCTTGGCATTACTGTCTGTTAGATCTCATTAATATTGTGTTAAAACACGGAAAAATGAGCCCTTAGGTATACACTTCTTTCTCTTATATATATATATATATATATATATATATATATATATATATATATATCAAGAATTTTTTTGCGGCTACAGTGTTTTGTATGCGTTGAGGAACAAGCAACGAACGTGCGAACAGCTATGAGTGACGAAATTGATACCATTAGATGACAAGCAGAGTCATTGACGGCAGCGAGTTAGGGTGACGTAATGAAGAGGTTAGCATGGAGAAAAATGGAATAAGCTGGCACAAGATGGGGTAATTTCGCGATCAATGATAGAAGGCTCCGCCCTCAGGTAGATATCACATTTCTACGTACCTGACATATCAGCGATGCCACACCGCGGTGGTCTAGTGGCTAAGGTACTCGGCTGCTGACCCGCAGGTCGCGGGATCAAACCCGGCTGCGGCGGCTGCATTTCCGATAGAGACAGAAATGTTGTAAGCCCATGCGCTCAGATTTAGGTGCAGGTTAAAGAACCCCAGGTGGTCGTAATTTTCGGAGCACTCCACTAAGGCGTCTGACGTCGCAACTCACGTCGTACTGGGAAGGGAATTGAAATCGTCGGTACAGATTGGCTAATTGATTGATAGATATGTGGGGTTTAACATCCTGAAACCACCAAATGATTATGAAAGACGCCGTAGAGGAGGGCTCCGGAAATTTTTTCTACCTGGAGTTCTTTAACGTGCACCCAAATCTTACCATACGGGCCTGCATAGTTTTCGCCTCCATTGAAAATGCAGCCATCGCAGCCAGGATTGGATCCCGTGACCTTCAGGTCAACAGCCGACTACCTTAGCCTCTAGACCACCACGGCGAGGCGGTATAGATTGGCTAACTTTAAGCAGCGTGAAGTGTAATATTGTAGTATAGCCTATCATAGCTGTACGCGAGGGAGTTTTACAGTGTATTTGCACCATTATCAGTGGGACCTTTGAATTGATCCGCCTCTGCTACGAAGGTTATACGTGCCGATGGAGAAACAAGAGTTAAGAGGCACGCCTACCCCAATTAATTTTGATCCTGTGTAGCTCATTAGCGCACACCTAAATCTAATTACTTGCGTGTTTTTGAATTTTACCCTCGTCAAAATGCAGCCGCCATGCTTGGCCTGAATGGTACTCGCGCCGTCAAGCTCTGCAGCACACCACCTTAGCCAAAAATATATGCCCAATGCGATTGTGCTTTGAAAATGGTTCGGGAGTATATCGAATCTATTTGTGGTCGACAGCGGATCATCGTGCACTCTGCAGCTTATTCAGTCACAGATGTGCAGCAAAACTTTCAGTGTCCCAGAGATTGAAAGATACTCCCATTCTCATGTGTTTAAGATTGCAGAAATAAATGATGCTCAGGTTATATCTGTGTGGAGAAAACAAACTGAAATAAAAGAACTCACTTTCATATAGCACTATATATTTGATTCACGCTTAGGAGACACGTTAAATTGTCGACAAAACTTCGCTTGAACATCACTGCGGTGCTTTGTTTTATCATGACCATATATGTCGAAGAAAAGTCACACACAGCCTCATGTCATCATGCTGTGTGCCAACATGCGAAACCGCTCAGCGATAACCGCCAGGCCTCCGCAAAATGCGCAGGACAGTCACAGCGAAAATTGGAAGGGTGGCCTTCCTAGAGTCTTTTCCAAGCACTCTTCGAGCAAATGCTACAAACACGCTTGCATGTTAACCACAGCTCGAAGGCAACTCTCTTAGGAGTCGATTCAGTCGAACTCACTCTGAGATTGAGCAGTGACTGTGAGTCCGAGTGAGTTCGGCCAGAAAAATTATGGTCAGTCATAGTCTGAGTGAGTCCAATGTGAGTCTGAGTGAGTTCCACTTTCTTTTGCCGGCGTATGGCCCTTTTATGTACTCCTAATGATTACTATCAGCCTTATCTGGGCTCACGACTACTCCCACATATTTTACAGCAATGCCCTTCATGACCATTCCAATATTTACTGATTTGAGGCGCGAATTAAGTAGGGCGGTTGCCTTGATCTCGCCGTCGTCAAGCATTCCGGCGAAGTTCTTGATAAATATATCTTGTCATCCCTTCCAAGGAAGAAGACCTAACTTCTAAGCGCATTCGAACGTATTATATAAAATGGAACCAAGAGCACAGATTACCTGAAATATCGGTGTTAAAGAACATTGACACTGTGGTAAAAGAAGCTAATTCCTTACTAACGGATTCATGAATCGACTCACTCGGACTCACTCACACAATGATCAAGCCGTGAGTGCGAGTGTGAATCAGTCCGGGTGAGGAATGTTTTGGCGAGTTTGAGTCCTAGTGAGTCCATCTCGGAAAAGTATTGTTGAGTGTTAATTTGAGTGATTCTAAAGGGCGAAATTTATTTATATAGCAAGTGTGAGTGAGCTTCACACGTTTAGCAAATTTCTGACGGTTACCACTACATCATAAATCAACAAAAGGTGCGTGAAGTCGGGAAGCATTCACAATGTCATTATTCATCATTTTCAGGAAAAGCATGGTACCCGCTACACTTAATTGTAAAGCATATGTGCAATATGTTCACGTTGTGGCTGATGACAATGAAGAATCATGTCCGAATTTTTGTAATGTGTTCGAACATTCAGTGACCTAATCATTACGCAATTCGCATAATGTGACGCCTGGATGTTACTTCACTGTTCTCAAGCGCTCTATTACATATGTTAACGCGATTCCTTAAAATATCATAGTATCAGGTTTCAATGAAGTTTCCAGCACCGCAGGAGCTCTATGCTAAAATATTGGGCTGCCACGAAGGGAACCTGCTTCGATTCCAATTATGTCATCGGTCTTTTTCTTTAGTTTTTACAGAAAAAGCTGTATACGGCTAGGAGAAACTAAAAGCTGCCTGGCCACGGTGTCGCGCGCAGTCTCGAATGGATGTCCTATAAGGTACGTCATTCTCAGCGTCATACCCAAGCGCGCGTGCCATTGCTGCGTTGTCAGTGATCGACGTCGTCCATCTCGCCGCAGCCGTGGCGCCGAGCACGCACGCATCAGTTTCTTTTGAAACTTTTTAAATGTGTATGTCACGAACAACTCTAAAAGAGCGCCGATAGTGGAGACATGACAGACCTCGCATTTGCCGGGTTGATAGTGCAGTCCTGGCACAAAAACAAGCCTTGGAGGTGTAGTGCCGGCCGCAACTGCGTACCGATCATCCGGCAGCCTTATTGTGAATCCTAATGCAAGCGCCGGTGGTGGGCGGATCCTGCAAACCACGCCGGTGGTTGGCTCGCGATGTCATATGCTTGCAACAACGCCTAGCGAAAATTGAATGCGTGGCTCTTCGCAAAAGAAAAAGGCAACCTAATGCCTAGCCAAACAAGTGGCATAGCTGTGTGAACGTGATTATTGCGGTAGCGCGTTCATCGGAGTAAACGCCTGCTTTTGACGGGAGATTCTCCAGCGGCACTTTTTCTTCGACTGCGACGTCTATGACCACCTGTTGCTCGAGGACAACCACTGTAACGCTTTGCGAAAGACATTTAGCGGCACATTCCACTCTTCCTTGACCATGATCACGTGAGGCACAATGCGTGGCATGTGAAATAACCACTGCTGTAAACCGAAGTCAAACATGTGTCTGATTTATTATGAACCACGAACGTGGAAACAATAATTGTGAAAGGCTTCAGTACCACGCCAGGATGAACCCACTGCTAAGCACCGGGGCCGCACGTTCCAGCTTTTGCTGTTCAACCATTTGTACGGAGTGCTTGGGCGTTTTTTTTTGTTTTTTTTTTTGCGAGATAGTGGTTAGAAACTGTGGTGGCGGCGGACAACTACGGTGCTAGAATGCGCCCGTGAGATCCTAAATAACATCATTGGCTGTGTAAAACGCGGGCTAGAATGGCTGAATTTATGCAAGCACGCGGACACTTTAAATTGCATATCAGTAGGGTGAAGTTCAACTCAGCCAACGAGTAAATTAGAATTTTCTGAAGGTAAACTGAAAACGTCACAGGCGAAGCAATCAACGCGATAGCAACATATTAGAAGGCCACGCGCAGAATGAAAATCATATCCAAACGTGTCCTGCATTTCTCACGCACAAATGACGGAAGAAACATACTCACAGGTACAGATAAACGCGAATAGGCGTCTTAGTTTTTACTTTGTTGTGTCTGAAAAGCACGTCCTTTTCGCAAACGGACACTGTGCAACGATTGCAGTGACCTTTGCGTGCCGGGTAACTGGGCTTTCATCTGAACGATAATGTTGCAAAGTCAATGAAGACGTACGATTATCCCTACCGCGAGATAATCGTGCGCATGAACGTCCACCCTTGCTCCTCTCCACGGGGCAAACTACGCGTGGGAAATAAGAGCGTGCGCCGCCGCGTCGTGACGATGTGGCAACGCGCGCTCATTGCGCCGTTTTGCTGGTAAAGCTTACAACATGGTAGGTCCCCCAGAAAAGCCCGTCACCATCGGTAAGTGGTAGATATGAATAGCATGCTGTTTAAACGTTGAAAGAAATGTTCCTTCGTTGTTCAGTGGCTAGCGCCTCACAATCACAATTCAGAGGTTGAGCATTCAATTTCGCGCACTGGTGTCTTTTATGGGTTATTTTTTTCTTGAAGTTTCCTATATGAGAGCGCTTATACATATACCGTGACTGACGGCGACACTGGCGGCAAAATCCAGCCGAGAGTATCTATATAATTGCTATCGCAATAAAAAGACGCCCGCGGCATCACCTAATAGATAAAATAGAATAAGACTTCAGAAAATATTGAAAGCGAACATGCCTCGCATGTACTCCGCTCATGTTGGCACCGAAAGAAAGCACAAATATAGTTTGCGTAGGCGAGTAACATCTCTTTATTTTATTCGTTTCTTCGCCCTTTTCGCATTTGTTTCTCACCTGATTCCACTTCGCTGCTGGATATTTTCACCAAGCTCGTGTTATATTATACAACCACATCAAAACACACAGCGAAGGTGAGAGAAATAGCGACAGTATGAAACAGTTGGTCTTCACTCCGCGTTAAGGCGAGACCAGTTCCACACTGATCACTGGTGGGCAAGTTTTTGAATGCTCACTGGGAGGGCACTTCAACGTTCCCGGTATCGTAATAATGCACTGGGCAGGGCTCTTTGCACGGTGCCTGGAAAGTAGTTCCAGCCAACGCATAAGTAGCCGCAGCCGAAGTAGGTTCGTCAGGGGTCACTTCTGGCTGTATTCACTCGAGTGAGGGCTAACCTCAGATGAAATCGTACAGCCAAGGTCTTAGGTTTCGCAACACAAAGACACCCGCGCGCAAAAGGGGAGTTCACTGAGAAGAGTAGGCGAATAGTTTTAAAGCAGTCAACCGCCCGTGTGTGCTGCTCAAGCAAAGTCTACATTTGAGAATTTTACCCCAAAGGTTGTTCTGGAAAAACAAAAAAAATTGTCAACAACGAGCCGTTCTCATAAACGTACACACACTTCCAGCTAGAATGTATATACAAGGTTTTACAAACTTCGAGACTCCCGCGACAGTGACGCTGCTTCTTTAGTGTCTCCACTGTTTCTTCAAAATCTTGTTCCCTTGTTCATAAAAAAAAATACAGTGGAAACCTCGTGAGTGCCGAGACACTCCACTTTGCACGCATTTTCAATTGATTGCGGTATCTGAAGCAGAGCATTCCTTTTTCGCTGATACATTGCTACGCCAACTATTCAATTTCGATGCGGTGTTACTTAGCATTCAGTTAACATAACGTTAAAAATGATACCATAAAGCATATACATGAAACACACGGGCAGGCTGAACTAGTTCCGAGCATGCATGATCAACTGACCGTACCGAGTTGGTGCGAAACTTGCATGGTGACTGTCACCGAAAACAACATAGCCGAAAGGGGCAACCACAAGTTACCCACACTTTATTATGCGTGACTCTTTCTGCACTTAGTGCTCATAATTAATTAAAAATAAATAGCCCAGGAAAGCTAATTCGCTTCTCTGAGCGTTCCAGCGCTGACTTTTCGCAAACTGTGTTGCAAAACATGGAAAACAACACACACATTTATTTTAGCCGTCACATCATTTCATGATCCTCTTACAATAGTAGCAAAACAATCGTTCTTAAAGCAATGCTCTAACTGCGATACAAACTGGTTTTATCGAACCGTACGTCACATAACTACTATACAAGCTGTCAGGCATAAATGTGCCATGATTTTGTGCACAAACAAGCATTCAGCCCCCAAAAGAGCACGAAAGCACGTACATTCTTCATAAAGTCGAGGTGTCCATGCGTCAAGCTGAAAGGACAAATGTTTACACCTACAATTTTACGTCCGTTTTTTCGCAGAAACCACATGTCAGGCAGCTTGGATTCTCCCATGATAATATACAAAAGGACAACACTCGCACCTTTACTTTTCATGCAACATAAACAATAAACCAGCAGTACATGCAGTTATACGGGTGCCCTTACTATCGTTGCTTTTCACCCTGTTTTCCTAACGGCATAAATCATGTAGCACTAAAAGCTTAGTGGATTTTATAACATAACTGTGACGCTTTTTCTTCTTTTTTTTTTGCAGGGCACTGCTTCATTTTTATTTTTGAATGAAGAGATCTGTGAACGCACAAATTCGCAGGACCATGCCAAGGATAAACAGCAATAACAGAAATTGTTGGAGTTTTCACTTCCCAAATCCATAATAAGATTAGGGCTCAAACAGACAAAATGGCCACGTATTTTCTTAAAATTTTACTACTAGGCTTCTGCCTAAATCAATTCCTTTCAGTTATTGCCTCAGTAATAGTGGTTCATAGATTAGTAATTCTAACGACAGTGGCATTACGATACACGTGAAACTGAACGTACACATGTATCTTTCGCGAATTTCTTCTCCTTGACAAACTACACAATACACTTCACGGCTATATAGTTAGTCAAAACAGGCTAGAAAGAAATGGCGAAAATTCTGCAATGGCCCAAAATTTCTCGTTACGGACACTTGTGGCGACGTACGGGTGTTCCCTTACCGAATAAAAACAGCGCTGGTGTAATACAGCTTTAGCAACTGAAGAAGAAACGTTGGCGTAGACGCAATCATTTCAATGTCGTTACAGAGTGAACTTTATTATCCCTCTTGCAACTGTCTTCTATTCAGGCGCCCGTCGACTATAAGACAACATAGCTCAGAACCACACATTTTTTAATCCTGTCCGTATTCACTGTAACTGCTTGCACGATATTGACCTCTTCACCTTTGACGCGTTGCTCTCTCTACGGTACAACCACATATATAAAAGCGAAGTAAAAAAAGCAATAACAACCTGACAGCATAATTAGAGACAAGTACAAATTGAGGACCAGCGAAACAGACTGTAGACGCGCTCAAACTAGGCGAATTGCTCACCACGACTAAATAAAGCTCAATTAACCAAACTTCAGGTCATCCTACTGAAAAAACGATATGCAACTATTGATGTATAATTATATACCTATATTTATCATGTAAATGTAAAGGGTGCCGCAGGTGTATATGCCATTTAAAAATACCAAACAATAAAAAGGGCGCCAAAAAGCGAACGCAGCAGCCTTGAGATATAAGTATAATGCCCTTGAAAGCTGCCCCGTGAATAAAAAAATAAAAACAAAAAAATCTGCCAGCGAGCGAGAACGCTTCCCAAAACGAACCAGCGAGGAGGGGATCTTGAAAGTGGATACAGTCATGCTGGCGCTTATTACAGAGTCCACGTGGTTAACGCATGTTTCGGGGATGGCAACCTGCGCGACGATCGGTAAGATATAAGTTATCACCGGCTGTTGACCGTCAAGAGAGAGGGGTGAGGGTGTGGCTTCCTTTAAAAATTATTAATGCACTACCTGAGCGGAAGAAGGCAGAGCAGGTCTTCGGCTAGCGGACACGCTTACAATATTCACATACATATTTGAAAAAGAAAGAAAAAAAGTTGGACTGCGGGATATTCGTAGAAAGCAACCGGCTTTGGATCGCCGCGTGCGCACGCGCAGTGGTCCGCAGGAATGGTAAGCGTTATGTGGTAAAGATGATTATATTAAAAAACTGCTTCATGTACATGTCCGGCCTCACGCGCACTGGGCACTTTGTCGGCCATGATTATATGAGGCTGGGAAACGAGATATGATATTGAAAGGATTAGACGAGGAGGGTGGCAAAATGCGGTGCCATAAACAGAAAAAAATCACATGAAAACTCACAAGCAACCAGGCGACGGTGCAGCTCACTGGCGAGTATAATATTTTCCTTTCAGTTAATTCTTTTTTGTCCTCTGGAATACAGTGCGTAGCCAAATGTGTGGTTAAGTAAAAGCTGCGTGATCACCACACAATAGACAGTACATCTGTGAGGAACGTTATACAAGGGACCGCCATTCCTGTGGCCTCAGTTGTGGGGTGAAGCCTGATGAAAAGCAAGTTATGTATGCATAAGGTTCACAAGTATACCGGAATCGCATGCATGAAAAGTCGCCTTCAGGGGCACTGGAAGAATGCTATAATATAGAAGAAAACTCCAGTGCACGCTTAGCGAGAGCTGAAGGATGATAACAGGAGAAAAAGTAGAGGGTGAGTGGCCAGAAAGGAGAATGGGGGGGGGGGGGGGTCGAAAAGACGGGTGCGATGATAAATACGGTCCTAGGCAGAAGCAACCTGCATATGCCTTTCGCATGTCCTAACTTCCTTTTTTTCTGACTTATTTTAGAAGAACGAAAAAAAAACAGCAATAAGCTCATTTTCACCGAATGTCGACGATAGGTTACTGGAGGCGCTTTAGTATAAGATACACTTGCTCATCCGGTCTGTCTGCTATGTTTTTTTTTCTTTCTTTTTCTTTGCGTTATGCTGTTATTAATTACGGCATTGTGCGCCGTCTCGTAGAAAAAAAAACAAATGTTTGCGTTGTGCCCTACGAAGAGGCAGTGCATTCTGTGAATGCAAAACAATACTCAAAAGTCGTCCAAATAAAGGGCCAGAACACTGCTGTAAATTGCTAGAACAAACAAACGTAGAGCATATTTTTGGGTTCTATTGCTCATTTCGGATCCAGTACTAATTGTGGACAGCTCGCATATATATTTTATAAAGTATGTTCTTCGTTATGGGCCGTCCCCGCATGGCATTAAGCGGCCAGGCTGGAGGAGAAAGCGAGCCCAACAGCGACAGATACGAACATTGAAAACCATAGTCGCCTTCAACACATACGCTCTAGCTGTAGTCTGCCAGAAAAGAAACGGCTTTCGTATGATATGTCACCAGGAAGAAACACACTATACATATGCACGTTTTCGGTTGTAAGGATTCTGGTTTATCTCAAAAGGTATGAGTTTTCATAGCGTCCCTTCTCGCCACAATGATATGCGCATTACTGATATTTACATTATTCTCGCACGGTAATTGTTCGTACACAGCAACTATATTACAGGTGGGAGTAAAGTGAGATACAGAAGTGAAGTGCACACGTCCTTGCGCTGCCTGAGTACGTGAAACAAAGTGGACACACGTCAGAGAAGTGAATTGAATTTAAATATTGCTTTTCTTGATTCTTCTTCTCCACAGATCTCGTATGCCCACCCTAGGCACGAGTTGTAACTTCATTTGCTGGGGTTGGGTCTCCTATCAGCACATTGTTGCCGTTCATATCCTACACACAAAACAGCAAGCAAATTTTATTAAGAGAAAACAACAAAAAAACTAAGCTGATGCAAACCTCACTTCTCCACCATTAACCTACTCTCACACCAGCCCCTGAATGAATTGAATAGTAAGAGAAACGATGCTTGTCGAGCTATAGTTATTTACAAGACGATTGGGCGTTAATTTATTGCGCTCGACTCTGCACCACTAATTTACAAGGCAACAGAGATGAAAAGAAACCCCCCACCCCTGAAAAGAATAGAAACGGCGTAATAGTGTTACTTGATTGCTTCGCGCCGTCCATGCTTACACGCTTTGCATGTCCGTGTTCTTGTGTGTGTCTGTGTGTGTGTTCGGAGCGAAAGAAAGAAAGAAAAGAAGAAAGAAAGAAATGGGCATATAGAAGCTCTCATAGTTCTCACAGCACCTTTTAGGCATCAGCAAGGAAGATTAAAGAATGCTGGGATGAAAGGCCGGGCAACTCTCAAGCTGCCAAAGTAGAGCCAGCATTCGCCTATACTTTTCCGCAGAGACACAGCCTTGTCGTGTGATGGCCAACTTGAGATAAAGTTCTTTTGTTGAGCTAACGCAATGGCTAAGCTAAATACGTAATAACATTTGGTTGTTCCCAACGAGAGTAGTGTTGCCGAATGAGCACATGCTCAGAAAGTTTCCCGAGACAACGAGTCTTCTTAAGAGAACAGTAAACACCAGGAAAGAAACTCAGGAGCATCTGCTGGGAACAATTGACGGTCCTAAATGCATAGAGCGTGCGCGAGGTCTGTCTTTACTTTCGGGACACCACTTCCACTCCTGTATATTCTTAACCTCCTTGTGCGCGTGGTTAGAAGTTGCACAAGTAACGGCGTGCGTGTCGCTAATAATCTGAGCTTTCCATTGGCTTTATCTCAACGAGGACGCATTTTTTTTATTTTAGATTTTCGGGTGAGCGTAATGCATGCACTGCGCATGTATTATATGCATACACTATATGCAATAACGCTTAGTAAACCAGCGACTGACTGTAGAACTCTGTCCCGGCCAAGGGTGGCGAAAAGACCATGTTTCAACATCGAAGAAGGAATTTGTTGCGAGCATGAAATGCCCTTCTGCATGGTTTCCACAGAGCACAGCATTCACTCGTGTTCCAATAGAACATTTTACGAATACTTGGAATAGTTGAGAAGCCTAATGAGAACGCCACTATTGGTCGTCTCGGAACATTACTGCTGTATTTAGACAAAGATTTCGTAAAGATAGATAAAAAAATATGACCACTGCTTATGAAGTATTGCTGAAAACAATGACCTGCCGCTGTAATACATCGTTATTGTACCAGTAAGGCTGTTTCTACACAAAGCATTCACAGAAGTACAGTGGTTGTTACACAGAACATTCAGATGTCCTGCGTGACAGATGCGGGTGCCCTGTCCACCGCAAGGCTAGGAGCCCAAATAAAAAGGAACTTCACCTGGCCAAAGTAGATTGATAGTGGTAGAGCGCTAGTATAGGTGTGTGATCATCAGTGCGTATTTGTTTGTTCTATTTGGCAAGAGAAGCTCTCTCGATGTGCATGTCAAAGCTAAACGGCGCAGGCTGTGAATACTCTTCAACTCACATCAAAGGTATCGGCGCAATGATCCAGCGCAAAGCTCGTGTTAAACACAAGACAGAAAAATGAAATAAAAAGAGAAAGCACCTGGGCAACACACGAGCGCATGCACGCGTAGAACATAAAAACCACAAAGATGCCTTGTCGGGCGGTGCAGTATGCCTACCTCTCTGACCATGCGACATTATTCGAACCATCACTAAAAAACGTTACTGTGACATCTTCAATCGTGTACTAACTCGAACCAATCGCGTGTAAAATAGCGACGGCTGCTGAGAGCTGGGTTGCTGCCATACGTACAATAACACACTTCAGGTTGCTCTATAGCAAAACCTACGAGAGACAAGCGCAGATGTAGCTTCGAGAGCAGTCGAAGAGAAAAATAAAATAAATTAAAGAAGCATCACAGGAAGAATCGCCCTTGCGACCGCGAGGGTCACGACAGCTTTCCGTCACTGCTTCGAATGCGGACGGACAGCGGTACTCCATCACATACACGCTTTTCCGCATTGCTCACGAGCGTAACAGAAACAACGCCCTTTATCGTGGGGACAAAGGGCCGCGGCCGCCCCCAGGATTCCCGCACCGATCACGGTACACTGAGAAGTCCGCACACGCGCTGGATGAACCATTCGCGGGTGGTGACCTAAATAAGTAGAAAAGAAAAAAGGGGTGACGTCCAAACAGCGTGTAAAGCATAAGACGCGCGATCAAGGCGGGGATGATTGTGGAGTGTGTGTATGGCTCTCTGCCTGTGGCGATGATGCCGATGCGCGTGCCTCAGTGGCGATGCAGTCTGAGCCTTCGTTCCCGGCGGTGCGGTGCGCGCACTTTGGAGAACAAGCCAGAAGCGCCAGCCGGGAACGGCGGTGCCGCGGGGGCGTGCTGCTGGCTGAATTCGACGGTGTCAACGGCCGAGTAGGCGGCCGAGAAGCCTTTGGCGTTGATGTTGTCGTCCGAGCGGAAGCGAAGCAGCAGAGAGCCCGAACTGGACGTGAACTCGCCAGGCATCTGCGAACAAACCGGGTCGCGTAAGTCAAATCGCATTGACGTACGCGAGCGGGTTTAGTGCAGCAGCTATACGAAAAAGAGTTACGTGCACGTTGCTTTTAGGATGAAATGCAAAAAGGATTTAGCGAACGTGTGGGCACCTCGATCAACAGCAATCAGCGCTAGACACTAAGCCAACAAGACACCAGGCACTTTGAATGGCATACGACGAATGTAGTCTTTCTCAGCACTGTCGTTTTTTTTTGTACGTCACCTGAACGCTGGAGTTATTTATCAAATCAGTGAACGAAAGTTGTGAACGCCGCTGCACTGAATGTACGTACACTGCACACCTTCCAGAAACGCGTGTCGGAAGCTTTAGCTTAATTGGATGACTGTGGTCAGACAGTGTTTCCACTATCGAGGTGATCGATCCATTGCTACGCAAGCAATTATCATGCCTTGACCAGCAAAATGCCGATACTGAAAAACAAATGTGACGCATAAGATGAGCTTGTCGAATGCTTTGTAAACACAGCTACCTCGTGTCTTTTTTTACAACGCAGGTTTTTTTTTATAAAGAGCTATTTTAGTAAGGCACCTATTCTCTCCACAGGAATACTTTACTTCGAGTCTGAAATACCTTGCTACAGGTGATCTTGCCCTAAAATAACTGAATAACATTAACAAAAGAAACCTTCTCACCAAACATTTCAATTATCAGTGTGAGGGAGGATGTTTATATAGAGAAGCTGCAGAGCGTGATAATATACGCTCTGTGTACACTGTAGAAATTCTGAAAGTAGCACGTAATTTCACAAATTTATCACCAAAATTAAAAAACCCGAGAGCAGGAAAAGTGGCCCCCGCCTTATATCAGACTCGAACGCTCCGCGATGCAAAGAGAGGAAACGTAAATGAAGGCGCTTTGAGGAAGTATCTTGGCGCAAATTGCATCACATCTCATGCACAGACGCGAAAACCTTCACCTTGTTTGGTGCTCATTCATTTCTATCGCGCTGTGCGCAAGTGAACCGTAATCGCCATCTTTCCTTTCACTATGAATTATAGAACTCAGGGAAGCCATTGCGGCATATATTCTTGCCAACAAAGCGACAGGCGGAAGAGTGATTCGAGCTTGTTTATAGTTTAAACAGTGAACAGATGAGCACCAACATCACACACAAGGAACACCTGCTTCGCTGGTGTGTTTCCGACGACTTGTCATCGTTTATGGTCAAATTCTGCTGCGACGTGCATTTATTCAAACTTCGATACTTCTTTGTCCGGTACGTTCCGACACGAAGTAACAACGCGGTCGCCTTCCTAGGCGTCCTCGTTCTCAATATCTCCTCGATTAGAGACTTAAACTCGACGATTATTATCTCAAATACATGCGATATATTTTTTTTCAAGTGGGCAAGCTCTAAATTGTGAGAGCCTACAATTAACTTTCCCTTTTAAACAACTACCATCAAGTTGATAATAACAACATTTTGTTAAATGGTACTTACGACATAACTTTAGCTAAGGACTTGCTTCCACCTCAACATGTGCCAACTCGACAGCTGCCTTACTGCAGCATAGTCAAACATCTGTGTTTCGAAAACAAAAAAAGCCCACCCTGCATACATGGCAGCAATCGTTTTCTCTCAGCTTTCAACAAAGTGGAAACTATAGTGCGCCTTATTAGACTCGTGTTCGCACCAAGAAATAGTGCTGCATTTCTAGCAGTTATCATTTGAATTGAAGGTTTATTCAGTTTGAGTAATAAATAAAAACATCTTTCCTTTCCTAACTGTCAGGATAAACAAACCGTGGTCAACAGTTATTAGCATGCCGTTTTAAATTAGCTTCAGCCTCTTGGTTTTCGTTTTACGCTTCTGTAGCCCGTTCAACGGCACCTCAAGAGCAGGCTGGCGCTGGACGAGCGCGAACATGTGCAACCACGCAGAAAGCCTTCTCGCGTCACGGAACTTCTTGAATATTTCGCACAGGCCCACAAATTATATAAAATGAGGTATCTGAGCATCATACTTAGCTAAATGACACGGGACCAGCTACGCTGCAATAGCAAGTTCTATTCACATAAGGCGGGCATTTTCGGTCTTTCCATTTCTTCCGTCAATTTTGCTGAAGGGATGGTCGGTTGTTTGTCCAATTATATCCTTCTTACTGAAACTGTTAGCAATGTCAGAATATGGGCCACGTAAATGGCGACATTATTTTTCATTTTATTAATTTACAGTACTGCTATTCTCTTTTGTGAGCGTGGCAGTTGAGCAGTACAATGATTTTTCAAACGAAAAATAACAAAAGAAAACAGTAAAATCAAACACGTACAAGCATAACAAGAGAATATGAATATCGTCAATACAATCGAAAAATTGAGGAGTTGAATACATTATTATTGACATAAAATGACCACCAAGTATATTGCAAGTTCTAAATATTATGTCATGCTGTCGTCAAATTCAATGCAAAAAACAGGAAATGTATGGCACTAATTGAAGGCTGCCAAAGCAGCGAGCACCATGCTGAATACACCTTGTTGGTCCCACACGAAATAAGAGGATGAAGACGACCGCTCACTGAAAAGCCAGCGTCCGCGCGTTGGTGTAAGGGGCGCAGTCGGAGCGTACGCACGTTAATAGGAAAAACAGGAAAAGGCGCCAACCTTCTTCCCGCAGAACTTCCCCAGCTGGGGCGCCGAGTCGTCGTAGCCGTCGAAGAGCTGAACGAAGTCGTAGCCGCAGTCCTGTTCGTGCTCCAGCTCGAAAGTGAGGAAGCGCAGGCGCACGTGACCGGACTCGGCCTCGACCAGCCAGTCGCAGTCCTCGCGGTTCTCGTAGTTCTGGTCGCCGTACTTGGCGTGGGAGTAGAGGTGCTCCACGGTGCGCCCGGTCGCCAGCAGCCGCCCTCCGCAGGCCGTCGAGTGGGACGCCTTGAAGCCCTTGCGCTGCACGGAGGCGTCGCTCTTGAACACCTGCGGAACGAACGAGAGGCGTAAGCACCTTCAGTGGAAGAGCCACCTGAAGATGGTCAAAGCGAAAGGGGCGTCGTTGCAAAAGTTTCAGAATAAACGAGACCGGAAAGGGACCTAGACTTCATCCCTCAGCTTGCACAGTGTCCTGCTCATACAGTACCACGAAAATAGCAGACTTGCGTCTTCGCTGCAATCGCTTTGATTATTCCCATTGCATTGCTTACATTTACCGATGGAACCAAGAAGAATCGAGAAAATACACGGATGTCATGTTGATACTTCGCCTTGTCTCAACGAAAAGAATTCGAAAAAAATACCTTAAGATTTCAAGAAAGTGACCCCCCTCTCCCCAAAAAGCTCGGCCAATCAGTAAAGTGTTTTCGCGCTGTTGAGCGCGTGTGTCCGAATGTAGATCCAATAGAGCACTCATGGTGCAGCCCTTCGTGGTCGAGAAAAATGCTCGAAATCTTCCAACATGATCTGTAAAGCTGTCGCAATTAAGCAGCACAGTTGCCTGCAAGCTATATACTTACCCTTGACAAACATACTTAAATCAGTCGCGATAATAACGACAGTGGCATCCACTAGGTCGCACTGGAAGTATCGGCTGCACTTGAAATTTTGCCTGACAGCGGCGAGTTCCTTAAACCCACATCTGTCATGCAGAGATAAACATACGTAGATCTCACCATGTACATGCGGTTGGTGGTGGAGAGTATGGGGTGGGGCACCTTGGCCCCGTAGAAGCGACCCAGCGTCGGGGCGTCTGTGCTGTCGCCGTCGTACAGGGAGATGTGGTCATACGCGCACTCCTGGTGCGGCTCCAGCTCAAAGTCGTTGAAAATCTGTCAAAAAAACAGAACAAAAATGTTCCCACGTGAGCGCCACCGCACTCCCGATAGCGACTACAAGTAGCATAGTGCTGCGGCAGGTGCATGCTACACGAAGGCACGCGGCATGCATTACCAGCTTGAGCCGGTGTCCCGGAGTGGTGGTGAAGAGCCAGGCGCAGTCCTTTCTGCTCGGGTAGGCGTCAGGGTAGTTGGGACTGTTGATTTCGCCAAGTGGGGCGCTGATCTGGTGTGTACACGTTCCTGCGTAACGTAAAAGAAAAAAAGAGAAAGAAATCATTAACGCACACACTGTCTCGGGGGTCATGAAGCTGCACCTCTGACTCCTTGGAGAAGTTATGATTGTTGCCGACACTTATTCATGTGAGAAAATAGCATTATGGATGTTCCTAAACTGAGCTGGTACTTATGGTATTATGGATGTTCCTAAACTGAGCTGGTAAAAATCCTACTACAATATAATAGTTTGTAACAGGATCCTGTGGCCGCTCATAATGCATGAAATATTGTCAGCGAAGGCAACCGCATTATGAAAACCGTCACATAAAGATGAAAAGCTGTGTAATTTGGAATCGCTCGGCACCTGTTGCCGCAATCATACTGGCGCTTGAATGAGTTTTGATGGATTGTTATGGAGGGTTTAACATCCCAAAATCAACATATGATTATGAGAGACACCGTACTGGAGGACTCGGAAAATTTCAACCACCTGGGGTTCTTTAAAGGGCACCCGAGTTTGAGCACGCGGGCTTACAGGGCGTTCCACTCCGATGCAATAGCTGTGCTAAACCAAGTTTTCAGAAAGTGTCCTCGAAGAATATTTTTCGAGAGCATCATTAAGGCTTTGGTGATCACAACGACTTACTCTGAAGGAAGCGTGAAGAAGAATATCTTGAACAATAACAAAACTAGTGGCTAAGGTACTCGGCTGCTGACCCGCAGGTCGCAGATTCGAATCCAGGCTGCGGCGGCTGCATTTCCCATGGAGGCGGAAATGTTGTAGGCCCGTCTGCTCAGATTTGGGTGCACGTTAAAGAACCCCAGGTGGTCGAAATTTCTGGAGCCCTCCACTACGGCGTCTCTCATAATCATATGGTGGTTTTGGGACGTTAAACCCCACATATCTATCAAAATCATGAACAATAGCAAGAGCAAGCACAAAGTGCACTGAGTGTATGCGCGGGTATTTAAACGAAAAATCTCACTTGTGCCGGTAGCTCAGTTTTATAAAATGATCAGTTAAAGCCCTAACAAAATTGTCATGTGTGTCTAGCATCTGCATCAAGTACTTGCCTTATCAATCCCAGACATGTAACGCATCGTGGAACTATAGGAAAAGAACAAAACAGCGCCAGAGGTTCCGAGGATAGATCAGGTCTGAATTTTACGCAAGTGCTTCTGCTATTGAAACTCAACTGCAGTGTTTAAGTTTACGCTTCCTGGCCCATGCGCACTCCAGAACGCAGCTGTTTTTAGTGCATCAGTACCTAGGATGCTTTTGCGTCACAAACCAAAACAAGCATATATGCTGAACACCTCGCTCTTTCCTTAAGTGATAAATGATACAGCGTCGTGCTGGCTACGTATTTCATCCAAAGTTTCTGGCCTCGAAGCTTTCTGGGTCAATAAACAGCTTTTTATGCAGGGGCCCAAAATTGTTACGATCTTCTTAATCAGCGTCGGGCGGGGCGCTTCTATCGTTGCAAGGTTGCACATCACTGAAATAAGGCCGTACACTCCAGCGCACCTTCCCCGCGGGAAAACGCTTAGTGAAGCAGGTCTCGCCTCTGGCCAAGTTAAACGTCTCTCAATGTATGGTAATGAGCGGCAGCTGGCCCGGCTATCAAACTTGGAGCACACTCCGCATCTTGTAAACAGGGCGCAAGACAAGCATGCGGTTAGGAGCCTGGGTTAACGATTCTGCTGCACACAGAGAACACTGTTTAATAACTAAAGTGACAAGCATCTAGCGGGAACACTCAACGTGACATTAGAAGATACCACGAAGCTGCAAGTTGAAAAAACAAATGACAAAAGAAAGCGGTGGCAGGTTCATTACTGGAAACATTAAGAAAATTCAAAGTGCACCATCTTGGCGGTACAAGTTATTTGACCCGTTCATTAGCAGCATTGAGAAAAAATACCAGACGTTAGCGATTGAGAGGCGCATCTAAAGCCAAGTGCTCATAATATATGTCCCTGACACAGCCACTTACTGAAACTGTATACTACGACAGTTAGGCGTGAATGTTCAAAAGCATGCCCCCAGCAACATGGGAAGCGACGAACACGGTAACTTGATGTATTGTATGAACGTACTCATCCAGAATATCAAAAAATACTAACGGCACCAAAGAAAGAATTACTACTATTCTTTCACTTCCAATACTTTTGAAATATTGCGAGACAAGCTAAACAGTTGAACAATACTTGTTGTGGTTTAACGTCCCAAAACCACCATATGATTATGAGAGCTACCGTAGTAGAGGGCTCCGAAAGTTTTGCCCACTTCGGAATATTTGACGTACACCTAAATCTAAGCCCACGTGCCCCAAGAACCTACGCCTCCAAATAAAATGCGGCTGCCGCAGCCTCGATTTGATCTCTTGACCTGCGGGTGAGCAGCCAGTTGCCTTCATTAGACCACCGTGGCAGGCAGCAAAACAGTTTTAGCTTAAAGGGCCCGTGAACCACCTGCAATATTTTTCCAAACATTTCAAGTGAACACACGGATCATATGCAGTGTGCCGTCGCGATCAACGAATCTACAAGTGGCTGCGCTACGAGCCGCCGGCGCGCCACCAATTAAAAGAAACCATCCCTCCTCCTTTCCGGGCCTTTCGGGCCTCAGCGTGACGCGCCGTATGAATATTTCTGACGCACTGTTCAAATATCCACGCTTGTCACACATAGGCTATGACTGGTCGAGCAAGAGCCTACGACTTCCGGTTAGTCTGCAAGCAGCTGTCCACGCCACTTCTTTGTCGTGCTGCCCGCACGCGTGCTTGGAGACCATCGTAATGGCGACCTTTGGACGGCGTGCGCGCAATGTGGGGTCCATACCGGCACAATTCGTATAAGCACGGGCCACACGGCAGCTGCAGTTCGCTAACAAACACGCAGTTGACGGAGTGGACGGAGAGACGGAGTCGCGGCAACCGGAAGTAGATTGTGTTGTAAGCAGCGCGTGAGCGGAGACGTATGCCACGCGAGATTGAGAGGGGCACTCGGAGATAGGGCAAGGCGGCTTTGGGTGAGGATACCATAGAGGGCAGGGCAGAAGAGAGTGAAAAGAGAAATTGTCGCTCTTTCGATAATGAAACCCGCCTAACTCCGCTATTACGGCACCGTTTCGAGAAATGATCACGGCTAGGTTTTCGTCGTACAATCTCGCACAATTTACCCACCACAACTGAATTTCGACCTCTGGGTAGCAAAATTTACTCGCAGGTGGATGACTGCGCAAGGCGTTTTCCTGTATTGCTGAGTTTTGCGTGTTGCATGACACCAAGTGTAGTTTTATTCGTTTTTACACTCTTTGTAGACTAAAATCTTTGAAGCGCGAAATCGACGAGGACAGAAAGGAACACAGAAAGATAGGACAGGGCTCTGACTCGCAACTAAGCTTTATTCAGAAATGTCCTTAAATATATACACAGCCGAGTGGCACACACAAGCACAATGCAGATCATATACAACCCTAATCAGCAGTCGCAAGGCAACATCTCTACTTATCAGAGCCATGTTTCTAGAAACAGTTTTTCTTTACGGCGCAGCACAACAAAAAAGAATAATACATTCACCTGTGATATGCCTCAACTAACAGAGGGTTATCTCATAAAAAGAGGAAGAAGGTGATTGTATCAGTGACACTTGGTTGTGCTGCACAGTAAGAAAAATCTGTTTTTTTTTCTTAGAGACTGAAGCATACTATAGACGCGCGTTGTGCAAGAAGCGTAACTGTAGGCATGCTTTCGCTGATGCAGGAACAGCGCTCATTGAACTGGCAACGCGTTAAGACACAGGCGTCGACGTAATGACTCACCTCATGTTCACGTTAGGTTTCCCTACCGAGTTGAGGCCAATCATCTGCGCTAACAAGCTTCGGCAGCGATCTCGGTCAGAAAGTGGATTTAACGCAATATCAAGCCCGCCTTGAGAGACAGTACCAGTAATAGTTCGTCAAACTAGATGCGTATAGGCAGCTGTAGAAGCCGCGAACATACGGGCATACACGCCCATGCGACTTGTATTCTATACCAGCACTGGACGCACGAAAGACCAGATCAACAGGAGACATGAGATCCGTGCTTCCGCTCAGAAGACCAGATGAGCGATTCATGGCGGCTTGAATAATGGATTCGAGGACAAACTGCTTTCCGCGTTGTTTCGCAAGATTAGAAGAGAGATGGAGGCGTCTTTGGGGTACACTATAAAAAAAAGGGAGTGAAAATGGAGAAATGGAGGCCGTTTCTCCATTCTTCGGCGCAGCGACTTTCTCCCTTTCGGGCGCTTTACTTGTCTCGACCATAGAGTTTCCTACAACACTTACTAGAGCGAACTCTGGTGCTAGTGTCTATGGGAGCTGCAACGCACGACGCTTCAGCGTGCATGGGAATGATGGGTGGTACACACATTTGTCTAATATTCGTACTTCTGGCCTGCTTTTGGCTCCGTGTGTGTTCGTGTGGCTTGAAGCTGTTTTCTTATGAAACAAGTATTAGCAAATGTTCAGCGGTTGCGCTTCACCATTTTATTTTTTTAGATTTACTTTCCTAATCAGCTCACGAAGTTCAAAAGGGTTCAATCTTTCTTTCGAAACAAAACCGAAACACAGCTATAAACGAAGCCGCAAGTACGATTCGCCACCCGCATGTACGAAGACTAGGATAATGTGTGTACTACCCATCATTCCCATGGTAGCTGAACGATCGCCGCGCCAGAGTGCCCTCTAGTTAATTTTAGGAATCTCTATGGTCTTGCCCTCTCGCGCAAAGGACCAAAGGAGCAACTTTCCTCTTTCAGTGTTCAAGCTTTTCCTCAATCACGGGGGTCTTGCGCGCGCGCATGCGCACGCCGAGCCTAGCCGGCCACAGCTAGTTGCGAGCGATTACTTTTACCTAATATTGATGCAAGCAATGCAGGAGTGATGTTTTTTTGTTTTAATAATGTAGTGGGAAAGCATCTGTTTTTTATCGCCAGGCACTCGCACGATGCTTCGCACACTTACGTGTGTGTCTCGTGTGTTGTTTCATATTACTTATTTGTCACGAATACAAAGAGCTCTGCTTCCTAAGCAGTCTTGCTTTATCGATTATCTTAGACTGCACAAATCTTGGATTTTTTCGGTGTCAATATACTTAGTAAGCCCACGCATTTTTAGTTTTGCACGGCACCAACAGCACTCATGAATTCAACGAGGCGCATAAAAAAGCTTCACTTTTCATTTTTCAACATTCTAGGAAACCTGATACCACTGTACAGTCCATGTGTGAAAGCACGATCATATACAATTGATAGAGTTATACGTGCCGCTACCACCATATAGACGTTGTTTGCAGTTTACCCCCCTTCGAATACGGCTGCCGTGGCCGGAAGTCGAACCTGCGTCCTCCAGCATAGTCACACGACACCCAATAAGGCTATGCTACCACGGCAGGCGAAAGCACAAAGGGAAACAGGCTGCGAAGTTTCACCGAGCGTTTATTCGCCAGACTGGGTTACAACCATCAGAAACGTTTTGAACATCATCATAACTACACTTTTGTCAAAAGTAAACCAATGACTTCTATCAGTTAAACCAAATTCTCAATCGCATGCGTTTTGAATTGCCAATGCCAGCACTTAGAGGTAAGACGGAATTATGCACGCGTGCAATATGCCTTTCTCGTCCATAATTCTCCTTTATCGTGAGAAACTCAACACACAATGCACTTCTAGTAACAGCTGTGCACAGTAGATCAGTACTAACACTCACTCACCTTTGTGAAAAAAATATTCCAAATCCAGAGTAATAGTAACCACCACAGCCACAGCGCTAACAACAAAATTGCGGCACGCACTATGACTGAAATTTGACACGCGAGGCAATTCGCGAGAGGCATCTGAAACATAAAAGTATGTAGGCACAGCATGCTATAACGTTGTAGTAAATTTGCGCAGTGCCGCGCTAGTTCCTCAACTCAAGTAATAGAGCTGTCACGACGCCAACAGTAACTGGCATCGCTCACAAAAAAATACCATCGAATGCGAGGTCATCGCCTATTTCTCTCGCAAGACCCGCGTTGTAACGTACGTATACACTGTTAGGACGGTCGTTACCGCGTCAAAACATTGTCATTGAAGGGCTAGCGGTGTACTGTATCTGGCTAACGGTCACACTTGTGGTAAGCACGTAAAAAGAATATAAGCGAACGTTAACACGAAACAAATAAACGAGGTCGACGCGACCACGGAACACCTACCACGACGGAGACAATGTCTGGTCTGCATGTTGCGCCCCCTCCGAGTAACGAGTGAAAGAATAAAAAAGACGTGACCTCCGAAATGGCTTGCACGCGGCAAGCGTTTGCGTTCTCGGAGGCTTCAAGAAAAAAAAATAACTGTGGCAGTGGTCGAGAGACGGCGCAGCGTTTAGAATGCCATTGTCATTCTATGCATAGCTTGGGGAAATTGTTTTGGCAAAAACCTGATAAACTCTAGTAATTATTCCGTTCATTATTGTGGAACCGTTCATAAACTTTTGTTTGTCTAAGCATCAGACACAACATATTTACGTGTGCGCATGTTGTGGTATGGCCACAAAACGTAAAAAAAGTGCACGAAAATTTACTTCTACCCTGTGCTACCATGGTCAGTCGAAATTCATTGCTATATAAGCTTGTGAGCTTTCGTGGAACGGTGTGAGTAAACACGTCGAAGTGCAATAAAAAAAAGAAAAAAAAGAAAATACGTTTAAGTGTGTGCCGCTGTGGAGGATGGGTGATTGTACTCTTGTTCAATCAGTTCACGCTATATGTGTAGTATGTGTCCTTGAGTGCATGTGTAGCTGTATGCATTGCATCAGCATGTATTCGGCGTCTAGTGTCAGTGAATAATCTTGAATGGGCTGAGTCGCCAACTATCCGCAAGGGAGCCGTGATTGTGGGTATGACAACGTACGTTGCCGCCAAAAATTTTTTAAATATTGTTCAGTCGGTCCAGATGGCGCCAGCTACCACCTACTTCACGGCTGTGATGCTCTCACACCTCCAGCTAGTCATATAACGTTGAACCTCTATCTCTCGAAACTGCACTAGTGAGTCGGAATGGTTTCGCTGCGATCTAGTCTACAGTTTGGAGGCACATCTCGTGACCTGCGGCCCCTGTAGCGATCGGGCTATGCCTTGACCCAGCGAGTCATTTGCCACGCCGGATTAGTGCAAAAAGGACAGTCTCGCCACGTCTGGACCGAGGAAGCAACAGAGGCCGGCCCCACGAGACGTCGCCTACTGATTGACAGCGGCGCCAACGGGGTGGAATGTCGCCAAAGAGGGTTTTGGAGCCGCCACTCTATCTCCCGCCTGGGCCAGTCACGCATCGTTAGCGCGTTAACCGGCAGACGACGACGGCGCTGGTCAAAGGGCTCTCCCCAGAGGATTCCACGAACCTGGCACCTCTCAAAAGATCGGCGCTTGTTTAATCCATTGTCAAGTAGCCGACCGGCTGACTGCCTATGCCCGCCAGGCATTGTCCCGGAGTGCGAGACGTAGTGTCGCCAAGACGCCACCAAGAGGACAACAGGGACGGCGTCTTCCAGGGGGAGACCGCGGCGGCTGCCGCGGATCGCCCCGCTAATTGAGCGAACATAATCGGCGGACCCTCTGAAGTATGCGGCCAAGATCGTGGGCACTCTCGACTAAAGGCTCACACACGACGAGGAAGAGCCCTGCTGGCGCCACCAAAGTGCAGTGTTCACGTGGACCTTGCATGCTCGCCCCCCTCACCTGTGTGTGCGTGATTGGTGGTCGACTCGTAGAGGAGGAGCCCGACAGGGCATAAAACGACGCGGCAGAGTGCTGGACGTCGCTCTGAACTATGTAAAGTTTAACCACCACGCTCGTGGTTTGTGAAACCACTAGTTCTTCTCTTCTCTTCTGTCATCTCGACAACTCACTGTAAAGATGTAAATAAACCCGTTAAGTTTGCTCAACGCTGCCCCCTGGTCCTTGGCTCGACGGAGCGACGGCGATCGGCCCCGCTACCCGCAGACTGCGGTCGCCGCGACACGCGCTACAACTGGTTGGCAGCGGTGGGATGCCATCATCAGCGTCCCTCCTTCCCATCCGCAACAACTGGTTGGCAGCGGTGGTATGCCATCAGCAGCGACCTTCCTTCCCATCCGCAACAACTGGATGGCAAGCGGTTGGATGTGAGCCTGGAGAACGGAGAATGAACAACACGCCGAGATCATGGAGACTGGCAGCTGTGGACTGGTGAGTGCTGGCTTTGGTTTTTTGGTTGCCAGGCTGATAAGATAGAAGTGCAATCTTTTCGCTGGTAGAGGCTACCACAGAAGCAGTTGTTTACGGAACTTCTGGGTAGAGAGTGAGCTGCACCACATTAGTTCTCTGTCATGGATTGGAAGCGTTTGTTGAAGAATCAGCTACTGATTCTGGGGGAGGAGCTGGGAGCAGAAGTAGATGCGGAGATGAAGAAACACGCAATTGTTGGCGCTATCGAGGGCTTGAATCTGACCAGTGAAGATATTAAAGAAACGTGGAACGAGACTCAAAAGCATCAGGAACAGGAGCGCGAGAAAAAGCGTCAGGAAAGGCGAGAGCAAGAGAGAGAACAGTGGAAGGAAACCCTAAAGGTAAAGCTGGAAGAGACAAGAAGATCAATACAGTGCCTTAGATGGTCTCAAGTTAATTCGAGGATCCATGCATTCGAAGAGGGCGAGGATATAGAGAGTTACCTAACCTCTTACGAGAATGTTTGCACAGACCTAGGGCTCGACGAAGACTATTGGTCTATCGCCTTATTGAGTGTCTTTCCATGCTACTTAATTGGTAGAATAGGGTACCTTTCCGAGGACGAGTTCAACAGTTACAACGTAGCTAAGGCAGCCTTACTGCGGTGCTTCGGCACCAGAATTGACAGAAAGCAAATTGAATGCAAGCTCATGAACGCTCCGTTGAAGAACGCGCGGCGGTGTGCTGGTATCAACACCAAGCCTGAGAGGGGTCCGCGTGTCTCTCATAGCACCAAGGTGAATGGTGAGAGCAAATGGGAGATAGAAAAACGGGAGCGAGGTGAAGAGTTCGAGCGAGCACTCAGCCTAGATATTGAACTGTCGGAACAAAAAGTCGAGGAAACGCGGTGGAAGATTCAGCCATCCGCAAGTGTAGAGCACGAGAAGTGCGAGGTGCAGCCCAGAGCTTTGGAGAAGGCTAGCACGTGTGAACATAGCAGCGGATTCAAAGGCGAAACGAGTTTGAGTGCTGCGAATGAAGCTGCGCTGAGTAGAGAGGCCGACGAAGGCCAGAGCGAGTGCGACGAGGTGCTTTGCCAGTTAAGTGTTAGCGAAACAGCTAGAATAGCTGTAGAGAATCTGGCACAGACCTCAACTGTGTTTGTCGCGGCGGTGGATCTTGCAAATGAGGTCGAAGTAGGCAAGAACACCGGAGAAGGCTCAGAAGCAGCGAGCGTAGAGAAGGGTATCAGTGCAGTTGCAGACAGCTCTCAGGAATACGAGCAAAATTTTTCGAAGGGAAACAGCTGCATTGTTCCTAAGTGTGTTAACAAGTCCGCCGGTCTAGAGGGTGAGAATAAAGATGACAAGGTCGAAAATCATTTGGACCGCGCGACTGAGACAGCTGACGAAAGCTGTGAGAGGGTTCACGAGTGTGAGGTGCGATCGGGAGGCTCGGAAACGACACGCAAAAAGCGGCGCAGACGAAAGAGACGTCGCAAATCCGCGAGGACGAACAGTACTACGCGTGTAAAAGAAGGCGCAAAACCTGTCAGCGTAGCAAACAAGAGCTTTGCGGCAGCGTCAAAATTACATTGCATGCGTCCGAGCAACCGGACGAAAAGTAAGAGGAAAGCGGGTTCGCGAATGGAATTGCGTGGAGAGCGCCGGTCTTTCCGTTCTATTCACAGAACGTTTCAGGGCGCACCTGAGTACAGCGTTAGCACAAGTGAATCGGCCAGACAAGGCGACAGAGCCAAGAAATCAAAGTGCCGAAACACTGTGGAAGGTGGTGCAGAAGCACCCTTGAGCTGTAAAACTACCGATGACGCAACCCGAGGCCAATTTCCTAATGGTGCAGAAAAAGTCGGTCGTAGACGTCGCCGTAGAGGAGTGAAAGATACGCGCGCGACAAAGCGAAGGCAAGAAGGACGAAGCAAGCATCGGGGAGAAAGAAAAGAGGGTAGCTCACCAGCCAGTTCAGCGAAGAGGCCTTTGTGGCAGGCAGTAAGGCGCCAGCGGCAAAAGCGTAGGCCCCAGCGCGCATCCCCGCGACGGAATGTACGCAGGAGATTTAAAGCTTTGCGGGAACGGGATTGTAGAAGGGGTCCTAGAAAAAAAGGAAAAGCCACAATAGCTAAGCACCACACGCGAGCTAGCCCAAAGAAGGCATGGCCACTCTGTCCCACGCATCGCTCCGGTCCCCTACGCCGAACTGACAGAAGCCCGCCAAAATCGCAAATGAGGCGTAACGCTGCAGTTCAGCTTGTTGCTCGTGCACGTTGTTGTCTCGCGCGTTTTCAGAATCGAAGACCACGACCACCGCGTGTACGGCTGAAGGGGGAGCGACGGCTGTAAACGGGAGAGTCAGACACAGGAGTTTTTTTGGAAACATACTTGTTTGGTTATATTTGGTTTTAAAGTGGTGTACCTGTGTCATCTCCACAGCTAGTTTGCTTGCATACTTTTTTCTTCCCTCTAGATTTGGTTTGCGTATAAGCTTTGTCAAAATTTCGAGTTGAATTGTTCAGCATTATGCGGAAGCAGTGGCCCGCATCAGTCAACCGACTGCGTGAAAGGAGTTTTTTTTTAAGATACGAGCATGCAAGTCGCAAATGCAGATTTGGTACGCCCGCTAGTTTTGAAAGCGCGGTAGCGTAGTCGAGCGGCGCCGGAGTTTCTATGCTTCGTGCCCTTTAGTTAAGCGCGGCATCGCATGCCGTCTTCAATAGAGTAAATGAGCAAGGTTTGGGAAGGTTTTAGAATAAAACCAAACAAAAGCAATTTTCGAAATGCTCATGGGGAGAAACATTCGGTACAGGAGTTTTGGCGCAAAATTAACGCCTCTTTTGTTACGCACTCCTGACGTGTACCTCAAGTGTGATTGTTCCTTGCGTTTGTTCCTTGAGAAAATTCACGTTCAGATGAGGGTTTAAGGATACCTAGGTGAGAGAGATATCGCCTATGGTTAGGTGCGTGTGGGTATGCTAGCGCTCTTTGGATGAGAGTAAGATGTCATGCTAGAGCGCACAGCAAAGTCTTGTGCGTTCTTTAAAACCATGGGCTGACAGGAAACTACATTCAGCAAATAAGCGTGTTAGTATATTTGCATTACCCTTTGTTATTTTGGTATGTGCTCAGGGATCAGTTGAATTCTTTAGCTGAGCGTCGTGTTATACGGAACGTTGAGGGACGTTTTCCGTAATGATTTTAAAAGGTATTGGGAGTAATCGAAATTTTTAGCTATGGGCAAGAGTATTAGTGTGGTTGCCATTTAAAAGAAAAAAAGCGTAGGTGCATTGTGGCACATTTGAAAGACCGGCCTGGTTGCCGAAAACTCATTGCCGGCGCTTGCTGGTTCTAGTGGTTGGTCTTTGTGGTTTCAGTGGTGTTGGGAGACTGCGGTTACTGTGATCTCTCCCGTCGAGCAGCTGATACTACCCGACGTCCGAGATCTTCCCGTCGGCGGAGGAGCTGTAGCGATCGGGCTATGCCTTGACCCAGCGAGTCATTTGCCACGCCGGATTAGTGCAAAAAGGACAGTCTCGCCACGTCTGGACGGAGGAAGCAACAGAGGCCGGCCCCACGAGACGTCGCCTACTGATTGACAGCGGCGCCAACGGGGTGGAATGTCGCCAATGAGGGTTTTGGAGCCGCCACTCTATCTCCCGCCTGGGCCAGTCACGCATCGTTAGCGCGTTAACCCGCAGACGACGACGGCGCTGGTCAAAGGGCTCTCCCCAGAGGATTCCACGAACCGGGCACCTCTCAAAAGATCGGCGCTTGTTTAATCCATTGTCAAGTAGCCGACCGGCTGACTGCCTATGCCCGCCAGGCATTGTCCCGGAGTACGAGACGTAGTGTCGCCAAGACGCCACCAAGAGGACAACAGGGACGGCGTCTTCCTGGGGGAGACCGCGGCGGCTGCCGCGGATCGCCCCGCTAATTGAGCGAACATAATCGGCGGACCCTCTGAAGTATGCGGCCAAGATCGTGGGCACTCTCGACTAAAGGCTCACACACGACGAGGAAGAGCCCTGCTGGCGCCACCAAAGTGCAGTGTTCACGTGGACCTTGCATGCTCGCCCCCCTCACCTGTGTGTGCGTGATTGGTGGTCGACTCGTAGAGGAGGAGCCCGACAGGGCATGAAACGACGCGGCAGAGTGCTGGACGTCGCTCTGAACTATGTAAAGTTTAACCACCACGCTCGTGGTTTGTGAAACCACTAGTTCTTCTCTTCTCTTCTGTCATCTCGACAACTCACTGTAAAGATGTAAATAAACCCGTTAAGTTTGCTCAAAGCTGCCCCCTGGTCCTTGGCTCGACGGAGCGACGGCGATCGGGCCCGCTACCCGCAGACGGCGGTCGCCACGACGCGCAACAACTGGTTGGCAGCTGTGGGATGCCAGCGGCGACCTTCCTTTCAACCGCAACACCCCATAAACGCGTGGCCTTGCAAGTACTTTTCGGGTGTGGACTCTGCTGCAATGTCCGTGTCTTTCAAAGTGAACGTCGCCTCGCTGGCTTAACGAAACCTACTTCTCCGTCGTTCTCTTTCGCGATGTTTTCATCATCACAGGTTCGTCTGCTTGTTTTTATCACCATTTCGTTCGACATAAAGCTCAGCGGGACCGTTTTTTGTAACCTTCAGTGCCATGTACTCCTTATCAGTCGAGAATCCATACATTTGCTAAGCCTGCTCGCTTCGCTAACCTGGGGTCAGCCATCTTGGTTTTCATAGGGAGGAACATTGTTTCTCCGTGACAAAGGGAGCAACGTTTCTCTATTTGAAAACGAACATTGGGGACATTGTCGTTCTTCCCTAAATGGGTAGTACGTCAATCCAGCTTTTCAAGAGTGTAGTCGCATTTTGTATACTGAAAGAGCCCCAAGAGAGTGCTGGAAACTCTTTTTGCGGGAGTAGAGGCTTGTTCCATAATTCACTCCCTTTTCACGAGTGATGGGAACTCTCTTGTGCACAGAAAAAGCACACTTTCTCGACCAAGTGCTGGTACTCTGGCTGAACAAGAGAGAACACGCTCTCTCGCCAGAGTACAGTCACGCTTCTTAAATACAGTTGATACAGCCTCTGCGGGAGTTGCGCTGTTCTCTTACAGTTTTTTACTATCTGGTAGGGATAGAGTTCGCCCGCACATTACAATAGTACGCAACAGAGCCAACAACACAGAACATATACATTTTACGCTACGGACAACCATTCACACAGCAATCTGTATTTATACTCATGATGTCTACCCCCTTCTAGTGCGGGTGGCGCTACATTTCTACGACGCGTTTTGTAGAGCAAATATACATCTAGCATGTGTAACTATCTGGTGATCGTTAGGCACCCTGTAGGCAGGTCGACCTTTTATTGTAAAACTACATGATATACAACGCCATTTACAATACTAGTTTTCAATTATCAGCTGGTATTCTGTCATATCAGCTCAGTGCGGCGAAGCCACTTTTGCTCAAGCTTGAGAGTTGTACTTAGGCGCTTACAAACTCAGTTGGCAAGATCTGTCAGCAGTGCTGGACGAAAAGTAATCTACGAACGCTACGATCCGGCGTCCGATCCGACTTGCGATGCGGCGGTGTGTACTTGTACGGCAAAAAAAAAAAAACAACGCTTGTCGCCAAAACCACAACTCAAACGCATCTCTGCCAATACTTATAATTTTACTTACCTCGTCTACACTTTAATACAATATGAGAGGCTTGCGTATTGCTCAAACGTCAACCTTCTCGAGACACCTGCACCGAGATCGGTACAAGTAAATGTGACCCGTACGAGTACAACTTCTAGCGAATGTAAGCCTAGCTTACCGGCCGAGTCCATCATACATGCCATCGGCGCTTCTGGGTTTAATAAGGTACTATGCCAAGGAGTAAAAATGACGGTACAGAAAACCCTTGCCATTGGTTAACTTTAATGTACCATTGTTTCTTGCGTACGGAGTGCGCAGAAAAAGCGCGTCTCATCGATGCTCATTGCATCGATAATCATCACACGGGTCACAGCCGGCAGCAGCCGGGTGCACTCGTCGGCACTTCGCAAACTCATACGTGGAAACACATGCATGTCGTTCGGTGTGCGTTCATAAAGTAATACGATGAAACACTTTCGTGCACATGCAATTTAGTGTTTAGCTATCAGCTATGTAGTTCATGGAGTTAACTAGCGGAACATGGGAGAGGCCTTTGTCCTGCAGTGGACGTAGTCAGGCTGATGTTGATGTAGTTACCGCTATCAGTTTACAGATGCAAATCACTATAGCATATGATCGCTTGCGCACGAAAATACTCCTAATTAAATCAAACACGCGCGTAGTTATGGATCATTACAGTCGATATAAAACTTCGGCACCCGTCAACCTGCAGAAAAAGCGAGTAACGGCTACTGCACTCGACCGTAAATCATCTTCTCCATGTTCTCGTTAATTTTTGTATAATTTCTTTTCCATGTTATGAATTTTGAAAAAAAACCACTTGGCGTCTTAGCATTAGTGGCATGTAATGCGTGGACGCCAATAGTTTCCATATTATGAAAACGCCAGGTTTAGTTAGAAACGAAAATCGCGTAGCCCGTGAAGCGGAACTGCGCGTTTTCTTTCAACCAGTTTTTTTACACAGCAGTGAGCATGGCACAACGTGGCGTAGTGGTGGAGTACCCGCCTAATTATACGTAGGTGGCGAGTTCAAATGCCACTGTAGAAAGTTTTTTTTTACTTTTTTTTATAATGTGCTGACACTTCTGTCTTACTCTAATAGAAATTTGTGCGGTAAACTAACTTTCGTTGAGGCTTTAGATGTTGCCGCTGTTCTTTGCTTCGGAGGTGTTCATTTGGCGCTTCATGAACTAAACGTTAATGATCACACAAGCATGATTTTTGTTTTCACTGAAAGTCATTCTATTACTTGACGTACTAAACTTACATCCGCGGCGTCTATATACGCTTAGAGGCGTATGGTTACGAGAGTTACATTGACTTGAGGCGTCGGTGGTAACATACAGGCGCTCGATCGTATGCCGTCAGCCAGGACAGAGTGCCAGATCCCATTCACGCCTCATTGGAACGAGAGTTGCATAGCTTGGGAGCTCTACTTGGGTTGAAGAGTTCGCAGTCTCTTTTACTCTGCATTCAATGAAAGAGTACGTTCCGCGGCGAACTCTGCTCCACTACCCCGAAGAGTTAAAGAACTTTTGGGAGAGTAACACAGTCCCCCAGCTCTTGCAGTACCCCCTTCAAATTCTGTGAGTGTACCAAAACAGCGCGTATAATAGCTACATAGCCCTCGCTTTCGTCGGGCCGTGGAACGTATACGGGCTGCATGTTTTTCGCGAAACGCAATCAGCTCGCGCAGGTCTTTGCTGTAACAGCCTTCTCCAGATATAGGCTGTCCCAGTCAGCGACGCGAGCTTCTCCGCATCCAAGATGGCCTTTACCATAGGCCTTCCTCCTCATTTGACCCCTGTAAGAGTGTGCAATTCGGTTTTGTATCTCTTCTCCTTTTCCTCCTTAACCTTCCCTATTTTTTGTTTCTTTTTTAATTGTGAGGGTCATTTTAGCAATTGATAAAATAGGGGCAATGCTGAACTATGCCAAAAATGGTATAGAGGCGACGGGCGTGCCACACGTGGACGACAAGCTAGGAAGCGGAGGTGGCGGGAGTGACATACACACGCGATCAAGCAGGGAAGGATAATGTCCGTTTCTCAACTCTTCTCTGCCCTGAAAGGATACTGCAACGGCGGCAGCCTATCCAGCGTTCGCGCTCCTAAATGACGTGCGCAGGTCCGCGCGGGTATACCATTAACATAATAAATCCGGCGCCTCGCTGACTCGGGTTACGGCACTGGTGCTCAAAGTAATGAGAGGCGGCACTTGACGACACGATGAAGGGGATCTATGGCATCGTAGAGAGGAGACAGAGGAGTTCGGCGCTTTTATTTTTATTTCGGCTCTCAGTGCCCCATGCTGAACTGAGCACCAGAGGGGATTGGAGGGGCTGCCTGTGGGGCTCGAAACCGCTGCGATAGTACGGGTGCGCACCCTGCGTGCATTGCTGTTTCAAGTGGCCTGAAAGAAAAGTCGGAGCTTCATTTGGGAGTCGCTTCTCTTGCATGTACTTGAGTGTTTAACGGTTGTGCGTGTGTGTCTCTGTGTGTGTAGAGCAGATAGGTCAAAATGCATGATATACATTTTACGCGCTTATCCGAACTTCCATTAATTTCGTCGTAGGGTGGACGAAGCTATTCTAATTCATGACACAATAACTACAAGTTCGAAGTTAAGGAGTGAGTAAGTGTCATGGTCAATTGAGAGGAAAAAACATGGTCCTAAATTCTGTGACCCTTGAGCCTTGGCTTAGCGAAGCGGTGAGAGTTGGCGCTGCATTAGCGTTAATACTTTAGATGAATGTGAAAACGTGTAGACATACGCTTTGAGGCAGGACACATTAAAAGAGCGGCAATATCGAGTCAGGCCTTGTTTGGGAACATGGCGGTAGCATTGACAAGGCAATCGAAGCGGTGTGCTCCAGCAGCAAATATCACTATGTCTCGTTATGAACACACATAACTAGCCATTTGCGCAAACACAACAAAGCCTGGAATAGCAGCTTTCGTTATATACAGTACGTGTAGGAAGAATCTGCCAACTTTAAATTTATCGAAAAGCAGCTACATTAGTTTTAGACCGATTAATACTGCAGATTTCTTTATAGTCGACATCCAGTTTGGGCACGTAAAATACATTAGGTTGATTCTATAAAATCTTTCGGTGTCTGGTAACATCAAAATGTTTCCTGGAACCCGCATGTCTCAAAATTAGCGTGTGAAATAACCAAAAGTGTTCGCTGTCTCTACAAGGTGCCTACTAGTATTGTACCCATATGGTTGAGACTACAGATTTAGTATGCTTCCATATATTCTTAGCTAACCTATTGTATTATGGTCTGGGGAACTATTACGACTACTAACTATCAGAAACTACAAGTACTTCAAAACTTCAAAAGAGAGCTTTGGGGTGCATTCATGGTTACTGCGATAGTATCAGGATCTTCTCACTTCGCCATTGTTTCGCCACTACGCTTTGCCTAAAGTGAATCAAGTCTATTTTTTTGTCTGTTGTAGCACATAAGGTCAATCATTTAGATACTTAAAGCAATACTTTGACTAATGATACTTACCATTTTCGAAAACAAAGCCCTAAGACGCGTACTAACTATGGCAAACAAAAATAACTTATCAGGTGACTGTGGCCATGATTAAAATGTTTCCAATAATAATTTTGATGTTCCACAGAAAATATTTAAAAAGGAAACAAGGAGTTATTTACTCCACTCTGGTCTCTGTTAGGTATAACATTTACACTGCTATATGCCAAAGAAAAGATTATTTTGTTGTACTTGCAAGTGTAGCGTATTTATCTATTTATTATGTCAAGTATGTAGGCATATTGTTTTGTTAACTGTCACCAGACTGTACAATGGAGCCGAGGCCTTTGTCCGACACCCCATCCTTTAGCCCTGGATTCCTCCTTTCTATGACAGTAAAGAAACTTCACTTCACTTCACTTCTCCCCGCATGCAATCACATGTCGACCAACTGCCTGATTGAACATATGTTAAAAAATTCGGTCTATACAGGTTCCCACCTGAAATGGGTACATGAGCGCTATCACACAGACATTTCCAAAGCTAAGGAAAGGTATACTTGCAAAGACGTCCATCTTTCGTGCCAGGCAGTTTGTCTAACTAATTGCGGTATAATAACTTAAAAAACTGGGTGCCAGTGAAAACTTTGAAACAAGTACACAAGAAGAATGCTGAAAACACGGAGCAACGCTGGACTTTCAACTGTGCTTTATTTTCAAATTATAGACAGTTTAAATGCCAGAGTACTCCCGGGTGTAGCGGCTTCTTCTTTGGTACGTATTCATGAGTATTCGTTGGTACCCCATCTTTGCAGTTCGTGATGCTTTAACTGGCCCAACAGTAAGCTCTTATGCCCTGTATAATAAACTTTGTTTTGTGCTTCTTTTAAAGCAAAGCAGGACACTTTGCTTGTGTTTTGAGCTGGTTTCCATCAAATGAACGGTAAAAGCTCGCTGTTGTTCCATATAGGTTTCTTTTATTTCGTCAAGTTGGATATGGCCTGAGTTCAATATGTCTTTCCTGTGCGTCCACGAAAACATATGCTCCACAAATCTGGCAAACCCTGCCACTGACAAATAAGGAGAACGGAACACACGGACGGCAAACACCAATAAATGTCGTGCATTAAACGCCAAACGCCTCAGCCAAGCCAGATAAGATTACTAATGTTCTGGCCAAACAAAGATTGCAACAAAAGTACCCAAGCGCTGAGCTCCTCAAATAAAAAAAAGGAAAACCAACACGTAATGCAGCTCTCCTAGTGAAACCTGTGGAACGGCGCACTTGGGCACCCAGCGATTCCCGTACGCAGAGTTCCTCCTGCTCCCTATGACAAAGCGTCGAAGACATCCACGTTTGAGATAAGCGTGAGGGTTTTTCCGGCAGGACTAGAACCCTGCTTTGGGGATTCACATACTCTGCACTAACTTTTGCACTACCTGTGCACTACCTGTTTTACAGAAGAGTTCAGCGACATCTTTTGTTATACAAATAAAAAAACACAACAAGAAAATTCAAGACCTCCCATCTTACGACATCAACGGGAGCAGAGCTCACCGCTCTTTGTGCCGCATTGCGATTCATCAGCGATCAACACCTACAAAATTGGACGATTTTCAGTGACTCAAACGAGGCACTGCAATCTCTTCTATCACCTTTACGGCACGGCATATACGAATAGCTGGTATTCGAGATTGCAAAAGAGACTCACCATTTCATTGAAAAAGGACATGAAATAGCCTCTCAATGGCTTCCAATTCATTCTAAAATAATCGGCAATGAACAGGCCAATCGAGCTGCCCGTTCTGCCCATACTGAAAGCGATCAAATATCAATTCCGCTCCCCAGAACTGACTCCGCAAGGAAACTCCACATACTTGCTTGCAAGCGCACCACGTCACAATGGAACGAGTCACATTCCACACATGCACGAGTATGTACCTTCGACCCAACTCTCAGTTTTCGAATTCCTCCGGAATTACGACGACAAGACGCTACTATGCTGTGCAGATTATGAATTGGGCGTCGCATTTATCCATCCGTACGCGTTCCGGATAGGAATGGCTCACACTGCTGCATACGACCATTTCGACAGTGACGAAACAACTTGGCAAATTTTTTGTGAATGCCCACAATACTTTTCGCAGAGACTGTCACTCTGCAAGACGAACTTGTCAACCAGACTCATTCTGAAAAATGAATCCTGTGCTACCGACAGTACTTTATGTCACAGAAGAAGCATTTGAAGACGCTCCTGCACTTCTTGCGTTCAACCTGCCTGTCCAAACGACTGTGATCGGAACTCTCTAAATGTGGGCGCAAGTGATGTTTTTTCTCATTTATTTTATATCTCTCTTTCCTCTTTCCAACCCTTTTTCGCCACCCCGGTGCAGGGTAGCATACCAGTTTTTCTAAGTTAACCTCCCTGTCTCTTTCTTTTATTTATTCCTCTATCTCTTTCTTGATAATATCATCTACAAACAAGTATATTAAATTGATAATAACCACATTGTTAATGTAACGTCTGAAAACCACGATAATATTATGAGAGACACCATAGCACTTGGAGAGTTTCCGAGATTCCTACGAACTGGCGTTGTTTAACGTGCTTTAAATAATTGATTTTGGTACACACACACACATAAAAAACACGGCGACTAGAAGAAAATAGCGAGGGAAGAGGCTCACAACTGCCACATAAAGTACACAACGCCTGCTTACTATTTGGGGAAGCAAATAATGGAGGAAAGGAAGATAGGAGGAAAGAAAAGGTGCCTTAAGGATTCAACCATTGTGGATATAGTTTACGGACACAACGGCTTCATTTTCGAGCCGCGTACCACGACTTCTCAAATTTTAAACAAGGTTGTGTGACAAGATGTTCCATTCAAAGGTGAATCTGTGCCATCACCTAATCAGTTAAAAGTGAACATTTTCTGAATTTTCAGTAATTAAGGAGGAAGCCAAGTGCTTTAAGGTATTATGGACGTCCACCATACATAAGAGGTAACCTGTGAATGAGTTAGTTCGAGTGAGCTGCGCGATTTGACTTCTTTTAACCAGTGTAAGTTCACAGGCTTCTCCCGCTTAATGAAGGTTAATTATTAACTATTTTTAGGGGCGAAGCTCCTTAGGGCGTGGGCTGTGCGTCCCCTGTATGTAGCCACCTCTAGTTTAGTTCTTGCAGTGTTCACTAGATGGCGGAACCGTCCCCTGTATGTAGCCACCTCTAGTTTAGTTCTTGCAGTGTTCACTAGATGGCGGTACCGTCTCCTGTATGTAGCCACCTCTCGTTTAGTTCTTGTAGTGTTTACTAGATGGTGGTAGTTGTAGCTGATGATGAAAAGATGCAAGATGTTATAAACTAGAAAGCGGTACTTGTAGTTGATGAAAGACGCGAGATCTTATAAAATAGGAATGATGTCACATATGGCGCGTGTCATTGATTGAAGGCAATCGTTCGGTTTAGTGCGGCGACGTACGCTAGGGGGAGCGATGTAATAAAATCGAGTGGGCAAAATGTACAGAGGATTCATGGTTTACCAGGTCTACCTCCGGAGCTTCGCCCACTAGTCATCATTCACTTCGTGGATATGGCGGCACTTTTTGTCCAATCCGTTCACCTTTGGATTTATTATATATAATGACAATAGTAAGATACTTACTCTTGAGGTAGTCGTTATGTCAGTACATTGTCAAGAAAACAATACATACATAGTGTGCCGAATAGAAATAGGACAGCGGGTACGGTGACAAAAAAAGGAAGGCCGGAAACAAATAGTGAAAAAATAATGACCAAAATAGAAGAACAATGTTGTATCATCGCGGAGTCGAGTATCGGGCTATGTGCGCTGTCTGAACGTAAAATGATTGGCGTTTTTTGTTCATATTTATAGAGCGTCAAAAAAAATAAAAGCTGCCCAAAAGAATTACAATGGCTGACAGGGAATCTGAGTCATTAAACACTTTCTCTCTTATTTTAGAGAGTTTTAAAAACATCACTTGTACGGCAAACAACAAAGCTTCCAATGTGTTTTCGCTCACTTAAATTGCCTCAAAATTTTGTCCGTGTAGAAATTGCGAACCTCTACCCTTGAACTTTCAGCCCCTTCTTCGCGTTTCATTTTGTTATATTTCCCAACACCCCCCCCCCCTCAAACCTTATTTGAGAACTAGCCAAGTTGCTATGTCGCACATAGTAGGTGGTTAACGCATATACCTGTGTTGTAAGCAGAGGGTTTCTGCTTGTGTTGCTCAATTGAATTTAGTTGATTCGCGCACTGGCGGAGAACGCATCGCTTGCATATTTAGCAGGCAGAGACATAACGAGGTAATTTAAAGACAACTTCGTTGCCCATAACACGAAAGTAACGTGAAATGCACCAATGGAATTAGAAAAAGAAAAAAAAAAGCTTAAGCTCGGCGAACAAGTTATGACCACCAAGAATGCCACGAGAATTGCAAAAAAAGAAAAAAAAATGCACTTCACCATTTGATGACCGGAGCAAGTTCGCTTAAAAGTTGTGCACGCTGATTTTACGACGAAGTAGGGCAAGAGGAACGGGCTAATTGTTAACAAAGTCAGCGAGAAACAACAAACACGGACAATATACCAAGCCGCCACTTTTACACGGACGCTGTCGAGCGATGCGTATAATATAGTTTTTGATTTGTTTGATACTAACGTCGCAGTCGACTATGCGTACAGAAGAAAGAATGTCTGAAAACAAATTTTCGACAGACGACGCAAAACACTGTCGTATTAAAATATTTAGTAACGACTGTTATCTTACTACGTTCACAAAGTGTTGCGCCTTGTTGTTTTTTTTTTTTACTTTGACTATTTTTGCTTACAAACTTATACTTCGGTTAAAAAGGCTCGTTACACCGGCCATGATAGTGGAGGTTGTAAAATTGTCTAACTACAAAGCCATCCTCTGTCAAGTAAAAAAAATGAGAAGAAAGAAAGATGCCAAATTTCATCTCTTGTCTATATTCTAAACTCCAAAGTTTTTGAGATTGGAACGTTGCGAACCTTAGCTATACAGCACTTTATTGCGCCAATACACACATCCTTTGCTTCGGCAATCTCGCCATGACTGGCTGTTAGTCTTGGCCAGTTTATTCGACCTCGCGGCCTGATTCCTCTGAAGTATACGGAATACAAGCAGAGCTGAGCTCGGTGGTGTTGGCACTACTCGAAGGCGATGAATTTTGGTTTCTCGAACTGACTCTTTGAAGACCTCGGTGAGGCAAAGTAAAGGCGCCAGATATACCATAAAGTGTTCACAACTACAGATCGCCTGGTTCTAACCAGCAGAATTGTAAACATGAAAAAGTTTCAGTATTTCGGCACGCAGTATATGATATGCAAGTGGGTGACTGCGTAAGTGTAGTCGAAGAAATACTCGTATTTATGCTGATATAAGTGGAAATGAGATAAAATATGATGGCACAACGTTGCTGTTCACTTATGGTCACTTTTAAACACGCTTTCCGTTACTATGCACAAGACTAATGCGCAAGCACACACACTAGAGCTTCTACAGTTCATGCGCGAGTGTGACATGGTTTCCAACCTGCGATAAACAAAAAGACTTACCCTTGACAAGCCAGGTAGAGGGGAAACGATAAAGGCGAGGGACTTGACCGAGTGCGCTTTACTTCTAAAACCAAGCTGATTCTTATGTCTCGTTTTTCCTACTCGTTTTTTTTTTCCTTAATGTGCTTCATGAACAGACAAGACGCATGTCAAATAACAAACCTAAGTGTTATATATTTTGCATAGCTTGCCGTTTTTACAGCAAGTATTAGAGCACACATTTTATTAATTTTTGGGGTTTAACGTCTCAAAACCACGCTATGATTATGAGAGACGCCGTAGTGGATGACTCAGGAAATTTTGACCACCTGGTCTTCTTTAATAATTATAGCACAGATATTGCTTATGTGTCTCTTTTTTTCTGCGAAAGAGTTTTTTTTTTACAGTTGAAAATCATCATGTCCTAATTGGGTCCACTAATCACACTGCAAGATATTTTCGCCTGAAAAAATTGGAGTGCATGGTTCATGATTTCTCAGCGTTGAGTGATCTGGCAAATTGAAACAGCTCACATTCTTTGCGCAAGTTCTGTATAGACCATATCGACTACGGTCATTTTGGGCGAAATTAATAACATAGTGTACACAGAAAAAGTGTGCACGGAGGCGCACAAACGATGTCATCGCTAAGAGTACTTGCTCCTTCCCCTTTCTTTCTCTTTTTTGTTCTATTACAGTTACGCAGGTAGCCTAAACCACGGTTTGCTTATGTTACACGGTACGCAAAACGCGGTCGTAGAAAACTGAGCTTGGCAACCTCGGTTTAGTGGTTAGTCGAGAAAATGGCTGCGTTTATGAAGCATTGATTGGCCGCTTTAAAGGAGGTCGCTTTTGCGCAGTGTAACATCAGCAAACCATGGTTGGCGCTAACTGCGGTTGGCCGAAGCTGCGGTCAACTTGCCTGTGTAACGTAGGTATGATGACCATATTTTGTATGGTGTGTATTGGAGTATATACTAGCAATGCCGCCACGTTACCTTCTTTGCAGTCGTGCTCGTTGGGGTGCAGCACGAAGCCATTCTGGCAGGTGCACATGTAGCTGCCCACAGTGTTCTTGCAGATGTGCTGGCAACTACCGTTGTTGTGAGCGCACTCGTCCTTGTCTGCGTACAGAGGAAAACGACAGGGTAGTCGGTTACTTTACACCGTTTACACACGAAAGGAATTGGCTTTCAAAGCTGAAGCGCCAGTTGGAGCAACTTTCAACAAAAACTAGGCCTATACCTTATACGCTTGCTATATCAATTTCTACAGAACACGAGTGCTTTTAAATGTGCTGGCAAGGAAGCTGTTAGGGTGCATATACATGGGAATTTGTGCCTGGGAATTTTGCCGAAGAGTTTGCGAGTTCGTACAGAGTAGCGCTTCAATAAACTTTCGCATGGACTTTCAAGATAGCTCATCAGTCGCTTATTACGATGTTGTTTTGTCTGTATTTCGTTTTGTTTGTAATTTTATTTATGTGCGTATTTTGACCGTGCAACGCGCAGATATGTTCACGGGGTAATGAACAGTAAAATATTTTCACTATGTATGCATTTATTCGGCCGAACTGATCATGGCTTCCACGATGCTGGCCTTAACACATATATCTTATCTATACTGCTTGGTGGTTACGAAAATACAATCACAGATATGAGTCACCCGTTTGCCATCGTGTTCATGTATTTTCACGTGTTGAGTGAATATTTTTAGCGGCAATCATCTCTTAAAACTCGATAGCTGGTTTCAGTATCGGCTGCCGTGGTCACGTTTTAGTAACTACAAGACACGAAAAATAAAAAACAAAATGATTGTCTTGAGGAGCATGTTCAAGACGACCACGTGTGGCAGACCAAAAGGAAACAGTGTTTGTGGGTATCTCGTGTCTCTCGTTCAATGTCTTGGGGCTTCCTACAACGTTTACTAGCAGCAGCTGTAAAGCTACAATTCCTGCGTTGATCCTGCGAATGATACTTATATTATACGCGAAGATTTTATCTAGCCTTTGCTCCCATGTGTTAAATCATTCTGGCTACTATATATTTATTCGATATCACTGAAAGAACATCGAGCAGTCGCATAGCATTCCAAAAACCGGACGTACACATGCGTAATTGTTGCCTTTATAGCGTAACACTACTTTTCTTCAAACGACAATCTCCAATGTTACTACGCGTCGTGAAGCTATTGATGATTATTGCCCGAATTCATGTCGTGAAGGTTGGATGCCAGAACACAGCGATCAATGACGAAGAATTTATTCCCAAGAAATGTCCGGCGGAGCAAGCACACGACCCACTATGACATAATTGCCCTTCACGCTCTTCTGTGGCCCTCATTATCAAGTGGGTGGAACATTACCGCACAATACACACAATAAACTATTGTTAAATTGCTGAGCATTTGTGACGTAGCAGTGACTGTCATACGCAGTACAGCAGCCACAAATACATAGTTCATCAGCAAAAGGAATCTATGGGACGAACTTGTAGCCTCGAGAAGAAGACAACACAAAACCACCTGGCAGTGAATAAAATAGCAAGGAGGAAGCAGACAAAGAGAAAAGGCAGGGAGGTTAACCAGAAAGACATCTGGTTGGCTACCCTACACTAGGGGATTAGGGAAGGGGACATGAAAGAATAAAGAGGGAAAAGAAGAAAAAAAAAAGGAGAGACGGGAAGTACATTGCCTGCGTATATTTGCAATTTCATTTCTTTATTTTTGGTTTTAAATTTTACAGCTTACCTAAAATAACATTTATCAGTCTCTACGTTGCACTCTTGGCCAATCCCCCAAAGTGAGTACGTGCCATGTATCTAGAATAGCAAAGCGAAGCAAAGACTGCAGCGTGTAGAACTCCTGATAAAACAGCGAAAAACGCTGTCCAGCCACCAAATTTCATTCTTCGAGTCTTCCTTCCCCCCCCCCCCTCAAAAAAAAGGAAAAGAAAAAAAATACGCACAGCTTCATTTAAATTAACGTCGCAAGCACTGACGAAGCTGGTGGCACCAGCGCGTCTTTCCTCCGCTTTCGAGAAAGCTCGGCGCTCCCTTCCTTCTCTCCCACCAGCACCGTCTGTCCCACTAAAAGAACAACGACAACAACAACAACCACAATAATAATAATAATAATAATAATAATAATAATAATAATAATAATAATAATAATAATAATAATAATAATAATAATAATAATAATAATAATAATAATAATAATAATAATAATAATAATAATAATAACAATAATAATAATAATATTATTAATAATAATAATAATAATAATATATCATTATTATTAATAATTCCATAAAAAGCAGTTAATATGACTAGGCTTGTCAAAGGTGAATGGTGGCTGAAGTGGCAGAGCCTGGCAGGCAGAAAGCAAAACCGAACGCGTTACATGAATCGTAGTTGAGTGCACAATAGAAAATATAGGACATAACGACTTAACAACGCGGGACTAGCACGCTGCGTGCAATCTATGCTGAAGCTACGCGGAGTGTTGGTTCTTGCGTGTACTTAAGAAAAACAGTAATCCTAATAAGAATATATAAGGTTCTACCTCCCGAATCCCCGATATGATTATGACAGACGCGGTAATGAAGGGTTCCACAAATTTGGACCATGTGATGTTCTTTCAGCGTGCACTGACATCGGACAGTACATGGGCCTCTACCATTTCATGTCAATCAAAGTGCGACCCCTATAGGAAAAGAACAGAAGTCCTCAACAAAATGAACCTCGGCTGTTCATCTTCAATGACATTTCACCATATAAAGCTGGACTTACTATGTAAACTTCGCCAATCAAATTCGGCTTACGGCTTCAAGAAGCAACTGCCGCAACGTTTAAATTTCCCGCTGACTTGCTTCAAAGTTGCTCTGTATCTGATAAGACCTCTCTAATTCACCGAAAATTATATGCATGAGCACTGCATTTTCGATTATTTATTTTCTTGTAACCTGCTTTTGGCTTGAAGGCCAAGCAAAAGGAAAGCAAACTGTTCTCTCAAACAGATTATTTATTTTGTATTAATCAATTACCCTCAGCGCCAAAGGCCTTTGAGAAAATGGTTAAAACGTATAATAAAGTGTATTTTTGTTCAGACTGCACTTTCTTGTAAGGGAGAAAGTGCAGGTCCACCAAGACAAAAATCGAGGTAGCATGCTTGTTAATTTTTTCAGAGCGCTCCAGGGTTTTGCAATCATAAGCAATACCTTCTGAGAAGATTTTTTAGGAGAGTTCCCTTGAGGATTCAGATTTGTTATAAAAATTTCATTCTCAGTCAATAACGACGAGTAGAAAGGAATGCCTGTCCTTGCTCAGCCATCATTGCAGTGTGGCTCTTCTTCCTTCCGTGCCACCCCAAGACGGCATAGGCATGCTACAAAATAAGGAAAGTAGAGTTAACATATGCCGTTAGATTTAGGTTCACATTTCAACATTTCAGACTTCTTTGAATGGCCTTACCAATTCGAAATGTTCTTTTTAATTGGTCTCTAATAGTAACTCCATGAATAATACATTTCCTCCTCTGTTTGCTTACGAATAATCTATGAAATGGAGTGGCATGGTTGCTTATAGCTTGAACTCCGCCTTCTTTTCAAATCCACTGAACACCAATTTTACCACCGCCGCCGAGAGTAAAGTCAAGTCCTCGATCTGGCAGTGTAACACAGTAGTTAGCTGCCATGGCAGGAGTCACGCACGACAGAATTATAGAAAGACGTGCGCAGCGTTGGTGAGCACTGCTCGATCTATTTGTTTTGTGACTCATAAGTGTGTGTGTTTGTGTGTGTGTGTGTTTGTGTGTGTGTGTGTGGGTGTTGGTTGTTTGCCTAGTAAAAAACAATGATCTCTATACATGTCCTATGAGAACGGAAGGCTGCACAACTCACCCGTGAGAAAAACGGCCGCGAAGCCACTCTTCTGGGCCGAGTTGTCTGAGCTGAACTCAATACGCAGGCTGTTGCCCTCGGACGTGATGATGGGTGGCAGGTGAAAGCCGCAGAAGAGCCCGTGCTTCCGGATCGTGTTGTTGTCCATTTTGCTGAGAATGTCCACCTTGTCATACTCACAGTCTTGCTGCCGGCGAAAACGAAACATCGTCAAAATACCATACGTAAGGACCATAGCCTATAGTGCTGCCCAAATAAAACGCTCGATTAAGATTAGATTATTGGGAGGGGAAAAACAATCTGGTGCAAGAAGGTTTGTCAGGAAAACATGCAAAAAGAAGGAGAGAAAAAAAAGACGACCTGCTGGGCCTCCAAGCATCTTTAGTAACGCTTAAGCAAAGGTTGCATCAGAGACACACAAACACGTGGCGTTGTGCTCATGGAATATAAAAAGTCGCACGCACTACACAGTGACTCGCATAGCGCCATCAGCTCCACATACGTGTCTCGCTTTATACAAAGCGTTCCTCTACCACCAAGCATGCTTTTACTCTTATTGTTTAGCATCGGCGCGTGTAGCCCTTCCTTCCGCTAAGCATAACGCCACTTTACTTCCGGGGAATCGGGGGCGTTGAGTGCACGCTCCAAGAAACGTTGGGAATTCATGAAAGTAACTGCAAAAAAACGAGGCTTCGTATACAGTGACCACACAAAAGTTTGCGGCTTCTCTTGCGTTGTTACTTTCCCCCAATTATTTCATTTATCTTTTTTCTCTTCTTCTTTTAGTATAGGAAAAAACGGCAGCATAGGCATAGTGAACTATACGCAATGTTTTCAGAATACCGAAAGAGGGAGAAAGAGATAAGCTTTCTCTTACGGGCGGATCAGAGAGTTAGAGATGGGGGTTTAACGTCCTAAAACCCTCATATGATTATGAGAGATGCCGTAGTAGAGGGCTCCGGGACTCGCTTGCTGGATTTCGAGCTGACCGGTCGTGCGCTCGCGCGCTCCGCGCGCTTGCGATCTCCCGCGTCAGCGTGGCTCTGGCCGACTGGACTCGCCCTACGTCATCTCCTGCCGCCGACGACCTTCCACCTCCGACGACAGTGCAGCTCTGATTTACTGGACTTGTTCTACGCCATCCACCGACGCCGAAAGGAGCTCTCGCAGGTGCGCCCCGTCCTCGGACTCCAGTGACCGTGCTCAATCTTTCTATCTCCTTCTTTTTCCTCTCGTTGGCTGTCTTCGCCTGAAGGCTGACAGAAATTAGGTGCCTTTTTCCTCGTCCCCCCCTTCCTTTGCTCGCTCTCTCCTTTCTCTTTCCTCTCTTCGCTCAAGTCTTTTATCCCCCATTCCCCTTCCCATGTGAACCACTGCTGAGGTGTCGCACTTAGCTGCAGACAGTTGCGGGGTTCACTTTTCTTTTCTTTTCCAATCTTAAGAACCACTTCCCCCCTAGAGGGCTCCGGAAATTTCGACCACCTGGGGTTCTTTAACGTGCACACAAATCCGAGCACACGGGCCTACGACATTTCCGCCTCCATCGGAAACGCAGCCGCCGCAGCCGGGACTCGATTTCGTGGCCAGTGGGTCAGCAGCCGAGTACCTTAGCCACTAGACTACCGCGGTGGGGCATACGGTTGGATCATGCAGCATTCAGAACAGAAAGGTGCACTGGGTGCATATAAGCCCAAACAGAAAAGAAAGTGCAAACTTCCATCTATCATCGTTATTCCTGTCCAAAAACAAAAAAAAATCGCTTTTGTAGTGTTCACTACTTTGGCGACTCCTACGAGCAAGCACAGGTGCGCAGCGCTTCGGCACTCTGTTAGACGGTTCCACCTTCAACGGCTCATGTGTCTCACTTGCCGAACACAAAGGGTTCGACATGACGGGCATATCTCGGCAGCTTAAGATTGTCTTTAGGAATATGGCTTTGTTTATGCCCACCCGCGTCAAGGAAGGCACACCCATTCAACATGAACGGTGCTTCTTTCCGGCTCTATCGAAAAACACGGTGTGCGAGCAGGGCGACAAAGGCTGTCAAACAAAGTAGACGCGAGCGCTAATAGCGGGGGGGGGGGGGGGGGGGTCTTCGCATAGCGGGCGTCCAGTCGGCTTAGTAACTTGTCATGAAAGCAGCACGTCAGGCGCAGAGTGACGTTGTGTGACTAGGGAAATGCCGCCCTTCACAGCCCCATCCTCTTCCTTCAGCTTTCCAGTCTTGTTGGGGCAGACAATAATGAATGGCGACGCATTCAATGTGTGAAGTTATACAGTCAATTATTTACATGCTATTATCATCAGCGGCATATATAGCTCTTTCTCTCTATATATTACGAAAAAAAAGTGTGCATCCTAGGAAAAGCATACAAGTGCGAGACACAGGACTAAGAGGGAAGAATTGCGCAGAAAGCTGGCAAGTGTACACAGTGTCCTGTGTACACTTGTGCGCTGGTTTCGTGCGCCTTCCTTTCAGTTTGAACAGCGTGCTTTAAATGTCGAGATGTGACAGTTGTTAGTCCGCGCTCGTCCAGTGTATGCTTATTTCGTTCGCGCTTTCGGCTCGAGGTGTGCGCTGGAAGTTTCGACATGCTTGCTCTTCTTAACGTGACATTGAAATGTGTTGCAACAATTCACAATAAACGTGCCAATACTTCTGTGAAGTCACGTTTGACTTTCGTGTTAGAAGGATTCCTTTATAGGGGGATCAGCAACAATTTTTACAGCGAAAGCTGTTATGAGATGCCAACACGTGTCAAATGCGGTGTAATACTTGTACGCTGCCGCCGTGATTGTCCGTAACCACTTCACACAAATTGAATAAAAAAATTAAGTGAATGAAACACAACTAGGTCCCTGTGGCATTCGACCTCGGGTAACCTGCGTGCCAGCCCAGTATTCTACCACTCAGCCACGTCGGTGCTTGGAAGTTCCAAGCACCAACGTGGCTCAGTGGTAGAGGCAAGTTGAAAGTATACTTTCAAACTTGCCTTAGGCAGGCTTGAAGCTGGGAAAGGAATCGCCTTAACATGAGTAATAAAGCGTTTTAGAACATCAATGAAGCAAACAGGCACCACAAAATGCGAATTGCATAACTAGTGGGCCGTCCAATGCTCCAACCCATGACAAAAACTCGTTGTTGATCCTCTTTTAACTGTGAAGCATACCAACTTCACGCCTAATTCTTCGTCTTCATCAGCTACTTCATGAAAATTTGGTACAAACTTATTTGAAAGTGTGTAGCGGATACCACGCTTCCCCAAAGAATGACAAAGGATACGAAGGTTTGCATAGTGAATGCCAGCCTACTACACAGATATTATGATTATTTATGTTGTAGTGCGTACCAAGCAAGTTGTGCTTGTAGCAGTTACATAAATAGTGTTCAAAAAAGGCTCTGAAAGGCCGCTCTTTGAGCTATCGCTGTGCCTGTGCTGCGCGTTTCACGCAGGCCTGGCGTTTTTTTTTTCCTCCAGTTAACAATTTTTTTTATATTAAGTAAACACTTTTTCTTTTTTTCGTGGCCATGCGCATAGAAATTAAGCAGCCGAGGTGATTTGAATGCTAATGTCTCCACAGCAGGCCAGTTAAAAGAGAACAGAGAGGAAAACCGACGCCGCTGCGACATTCCATCGTTGCAGCCCTATATTTTGATTTTAATTGACGTGTGTCTATATTATAGGGCTACTATATTGAGTCAAAGTGCTCAAAAGTATACGCCATGAAAAGTAAATATGTTTGCTGCACCTTACAGGATGGAATAAAATGCTACTTTCTTCTTTCTGTTCAATTCACGGCAAACTGGTTGAAAGGTTTCGCTTTCACCGGGCTCCACACCGCTGGCGCGGTACTTCTTAAATAGCAGCTTCGCTACGCGCGCATGTACATGATCTTTACTTGCGAACACAATTCACTCTAAGTGCACTCGACCTATCACTTACCACTGGGTGCCAGGTAGCCAAGTGGCTTCGATCGAAGTGGCTAAATGTCTCTCTGACAGCGGGATGCCTTCCTACTTACGATGTGAAACCTTTCAACATCATCGACTTCAAAGCAGCGATCGAGGACATACACATTTAATGCTATGTATCAGTCCACCTTTAATGTCAAAACTCATCACATGGACATTCAGCCTATTTTATTTTAACTAACTAAATCAATAAATTGATACCAGTGAGTATACTCGTGTGGTTCTTCCGCGCAGAGTATTAGAAAGCCAGCCGGAACGTAAGCAAGTGGCCCCGCCGCGGTGGTCTAGTGGCTAAGGTACTCGGCTGCCTACCCGCCGGTGGCGGCATCAAATCCCGTCAGTGGCGGCTGCATTTCCGTTGGAGGCGGAAATGCTGTAGGCCCATGTGCTCAGATTTGGGCGCACGTTAAAGAACCCCAGGTCGTCGCAATTTATGGAGCCCTCCACTACGGTGTCTCTCATAATCTTATGATGGTTTTGGGACTTAAAATCCGACATATCAATCAATCAACGTAACCAAGTGGCGTAATGTGCCCTTAAAGCGCTGCTGCCTCGCAGTGCTGCTTCGTTGTTCTTTGCTGCGTCCGGTGGTCGTCGCGGCTGAAATCACCGACACGGACGCACAGATTTGTGATACCACCTATTGTCTGGTTCTTGGCGAGATCTCTCGCGACGAGCTTCCGCGTTTACGATTGTGCTCAGTACTTTAACTGGGTGCCACGCTGCTGGCCCTGTCTTGACTTAACAGAGCCAGCACTGATGACGCAGTCTTCCAAATAGTTAAATGTGGGGATGGCACATGCGAGCTTTATCAATTGGACTGCATGCGTTAACTGTAGGCGTATGTGAACGCGGACATTCTCTCGGCACGAAAAAAGAGCACGGGGAGGTTTTCGCAATGGTATTTGAACAGTCTACGTCGAATTAAGAGCGTTCATCTGAAGTACCCATTTAAAGGTTGTTTTTTTTTCTCATTTCAAGTTGCTTCGTTTCGCCTGATGAGGTGTGCGCCTGTGGCTTAGCAGTTAGAGCCACTGGTTTCATTAATGGATGTTACAGAGTTCGTCCTGCATTAGAAAGCACTTTGATGAAGTTTATTTTAACACACACACACAGTAACACACACACACCCATATATATATATATATATATGTATATATGGGAAACAAGTGTATACTTTAGGGCTCGTTTTTCGTGTTTTACACAGTATTAATGAGATATAATGGACAATAATGCCAAGGAAGGTATAGGGGAAGTTATTAGGCCAATTGTATTGTAAATGAGAAGAAAGAAAAGTGGGTCAAAAGATAACTTGCCGTGGGCAGGATCCGAACCTGCGACCTTCGAATAATGCGCTCGACGCGCTCTCTCTCTCTGTCTTTTCTCTCTCTCTCTCTCTCTCTCTCTCTCTATATATATATATATATATATATATATATATATATATATATATATATATATATATATATATATATATATATATATATATATTCTCTTATACCTGTTGTATGTTATTTTGGTGGCCGCTACTTTCCTGTCATATGGTAAATGTTATCTAAATTTTTGTATATTCTCAAACTTAGAGTCCGTTTTTAGCGCTTCCTATTTATTATTCTACGCTATGCGCTGGCTTTGCTACTACTAACAGTAGTACGAATAATAATAATAATAATAATAAACTGTATGCGCACTACGTCAGTGTTCACATGCACGTTTCTCCATCCTTAGTTTTCTTCACCTCTTTCGCCGGACCCGGTAAAAGCGTTATAAGGTTTTTTCAAGGATTATGTTACTTCGGTGCAACGCGGCAACGACCAAGACTTTTTACGAAGAGCTAAATTCAATGATCAGGGGTGGGGGGAGGCTGGGGAACGACGACAACCAGTTTGTCAGATGGCGACGGTCGAGCGAACAAAGCGTCGAACAAAGTGGCCATTCATAAACTAATTTGACTGAACCTGAAAAAGATATAAAAAAATTGGACCCGTATCTGCATGTTACACCGCAAATGTCATTGAAAGACAATAGTCTTGCGTCTGGAGAGAGCGACCAAAACGTTTATTTGATGTTCTGCGCAAGAAAATTGGTGATTGGTATTCCGTAGTCGCTGCCTTAGAGTGCTTCGAGCATGCAGCGGAGGTGAACGAGTGCATCAAGTCACGTCACACGTGAGACATGAGCGCTATCTGGCAGTTATGCTGAAAAATGGGGCCCGTGCCATGCGCACCCGTTTCTGAGGTAATAAGGTGCAGAACGCAGGGCAACGGGTAGGTTCCACCACCGTGTCGTGTAAGCAAAGCGTTGGAAACACTTGCCGTTTCGTGCAAGTGTTGCATGGCCCGCGCAGCGTTATAAAGGCTACGATCATTAAAATTACCTATGTATGCCTTTTCCAGTAAAACATACTCGTACATAATATTGACGTGTTTTTATTGTTCCCCACATATGCGCAATTATTGCTTTTTAATTGACAAAAATCGCACAAGTATGACTGCTGAACATTGAACAATATTGGTGGGCGCTGCGGATGGGGTCGGCCGTTTTGAGTATCGTTTGGTCACTTTGGTGCCGTTGGGGTACCGTTAAGGTTGGACAAACAAACGTGCAGACAGACAAACCAAAATGTTTGCGTAGAAGGTCCCCAAGAAAGACTATCGTCTTTAAAAACGATGAATGAGACTTCAGTTAAACGCAAAAAAAATGGCGTGGTCTCATCATGCTTGCCGTTTCTTTCTTTCTTTTTATATTTCTCACCGCTGTCACAAGCACAAAATCGTCACCGCGTGTAAACAGGGCAGTCGATAATCACGCCTGTTCTTTGTTTTTTTTTACCTCTCTTCCGTCTCAAGGTATAGAAAAGAGAGTGTGGGAGGGCTGGGGATAATGAATGCCGCAGCGTAGCGCTGGTCCTCTCGAGGCTGGAGCAAGCGCTTGGCGTTCACACGGAGGCAGAATGCGATTTGTACGCGAGAATATAACCAGAGAGTAAAATATAGAAACACCGAAAGAACACCGTACGTACCCTTAGCTTTCTGAGACCTCGAAGTGACCGCTGCGAAACACACATAAAAAAAAACCTAATAAGAATGGTGTTTTTCGGAGCCAGTGCAGATTGCGTTGTCTGCTCCAGAGGCGTTGTTTGGTGAAGTGCACGAAAGAGACTCCAATAGCAGAAGCACAGTAACGCGTCGAGCGCCTGATTCCACGGCAACTGACGAATTTTTCAATTACGAGAGAGCAAGACAGAACAGCCAGAAAAAAAATAAAGAAGCAAGTTTTTCTCTAAGCGGATCATTAAACATTCATTTCTGTTTTTTTTTTTGCGCTGTATTCTCGAGTGCGCTTTTATTAATCTCTACTCCGCGTTCATCTTCTTGTTGTCAATATTGCTGCCTGAAAGTAAACTGTACCAAAAAGTTACAAGAGAAAAATGATAATATTATATGGAGAGACGAGAAGCCGAAAATATACGTGTTAAGGCCTCCTTGCCCGGTCTCCAATGCCTGCCTTCACAATATATCATTGCCCGCCGCTTCCAGCGTATGGGTTTGACGTTGTCGAAGCAGAAACGCGCGATGTAAACAGTATTCATTCCTTCATTGCAAAACGTTGACACCAGCGGAATTGGACGAGAAACAATTTCGCGTAACCAACACTGATTATACGCTATTCCACAGTGAAGATGTTGGCGACGTGTATACAATGTAGGACGGTAAAGCGCAGTGCGAAAAATTATTTCCTACGCTTACTCGATGTTTGTGCGTACATTTACTTTACTTGTTTTATGTTGCTCGTACTAGCTCGCAGTGAACACGGTTTTTGAGATGAAGAAATAAAGGCGGTGAAATTCGGCCTGGCATGGCTAGCCTGGATGTGGTCTCATTAATTCTGGTTGCCGTGTATAGCCTTTCCTGGGTGGTTGTGTGTCATTTTCAGATAATTAACATGGTTCAGCAGATGAGAGAACACAGGCGACTGTCTAATCTCGCGAACGTTTGCTTATAACTAAAGACCGGGTTATAGGCGAATGCCTAGTTTTTTCCTTGCGTTCCTATTGTGTCATTTTGACATATGAGCATGAATTGCACTTAGAAAGGGCTTTTATGTTGTTTTTATAGTGTCGATAAATGCCTCTTTTGGATGTTTGTGACTAAATATCTATAAGTGCCTATAAATACCTATTTTCTGAATGCACGCATATATAAGCACTATCCGAGCCCAAATTTCGTTTTCGAGCATGGTGTGAAGCCGTTATTCATGTAAAAAAGACAACACTGATACTTCTAAACACTATAAGGTTCAACGAAGACAAAGCTGACATGCTTCGAACGATTGGAGGAGGAGAATGAGGAGTGAAAAAGACGCTCTTTCTGCAGCCCTAAGTGAAAGCATGTCTCAGCGTCTGCAGGGGAAGGAGGAGAGAGAATTAAAGATGGGGTGAGAAAATAAAAGTGACGTCCATGGACAAGGATGTGGCGACCACATGCTGCAAATAGCTGTCCAGTGCTCTGAAGTAACTGAAGAACCCCCCTGAAAACCTGGGTGTTGTAGTTGGGAAAGAAGAGCAGGTTTTTCTGGGCAGCCGCGGGTAGCTGGAGAACGAATAAAAAACCATGGAGGACCATTCATGGAATGCTCCTGTTGATTCAGTGGTGGCGAAGGTCATCAAATTGTTATACTTTATACAGCGAAGCCTGAGACAGGTGCCGGCATGTTCACAATCAGCGGTGTATTAAGCATACATTCACCATATGCTTGGACTTGCTTGTTTCGTATGAGATCCCTTGTCATATGTCTTAAAGTGACAAACATAAAAAAAATACAGAACAGGGCATCAAGGTTTGTCCTAGGCCATTACTCAAAAATGATAGCTGTAACATTATGAACAAAGAACTAAGATGGGAATTGCCATCATCGCGTCGAAATAAACTGCGGTTAAAGCTCCTATGTCATGCACTATATGGTAAAACTCGCATTCGATAATGAATGGCTGACCACTGCAATTGGCCTTTAACGTTTCTCCACATTAGTGTTCAATCAGCATGATCTAAGAAAGGCGACTTAATTACATTCATTGAAGGATTTTGTTTCAAGTTTTCGATTATCATGTTTACAGAAACATGCTACTGAAATGACGTAGATATCATTAATATAGAGGGCTACAACCTTGTTAACCTGGATAGAGAATAACGAAGAGGTGGTGGTGTGTGCATTTATGTTAACAACAATATCACTTGCCAATGAATGACTGTTTGGTCTTTGTCTTCTAATGATATTGAAATAATGTCATTAAAATGTGAAACTTTTGTGTTCTATGCAGTATACAGCCCACCAGAAGGAAGCATTAGCCATTTCATCAGTATCTAGTGAACTTATTGACATCTATCAACAACGAACAAAACACATTAGTTATGGACGGTGACTTAAACATAGATATGTTACAGAACACGACAAAACGCTCAGACCTACTGGCTCTCCTAGATTCAAATTTTATTTCTAATAAAATTTCAGTTCCTACCAGAACTACGCCGACCAGCGCAACTTTCATGGATTTGTTTTTATCAAACGCTCCAACTGAAGAGATATATTCCGGGTTTCTTAATACAGCAGTTAGTGACCATCAACCCAGATATCTTGCTTTGATTAGACACCTAAAACAAAAGCCCAGTACTTCATCAAAAAAATTTCACCAAATAAATTCAAGTTAACTTTTGTAGTTCCGGGATAAAATTAGCTCCTTAAATTGGGAGGATGTTTTGTCATCTTCTTCACCCGACTTAGCATATGACTCTTTCATAGAGATATTAGGCTCAGTACACAAAAAACACTTCCCATACAAAACCTTAAAAAACCTAAACGATCGCGTAAACCATAGATGACGAGCTACATCCTTAAAATAACAAAAAATAGGCTTTATAATGTATTTCTTTCAGGGCGTGATCCAGCTGCTCTCAGGGCTTTTAAAGCATACCGAAATAATTTAACAAAGCTTCAGAGACAATCCAAACGCAAACACTATTTTACTATGTTTGACGGCGTGATAAAGGCGAAGGAGATGTGTAACAGAATAAACGCGGTGATATGTACAAGGCAATCCGAAAACAGCATTGATGAGCTTACTATATGCGGTAGTGTGTACAGAGGAGCAGCATTGGCAAACAAATTTAATGAGCATTTTACTACGCTAGTACATAGCCTATACAATGCTGAAACTCTGAATTACCTGCCCCATTCTACTATGAATTCTCTGTTTAACACCACGACAGATGAACATAAGGTAATAAGTATATTTAAACGCTTTAAAGTAAGTAAGAATCAGGACATCGATGGCCTAAAACTACAACCAAATATGTTTGTTTTCTATCTCCTCAGTCCCTACTTAAAGTACATATATAATCTTCCTTTGAGTACCGGCACTTTTCCTCACCGCAAGAAAACTGCCAAAGTAACAGTAATATATAAGAGGGTAGAAGAAATATTTTAGGAAACTTCAGGCCAATTTTTATATTGTCGAAGTTCTCAATGGGTCTAGAAAAGATTATTTTTATTAGGTTGTCAAGGTTTTTTGATGTACATCAGAATATAGCACCACCTCAATTTGGTTTCAAGCCTGGCCTCTCAACCCAAAGTGTGCTGCTTCATCAAAAGCAATTAGTATTAAAAATTATAGAAGCGAAAAGATTAATGTTAGGTGTCTTTATAGACTTCTCCAAGGCATTCGATGATATAAATCATGCAACTATCCTGCAAACGTTTAGGTGCTATGACGTTCGCGGTGTCGCCTCAAATTTGATTGAAAGTTATTTGACTGACCGACACCAGTGTGCCTCAATAATGAAGAAATTATCCCCGCTAGCAAAAATAAGACATGGCGTACAACAGGATAGTATACTCGGCCCACTTTTGTTTATTATTTTTATGAATGATATGACAAGAATAAACACATCAATAGAGTATGTTATTTATGCAGATGATACGAGTTTTTATTCTGGAATGAACATTGAAAATATCATATCATTGGCAAATGATACAATAGGCAAGCTTTACACTTAGACAGTAAAAAACTCCTTATGTATAAACTGTTCTAAAACTAAAGCTGTTATCTTCACGGCAAAATCTACACCATGTCCAATATTTAATTCATTCTATTAAATAATGTGAAAACAGAATTCTCCCCCTCTACAAAGACGCTAAAAGTTGTGTTTAACGAACATATATATTGCGAGCATCACACCGATTACATAAAGAGAAACTTTGTAGAGTAGTGGGAATTCTTGGAAAATGTCAACGCATATTACCAGAACAGGAAAAATATATATCATGCCCCATTTAATCCCCACTTACGCTATTGTCATTTAGTTTGGGAAACCGGGACAAAAATTATTACATAACTTGATAATATCACAAAAAACGCAATACGTGCCATTTCAAATATTTATTACAACGCACATTCGTCTGATTCTTTCGCAAGAGTGAAGATCTTAAAAATTCAATTTCTCTATGAATACTGTTTCTTAAGAACATTCAGATCATAACTAATCCGTAAAAGTGGCCACATACATTCGCCAATTTAACTGTAAACGAGACACACTGCCTACTGGTACATTCCACGGCCTCGTGCAAACTATGGGTCACAGCTACTACAAGTTTGCCTACCCAGTGTATCATCATCATCAGCCTGACTACGTCCACTGCAGGACAAAGGCCGCTCCCATGTTCCGCCAGTTAACCCGGTCCTGTGCTTGCTGCTGCCAATTTATACCCGCAAACTTCTTCATCTCATCTGCCCACCTAACCTTCTGTCTCCCCCTAACCCGCTTCCCTTCTCTGGGAATCCAGTCAGTTACCCTTAATGACCAGCGGTTATCCTGTCTACGCGCTACATGCCCTGCCCATGTCCATTTCTTCTTGATTTCAGCTATGATATCCTTAACCCCCGTTTGTTCCCTAATCTACTCTGCTCTCTTCTTGTCTCTTAAGGTTACACCTACCATTTTTCTTTCCATTGCTCGCTGCGTCGTCCTCAATTTAGGCTAAACCCTCTTTGTAAGTCTCCAGGTTTCTGCTCCGTAGCTAAGTACCGGCAAGATACAGCTGTTATATACCTTCCTCTTGAGGGATAGTGGCAATCTACCTGTCATAATTTGAGAGTGCTTGCCAAATGTGCTCCACCCCATTCTTATTCTTCTAGTTACTTCAATCTCGTGGTTCGGCTCTGCGGTTATTACCTGCCCTAAGTAGACATAGTCTTTTACTACTTCAAGTGCACTATTACCTATCTCGAATCGCTGCTCCTTGCCGAGGTTGTTGTACATTACTTTCGTTTTCTGCAGATTAATTTTAAGACCCACCTTTCTGCTCTCCTTGTCTAACTCCGTAATCATGAGTTGCAATTCGTCCCCCGAGTTACTCAGCAATGCAATGTCATCGGCGAAGCGCAGGTTACTAAGGTATTCTCCATTGACTCTTATCCCTAACTGTTCCCATTCTAGGCTTCTGAAAACCTCCTGTAAGCACGCGGTAAATAGCATTGGGGAAATTGTGTCCCCCTGCCTTACACCCTTCTTGATTGGTATTCTGTTGCTTTCTTTATAAAGCACTATGGTAGCAGTTGATCCCCTGTAGATTTCTTCCAGAATGTTTATATATACTTCATCTACGCCCTGATTCCGCAGTGTTTGCATGACGACTGATATTTCTACTGAATCAAACGCCTTCTCGTAATCTATGAAGGCTATGTATAGGGGTTGGTTATAGTCTGAGCATTTCTCTGTTACCCGATTGATAATATGAATGTGGTCAATTGTTGAGTAGCCTGTTCGAAATCCTGCTTGTTCCTTTGGTTTATTGAATTCTAATGTTTTCTTTACTCTGTTAGCAATTACCTTTGTAAATAGCTTGCATACTACAGAGAGCAAGCTGATCGGCCTGTAATTCTTCAAGTCCTTGTCATCTCCTTTCTTATGTATTAAGATGATGTTAGCGTTCTTCCAAGACTCTGGTACTCTTCCCGTCAGGAGACACCTCGTAAACAGGGTGGCTAGTTTTCTAACACAATCAGTCCTCCATCTTTCAGCAGATCTGATGTTACCTGATCCTCACCAGCAGCTCTGCCCCTTTGGATGCTCTCCAAAGCTTTTCTGACTTCTATCATTACTGGCGGGGTGTAATCTGGGTTACTGCTAGTTCTTATAGTATTAAGGTCGTGGTTGTCTTGGCTACTGTACAGATCTCTGTAAAACTCCTCCGCTATTTTAACTATCCTATCCATATTGGTAATTATTTTGCCTTCTTTGTCCCTTAGTGCATACATCCGACTTTTGCCTATCCCAAGTTTCCTCTTCAATGCTTTAACACTACCTCCGTTTTTCAGAGCGTGTTCAATTCTCTCCATGTTATACCTTCTTACATCGCATACCTTACGTCTATTAATCAACTTCGAAAGCTCTGCCAGTTCTATTTTGTCTGTCGTACTTGACACTTTCATGATTTGACGCTTCTTAATTAGGTTCTACGTTTCCTGGGAAAGCTTGCCAGTGTCCTGTCTAACTATCCTGCCTCCAACTTCCACTGCACACTCCGTAATGATACTCGTCAGATTATCATTCATTGTATCTACACTAAGGTTGGTTTCCTCACTAAGAGCAGAGTACCTGTTCTGCAGCGACACTCTGAATTCCTGTACTTTCCCTCTCCGTGTTAGCTGATTGATTGGCTTCTTGCGTATCAGTTTCTGTCGTTCCTTCTTCAAGTCTAGGCGAATTCGAGACCGTACCATTCTATGGTCACAGCATCGTACCTTGCCAATCACTTCCACATCCTGCACGATTCCAGGGTGTGCACTCATTATAAAGTCTATTTCGTTCTTATTTTCGCCATTAGGGCTCCTCCATGTCCGCTTGCGGTTTTCTCGTTTTCGGTGGAAGGTATTCAAAATCCGTAAATTATTGCGTTCTGCGAATTCTACTAGTAGCTCTCCTCTGGCGTTTCTAGTACCGATGCCATAATCTCCTACTGCCTGGTCTCCAGCCTGCTTCTTCCCTACCTTTGCATTTAAGTCGCCCATCACTATAGTATACTGTGTTTTTACCTTACTCATTGCCGATTCCACGTCTTCATAGAAGCTTTCAACTGAAGCGTCATCATGGCTGGATGTAGGCGCGTAAGCCTGTACTACCTTCATCTTCTATCTTTTATTCAGTTTAATTACGATACCTACCACCCTTTCATTAATGCTATAGTATTCCTCTATGGTGCCAGCTATGTTTCTGTGAATTAGGAACCCCACTCCCAGTTCTCTTTTGTCTGCCAAGCCCCTGTAGCAAAGGACGTGCCCATTCTGTATCACCTTATAGGCCTCATCTGTCCTCCTAACCTCACTGAGCCCTATTATATCCCATTTAACACCCTCTAGCTCCTCGAATAGTACAGCTAGACTTCCCTCACTTGATAAGGTTCTAGCATTAAACGTTGCCAAGTTCAGGTTCCAATGGCGGCCTGTCCGGATCCAGAGATTTTTAGCACCCTTTGCTGCGTTGTAGATCTGACCGCCGCCGTGGTCAGTTGCTTCGCAGCTGCTGGGGACTGAGGGCCGTGAGTTATTTGGCGTATCCATGGGGGAGGTAGTGGCCAGATACTGCACCAGGGTGGCCAATCCTTCTCTGGTGAGGGAGTGCGTTCTCGGCGGTATTTGCCGGTGAGGCCGCACCCCAGGCCTCTTAATGCAGTTCCAACAACCCGCGGATTTTTTTTAATCCGGTTGGGAACTGCGCGGTACCGGGATTTGAACCACGGACCTCTTGCATGCGAGGCGGATGCTCTAACCACTACGCCATCGCCGCATCCAGGCCGCATTATACCGGCTTATTATTACGCCTCGACCCGGACCGAGGGGCGGGAATAGGGGAAAAAAATACAAGAAAATCTACGCAACACCGAAACGAAACGGCTGGCAGTATAAGCACAAAAATTTGGTAGAAAGACTATATTTAAACGCACGCACAAACGGCTCCTTATTTTCCAGCTATAGCTAGCTGGCAAACAAGCCGAACAAAGGGGTTTCCTGTGGAAGATGTTTCAGCAGCAGAGGGCGCACGACTTACACACTCTGATAAGGCAGGGGGGAAAAATGTAAAAAGACAGACTCGTTCGGGGAAGCCGCGAGGAGGGCAGAGAAAGAAGCTGCATGCATCGACCTTGGAAAAAGCATTACGACAAGCAGCAAGCTCTGAATGGAAAGTCTATGCCCAAAAATTTCGCAGCGTTCATGCCAAGAAAAAAGATATACCATTCTCTAAGAAAGATTATCGACGATTAGAATACTCCCTGATGCGAAATTCGGGCGCACCTCAACGCGTGCTTTCATTTCCGGGTAGACTATTGTGAATAACTTAATCAAAATGATAATTTAGGGTTTCACGTCCAAAAACAACCATATGATTATGAGAGACGGCGTAGGAGAGAGCTCCGGAAATTCCCACCATCTGGTATTCCTCAACGAACACGGACATCGTACAGTACACAGGCCTTGAGAATTTCGCCTCCACCAAAATTCCAATACCCCTGCCGGGGTCGAACCCCCGACCTTCGGGTCAGCAGCCAAGCACCATGAGCACTGTTATCACCGCCGCACAAAAGAAGTCGAGAGAGACGCATATGTACAGTCAGCGTGAAACGTTTAGGGACCGCGAGACACAAGGACAGGCTTCATACTCGCGCTGATTCAGCAGGCGACCTTTCTTTACATTTAGACTCAGGCCTGTTCTAAACCGTGCAAGCTAACACGCATTGCGCAGTTTCTACCAAATACAAGCTTTCTAAGACTTAGCAGTGACCAATTTTATGGCGCCCACTGTGACTAAGTTAATAAATGACTAAGTTAGTGCAAATATTCAAATGCTTCGATTCTAATTTAAATGACTGAAAATGTCTCAAAATGAACAAATAAGTGTAATTAGTATATATGTAAGCTTCTGTAAAGCTGGTTTCACTGCAGAAAAGAAGTGTTCAACCATGAAAACGCTAGAGAAATCCAGACTGTTTTGGAACTCTGCTTCCATGGTAAATAAACATAATACTCTCACACCCATACATAATTTTTTAAGTTGAAAAGCTCGTTATACCACTTTATGTGCTATAAGTATAGTAAATTGTTACATTTAACATATTTTGCAGGTCAATAATTGCATTCTATTGAAAGTAAAATTCTGCTACTATAGTCTAAGTTGTTTCCACTTCTTCTGAAGCAAAAAGCATGCCATATGCGTAAGACACCTTATGGCACAACTATGTGCTTTGAAACATGAGAGTGTCAGCGCTGCCAGTAGCCGCGACGGTGCTGACTGCTATGAGTGCCACCATAGCTTAGTAGTATCGGACGCATTATTCGATGGTTGCAGATTCGGTCCCTGCCCACGGCAAGTCATTTTTGCATCCACTTTTCTTCCTTCACATTTACATTACATTTACCCCTAACCACCCATATATTTTCCTCGGCATTATTCTTTTGTTCTCATTATTATTGTGTCTAACAAAAAAATGAGTCCTTAAAATTGACAATTTTTTTACTCTATATGAGGCTTGCGGCAAAAGCACCAAAGCGTTCCAATTTTCAAGAATGTCAGAAAAATCAGCCATTGACTGCATGTGCGAAAAAAGAACACGGAATGAGAAAGGTTCATATGCGCTGCTAATGAAGTTTGGGCAAAAGTGTTCCAACCTTGCTACACCACTTTCTCTGGGACATACAGTTGAACACATTTTTAAGAGACATGCACAGGGCAACAATTATTGCCTTTTATATGAGGTGTCTCTTACCAACAGGGTATCACGTATGCATTCTTTTATCATCACCTATTTCAATCTAGGCACAGTTGTGTCTCTTTTACGAATTTGTCTCTTAAATCAGTGTCTCTTACAAAGGGGTTTAACTGTATGAGAAAGTAACACATCTGGAAAGATTCATTCATTGCTTATGATGCTAATGGTATGTATAAGGCTTCCCTGAGCTATGGCAGAGTTCTTATCACTTCAAAAACATTGTGTGAGCAGCTCACTGTGTATAAATAAGTTCAAATTAAGAATCGACACTCTAGGAGTAATGCCTGAAAATTCTATTTAAGTATGGTTTCATTAAATATTTAGTTTTCCAATAAAAATGTTTCTTGAATGTTTGTAATGATTCTTGCTGTGCGAGTTGAAATGTTTTACCTTAAGTAAACTTGTCTCTGTACCGCACGTTGCTGCCATTGTGTCGGAAAGGCGGGGCTTGTCCAGCTGCAGATATTGCAGCTTTTACCCTGCTATCTTCCCCATGTATGATACTTTCCACTTTTCCATTCGACTTTTTATCAAACTGTGTATATTATTATGTATTGATTATGGTGAAATAAACCAAATCTCAAATTCGCCTATACAGTCCTGTTCGCGCAGTCGTAATTAAAATTTCAGAATGTCATATCAGATATATTATTTCTTACAATTCATTTTTTGTTTGTTCCATGACAGAACAAAATGGCTTATAAAGAGAACAAAGTATGTTGTACCAATGAAGGCGTGATTTCTTTGATATTGTAACCCATCTGCTGCAGTGCCTTCGGGTAAAAAAAATGATGTGCACGCATATTTTGTTTTGTTTGTATTTTACTTTTTAGAAGTCCGTCTCTAGGTGACATAATAAGTTGTAGTTAGACACTAGAAGTTCCTGCGTACCCAATGAATAACATTCTGCCATACTGATTTTTCAAATTGGTTCTCTACGAGCCACCAAAGCATGATGCGAGGAAGCAAGCTTGTATCCCTTGCCTCTCGTCACACGTGACCATCGTGAGTCGTATTCCTTCCCTGATTTCTTCGGTATCAGGGCTGGAGAATCCCATGACGGATACGCACCAAGAACAACATGCGGAATCAAGGTCACGCGCGCACGACGTGCCCCAGCCTACTCGTACGTGTACGCCATCGATGTTGTGTCGATTCGGCGCTCTCTGTTTTGTATTACCAGTTTCTGTAAGATGGATCAGTCAGTGCGTGTACTTTAGGAGAAGATGGCAAGGATCATGTATTGTGACCATGATAGACCACTTAACTCTGCTGAAACTGCCGTCAGAGATGACGCACCAAACACAGTTAAGCGATGCAGGAACGACCAGAAGACGAACGCAAGTGAAATAGAGTAGCAGTAGTAGTAGTAGTAGTCGTAGTAGTAGTAGTAGTCGTAGTAGTAGTAGTAAAAGTAGTAGTCGTAGTAGTAGTAGTAGTAGTACTAGTAGTAGTAGTAGTAGTAGTAGTGGTGGTGGTAGTATGCGAGGTTTCACTAAAAAATAACATGATATGAATATGAGGGATGCCGTAGTGGAGGTCTCCGCAAATTTTGAGCATCTGGTGTTCTTTCGCGCGCACTGAAATCACGCAGTACATGGGCATCTACATTTCGCCTCAATCTAGATGTGACCGCTGCGGCCACAATCAAACGCGCGGCATTTGGATCAGCAGAGGAGCAACCTAAAGCGACTGTTCCACCGGGGCAGCATCTCGAGGCTGTGCAAAACAAAAAATAATAACAAGCTGAGATTCTGTTTGCGTGGTTTATTATTTTTCTCGGCTTTCAGTCATTATGCTGATTTTGAAAGGGCAGTGCGAAGTCACAGGGAAAAAAAAGACATAGAGACAAAAAGCGCTGTGTTTATTTTTTCTTTGGCTTTGCACTTCCCTTTCAAAATGATAAGAAGCAGCTAGTCCAAACCAAAGTACTCCTTATTCCTGCTACTCAACAGAAGACCCATACTCTACATGCCAAGTAATGACACGTTCAACGATCTTAATGAGGTATCATTTAAAATGCAGGATATAATCAGAAGACGGCACCTTTTTCGTCTGTTTTTCTAATTATAGCTATCATTTAACGAAGTTCTGATGAAGAGCGTACGGTATGCGAGTGACGTCATCCCACCGATGTCAACGTAAAGGAGCGAGGTAAAACAGGACCATTTCTTCCTGTACGTCACTCTTTAGATCTTGGGACGCACGCCCACGAGAAGGGCGAGTGGCATTCATTCGAAATTGAGCGTTTTTCTGCGATGTGTAACAAAAATGATCCTAAGTGCCCAGTGCACCATTACGCTTGTCGGCTCAAAATGCCCAGGCCAAGTGAGGGGCCCTTTAAGGTGTTCACCAATAGAGAAAAAATGGGTCCAACGCAATTAGACCTAGCATGCCTAGCTCTCTTCTGGGGTATCAGTGGCCTGGTTATTTGATCCTGCGCTGCCCTTCCCAGCCACAACAAAACAAAAGAGACCCAGGAGAGTGTTAATTGAATGGTAGACACTTGACACACAATGCGAGACAACAAAACGAAAGACCACATACTGTGAATCGCGCGGGAAATGCATGCCTATATTCAATCGTCAGTACAATTCTGCTATCTTAAAAAATAAATTTTTTTTTGCTTTTTGCCGTAGATACAAGTCACCGACGTCGTTGTTTCAGGATATTTCATTTTTTTTATATTTATTGCGCCTCTAATTAAGATTTTGAGGGCCTAAAATAGTGTTTTACCTGCCTGTTTTTGGCGCCTAAAACACACTTTTTTTGGTACCTGAAAATTCGGCCTCTACTTATAACCACTCACGAAAAAACGCTAGACAGCTGACAGAGTAAATGAAAATTTTACGGTACTCATACAAATATTTATCTAAGCCTAAAAGTCAGGAAACAGCTAGAAAACACGGGGATGCCTTTTGATGTCAACTACACGACAAATCAAATCAATATACAACAACGTAAAACGTAATTCACAGGTACATAAAAATCAGGTTCGCATAAAAATTCTATGAATTTCGGAAAATTATAGTGGTGTCCAGCCCTCAACCGGCAACGTTATTGTACACTGCTGAAATGCTTGTGCTCCCCGCAAGTGTTTTAAAACTACTTGCGCTCATTTATTCAGAGAAAAGGGAATTTGCGAAACGCATCCCGTGATTTCATGAGGTCACATGCAGTGGGGAAGATTTTTCAGGCCGACACCACTTTCGATATACTCGTTCCCAAAGTGTGTGACATCTGCTTACTCGTCAAAACTCAAGCTCGCATTAGGAAAATGGCCGCAATGTTTACCACAATTAGGCGAAGTTATGCAGATTCTACTTCTTTTATTATTGCAAATGAGCCAACAAATGCATCTTCCCTATTTATCTTTCCATTCCCGGAATACTCAAAAAGTCTGACCAGCCTGTTTCGACACTATTTCAACTGGCCCAGTCGAACTGGCCCAGTCACACCTGTTTGAAAATTTTGATGGTCACCTTTAAGTTTTCACCGACAAATCTGTACACAATGACAGCCAAGGTGGCTCAGCAGCTTTTTTTGCCCTTCTAGTCACATCCGACGGGTGTTTCGTATGCCACATCCACCCTCTTCAAGAACTGCGGAACTAGCTGCAATTGATGTTGCTCTGAAATATGTACTCGAAGAATTAAAAGAATCGAAGGTTGTGGTACACGCAACTTCTCGTGCTGCCCTTAGAAGATTGTTGAGAAAAGACTCATTGGTCCAATTACAAGCAGCATCGTTAAATCTGCCACAAAACGTTTTTAATTTTGGGCCTCCTTCTGAAAATGTAGCACCATCATACATGTATTGTGTTCGGCGATTCTTTCTTAACAAACTTGAAACTTTAGATTTTATGAATCGTGGGGTGTCGCCGATTCGGCAGTGGATACCTTCGCATGTTGGTATTTCTGGGAATGAAGAGGCCGATCGCCTCGTTTCAACTTGTGCCCACAACGCGTGTGAGTGCCAAGATATTGCATGCCGGTTTGACAACGCTCGTCTGCTGATTGACCGACATCTTTGAAAGCAGCATCCCGATCAGCATGTCGCAAGCGCATCGTTTCCTTCAGGCATTCGTGGTCGTGGATTGAGTGGTCCTGACAGAGCTTTGTTATACAAGCTACGAGTCGGTTCTGGGTTAGTGTGCGAACGATTGTACCGCCAAGGACGCGCTGACAGTCCCATATATTCGTCGTGTGGCTCCTGTTTAGAGTACCCTACATTCGTTGTACAGCGAGCACTACTAAAAAAAGATTATGGACTGATTGGACTTAGATACACAACCCTTGAAGATCGCTTATTCCCAGGAGAATGTGCTTCTAGGCGTGACCAGGCTTATAGAGCAATTTTTACTTTCTTGACAAAAACGGAATTGGCGTCACGTTAAGAGCAATTTATCATGTGACTATTTATTTTTTGCGTGTGTGTGTTTTCCTCTTTTTGAACGTTTCTTTTGTCTCTACTTATTTCCTCCTTTATTTCCTCTATGCGTCCCCTTTCCGAAGGAGCAGACAGGCATTGTGCCCCTATAGGTAGCAGTTGTCAGCCTGTTCCTTCCCTATTTCATCTGTCTTCGTGTTTTCTATGTACTCAAACCAAATAATAATAATATTAATAATAATAATAATAATAATAATAATAATTTCAGCATTACTGGCAGCTTTACGTCGGCTCACGTTTGTACTCACACATACTTCGAAGCACGGGCGTTCATACGCCAACTCGATATTTCTTGATCAGAGGCGTCAGATACGGAAGGGGGGGTTGCCATTAAATCCAACCCCACTCTTGGAGACTCCTCGCGACTCTTTATAAGAATATCTCGTGTGAGTTATCAGTTTCAATAAAAGTTTCCTTACTGGATTGGAACCATTCTTATCTCATACTTGAACTTATGAGACCATAAAGCGCCAAGTGGAGCACCAATCACGCCAGCTGTTGGTGTTGAAATGCATCGACCCCATATTAAAAAAAAAACAAGTTTTACGCCAACAGACTCATGAGTCGGTTCACTCAGACTCACATCAAGCCGTGAGTCCGTGAGTCTGAGTGAGACCAAGTGCAAATAGTTTGGTGAGTTCCAGTACGAGTCTGCTTGAAAAATATTCCGCGAATGTGGGTCCGAGTGAGTCCGTCTTATGGAACGTTTGGTGAGTCAAAGTTCTAGAGAGCCTTAAGAGTAAAATATATGTTACATCAGTGATTCTGAGTGAGCTCCAACAATTTTGCCCACCTTTAGATAAAATACATGGCCGTTTCAGTTAACAGTGCAGTAATAAGTCGAAGCTTCATGACACATATACCGAAATGCGAGCCTCACCTGAATTTCATTCCACCCGGATATGCGTGCAACACTCGGTGGCTATACAAGCCATCGAGTGGAGCGTCTATCATAAGGTGATTGTCGCACTCGCATTCACCTCCCCCTCACCTTCTCAGGGCGCACTCACTGTCTCCCCACTCTCCATTCGGCGACGGCACGCCATCTCGCATTATCTCCCTAAATTCCACAGCGTACCGTGCGCACAGCGCCTTAGTATCTTAATGCGCGTGCCTTCATGCGGACTGCCACAATGACGTCGACGCTAGCGGCGAATATTCAGTAACATACAAGTTCTTCCATAGTTCTTTTTTCTTCTATTCACCTTTCCAGCACTAAATGTTTGCTATTGATCTAATTAGACCACTGCTGTATTCAGTATTCTTATACATTTCATCAAAACACATCAGGTGCACACGCCGTTGTGGCATGATAAATGGAAAGTATTATTGTTTCAGAAAGCCCACAATACGGTGCAGTTTGTAAACGTTTCTCTGCGTCATCTTTAGCGACACAGTAGATTGCCTATACGATGCATCACTTTTTGCGGTTCGTGACCTTATACAAATATTCCCACGATTTGGCAACACGTCGTGATATAACCATTTCGTTACATTTTCAAGTTTATAGATAGGCTAGGAATGACACAATGTTGGTCATGGTATGTCAGAAGCAGTTACAGATGTTACACAACCCATGCTTTGAAAACGCTTTTCAGGAAAATCTCACAACGGTACAGATGTGCCAAGAGAAGCTACCAGATACTCTCTCTATCTGAAGAGAGGAGGCTATACAAAGCATATCTAGGTGACGCATTCCAAGTGTCTGCGCCGAGATGTGACGTTGTCTATTGTATCGTAGCGTGATAAGCGCTAGATGCTACCAATCGAGGGTGCATCTATGATGAAACCAAAACGCTGGTAAAAAATTATCGTGGTCGCTGTCTGATTGAGCGGGTATATCGAAGGAATATTTAGTAATTAGTACATTTGTTTACATTTGTTTCAGAAATTCCATAGGCGGTTTAGGTTAAAGTTATCAGCAGATTAAAACCTTTGTTTTCTAGACCTGTCCATGTACAGAATTCTACTAGGCGATCTTAGTTCCTGCAATACCATCACGGGCTACCTGAAATCCCTTATGAGGGCGTGTAAAGAGTGATCGATCACAATTTGAATCTTTTCGTGCACAAAAAATTCGACGCGCGTGGGTGCTTCAAAACTTGGGCCCTCACTGACTTGATAGAAAGAAAATGCTGCGCTTTAAACCTCCCACAACTGCAGGTAGCGACGAACAACACATAGTTTGTAGATGCAAGAAAAAAAGAAGAAAAAGTGTTTTTCTGATGTTTTCATTCTTCTCGATAGATTTTCTTACTTCAGTAGTAATGTTACGACCTTGCTTTTAAGGGCTAAAGTATAGTTCTCTTATTTGGTGTATGTAGCAGCATCGTAACATTATTATTTTAATAAATAATCCTGGAAGTCCCAAATAAAAATTTGATGTAGCGAGGAGGATCAGCGAAGGGACGCGCAGAGATCACGTTAAGGTCTAGCTTAAGTCACGGGTAATTTTGCCATAATTTGGCGCTTGATAAACACGTTAAAGATTAGCTGTACGCAGACGTACGATTCCTGTTACAGACGAATATGTTTGAGACCGTCTGCACAAGTTTTAGTATTACCAGTGACGCGATTGCAGATAGTGTAAAATTTGGACGGGGCATTCGGAAGACAACGTTAAGGCGTGCATAGCAGGAGATCTATACGACCACAGTTCTGGTAACGAAAGCAACATCGTCAAACACACACAAAAATTTATACTGCCTCGATAAGTAGAGCGGAGGAGACACGAAAAGTGACGAAACCTCAAAGGGGAAAATGCTGCGTAGATAAAAAAAATTGCCCGCAGCTTCCCTCGGGGGAACACTGAGGAGGATGCGGAGCATATAATTGGTTAACGGGGTGTTAAAGTGCGACTTACTTGGGTCGATGGCTAAATTGGTTAACGTGGTTGTGCAATGGGGTGTTAATTTGCGACTTACTTGGGTCGATGGCTAAATTGGTTAATGTGGTTGTAGGAGGGGGTGTTAAATGAGTGAACACGTACACACGTATGCGAAAGGGCGGCGCTGGTCGAAGGGACGTCGATCATTCTGTTTGTGGATTCGTTGGCATTCATTTCACGGCGACTTCGGACGTCGACGCGCCGTACAAACCAACGGACGAGCGGCAACTGAGCGAGCGAGCGCCGACCTTGAGTATATATACAGCGCGATGGCGCATGCGCTGTCAGCTGTCGAATGTTCTCGAAGGAGAAGCGCGCGCGCGGCACAGATGGCGACGGCGCGACGGCGCATGCGCTGTCAGCTGTCGAATGTTCTCGAAGGAGAAGCGCGCGCGGCACAGATGGTGGGCGACGGCGCGACGGCGCATGCGCGCGCGTCAGCTGTCGAATGTTCGAGAAGCGGTGCGGACGGCGCGGACGGCGCACTACAAGGCGCGAGTATAAGATGCTTCCGCATCTAAAAATCTGAACCCAAAATGACACAAGTGTCTTACTCTCAAACTGTTAGTATGGGAATTCCTAAATATTTGGGAATGTTGCCCCATTTTATAGCCAAATAAGCCATGTTTCGCAATGCCACCTAAGAGGCTCTTTTTCCTAAAGTAATTTCTTTAAGGACCAACACTGCACCTTAAGCTTGCAGTGGTGTTTTAGCACACAGCAAGGTATTCGCGGCTAAGCTGCAGGGCTTACGTTCAAGTCTTAGCGACGGCGACCACATTTATATGGGAGCGAAATGCAGGAACCCCCGTTTACTTTCAGTTTTGTTCGCGTTAAAGGGGCCCTCTAACACTATTAAAGCCCTCATGTTTTTTTTTATTCGTTGGTTGTGTAGACTGAAGTACAGACACACTAATGCAGATAAAATGGCAGTGATAACGGCCCGCATTCTGAAGGTATTTGAATTGGAAAATCTAAAATACAAGAAAAAGATGCCGACCCTCAACTGGACATTTGCGGGGTCACTTGAGTACGTTTCACTCACCCATGACGGCGGAAGGTTGCCCCAAAAAATAAGCTGGAAGAGCTCACATGGGGGAAGCTCACACACCATTCTTGCTTGCTTTTTTGTTTTGTTTTTAAGTATTGTTGAGCTCGTGCCTGACGCCTGGCTTGCCAGAACGGAAGCAATAGCTACTGTGTCAAAGCGAGATATTTTCTGCAACTTACAGAGTCGCTTCTTCGTTTTATTTTGAGAAAGGACTTGTGAAACGACCAGTACATCGAAGAGCTGTTGCCCCTTTGCGCGGTGTTCGATGAGCCGCCCGACGCACAAAAATGGTGCACTGCACCCCTTCAAGAGCGCACGTGCGGAAAGAGACAGCTCGCAAACTCCCAAAAGCAAGAGGGACGAAAGAGAGAGAGGAATATTTCGTTAGGATATCTGACCCGCACAAGCCAAAAACCAGTGACGAAACGGCAGTTAGTGTCTCTGTCATGCTTTATAGTCACAGTGACCTCTTTTTTTATTGTTGTTGTTGCAGCGTCTGTTCCAAGGTTGGATGAAAAAGCACAGAGATTAAAAATGAAACAGATCTGTAACCTCAGTTTTGATCCTACACTAAGATCGCTTCTAACGTTACATTTATCCAATCATATCGCGGCCACCTTTAAGCTTCATTTCCGCCCGCAAAGTTCTGGCGAGCGCTACTACGTGGTGATGTGGTCAGCAGCGATGCAGCGACTTTGTTGCGTGATTAAAATACTAAATAATTTGATATCGGCGTTTACATCTATGGTAAATTTATTTTTAGCTGTCGGTCTATGCAAACCTCAAATAAAACATTGGTGCTTCAATAGTGTTGGAAGGGCCCTTTTAAAGAATGTCGGGTAGTAAAAAAAATTGACAACCCATGATTAAAGAACAAATTCTTGCTGTTGTGCGTAGCGCAACACACACACACACACACACGTGCACGCGTGCAATGTCTTAAGAAATATTTGTAGGAGAAACTTCCAGCCAATCATTATGCAGGGAGAGAAAGATAACGAATGAGAGCCAGAGAGGTGAACTATAAGAAGGTTCCGCTTTGCTACCCTGTTCATTGGAAGAGGAGAGGGGATATAAAAAAAATAAAGAGAAGCGCATGTGACAGGAGGTGACGAAACAAATGCAAACAAAGATACGACTGCAGCACCGTCTGAGTAATACACAGCAACATTATTCTGCCAACCAATGACAATGACCAATTATGAACAAAAATCTTCGTGGATTCGTCCCCTCTTCCATATACACACAACTGAATCTGTGCCTTATACATGGTTTCCGCTGTCATGTGACCTCATCTGACGCATCAGGTAGCAAGAGTGTTGCTTGTTGGACAAGTTGGTACACCCTGAAACTCGAGCAAAGCCACTAAGACGTCGAAAAAGTAAGAAAACCGAGAGGCATGCAGAAGCAGAGAAAGTGAACACGGAGGTGGCTACTAACAACCGACGTTTATATCGTTTACAGCATGAGCAAAAGCACCTACTAGATATCACTGCACCTACCCATGTAAGTCAACACTGTTGAAGAAAGTCGCACTCTTTCTGGGTCAAAAATACACAAGCTACGCTTACGCATTTCCCGGGCCAAGTTTCCAAATGTGGTATACAGTAAAAAAAAACTAAGTATTTACGGAGTGGTTCTGTTACACAAACCTAATCGTCACCTACTTAGAGTACTTTCCTCCTCTTATCACACCGATTCCGGTACTTCGCGGTCCTGAACGGCACGCACATTATCAGTGTGACATGGCGTTCCCGACAGGAAAGTGGCCAGTGCCAGGTTTTCAAGGAAAGAAACGCGAGCAAGTAAGATGAACATTATTGATGTGTAGCAGAACTGCTCCCCGAAAACTCCATTTTTTTCTTAGAGTACTCATCTCAAGCAATTCTCCTTGACGCTGCATCTTGGCGGCCTTACCTACTATGGATGGACATAGGTGTGCAACCGCACTGCTCACAATGTTCTGAAGGTTATTACGAGTGCCAGAGGGTAGAAAATTAGCATGCTCCCGCAAACGAACGTTAAGGCATCGACCTGATTTTCGAAAGTGTTGCTTATCGCAAAAGTCGCGGAGTTGAATCCCGGCTGCGTTGGCTGCATTTTCGATGGAGGTGAAAATGCTGTAGGGCCGTGTGCTCAGCTTTTGGTACACGTTAAAGGACCCCAGTTTGGCGAAATTTCCGCAGCCCTCCACTACGGCGTCTCTTATAATGATACGATGGTTTTGGAACGTTCAATCTCACATATCAATCAAGCAATTGCTTATCGCAACTAAGCGCAATGTTATACAACAAACTTGTGCCCAATGCCGAGTATTTTATGGCATGTTTCATTTCGCAAAATATGCTTCGTGTGCCGAGCTGTGCGACCTTTTCACACATGCCTGCGAGTTTGCTTGGTGAGCAGAGTTTGCAAAATCAGTTTGCAAACCAGAGTCGTTTTTCTTCTCGACCAATATCACTGAAGAAGGACCTGCATATTCAGTGACGAAAGTATGCGCTCGCCGCCGGCACGTGGTTGCCTAAAATAAGCTACAGCGGCAGACGCCGACCTTAAGATTCCTCGGAATATTCAATTTACAAAATGCACGATGATATCGGATCGTGAAACACTCTTTCCTGCGGCAACGCTCCAGCTGCACAAGACGACATCCCCTTGTGAACCCGTCATAAAGACGGATCTTCCGACGGCGCATCAAAGTGCGCTGTACAAATGTTCGCATTTCATTTCTTCTCTAATTCCCTGTCACTGGGGACATCTGAACATGGCGCCATCTCTGAGTGACAGAAATGGCAGTCTGCCATAACTGAATGGGATATAGGGGACAAACAATTATATCTCATTAAAAAAAGCTAGTTATCAAAAACGAATACGGGGTATATGCTTAATACAGATCCACTGGTACATTTTGTTGAAATCGCACTTTATAATATTAAAAAGCGTGTGACTTCCACGGAAAATTGAAACCCACTCATAGAAACACCCGGCATCCCATTGTTAAAGTATAAACATTCTTGAAAACCACACGGTTTGTAGTGCGACACTGCAACTTTGCCAGACTGTTTGAATAAGTCTGCTGTATCTCTCGCCGTTTCGGCTGACGATGGCACTACGTGCAGACGTCCCTAAATTCTTGTCATGCTTAAAAAATAAACTGTATTCTATTGTATTTGGCATTGAAAGGTATATGCAGCTTGATTGCCTGGATCGTTTTTCAATCAGACTGTTTTCTTCCGAAACTGACTCAGTACTGAGCTCTTTCATCGCTACGTTTATGTGGTACCGTTGTCTTCTACTTTGAATTGAGGTTAGAGGTGTAAAGAATCAAATAAGTTACTTTAGCGCTGCTGTGGGCAATATATGAATTTGGTTTACCGAGTATAATAAAGACTTGCATATGTTAATGTAGGGAAAAGCGTTCGCGCTCTCGAAGAAAAGAAAGCAAGCAAAAGTCACAGCTTTGCCGCAAAGCCGAAGCAATGAACGCGATAGCAACAAATAGGAAGGTCACGTGCAGAATGGCAACCAGGTCGGAACGTGCCCCGCGTTTGTAACGCACAAATGACCCACGAATCGTATTCACAGGTACAGATAAACGTGAACAAGCGTTTCAGTTGTTACTTCGCTCTGTCTGAAAAGCGCACTCTTTTCGCAAACGAAGGCTATGCAACGATTGCAGTGTCCTTTGTGCGCTCAGTAACTACACCAGAATCGTTCCGACGAAACCCATCGGCTAGCCGAAACGTACGATTCCCCCCCCCCCCCCCCTTGCAAGATGAGAGCGCGTGAGCGAGCGTACACCCTTATATTCTCTACGCGGGCCAAAGTACGAGTAAGAGATGAGTGTGGCCACGCACTCACTGCGCCATCTTGCTCATAATGCTAAAAACACGATACCACCCCCCCCCCGAGATGCCCGTCAACAGCGGTAAGTGATAGATATGAATAGCTTGCCGCTTTGGCTGTGGCGGATATACCTTTCGGTGGCTCGGTGGTTAACGCCTCGCAATCACGACACGGAGCTTCCACGTTTGATTCTGCATGCCGGCGTCTTTTGCTGTGTATTTTTATAGACAATATTTCTTAGTTTTTAAAGACAATTTTTAGGCAGAAAATTTTGGTCTGTCTGTACACTTGTCTGTTTGTCCACCCTTAACAGTGCCCTAAACGGCACCAAAGTGGCCAAACGATTTTCCAAACGGCCGACCCTATTCGCAGTACCCACCAATATTGCTCAAGGTTCAGCGTTCATACTTGTGCAATTGTCATTCAAAAAGCAATTATTGCGCATATCTGAGGCACCATAACAATACGTCAATATTATGCATGTGTATTTCTACTAGAAAGGGCATACATAGGTAATTCTAAGGATCTTACGTTTATCACGCTGCGTTGACTATGCAACGCTTGCACGAAAAGGCAAGTGTTTCCGACGCTTTGCTAAGATGACACAGTGGTGGCACCTACCCATCGCCTTGAGTTCTACACCTTATCACCTCAGACACAGGCGCACGCGCAGCGTGCTCCGTTTTCCACGATAAATGCCAGATAGCGCTCATGTCTCATGTGTGACGTGACTTGATGCGCTCGTCCGCCTCCGCTGTACGCTCGGGAGCTCTAACTCAGTGTCTTCAAAATACCATTCACCGATTTTCTTCTGCAGAATATCAAATGAACGTTTTCTTCACTCTCTTCAGATGCAAGACTATCGTCTTTTGACGACATTTGCAGTGTAACATGCAGATATGGGGTCATTTTTTTTATTTATTGCGTTTTCATATATATAGATACGTATACATACACGGTGTATGACATTGACGCTGACGCCGGTGGTGAAATAAAGCCGAGAGTGCCCATATATTGGCTATCACAATAAAAAAGAACACATGCTAGGACTGTTTAAAAGAGCAAGTGAGAGTAACTTGCGACATTCGACACATACCATTAGCAAAGGTAGCCGATCGATGACAAGCAGCACTTGAGAATAAAGAGTTCCGTGAATACATCCCTGTCATTTTGTGTATCTGCAAAACAGCGCATGTTGCGCCAAGTGTGCTGTCTCTAAAACGACTTCGCTGAATCACATCATGCAGGCAGAAAACCCGCATGCAATTATGGGATTTGTAAGCTAGTTTTCATTTTACTTTTTTTTCTGCGCACGCAGTAAAATGAAAAGAGACGTCTTAAAGGTTGAGCTGATGAACCGGGCCCCTACATTGTTTCGCCAGACCAACATTCAGTGCACGAATCCTTAACAACCAAAACCCCAGATACATACATGAAAGAGAAATGAAATGCAAAAAAAAAGACATGAGGTTGAGCTAGCCAATGCGCTATTTTTGCGACATTGAGACGTATGTTTGCAGTGAACGGGTGGAGGCAATTTATTAGGGAAATGCTGCACACAATGACTGACATAATCATTTAGTATAGAATCAATGAAGTGTTGGAAGGCCCAACATAATGACTCGTTCTATATATGCCCCTGGTGATAAGAGCCTGAAACTGTTCTATGTCAGCACGACAGGTCTGCACAAGAAGCCATCTGCAGATGGGACGCGAAAGCTTAACTTTCATCATTTCACTTTGTTCAGGATAATTTACCTATATACGAGATATTTGGAACATCTTTCAAAAACCTCGGCTATATATATAATAAAAGCAATACTTGGCGCCAAGAACAATCAAGATAATGTTATCACGCCAAATCAAGCACTATGGAGGATTGTCATATCATTGTAAAACCAGAGCAATGTAAAAGGTTGAGAAACTATTTTAATGACGAAGTTGATTGATATGTGGGGTTGAACGTCTCAAAACCACCATATGATTATGAGAGACGCTATATGACGAAGTACGTCGTAAGCTAAGTACCTAACACGCAATGAAAGAACGTGGTCAGTGAGTCATACCGCGTAAGCGGTAACCTGAAAGGACAGTTTCGACTTGTCACTTGGCTGTGTTTGCCACTCGTTCTACACAAGCGAGCCTTTCTGTGAAATGTGCTCCTGGATTATACAGGTTTCCCCAAGTTTTCATAGTAGCAGTGCAGGTACCTTCGTAGTAAGCCCTGAAACCAACGTGGCCATTCTGGTTGGTCGAGGTCCAGTAGACGATAAGCATGCGGTACCCTGTGCTCAGCAGCATCTCCGGGATGTGTCCCGTGCCGCAGTACCGACCTGCGAACACAAGTACATTCGTTAGTCAACACGCAAAAGGTTTCGCAATACACAAGAACAAAACGACAGCGAGTAACGCGAATGGCGTTCACTGGAAAAAGGCTGCTCAAACGCGCTAGCTGAAGGCAGGAGCCACAGTTGGAAAACTTACTCTGAAACAGGGATTAAATTATATTACTAGGTGCTCTGCCAAAATATTCTTCTATATATATAAATTATACTTCATACTACAACTGGACGAAAATGCTGATATTACATTCGCTATAATTTTGGAAAGTACAGCAAATACTTTGACATTACCAAAAAATCATCATTCATGCAACAAATCATGTACACAGTAGGGAGTTTTAGAATAGCGCACCGCGAGTCCCTGCGGTGCAGTCGCTGCCACTGCACATGCGTCGTACGCAAGTCGGCGTTCGCGTTTGTGGACCGCACGCAAAAAATCCGAAATTGCGTGCGGTAATAGCGGCCCGCATGTGGCCCGCAAGCACTGGTTTAGAGGCTACGGTAACGCTGCATCGTGTGTTGCGGATCGCAGCCGGGCAAACGCTATTCTAAAACTCATATGGCGCCCGCTACGTCCGCAATGCTCGCAGCGCTTGCAAACGGTATTCTAAAACTCCCTATCATTTATGGCACATCTACGTTAAACTTTCAGAGAATATTGTTCAACTTCCCAGCCCCCAGGCTTCTAACACAGAATAACATGTCCTTGCCATTTTTTCCCTCGTTTGGTGAATTTTATATGTCGTAAATTATGCTTCAGCCAACAATATTTACAGAGGTAATGAGAAATACTTTACTAACCACTCCTCGATGTAATTCACTGCAGTATTCTTGGCAACAAGAAATAACTTAATTACTGTAATGTCTTTTAGGAAGAACGTTTAGCTGGGCACTCTTTCAGTTGGCATTTCTTTTCTTCCTGTGTTCGTCCGAATATATGCGCAACGTTACATACCATAAACTGTATTGTCATCACTGTCAAGCCCAAGGAAAACTCTGTACGACTATAAATGATAATGACAGTGACCATTGCTTGCACAAAACTTGCAAACGTAGCAGGTGTTAGCAAGAAACCGGATTCCAAATAGATTACGCACAGTGCACAATGAGGCATATTTGCACGGACTCTAAAGTACGTTCTGAGACGCTGAACACGATCACAGTAACAGCGCCGGGGCACCCACAAAAACTGCGAAGCATCCCAAATGAATCGCGAAGGCCTTCGATGCACAAAACATGTCCATTAAAAGTGTATCTGCTTCACTATTCACGAACATGAAACAGTAGCTTTCACATTGATTCCAATATTTCTGAACAATAAAGTCTTCAGCACTTTGCTGACAATGATGGACAAAGTCACGACGTGTATATATAAAAACGCAATCAAATATTTCGGCAAATAAGACATCAGTATCACGTTTGTTATATTTTTGCATCAAATGCTGATTATTAAAATCATAAATAACCAGTTATGGATTTTTGTGATGGCTATACCGTAATGCATGTTGCAAATGAATATGAGCAGTTGGACGCCACACCCTGCTTACAGAATTAGGAGACCAATTAATGTCTCAATCATGAAAAAAGCGCCACTTTCACGAAGACTTACAAAAAAACACGGGACAGAGGGCTTACTAGCAACTCAAAATTTTCAGTGGAGAAATGACGTTCCTATATGGATCCCACATGTCCGCGTCCCCATAAGACATCTTTATCATCTAAACACAGGGTACAATATATACTATAAAGAAATAAAAGGTGGCATACATCTGCGAAGCACGTGCTAAATCACTCCGGTGATGCTGCCAATCCTGGCGGCGGCAAACTATATCTTTGTTCACTTTATCTTCTGTACATTCACATTACAATTACTTCTAGTAACTTCGTCTGTTCTTTACCTGGCATTATTTTCTGTATGTTTTCTTTGACATTGTGTCCAACAAGATAAATTAGCCCTTAAATTTACACTTTCTTTTAATAATAACAAGAAAACACTTTGTTGCGTTTCATCCGAAGAAACGTAATTGGGCATCTGATGGTAGTAAGAAAGCCTGGCTGACACACCGATCTCCCGCCTTCTTAATTCGAAAGGTTTCAGTTATTGCGCTCGTCGTTCGCTGTTTCAGGAAGCATGTTAAGGCAGTGGCCCATCTAGCCGATGTATTTCTTTGCAGATGTGAAAGAAACACCATACGAGACATCTTTTTCGCACTGAACAAACCTTCTGTCATGTTTAATGTCACATCCATAAAATTTTGCGGCGGCTGCATTTCCGATGGAGGCGGAAATGTTGTAGGCCCGTGTGCTCAGATTTGGGTGCACGTTAAAGAACCCCAGGTGGTCGAAATTCCCGGAGCCCTCCACTACGGCGTCTCTCATAATCATATGGTGGTTGTGGGACGTTAAACCCTACTTATCAATCAATCGTCCATAAAATTTTCCGTGAATTTCTTTGCGGCCAACCTTGGGATCGCCGGGAAAATCTTCGCCAGTATGTTTTTGACTGAAAATACATCCCGCACTTCAACATAACATGACGCAACTATTTTTCGTTTATGTGAGACCTTATGCAGGTAAGGGACAACCACTTTCCGCTATGCTTTGCCCTCAACTTGGTTGTTTTTGTCTTTTGTGCTACCTCTTTTCTTTTTTTAGCTTATCGACAATTCTTTTCACAAACCAAGAAGACACTTTCATCTGGATAGTCCGCTCGCCTTAGGCGCTCTATCTGCGCAAACATCGTCTCATTTATGCTTTATGCAGGAAGTTGCGATTCCGTTCTTTACTATATTTAAATAAACCGATTGATAGCTTAGCAACAGTGCCGACAATCTGGGGTGCTACATCCAACACGTGTGGAAGAAAGAAAATTTAATATATTTTTTCGCCATAAACCATTGCGAACCAACCCAATTGACAGTCATCCTGGAATGAACGCCTTGGTTTCAGAAGTAAAAAAAAAAGAACACACTCTTTTTATATTATTCCTCACGCAGTATCTATGTAGTAAGGAGGTAACAACTTCAACGTCAAAACCTGCATTCATAGCGTTTACTACGTGTGGTGCTTTAACTTAGATCGTTCTAGAGGGTTTTCCAAAGTACACAGCAGGTCACGAAAAAACTCCACACGGCAACTGCTAACCACACGACGTAGTATAACGTGTGCATGCAACACGGCGATGATCTGCGAAACGTGTACATTTAGCGCAATGATTTCGATAGCTTCCGCACTCGGGAAACAGTAGACCGGTTTGGCTGCCGTAGGCTTCGAGCAGCTGTGGATAACGCTTATAATAACAATTGATAAAGGAGTTAACACCCCAAACCATGATATGATTATGAAGATTACCGTGGTAGAGTGATCCGGAAGTTTGGACCACCTGGGGTTCCTTAACGTGCACCTCAATCTAAGTACACAGGCCTGTAGAAATTACGCATCTAAACGAAATGCGCTTGCCTCAGCCGGGATTCGATTCTGCAACCTGTGGGTCAGGGGTGGAGCACCATAATAATAGAACACCGTGGCAGGTCGCAGGTTGTTTTGTCAGATAGAAAAAATAATGATACCGTAATTAATACTTTGTTGAAAGAGTGCACTTGGATGTTTTTTGAGCATGTATAAATAAACCCCGTCAGCATTTTCATAATAAGTTAAGTACTTTGGAACTACAAATGCAGCAATGACCAATTATTCAACCACATTGACAAAAAAATGTGAGGACGATGGAGATTCCCTTTAAGAGCCGATCGCGATAGCGTATGATCGGGACTCGTACGAATACATCGCCTTCGGAACTACTAGCTTGCTTCGGTTCTCCGTAGATGACCCAACCATGCCGTAAGGAGTGAAACGACTGCGCGCGTAACATTGGCCGTTTCAATGTACTATTGAAGACCTATTGAAAGTGTTAAGTTCCCACTGCGTCATAATTATTCCTTTTACGAATCAGCGCAGGCACCACTACATACGCGTCCGTAGGGCAACATGGGAACCTACGCAGCTGTTCACTCTGCTGATGGCTCTATTGCCGTAGACGATGAAATATGTTTAAGCATTTTGTAATGGGTGGGCCTTTAAAACACGCACTCGTTGCTCACTTCACGTCGTTTCACGCCTGACATCATTTTAATCTTCTACCACGCAACACACAATGCAATGTATGATGCTTTAAAGATACTTTTGCCACTACCTGGTATTCATATAGCACTTTTTCTTTTCACAAGTTATCTGCATCTTTTTCAAGTATTCGGTCACGGACAAGGCGGTGATTGTTACCTTAAAGCCAGCCAGCAGTGACCACGCCAACGCCGACGATGAAATTTCTGTGAAATGAGCTCTTCTTCTTAACGCTATTGCGGTAACAGCAAACGTACGCTATATATATATATATATATATAGCGTACGTGTATATATATATCTATATATATATATATATATATATACAGAAATGCCGAAAGGTTAGAAATATGAAAATAGATGCGCTTTCACATAACAACTGTTTATTGTGCCGACGTTTCGACGGGAACCCCGTCTTTTTCAAGGCATATATATATATATATATATATATATATATATATATATATATATATATATATATTTACGTGAACGACGTCCAAAAATGCGGGACAATGCATTCTTTCCAAGAATTCGATAGCAATTATCTCAAAAGTGGTGCTAGTTACCTTATGAAATCAACGGCTAAAGTCCGCGATAGGGCAATACGCTTGTTACTTAATTCGCGCAAAGATTACTAGTGAAACAATGTTGCTTAGTCGATTACGTAGCTCTATACATGCCAGTTTTATGTTCGAGCAATGTGCGCTTCTTAGAGTAATTCAGCTCAGTGATTGAATATATGTGATGCGCCCCAGACGTTCTCTAAAAATTATCTTACCGTACCAAAAAAAAAAGGCCCATTCATATACTGTCATCCGTATAAGCAAAAGCAGCATTTCAATTACCACAGCTCACTTGCCCAAATGTCGCAAAGAGTGAATGCGACAATCGCCATTGTGTATGTCAGGACTTGAAACTTGCAGTCTTGTAATATGTATAGAGTGCGAAGCAGACGAAATACGCAAATTAAAGACGATGAGCGCGGGTGTCATTTCCAATTCTCGCTGTTCACGACTGTTTCGCTGCTCGTTCGCCAAGAAGTTTTGTCTTTAATTCAACCACCTTCATATTGTATTTCATTAATGACCAGTACAAATCCCATGGAAAGCTTAGTAATTAATACGCCATTATCTAGAAATAAGTTGCTTGCGTATGGCATCGAAAATTCACCACTGACGCTGGCCAATTGCGGCCGCGAACGAAGCAGCAAAAGCAATGAGACGCGAAAAACTTAGTTCGCTTTTCACTACTAAGGGCGGCTCGCCATTGGCTGGCCACTTTCGCTGTTTTACGTTTACTACCTGGTATAACGATCTTCAATTGTATAGCTCTCATGAATAGTTCTAGTGAAGAGGTGATTGTCTGGGTTCTTTGGAAAGGTATGAATGAAACTTTCAGGGTTCATGCGCTCAAGATGAAGACAAAAAAGAGGCATGAGACACACGAGTGCTGTTCACATGTCACATGAGTTTTTTTTCTACAGTGACGGTAAACATGGCTAAAGGCCTGGCCATAAGTGAAAGCTGCAGCGCATCAGCGCGGGACTTTTTGACGTGGCGCCTCGTCCTCTCTTTATATAGAAAGAGGGCACGTGGATACGCGAAGCTGTGTGCCCCCTCTCTTCGTAGGGAGAGGGCGCGGTACCGCGTCAAAAGTACCCCGCGCTGACAACCTGCAACTGGTATACACTCCGTACGGGACCTATAGGGGGCGTCTTGAAAGGCACGCGCAGCGCCACTTGTGGTGTCGCGGGCGCGCAAAGTGAAGAGTCGTAGAAGACAGCAGTGCCTAATTGCTTTGCAGCTATGGTGGCACAAGCACCCGTGGCCGGCGGGTTTGTGCGTGCTTCGATCAGAATTTAAAGATATCACAGGGGGACAATTTTTCGCGATGCTACGATGAATAAACGGGAAAACCTTCACCACAGCGGCCATGTTTTTTTCGTTGGTGAGCGCTTTGCTGTCCGTCGCCAGCCCCGCCGCGGTTGTCTAGTGGCTACGGTACTCGGCTACTGACCCGCAGGTCCCGGGATCTAATCCCGGCGGCGGCGGCTGCATTTTCGATGGACGCGGCAATGTTGTAGGCCCGTGTGCTCAGATTTGGGTGCACGTTAAGAACCCCAGGTGGTCGAAATTTCCGGAGCCCTCCACTACGGCGTCTCTCATAATCAAATCGGGGTTTTGGGACGTTAAACCACACATATCACGCGTTCGTCGCCAGGAATGACGGCTAAACGTGTGTGTTAGGTGTGCGTAAGGCGGCTTGCTGCATAACTAGCGCGGCAAGCTGTCATTCTTTCGAACATAGAAACTTATCAGTGCTTGACCACTACCCGCGTACTTGCAAAATACTCGGAGCGTTTGAAATATTGATGGCTCCATGGCCACTCGGCGTAGAAACTGGCGTGCTCGTTTGTTCAGCGTCGTGCCACGACGATTTTCAGCCACCGAATCTCGCGAAGTGCTTTGCTTGAAATTGTCATGGCATCTTCGTCACTCATCATGATTTTAGTCTTTACCTCGCCACTCGCGCAGCTCATGCTATGGGCTTGAGGCGCGGGCGAGAAAGAGAACGCGAGAAGATTTAGTCCAGAGAGGACGGCGCATGCCTCGTTGCATCTTTCGGTTCACCTTGTAGAGTGCTGACGACGACGGCACGATCAGTTTGGCCACCATCACGCGTCTCTCATCCACTATAACCTCTTCAGTTTTTAGGTTACTTTCCAAAACAAACACCGCCATGCATTCGCAAAACATTGTTTCTTACCATGTATAGTTGTGCTTTACTCTACGCTCTGCATCATTTCTTCCTAACATGCAGATTATTTAACAGTCAAGGAAAAAAACTTTTTGAATTTACCAAATCCGAAAGATGGGATTCAATTCATTACTTCCGGCGGGTATTTTTTTGGAGCTACAGCACTTGGTTTTAGACACAGGAGCGTTTGGGATGCCTTATGCGATTTGCTACGCGAGACGAAACGAATTGAATTGTCAGTTTATGTAAGTGAAACTTATTCTTCAATGAAATTACGCTTTTTTCGTGAATAAGCTAATTAGTTACCTAAAATGATTTATTGCTAAAGATTTTGAGATTTTTAAACAAAATAAATACATAACAAGGCACCACCCATTTCATGGCCGATCCCTCATGGTGCCTTGCGCCAGTTTAATAAGGACGAACCAGCCAATTAACGTAGTGGCTTGATCATATTTAGTCTGCTGACCCGCAGGGCGCGGGTTCGAATCCCGGCTGCGGCGGCTGCATTTCCGATGGAGGCGGAAATGTTGTAGGCCCGTGTGCTCAAGATTTGGGTGCACGTTAAAGAACCCCAGGTGGTCTAAATTTCCGGAGCCCTCCACTACGGCGTCTCTCGTAATCATATCGTGGTTTTAGGACGTTAAACCCCACAAATCAATCAATTGATCATATTTAGTGCGCCTACGCCACAGAGTGGCTACTTGTGTTTACGGTAAAATGCTACGTAACTCAGTTCGCCCCTTCACTGATGGACCCATCAACTCAGGAAAGCATTAATTGACCTCGCATTGCATTCCTCAAAACTGCGAACGGTACACGGCGAGGTAGTAATTATTAAGGTCCATTAAAACGTTACATCAGCGTTCATCTGAAATAAAATTTCTTGCATGCGTTTCATTTCTCACCAGCTCTATGGCAGCAAGAGCATCGCGCAAGATCATGGAACCTGCAGAGGGTGCCTCAGACCAACTTAAGCACGATTCAGTAGAATGCGAGACGGCAGAGGAAATAGGAACCAAACACTTTTTACGTCCCACAGCCGTGATTAACTTATTTCACTGCCCAACAGTGCAGGAACAAGTCGAGAAACTCTGAAACTTCGTTCCTGCAAGACACAGCTTGTACTTGTTGGTAGAATCGACTACGCAGCAGTTCATGATTAAGATAAACTACTTGCTAGCGAACGTTGAGGGAGTGTTTGGTTCTGCTCGGGCTCTCAACGCTTGTCTTCTCTGACAGCCGCACGGCGGCACACCAGTCTTGGTACACGGTGTCTATACGTGGGGTCAAAACTTAGGTTCTGGCGGAACCCGTCGGCAAACAATATGACGCGTCGAACAACAATTTTGGACGCCCCTCTCCCTGGCACCACATGCCCCAAGTAACCGTCGGCTCCTGTCGCTACCTGCGCGTATTTCACGAATGTCGCGATGAAGGGCGTATACAAAAAATTTTGTTGTGGAGGGGGGCTTCTTGTTTTTTTATTTTTGTGGGCACCCCAACAGAGGTATGGCAAGACAAAGCCCCCACAATGTTGAATTAGCAATTTTGACAGCGAGAGAGGGAGAAAGGAAAGGCCGGGAGGTGAACCAGATATTGGCATCTGGTTTGCTACCCAGCGCTGGGGGCGGGGAAATAGGGGCAAGAAAGATGGGGTAGATAGGAAAAAAAACGCACCGTGCACTCATGTGAAAACGAAAACACACACTGAAAAGGCGTTCTAGCTACAACCGTTCAGTAAGGCCGGTCGATCGCAAAAAGTGTAGTAGCGCTTTCAGGGCCTTCTTCTGTGAAGTTGCATCTTGTCGATATTGTAGAATTCCTTGCTCCGACAGATGTTGATTATCTAATTTGCCGACTTCCTTGCTAAGGCATAGTCGTTGTTTACTATACTCTAGACAGTCACAAAGAATATGTTGGATCGTTTCTTCTTTGCCACAATGGCCACAGGCTGCAGTGTCGGCCATCCCAATGCGGAAAGCGTATGCGTTGGTAAACGCAACGCCCAACCACAGCCTCCATAGCACGGTCTGGTCTGCTCGGCAAAGCCTCAACGGGACTTGAAGACTTAGCGTAGGGTCAAGCGAGAACAGTCGGGCATGCTTGAAATGTGGCTGATTCCACTGTGATGTGGTTTGCTGGCGAGCAAGCCTGCGAAGCTGTCATGCAGCATCTGTCCTAGAAAGTGGTAGTCGTAGTTTATGATCTTCTGTGTGGGCTGAACGGGCAGCTTGATCGGCCCGTTCATTGCCGATGATTCCGCAGTGACTGGGTAACCACTACCACTGAAATGTAGTTTCGTGCCCTTTCTCAGTCACGTGATGTATAACCTCTGCTATCTCCAGTACCAGCGGCTCGTGTGGTCCACGGCGTAAGGCTGATAGTAGAGACTGCAGTGCCCCCTTCGAGTCGCAGAAAATAGTCCACTTGCGTGTAGGTTGATCAACGACAAATTGCAACGCGGCACGAAGTGCTGCCGATTCTGCTGCCGTTGATGTTGTTGCCTGAGATGTCTTGAATTTAATTGTCGTGGCAGAGAAAAATTTATTGCACTATGGGGAATTAACCTATGCGAGCCGGACATCGAGCAGCCGCTTCAAGCAGTTTAAATGCCGCGACGGATAAATGGCTGGACGTACCCGGCTGTGCCCTTTAGATCGCGTGGTGGCTCACATCACCCAGCGATAGAGTTGAATACAATAACTATGTGCTGAAGGATTGAATTTCGCGCACGTCTTGATTGTATCCACCAATAAGGTAGCCTCCACCTCGTTATTACTACCCGTTTAGTGTCTATCTTGTCTCCACTGAAACCCGAATGCATTGAACAATTCTGCAGCATTGCTTTGGACGATAGGGTAGAGCTTTTTACAGAGCACTATCAAAGGCTCAGCCGTTTACTCCTCGTCTCCACGCGCACTACATAACGTACCGGTGCCTTCGTATTTGGCTCGGTACGTATTGGTTCGCAATACTCCCGTTCTGGCCTCGAACAGCAGAGAACAGCAGCGTGACGCACGCCTTCCTGCGCAAGCAGTACGCGTATACATAAAACTTAGTTTTTCTCAAGCTGCGTTTTTTTATATCTTACGAACTTCAATATACCTTTTGTCAAAAAGTATTGAATGAATTTCGATAAAACTTTACATACATGACCCTCAACAAGTTGCAACCAATCTGAACAAAAAATTGCAGTTTTTTTATAAAAGTGATGCTGCAAAAATTAAACATCCATATGCACCCTCTGTGGAATTGTGAATGCAGTTATTTGAATTTTTTACAATAACTCTCTAGCCGATGCCTATTTTTTATTTCAAATATAGCGTACGTGTATTTATAATAACACAGCTGAATGTCGTCGCATTCCTTTCGGTGGTTGCGGAAAAAAGTACATTGAGTAAGGGAACTCATGTTAAAATTTAGAAGTGGGCCATAGAAAGAAGGGCAACGTAGACATAAACAAATGACGCTATTTGATACCCACTGGCATTCTTCGTGAGCATGTGAAATTTTATGCGACTACTCTCAGCCTGTCCTAAAATATAACATTAGAACTGATATCCACAATATACCCTACCCTATACCCTCTTTCAATGGTCATATATGGCTCTTTATGCTATTGGGGAAAAATTGGGGGGAGGGGGGTCACGTGTCAGATGTGGCACCCCCTGCTAACGCCAATGGTCGCCATACTCGGCGGCGGCAATACATCCCAATAGTTGGGTCCCTTTGTGTCGTGACGTAGAGACCACGCTAACGTCGTTATCAGAAGTTTTCTTTTGAAATGGCTATGAAACTCGTGTCGTTCGCTCAAAGGAGCGCCAGTGTACACAGAAGCGTGAACAGGTGTGGAAACGACGTGAAGTCGCAGTCGGTGCATGGTTTGCCTAAGCCGCTGGCTTCGACCATCACAGTACGAAGAAAGGGCACTGAAATTTTCGGCCTCAACTTGTCCCTTATAGACGTCATTCAATTCTAGTGTAGTACATATTTCTTTTAGAAGAGAAGGATTTCTTAGTGAACTTCGCCGTATTTCACCGTATCTATCTATCTATCTATCTATCTATCTATCTATCTATCTATCTATCTATCTATCTATCTATCTATCTATCTATCTATCTATCTATCTATCTATCTATCTATCTGTCTGTCTGTCTGTCTGTCTGTCTGTCTGTCTGTCTGTCTGTCTGTCTGTCTGTCTAGCCACCTACGACTTTTAGCTCTCCTGGCAGTTTCGATAATAAGATCTATACCAAAAATGGTATGGCATAACATGACTGTATGGCAAGCATAATTAACTAGTCATAACATGAAAATGACGATATTTATGTCATGAATGTCATGATTCACACCCCATGGTCGTGCGGCTTTTGCGGTGCTTTCGTTCACATGACATATTGAAAATCTGGTATGGTATCACATGACTGCATGGTAAACATAAGTGACAGGCCCTCACGTCGAAATAATGAGATGCATGTCTTGTAAGTCATAACTACACGCTACACTCATGGTGCGCTCGGGGTCATTTCCCTAGTTTCACATATACCAAAGTTTGCATTACGTGATGTGAATGGATGAGGAAGGTACAGACTCGTGCAAACATGATAATCATATTATATGTGTGTTATGTAAGAACATGACTACACGTCACGCTCATGATGCACCCGCAGTCGTTTCGCTAGCTTCAGATATACTAAATTCCGTACTACGTGACGTGAATAGACGACAAAACAAGTGTCAGGCGCAAACATGATACTCATGACATGGAAGTGATGTACGGCATAATTTACATCCACCTTATAACGTTGTGATGATTTTAATATCACATATCAATCTTCCTCAATCTTGCTTCGCATATCATCGACTGTCACAGTACGCCGGATCTGCCAATTTTTTTCTAATACGGAACTTACCGTAAAACCACAAAGCTGTCTTTAGCTGGTCGTCCTTACGTTCGTCATGGCGTTTTTTGCTGAAACATGTTTTAGAATCGTTGTATCACGCAAATTGCCAGCTAAATGAGTGTCTGGGAGAAGTTCACACGGATGAGTGGCTGGACGACCTCAGTGCAACATTTACAAACAAGAAGCTTTGGCTCCCGGCCACGCATAATTTAACATGGTTTGTTCAGTTCAGTTCAGTTTTATTTCCTTAAAGGCCCCCATTCAGGGGGTGTTACATAAGGGGTGGGATTACAATTCAAAACAGCGGAGATTCAATTAACATTGCAAACAAACAGTTAAAATTGAATTAACATGGCAGATGATCGGTGAGGCGTTCCAGGAAGGTAGATGATGAGGCAATTGTGACAATGTCGTAGGGCAGGCCGTTCCAGTCTGAAGCTGCTCTGAGGAAAAACGAAGCAGCAAACGTAGTGGTGCGTGATGGCGGGCGGGCAACTTGAAGTGAATGACTGGTGCGGTGGGAAATGCGTGAGGCGGCTGTTATATAAGGGGCTTGATTGAGTGAAGAATAAAAAAACTTATGATAAAGGGTTAGGCTAGCAATGCGGCGACGATAAGAAAGGAGTGATAGGCCAGATTCATGTTTCAATGGTGAAATGCTGATGTCATATGAATATGAGGAATGGATGAAACGGGTGGCCCGATTTTGAACACCTTCCAAGGCAGTGATTAGGTATGCTTGATGGGGGCTCCAGATGGCAGATGCGTATTCTAATTTTGGTCTTATAAGCGATTTATACGCGAGTAATCTAACATGTGGTGGGGAAAGGCGAAGGTGGCGTTTAAGAAAACCCAGTGTTTTGTTCGATGCTGAAATGATGTTTGTAATATGGGCGCGCCATGATAAATTAGAACAAAGGGTGACTCCTAGATATTTATACGATTCTACTAATTCGATACATGATTTAGAAATAGAATACTGAAAGCGAGAGGGATCGTGACGACGAGAGAAGGACAAGAGTTTGCATTTAGTGGGGTTGAGGGTCATTAGCCAAATATTACACCAGTTTATTATATTGTTAAGGTTGCTCTGAAGGATGTGATGGTCATGACAATTAGTAATAGTATGATAGATTACGCAATCGTCAGCGAACATGCGAATGTTACAGGAAACATGCAATGGTAAGTCATTAATATATATTAGGAATAGGAGAGGACCGAGAACAGACCCTTGTGGGACGCCTGAGGTGACTGGGAGTGGTTTAGACAGGTGGCCGTTAAGATAGACAGATTGCGAGCGGTTAGTTAGAAACTCCTCAAGCCACCTGAAAATGTTAGGATGCAAGTTTAGTTTTGAAAGTTTCAGTAACAGACGCTGGTGAGGAACCTTGTCGAAAGCTTTTGCAAAATCAAGGAATATTGAGTCGGTTTGGATATTACAGTCGAGATTAGTCTGTAGGTCATGAACGAATTGTGCTAATTGGGTTTCGCAAGAAAGGCCCTTTCGAAATCCGTGCTGTGAAGGATGAAAAAATTCGTTGGAGTCCAAAAAATTGAAGATTTGTGAGTAGATGACGTGTTCCATGATCTTACAAGGCACGCTGGTTAATGAAATGGGGCGGTAGTTCAAGGGTGAGTTTCTGTTACCTGATTTGTAGACTGGAACGACCTTGCCCGTTTTCCAATCATCCGGCATGATTCCTGAGGTGAGTGACTGTGAGAAGATAAGACATAAGTATGCTGCGCAAGTCGATTTCACATTCTTGAGGAGTTTCGAGTTGATGGAATCCATACCAGCTGATGAAGAAAGTTTTAATTTGTGGATTATAGATGAGATGCCTTCTTCGAAGAAGGTGACAGCAGGCATGAAAGTTTCTACGCTAAATGATGGCGACTGTGAGGGCATGTCAAGTTCAGTAGTGAAGACAGATGCAAATGCTTCGTTGAATATTTCTGCGCAATCATGGTCAGTCACTGTCTCGTGTGAATCATTCGTTAGTTTAATATCGGAAGGATGTGTGGGGTTTAGAACTTGCCAGAATTGCTTGGGGTTCCTGATTAAGAGATTAGGTAAGTCTATATGGTAAAACGAGTATTTGGCTTTACGAACGGATAGCAAATATGATTTTTCAGCTTCGATGTATTTTTGCCATGCAGTAGGCTTGCCGTTGCGTTTGGCGGTACGAAAAAGTCGTTTCTTTTTGTTTTCAAGTTTTTTTAAATGCCGAGAAAACCATGGTTTATTGCGGTTAGTTTGAAAAGTAATCTTCGGGATAAACATATCAGAGAGGTGATTTACTTTGTCCTTAAAGATCAACCAGTTGTCATGAACTGAGCGCGTGTGAAATGTAGATTCATACTGATTAAAAGAGTTACTGAGATCTTCAGATATTGCACTATAGTTACCCTTATCATAAAGAACAATTGTTTTATTAGTCGTCTGTTTTTTGGTCGAGGTAAATGAAAATAAAGCATGTATGACCTTGTGGTCGCTGATCTCAGGAAGGTAAGTAATAGATAATAGGTTCTCGGGGCTATTGGTTAATATCAGGTCGAGAATATTTGCTGATCCTCGTGTGACACGGGTTGGTTGGGCGACTAATTGTGTAAGGTTAAAGTTGAGACATACATCGAGGAAGTTTTTCGCCTCTGCGTGACATGATAATGTAGAAGTAACTATGTTTTGCCAGTCAATATTAGGGTAGTTAAAATCACCGAACAGAAGAATGCGAGCCTTTGGGTAAGCGGAAGTAAGTTTTTGAATGGAATTGTTCAGATGACATGGAAAATTTGGATCCGTTTGCGGGGGCCTGTAGCAGACGCCAAGTAGGACAGTTACGGTGTTAGTACGACAAATTAGCCACAGGGATTCGGTATCGGAATCGACGTTAACAACGGAGCAAGATATGCCCCGATGAACTGCGATAAGTACTCCGCCCCCCCGTGAGCCATTTCGGTCATTTCGGTACACGTGGAAGTCCTGTAAGTCAGTTAATATTTCCGCATCCGTTATATCGCTGGTAAGCCAATGGTTTGCACAATATTGATGTCATTGCATGGCCAGAAAAAAAGAAAACAAAAAATGTCGGCATACCTCTCAAGAAAGGATGCGGTAAGAAATAAATTATGCACTTGTCTTCCTGTCTGCCTCACTCTTTTAACACGTTCCCCATTTCACTGACGTTTAGCAAATTTCTCTGTGGCGCCCCGTCTTGGAGGTTCCCAGATAAATAGAAAAATAATGTAGTTATCTCTTTGCGCTTCACCACGGATAAAATTTGGGATACAATCCTCAGAAAGAAACAGACACATCATTCCTGTAAATTTCTCAGAAAATCGTGTGACTTCGGAGAAAGCGGTCAATCATCCTGGTCACGAAAACGAATACTGAATGTGGGCTACAATGAGCTCTCTTTTTTCTTATTTTTGTTGCCCAATATTTGCACAAAGTGAGCACGTCCTACAATTTTTCATTAGTTCACTTTTTTGTCTTCACCTTCAAGCTGTCATGCATGGCTGTGGACTCCGGCACGTCACGGCGTGGTGCACGCAATACAGGAATAACTTTTTATAGTATACAAAACGTGACCAACTCCCCTGTTTCATTTTGCCTCTTCTGCGTTGGACGGGGACACAACGCTAAATTCACATCCACTTTTTGGGACAAACTTACCCTGCTGTGAGTAAAAATATAGCGCGAAATCAAATGATAAGCGAAACACTACGGAAGGTGTGCGCATGTGCGTCTGTCCGTTTATGAGGCCTTCACTCTCTGCCACACTATGTCCTGTCGTAAAAGGAGACGTAGTTACTAGTTTGAAAAGTGCGGAATTTAACAATCTCAAGTAGATGAATGTCTGGCCAGCAAACCAATAGTTCTCGATCAGCAGTACAGCTGTGTGGAAGTGCAGCCAGGCGACGGCACGTACACGCGCATTTATGACGTCACGGTACGCTCGTACAATCTTTATATGCAGCCTCATTTACGAGAGCTAAACAAACTCCGTGATGACACTATGGATATTTTAAAGTGCAATTATGTTTCAAGATTTTTTACTCACTCCACGACTAAAAGAATTGAGGCTACTCGTCACACCGCATGTCGTATAGTATATTATGTAAGACGCGCAGGGAACAGGTAACTACAAATACTGTTTTTTTAAATATGGTGTAGTAGCTCAACATCGACGGAGACACAGGATAAGAAAACACGACACTCGCTACACTCGCAACTGATTTTCTTTCAGAAGCAGCACTTCATATATACTCCATTGAACAAATAATGTCACACGCTCCCTCATGCATTCGCTTAAGACAGCGGGCCGCATTCAGCCGAAAGCAAGACATTAAACCTCCCCCCCCTCTTTTATACTAACCGATGAACACCTCCAGGCTAAGCGACGAACCCCTGCACGACTTTTTTGTGTCTTTCGGTGAGCAACTATGATGTACACATTTGCGCGCGGCCTAGGAGTGCTCAGCCTCAGAACAGCATTGAAAAAGTTTTTTTTTGTTTCACGTCTGCCTTATGTCGACAAACTGCAACCTCATGACATGCATGCTGAGAATAAACACGAAATATATTTCAGCTTTGTACATAATTATCGTCCATTCACCTAAATTCTTTTCGCCTCAAGACCCCCACCCACACTCCGTTCTCTATGTGGCCAGCACCATGTCAAAGCCCTAAACTTGCCCCCCCCCCCCTCCCCGCCCCATAAAGTTGCCAACCCTGTGTCGTGCGGGATAGAGACAAGCGCCTCGTGGTAACATCCCTCCAACTCAGTGTCATTGCGCATTACCACTGACGATGGTGTTCCGTCCCGCTGCCAGTGACGTGTTCGATACGGGCACGCTGGCACAGCTAGTCATGAGGTTGTTGGCTGGCGCCACAACTAAGCCCCGCGGCATGCGGCGGCTGTTTCTGGAAGCGGATTGGTCGACTTAACAGAACTGAGCAATCGTGCCCTTCGAGCTGAAGGGGAGTCGGGCTCCGTGTTAACAATTCACACCCCTTGATCTTACTGCGAGCTGTCCCTGCCTTTCGTGAAATGGACCGAGGAGCCGAGGGAGAGAGAGAAAGGTGGGAACAATGGGGGTAAAAAGGACGAAGAGAGACGAGAGGGGCCCGAGAAAGCTGACATGGCGGGTGCCGGATCAACGAGGACCAGTAAACGTTTCCTCTAAATGTAAATAATTCACTTTTTCAAGTTTCCTAAATGGAAGTCCTGCTTTCATCACGGGCCTGATCTTAGTCATTCCACCCAATCTACCCAACAACGTTACTAACTGGTGGCAGCGGTGGGATCAAGAAAAGGCAAGCGGAAAACTGCGGATGGAAGATCGACTTCTGTGGATCCGGGATAGGCAGAGCAAGACCTCGTGGCAACAGGAGGCACAACCGTAGCAGTAACGAAGTGAAGGTTTGCACGACTCCAGGAAACTAGGCACGAGCAGCAAAAGACAGACCCGACGATCTGGGATCGGTGGTCCTGTGAACGTGGCTCTGGGAGACACGACATTTGCCATCTCGAGGATGGAAGTAGCTGCGGACGGAAGATCAACTTCTGTGAATCCCGGATTGACAGAGAGAGACTTCGTGGCTCCGGGAGACACAACTGTCGCAGTAACGGCGTGAGTTTTAACGACGTCAGGAAAGAAGGACGAGCAGAAGAAAGCAGACGACGATCTGGGATCGGCGAACCTGTGAACGTGGCTACCGAGAGAGGCAAGGGCAATGCTACGATCAATTGGTGGTGCTGTCACCACATCACAAGGACCTACTCAGTCTTTGTCACGATCACTCATCAGCAGGACACCTGAGAATAAACAAAACCAAGAAAATATTGTTGCAGGAATTTTATTGGCCGGGGTGTTTCAGGGAGGTGCAGAATTTCGGGAAGACTTGTGACGCTTGCCAGAGGGTCGGTATGTCTAACGACAATTGGAAGGCACCGACGGTAAAAGTGCCCACTATTTCTGAGCCCTTCCACAGAGTTGTTGTGGGTTTGGTGGGACCGTTGCCGAAAACAAGTACGGGAAAGCGATACATTCTCACACTATTGTGTCCTGCAACAAAGTTCCCCGAGGCAGTACCCTTAAAGGAGTCAACTTCGGTTGAGGTAGTCGATGCTTACTTTCTATATTTTTGCTTCTCAATTTCTCTGCCGACATGCATTCAGACCAGGGAACAGTGTTCACGAGTGCTCTCATGACAACGTTTCCTGAGAAGCGTGGCGTTAAAATTTTGCATAGCTCGGTTTACCACCCACAAAGCAAATGTGTGGAGAGATGGCATGCTACCCTGAAAAAGGCATTGAGAGTGGTTTGCCATGAAAGGAAGTGTGATTGGAATTGTTGCTTACCGGGCATGCTATTTGCGTTGCGCACAGTGCCGCACGAAGGAACCGGGTTGGCCCCGCCAGAGCGGGTGTACGGCCGGAATCTTTGAGGTCCGCTGAGGCTAGTCCGCGAACTGTGGGAGGACGATCGAGGGCCTATAATTGTGATGGAGTATGTGTTGAACCTAATGCTAAGGTTACACAAGTGTCGTGAGATCGAGAGAGGCAAACTAGAGGCAAAGCAAAACGCTTCAAAGTGCTACTATGATAGAAATGCTTGGACGCGATCATTCAACACAGGCGACAAAGCGGTAATCTTGAGGCGGAATCCCCAGAATAAGCCGGAAGTCCTCAGGGATGGACCTGCCGAGGTTATCAGTCACCGTTTCGAAGTAAACGACACCGTGAGAGTACCCGGAAGAAAATGTAAGTACAGGGTATACCACGTAAACCTAATGAAGGCGTTTTTAGAGCGAGCAGCAATTGTTAGCATCGCAGAGAGTGTTTCAGAAGAGGTTTCTCCAGAGGTACCTTGTTTTCGTGGGAACACGGGCCCTAGTGTAGAAGAGATAGTCGCGTGTGCAGTTAACAAAGACGAGTTGGGTACTGATAAAGTCGAGGATTTCAAGAGCCTTCAGATTCAAGAATATCGCGAATGTTTTGAGGAAATGATCGGAAGGACTCATTTGGTACAACATGATATCGAGCTCACTACAGAGGTCCCTTTTAGCTCGAAGGCATACCGCATGTCTCCGCGGCAGCGGAACCTAACGATGGCGGAAGTTAAAAAGATGCTTCGCCTTTGCGTAATCAAAGAAGCCTATAGTGGCTATTTCTCCCCTTTGATGTTAGTTTAGGTGCCAGGAAAGAAACCACGGCCATGCGTTAATTATCGCAGCTTAAATGCAATTACAAAAGACCAGGCGTATCGCTTTCTTAACATAGATGAAAGGGTGGAACTTGTAAGCCAGGCTACTTTCAATTCAACCCAAGATTTAGTGAGGGGATATTGGCAGGTGCTCTTAACAGAACGAGCAAGTCGGTACGCAGTTTTTGTAACCTCTTTGACGATTATCAGCCCGTCACCATGACTTTTGGTTTGAAAAAACGCACCCTTCTCATTTTCAAGGTTATTGATTTGGGTACTAGGACTAGAAGAATTCGTGGCGCCATATCTGGATGACGTGGCCATATTTTCTAATGACTGGGAGTCCTATTTGCAGCATACTCGAACGGTGCTTGAAAGGATCGAAGAGGCGGGCCTGACTATTAAAACCGAGAAGTGTCAGTTTGGCCAAGCCCGTGTCACGTATTTGGGACACGAAATAAGACACGGAAAACGGGAACCAATGAAAGCCAAAGTGGCGGCGATAGTCCACTTTCCAAGACCCGTAAACAAAAGGAAAGTGAGAATATTTCTAGGAATGACAGGCTATTACCAGCACTGCATTTCAAATTATTCGGGGATTACAACCACGCTAACCGACAGCCTCCGCAAACATGAATCGGAAGTGGTAACTTGGACCACCGAGAGGGAGGAAGCTTTCCAAAACTATAAGAAAACTTTATCTTTTTGGCCTGTACTTGTCACGCGTGACTTTAGCCGAGAAATTATTTTCTAATGCGACGCCAGCAACCGAGGTCTAGGTGTCGTCTTGGCCCAACTTAAGAAGAGAGGGGAAGAGCATCCTGTGCTCTATCTCAGTAGGAAGCTGACTCCCCGAGAAGAAGCTTTCAGTAGCTCGGAAAAAGAATGTTTGTCCATTGTGTGGGCCATTCAAAAGCTAGGATGCTATATTGAAGGCACAAGACTCATGGTCGAGACTGACCACTACCCCATTTCATGGCTGAAGCAAATGTCCAATAAAATCTAGATGCTGTTGAGATGAAGCCTCATACTACAGCAATATAACTTTAGGTCACGTATAGAAATGGGAACCAGAATGAGAATGCCGATTAACTGAGTCGCGAATTCTAGAAGTCGAACACTGATTTTCTTGTTGCTGTTTTTTTTTATAACTAACGTGTTCCTATCACGGTTGAGGTCACGGCATTTAAAATTTCTTTTCGAGAGCTGATCACCATGAAAAAATAGAGGGTAAAATCATGAGAGCTATAGCGTCCGGTAGACGTGTCACTTAGGCACGCCGACCAAAGTGTGTGTGCTTGTGTTTTGTATCGCAGGGACAGGGTCACTGGTCACGCGAGTGCCGAGGCCCAGAGAGGCTGAGTGTTTTCACATATCGTCTTGACGCTTCGGGTGACCTGACAGTTGGCCACTCTCGATTCGAGTCTTCCGGCGGGGGCGGAGTACATTGCGTCCTGCTGCCAGTGACGTGTTCGAGACCGGCGCGCTGTCGCCAACTCTGGGTTTCACAAATGCGGCGACTGTTACTAGAAGCCATGCTAGCAGCTGTCCCTGGTGTCGCGAGACGGGCGCGCTGGCACCACAACTGCTGGTGGTAGTGGTTAGAAAAGGAAAAAAAACACCTAATTTCTGCAGCCCGGAAGGGAGCACGGCGCATTGCCTAAAAAAACCCAACTGAGCCCCGCGAAATGCGGAGGCTGTTTCTGGAAGCGGAAGAGTCGCACTCTTTGTGGAAGTGGATGGATCGACTTAAGAGAACTGAGCGATTATGCCGTTCGAGCTGAAAGGGAGTCGGGCTTTGTGTTAACAATTCACACCCCATGATCTTACTGCGAGCCGCCCCTGCCTTTCATGAAATGGACCAAGGTGCTTGTCAGAAAGGAAGAAATGCGCAAACGACGGGGGTAAAAAAGACGAAGAGAGTCGAGAGGGGCCCGACAAAACCGAGATGGCGGGCGCCAAGTCAACGAGGACCAGTAAACGTTTGCTCTAAATGTAAATAAATTACTTTTTCAAGTTTCTTAAATGGAAGTCCTGCTTTCCTCACCAGGCTCATCTTGCTGATCCCACCCAATATACGCCACAACGCTACAATGTAAACAGCAAACTTGCCATTGGAAGACAATGTTGAAATTCTTCCCTTCCCCACCTTAATCGTATAAGTAGCTGCGCAAACAAAGCAACCTCGTTCCTTGTTTGACACTTGGCTATACTGTATTCGTTGCTCAAAGTACCCAAAACAGACCCCTGGCTTAAAAAACTCGACGGCGACTGCCATCATCTTCTTTTAGGGGCGAAGCTCCTTAAGGCGGGAATCGTGCGTCTCCTGTATGTAGTAGTCCCCTTTATTTTTAGTCCTTGGAATGCCCGCTGTATGACGGTGCTTGCATATGATAAATATATGATGAAAAGATGCATGATGGCGGCAATTGTAGTGTTCACTAGATCAACGAACGGACGGATGAACGGGCAGACACACAGACAGATGTACATACATACATACATACATACATACATACATACATATATACATACATACATACATACATACATACATACATACATACATACATACATACATACATACATACATACATACATACATACATACATACATACATACATACATACATACATACATACATACATACAGATGGACGGACCGAAGGATGGACGGACAAATAGACGGATGGACGGGCAGACAGACGGATGGACTCGGCCAGTGCATAATTCAGTTAAAACCCTTCGAAGTTTCACTCCACTCATTGTCATTCCCTCCGTGGATACGCTGTGTTTTTTTTTCTTCTTCTGAGTCGATTGTACTACTACTTCCCTCCAAGACCCGAAATACTTCTGCAGCTAACGTGGTTTTGAACGACTTCCTGACTCGGAGCAATTGCAAGCTCTCTGTGCCTCACGTGGTTTCCACTGACCCCGGGATCGGCACCTCCGCTTAGGCGACGATGTCATGTGATGACGTACTCTTGGTGCCATGATAATGTCACGAAATTTGTTGATATGTAGCATCATGATGCCTTCAAAGGGATAGGTCGTTGATTCCGTCATATATTGCATTGAGGTCATCATGTGATGTTCAAGCCGCCAACGGCATGCACGCATGCGTTCACATTTCTATCACCTGACATTTGGGTGACATTTATTGCCAAGTTTCTTCCTCTTTGCCTTCTTTTTCTGTATCATCTATTTTGACGCACCCACTTAGCAAGGTTTCATGGCGTGTCGTCAGCTCTCAGGGAATTTTTAAAAGTTCTTGACTCAAAGAAATGTAAGGCTTTCGCCATATATAAATTACTTCTTCGCCATGAGCTCCGAAATGCATCGAGCAGCATTATTATAATCGCACGTGCGATGCAAGAAACAGCGCGGTACGTTAATCGCCCAGAACGTTTGAAAACACGAAAACTTAGGAGTGTCGTCCAGACAAACGCAATCTACCAACATAAAAAAGTCAGACTTTACGAAATACACAAAAATACCACAACGAATACGCAGCCAACGTAAACACTGCTTTCTTCCGGGAATGTGGCCAGTAAGACGTATATACCTTATATAGGGACTAAGCAAATATTCACCAGCATTCTTTTGTGGCACCGAATAAAATAAGGAAAAAAAATTAAAGGACCGAGATTGAAACGAAGACGACGCTGCAGCCGAAGGGATTCTTCCTCCACACGGGGAGGCGGACGCGGCCGCTGGAATCTGCGAGGCATTCGGTCTCTACGACAGCTTCGGTCCATCGTGCATTCCTTGAGGAAACATTGCGCGCTCGTAATCCTTTGTGCTTGGCCTCCACCCCTCCCTTCACTCCCGCGCGGGTGGCCTTGCCGAGTTGGTCCGGTGGGACACGTTATGCAGAAGGCCACCATCTTACACGAGCCCAGTGGCCAGGCGGAAATAAATGCTCGCCGGCCGATGGCGCAGCACTCGCGGCTGAACAACGGGAGAGCACACGCAGAACGACAGAATTGTCCATTGATGTATACAGAATATACTCGGGGCGCACGTGGTGCGCAGGTTCTTATGCGAGAGTACAACTGCCGGGGAGTGCTCACTCAGTTGGGTGAAGAGCATGAACGAATGTCAAGCACAAAAACTATCTCCTTCTCCCTCTATGCGTACGTATGTTTCCGTACTTACCCTGCACAGAAGTCGTTTATCACCGTTGAAACCTATATATATATATATATATATATATATATATATATATATATATATATATATATATATAGTGAGATGTAACAGACAGTAATGCCAAGGAATGTACAGGGGAAGTTATTAGAACCAATGGAATGTAAATAAGAAGCAAGAAAAAGTGGATGAAAAAATAACCAGCCGTGAGCAGGAATCGAACCTACGACCTTCGAATAACGCATTCGCATCGAACGCGTTATTCGAAGGTCGTAGGTTCGATTCCTGCTCACGGCTGGTTATTTTTTCATCCACTTTTTCTTTCTTCTTGTTTACATTCCATTGGTTCTAATAACTTCCCCTGTACACTCCTTGGCATTACTGTCTGTTAGATCTCATTATTATTGTGTTAAAACACGGAAAAACGAGCCCTTAGGTATACACTTCTTTCCCTTATACATATATATATATATATATATATATATATATATATATATATATAGAAGTGTATACCTAAGGGCTCGTTTTTGCGTGTTTTGACACAATAATAATGAGATCTAAGAGACAGTAATGCCAAGGAATGTACAGGGGAAGTTATTAGAACCAATGGAATGTAAATAAGAACAAAGAAAAGTGGGTGAAAAAATAACCAGCCGTGAGCAGGAACTGAACCTACGACCTTCGAATAACGCGTTCGATGCTCTAACCACTAAGCTATCACAGCGGCCTTCCCTTCATCCACTTTTTTGGGTTTATATGTGAATTTAGAAGTAGGAGTGTCAGTCAGCGTGATCTATAAGCCAAGCGACGAGTGTGAAACACTCTGTTATGCGCATGTGTGGCGTCACGTAGCACGTGAACTTATCACGAGTGGGCAGCTGATCAATAGTCCCTCGTATACATTTTAATGACACCAAGTCTGCCAGTACGAGAAGCTCGTTAATGAATAAGGGAAAGAAGTGTATACCTAAGGGCTCAGTTTTCCGTGTTTTGACACAATAATAATGAGATCTAACAGACAGTAATGCATAGCAATGTATAGGGGAAGTTATTAGAACCAATGGAATGTAAATAAGAAGAAAGAAAAGTGGATGAAAATATAACCAGTCGTGAGCACGAATCGAACCTACGACCTTCAAATAATATATATATATATATATATATATATATATATATATATATATATATATATATATATATATATATATATATATATATGTGTGTGTGTGTGTGTGTGTGTGTGTGTGTGTGTGTGTGTGTGTGTGTGTGTGTGTGTGTGTGTGTGTGTGTGTGTGTGTGTGTGAGAGAAAAAAACGCAAGACCAGGCTTTTTTGACCCCGACACGATTGAATGCACAAATGAAGTTTCCATCATTTCCCTGTTTTCGGTTCTCGCTCTCGTATCTTTCTACCCCCATTTTTCCTGCGTAGTAGGGCCGTGATAGAGCAGTACTGGTGGTGAGGTAAGGAATTGGCGCAGTGTTGCGAGGATCCGTCACAGACTACTTCCCAATTCGAAACATCCGCAGAGCCATCAAAGAATTTGGGGAGCGGAGCGATGATGGAAGCAAAGTTCCGAACAAACCAACGAAAATACGAGCACAGGCCCACGAAGCTCTGTAGCTCTTTAACTGTAGTCGGCTTAGGAAATTCGGTAACAGCACGAGCTTTATCAGGGTCGGGAAAGATCCCGGCTTTAGAGACTTGACTAAGTATGATGAGTTGTTGCGCCTCGAAGTGACATTTCTTCAGGTCAAGCTGAAGTCTAGCATTTGTAAGGCACTGTAGAATATTACGCAGACGAGTGAGATGCGAAGTGAAATCGGGTGAAAAGACCACAACGTAGTCAAGATAGCACAAGCATATGTTCCATTTAAATTCGCATCAAATGCTGTTCATCATTCGATCGAATGTGGCGGGCACATTGGAGAGTCCGAATGCATTACGGCAAATTCACAAAGGCCATCCGGTGTGACGAACGCTCTTTTCGGACGATCAGACTCAGCCATTGGGACCGGTCAATAACCTGAGCGGAGGTCAAGCGAGGAAAAGAATTCTGCACCTTGGAGGCAATCTACAGTGTCGTCTATGCGGGGAAGAGGGTAAACATCTTTCCTCGTAATGTTGTTTAGGCGCCTGTAGCCTACAGAAAATAATACTCGTACAGTCGAGCGTCTACAGCTCGTGTACACTTACGCGTTCCGCACTCAGAGATGGTCCCACTGGCCGTTGCCTCGCGAATTCACCACTACAATATTGATAATAGTAATAGTAAGAAAATGACCGTTGTCGAACAAGGAATATTGTAGGAAATGTATTTTTTCCACTGTATCAAACTAGCGAATACCTTCTTATATCTGCAAACGTCCTAACTATATCAACAAACCAAATTATCCGTGATTCTCGACAGCACTTCGCTTGTTAGCCTATTCTGAAGTTGGTAGCCATTCGAATGCGATGACTAATAAGATAACTTATTAAAACGTAATTGTATTACGTTATCTTACTACGTAACCATTATAGATGTCCTTGCCCGGCACAATTTATTGCTTGCAAAGTCAGCCAGAACATCGGGATAAACCGTTTCACAAGAACTCACACAGCCGTGTTCCTATAGAACTATTCTATGTCGGTGAACATAAGTAGGCACCGACGACCTACTAAGGCGCACACAGTGACGTCACCTACCGCTGTTTACAAAATTAGAATAGGTCTATAGATATCTGTCCTAGCAACGTCAGGTGATACGGTAATGGTGTAGGCACTTGTGACATTTTGTGAGGCACAAGGATGGGTGGATGGATGGATGTATCCGGCTGTGCCCTTTAGATCGTGAGGCGGCTCACGCCACCTAGCCATAAAGTTAAGTACTATCACTGTGTGTTTAAGGATTGAATTTTACTCGCGCCTTGATTGTAGCCATTAATCAGTTAGCCTCCTCCTGGTTAGTTCTACCCGTTTAAAGTCTTCTTTGCCTTCACTGTCCCTAAACTTCGATGCTTTAAAAAATTCGGCGCCATTATCTTCGACTAAATGGCGGATCTATTAACTGCACATTATCGAATGTTCAGCCGTTTCATCCCCCTCTCCACATGAACTACATACCGTGTCTGATTGATTGATTGATATTTGGGGTTTAACGTCCCAAAACCACCATATGATTATGAGAGACGCCGTAGTGGAGGGCTCCGGTAATTTCGACCACCTGGGGTTCATTAACGTGCACCCAAATCTGAGTACACGGGACTATACATTTCCACCTCCATCGGAAATGCAGCCGTCACAGCCGGGATTTGATCCCGCGACCTGTGGGTATGCAGCCGAGTACCTTAGTCACTATACCACTGCGGTGGGGCCATACCATGTCTGTGCCTTCGTATTTTGCTCGGTACGTCTTTGTCCGCAATACTCCCGCAATACTCCCGTTATAGCCCCGAAGAGCAGAAAACTACCCCGAGAATTATCATAGATCTTTTCCCTTGAAATTTCCTGCTTAAAAGTTTGGTAGGTCTCCAGCGATGATTTAATAAGCATTACCATCTTCCACATGTCCATTTCTGTTTCCTTCACCTTCTTCTTAACCGATGTTTCCTTTTGGCTTGGTATTCTGCTGTTGTTTAAATACTTGCTTGACAGTTTTTGAGTTCGCTTCCTCCATTTAGTATCAGCATTCTTCAAGTACAAGAAGTACAAGGGCACGAAAGCACAAGCATCTTTTTTCTAGAATCCAACGATGCAAAACGAAATGGCTAAGTGTTAGCTATCCTGTGCGCTCTCATCTCCATCATAGTGAGGTGGTCATTGATAAAGAAAGTTGTTGAAAGTATAATGTCCACATATTTATAAAATACTGATTTTCTAAGGAAGTGCTATATACGACAGTTTTATAATTACTAACTTCAGAACGCCTGTTTATAGGTAAACTTTGCATGGCGGGGATATATAGCACATCGCATTTTTATAAAAACATTTGCACAACCCATTTTTAAGAATACAAGAAATGTCACGTAAATTGAGCCATTCATCGTGTTTGCTGAGAGGCGATTCTTGCTTCGAATCTTCACCGCAGCGCTTGTCGTAATGCGTCATGTCATGTTCAAAGCGACGCCTCTTACAGCAGTGGAGATGTAATGCATGTACATTATTGCTCTTTGCTTTGAAAAAAATGAATAAAACAAGTTAGACTTCACAGACTTGTACACGGACAAAATATGCGTTAGAATCCGTACAAAACAGTTTATATGCAAATCTCAAATCACTATATAGGTCTTCTCCTCCACTTCTTCTAGGGCGCTGTACTATGCCTGACGTTTGTTGATATGCCAGCTTGGAAATGATATTTTCTAGAAAGCTCATTAGATCTAATGACATTTCTTCTTGAGCCATTTGTCCAAAGTTTTTGAAAATGCTATTTACACATGGCTCGTAAACTTTCCTACTAAATATCGCATAGTGAATAATTTACGATATACCTTTAAGAAAGAGAGAGCTACTAAGATTGCGTTATGCAACTCAAGAATGAAATTCTTGGCAACATAAAAAACAAGCTTTTTATTGTGACTTTCTTCACTGATCTAAGGAAAACATTTGATTGTGCAGTGATAACATGCTGCTGTCAAAGTTGCCTGACTAAGTTATAGATGGTGTCAACCATGATCTGAAAAAAAAACATCTCTCTTCGATAGCAAATAGACGACATCTATAACTAATGCAGAAAAACGTGGAGTGCACCAGAGGTGGTTTTTAGGGTCCTTATTTGTTCATTATTTGTATGAATGACTTGTGCGAAGTGCCTAATTAATCGAAACCGGCAATGTACGCTGCTAATTTCAATTAGGTCTTTTAGGCATGAACTTTAACTAATTCAAACACTCCAGTAAACATTTAGCAATCTAAACTTGAACAATAGCTATACTCTAAAAGATTAACTTTAAGCGTTGAAAATAAATATATAATTTTTAAACAACATAACAAAGAATATGACTTTGAACACACCATTAACTATCACACTAAACTATCGCCCAATATAAACCTATATGAACTATCAAGCGACGGCTTTGCGGCGCCTGGCATAACCAAAAATTTTGAGGGCTTGATCTGAGGAAGCACCGTCTCAGAACGCACCCGCTAATATGCTCACAATTCAATTAAGCGAGGAGGAGGAAGAGGAAGAGGGAAGAAAGGCAGGAAGGTTAACCAGACGAGCGTCCGGTTTGCTATCTTACACTGGAGAAAGGGGACTGAGGGATGAAAGAGAGAGATAGAAACAACATAAAAACACGTGAGCCTAAACCAGACTGCTGCGTTCGTTAGTAGTAGAAGCACGACATCAGCCGCATCACATTCCACTGTAGATTCTCTGTTCATGGTGCCTACTTAAGGCTTGCAAGCACTGGACGTAGAACGTCCTGTACCTGTTGTACGGTCTCAGTTTGTGGTGATTTTAGCCTGCCGACAAACACTCGAAGTCTGTCGGAACAGTTATTGAAGAACTATTAGGATAGGCTTGACTTCTTCTGGCAATGCCGAGGTGCGCTGTGAATGCGCATGCCACTGAGACTTTGGCAACAGAGGCCAATTGATTTATTGATATGTGGGGTTTAACGTCCCAAAACCACCATATGATTATGAGAGACGCCGTAGTGGAGGGCTCCGGAAATTTCGACGACCGGGGGTTCTGTAACGTGCGCCCAAATCTGGGCTCAAAGACATAATGGGCTCAAAGCGCCCAAAAACAAGTGGATCAACGACTTGTTTCTTTGTTATACGCAATCTCATGAAGCTTAATACAATGAATCTAATGAGCGAATAAAGGATATTATTCATAGTTTTGAACTGCAGGATAGTAGAAGGAACTCCACTTTAAGTCTTCAGACTATGAGACCTTAGTCTGCAAAACGTCTCTTCAATTTCATGTATCGCTGCTTTGATAATGATGTTTTTCAAACTGCAAACCTAATTGCGATCTACATGGAAAGGAATTGAAGTAGACGAAAAAGCGACATGTCGTGGGTATAGGAAGCGAAGTTAAAGAATTCGGTTAGCGCGGTCGATGCCCTGCCAGCCGAGTTACGACGTTGTTCTTTCTCCTATTCTATTTTTTCGGTATTTCTGTGCGTGTAAGTACTGCAAGATAACCCTAGGAGCATCAAATATACACGATTCAAAACTTTACTTTTAAATGCATGAACACATATTTTCAAAAGGTACAAAACATTCATTGCATGACTAAAGCATTCGTAAAATGTCATGAACTATGCCACGTAAGCGCAAAAACTACAGTACGTCTGGTCTTGAATACTGCGTACCAACCATGCGCAATATCTTAAAAACTCTAATAACTTTTGTTCTCCGGTTGGTACCTTGAAATCAGAGGTCCGCGTTCACCTGACAAAACCATAATATTTTATAACATTGCCTGACGGCTCAATAACATTTTATTTTCTTTCTTTATGAGCCTGTCTGACATTTCAGTCTAATACTTTTCCAGTTTTCAATGGAGACTGCTCCCCGTATAGTTTTTATTGCTTACTGTGTTTCTAAGTGTTAAGAATCGTTTCCACGATGACTCAAGCATTTTTTTTACTAATGAGTGTATTTACAATTGCTAGCGTTTTGTGAAATCTATTGCCTGAAGCTTTGCGTATGACCCCATATGTCCTGTAAAGCCGTCTGTGGCCGATTTTTGCCTGAAGTACCCCAAACTTGTTATTTCGAAATAAAATTGGTTCCGATATTTCATTGCTTGACTAGCTTCTTCATGCGGCGTAGTTGTGTCAATGAAAGTACTAAATCGGTTTACACATCACCGTTTCAACTTATTTTACATCAGAACACCTGCTTTTTGTGGCACAGATATTTTCCGTCTTTGTTTTCCCCGTTCTTCAGGTATAGGGTAGCAAAACATCAGTTTTTTTTTCCATTTAGCCCCCTGTCTTTCTCTCCTTGGTCTCTCGCTCTGTTTCGTTTAAATTCAAGTTTGGAAACGGCACATTGAACAAGGGCCCATGCCACGAAAATTTGCTTGAGCTGAAATTCTTCATGAAAGCAGCTGTGACCAAATAAAGAGGTCAAAAGTGAAAAAGCTGGCGCATTACAGAGAACACTCACAAATGTATCTCTTCGTGAAAAGTGAGTATTTTCTGGGTAGGTAGTCTGTGCATACGCGCCAACCTAGAGGAGCCACGCACCATAATTTTGGTGAGCAAAACGTGTCAACACGTGCAGACCAAGTGACATCTGGTTCCACAAACATGAAGACGTTCGCCCGGAACAGAGGCGCGAACGCAGGCCCCCATGGTTGCGTAACGGCATGCGGCGGACAATTTCAGAGTTCAAGAGCCATCACTTTTAAAGACAATAGCCTCTCTTGGGGACCTTTGACGCAAAAATTTAGGTCTGTCTGTCTGTCCATTTGCCGGTTTGTCTACTTTTAAGCACTTTAAACGGCACCAGCGGATATTTGAAACGGCCGACCCCATCCGCAGCACCCACCAATGTTGCTCAATATTCAACGTTCATACTTGTGCAATTGTTAACTAAAAATCAATTATCGTGCATATCTGAGGCACCATAACACCACGTATATATTCTGTATGTGCGTCCCTTACTAGAAAAGGCATACATAGGTTATTCTAAGGACCGTAGCGTTTATCACGCGGCGCTGGCCATGCAAAGCTTGCATGAAAAGGGTAGTTTTTCCAACGCTTTGCTAAGACGACACAGTGGTGGCTTCTACCCGTCGCCTTGCGTTCCACATCTTATCACCTTTGAGACGCTCAGAGCCGCAAGTTTCGTTTTCCAAGATAACTGCCAGATAGCGCTCAAGTCTCACGTGTGACGTGACTTGGTGCACTCATTCGCTTCCGCTCCACACTCGAGGCTCTCTAACGCAGGGCCTCCAGAATACCATTAACCGATTTTTTTGCGCATAACATCAAATAAACGTTTTGTTCCATCTCGCCAGACGCAAGACTATCGTCTTTCAACGACATTTGTAGATTAACATGCAGATACGGGGCCAATTTTTTATTTTGGTGATCGCCACTAGAGGTGCTGTTAGGACTGTAGAAAAGGCCCATTCAGGCTAAATACCGGAAACCTCAATAGTGCTTCCACTCAGTTTTGCTAAATCGGTTGGTACACTGACAAGCAACCCATCACTTGGTTTTTAGCAACTTCTGTCTCCCTAAGTAATATGAAAACTCTCAATGATACGTTAACCTCCCTGTCTCTTCCTTTTATTTATTTCTCTCTCTCAATGATACGCTTGTCAATGATTTTGTGAAACGAAAAGCGCTACTGTTCGCTCGTATTGGAAAGTTTTGTACGGAAGATTACAATAAATTTTCTCACATAAGATATGCCAGTCGGTACAAAACTGAATGTAAAGGTACAGTTCACATTTGTTAACTGTGGATCTAAGCCCCGCCACGGTGGTCTAGTGGCTAAGGTACTCGGCTGCTGACCCGCAGGTCGCGGGATCAAATCCCGGCTTTGGCGGCTGCATTTCCGATGGAGGCAGAAATGTTGTAGGCCCGTGTACTCAGATTTGGGTGCACGTTAAAGAATCCTAGGTGGTCAAAATTTCCGGAGCCCTCCACTACGGCGTCTCTCATAATCATATGGTGGTTTTGGGACGTTAAACCCCACAAATCAATCAATGAACTGTGGATCTAAGATACGTAATCGCTTGTCACCGTAATTAAGGACGCTGTAGAAGGGACATTTCTGATAAGCTATAAACCTGTTCACGCCCTCTTCTGAGTATTTTGTCAGAAGCGTTGGCTTTTGACCCTAGTTTATGAACGCCATGACTTAGTCCTTAGAACGGGTACTCAGTTCACATTTTTAGCACGTGATCAAAGTCGTCTGGCATATTTTTCCTTTCCTCCTCATTTTTACTGTATTTCAGTCGAACGTATACGCGCAAAATTGGTGAAACTGTCAAAATGGAATCCAAGAGCATCTTAGCGTTTCACACGTTTGACCACTGGTCGCTTTAGTATGCTATTTTTGTTGGGTGGAAGCTTTAGCTGCTTCATCAAACGCAGAATGTGACCGTCATTATCGTCGGGAGTGTGAACACGAGGGATGCGAAAAGTCACCATCATGTGACAGCGTTATCATATATTGTCGCGAAGGCAATGTCACATAGAAGCTTTCTTTTTTTTCAACTACTACTAGAGACCTTTTTTGCCAAATGCTGTTAGACATTATTTTACGACTGTTCTCGGAAAGGTACTCGCGAAGAAGAATGCGAGCCGATGAGGGGAAACTGCGTCCGGTCGGTTCCTGCGCGCCCCGCGCCCAAGAACGGCAGGGCCACCGCTGAGACCTTTTCCGGGATGGCAAGTGACCAAATTTGAGCTCGTGTTTGCATGTCGAAGCCATTTTTGAGAGTGTGCTGTTTAGGCAAACTACCCTAACTTTGTTTTGAAGGAGGATTACCGCGACCATGTAAACTCACTCACATAGTAATCGGAGCGGTTACTCGTAGTGGTCTCACCAACGGCACGAGATAGATGCAATGCTACAAATGAAATCAAGTCGTTTACCTTCGGCTTGCCTGATTGGTCCGTGAAAGCAAATTGCCAAGTGGCAGAAAACAGTGCTTCCCCCATGATCTGCGTACCCGTTAATGCTGCAAAACTGCATTTAAGTAGCGACTCAAGCTCTTTTTGGGGTGAACGGCTTCGAGGTTAGTGACGTCTCTGACCATCGGAGACCAGTCATGCAAGCCGAATGGTATGCCATTTTTTCTATCTTTTGTATTCGTTATTCAGTGCATTGTGCAAATTCAAGTTGTGCTAGATGAATACATCTTCAATACTCTCCGAAATCAATGTGTTGACTTGTCATTGCTAGCCAGTTCGGAGTTGCTCCCACACCTCTTCATCTCCCGGGTCTTTAGATGTCTATCTTTAAAAACGCTGAAATTTCGCTGCAGTATGACGTCGAAAACCGAGAACATCTGACGCGCCAATGCAGTACGTTGTCACTTTGACATAGATGGGCCGGTCCAGGAGGCAATCAAAAACCACGTGAGGTCTGGTTACCCCAATCATGGAGGCAGTGGAAAAAACAAAACAAAAACACGTTGGCTGCTGAAAGTTTTAGGAAGCGGGAGTTGGTGGGTGGCGATTATTACAATCGACATTGAAGACAAATAAAAGCAGGGCTTTTGTCTTCAGGTCGTTTTAGGCAAATGCATAAGAGGGCCATTGTGAATTTTCGCGAAAATCTTAAAAAAACATCGATGTATTTCTTGCTACATTTACAAGTGAGAACACAAAGATTTCGAATGACCGTGCACCGGCCACCTTGTCTCGGTTGTTTGCATAGTGGACCCGGGTCAAGAGTGTCAAGCTCTCACCACGAGCACACATAGAGCCATGCTCAGTCCACCCTGCAGTGGAGCTTCTTTTCCAGTTAATTGATTTGTATACACGGACATCGACATTTATGTGATGAAAATTATGACTTCTACATAGGATCCGCTGCACTTTCAATAAAGTGAATGTTGCGTCATCGAGTGATGAGCTTTGATCGTTGTGAGACCACTACTATTGATAGAAGACACTATCAGCTGCTACACAAACAACAGCTGCAGGAACTTTAAAGTAATTCTGCTGATGAAAAGGAACAATGTAAAAGAACGCTTTCTCTCAATCCGGCTGGCGCGCAGAAGTGGTTCACTTGGCACTCAAGGATTTGTTCCGACGTGTTCCAAATCGTCCTCGTTACAGCCACTTTCGGTATTTCTCTAGGAAATCTCCACGCGCTTACGCACCTATTCATAAGGCTCGTGTTTAAAAGAAAGGGAGGGGTAGAGCTGCTTAACGCAAAGATAGATACGGAATTTTCCATGGAGAGCATCGCCCACGATGCTATTTAAATCGTTCGCGGGCCAAGAAGTCATCTGCTGCACTCGCACAGCCACGCCTTAAAAAGGGAAGGAAGTTCGGTACCCAAATTCACCAAGAAAACAAAGACTCGGCGACGGAAAACCTTTCGCAAGCTCCCCCAGAACCCCCAATCTCATTGCTTCCGAGGCAGACAAAGAGCTCAGAACACGCGCAGAATATACGAACCACGGTGAAACGTATAGTCGTGGAAGACGGGGCGACAGCGACCGGATAAGAAGGAAGAGCCGCATCTCGCCAGTGCCGATGCCTACTGCGATCGTAAATCCATCGCATGTAAAACGGTCTTCGCGAAGGAGGCGGGATATATATGCGCTATCGTGGCAACCGGGCCTCGGGGCCGCGCGATATCGATGAAGGAAGCGCACTCTGTCTCCCTCGACAGCCTTCGGACGGGGCCAGCTACTCCGACGCACCGGCACGCAGAACATGCAGCTCGGCTCGAAAGTGCAGATAATGCCTTCCACATCTTCCGATAGCGCGAGAAGAGTCGGAAGACTCGCCGAGTTTCCATATAACCAAACTGGCTTTTTTTTTTGTTATTTTTTTCCTTCCACTTGAATTGCCGTCCGGGTTTCGGCTTTATTTTCCGCACACTGGCCACCACTCTTAAGCCCCGGGTACGCGATCTCTCGGCTTGTGTGCCATAGAATTGCTGTATACCTAAAAGTAGCATATACAGTAACTCTAGTGTGCCACAACCACCAGCTCTACCACCACCACCGCTGCACGCCCTTTGCCTTTTGCCCGCCTGTTTTCTTTTTTATGACCGACCTACTCCAGCAGTCCCTCTCGGGAGCTTTCACAGGCGCATTATTCAAATGAAGTCCAATATTATCTCTACGTTTGTAGCACACCCTTGGTGCATGCGAAGTGGGAAAGGGGACCTTTTCATCGTAGCGAGGCAAATATAAAAAAAGAGAGAGCGAGGTACGGCGGGGAGAGATCGCGAGCGACATAGGCACAATATGCATATGTCTCGCCGAAACACGGCTCAGTTTTTCTAGATCAGCCATTAATCCCATCAGCTTGCTTGGCCGTCGTTGTCCTTGTCAGAGTTGCGATGTTGTGTCCCTTACCGGCACTTTCTCTATCTTGAAAGAGGAAGATCGGAAGCGTCGTCTATCAGTGCACACGAATCGGCGAGATGTATAGCATGCAATATCATGTAATAGTAGTTGTAAGTTTTTTAGCGTACATTTCCGCAATATCGTGAGCTAGTCTGATCACGTCAGACATTTAAAAATGAAAATGGCTCAATCCATAGGTGCTCTAAGCCGTAATAATCATCTTCCACATTCTGTGCACAAAGCAGGTAGCTATACTTTTCCCTTGTTCATGCCCACTTGACATACTGCAACTTAGTTTGGAACACATGTAGCAAGACTGATGCACAAAAATATCGCAATGCAACAGAAATCATTGAAACTACTAACAAAATGACCAGATAGCGATACCAGTTTATTTTCTGTTTTTCATGTATTGCTCTTCACTGAATGCCACAAACTTAAACTGGTGGTTTTAATTCATAACCGCACAAAACAAGATTTCGCTTTATTTAGCAATATTTACCTCACTTGGGACAACGACGCTTGTTTCAAATAGATCTTGGACAATTATAACACGAAATCACAACACTTTTCCTTCTGCTGTTGAGTTATCACAGATAGGCAGATATGTTTATTATTTTGAAAATAAAGTAAGATTGGTCTTCTTTGATCCAGAATAAAGCGCTTATTTTTTCGATGTTTATGTTAGTGCATGTGTACTTTACCACTTCGAATACCTACTTCTGTTCTCTAATTGTACTCCAGTGCGTTTCAAGTGTATAGTTACATATATTGTTTCAAGGTAGGCTGGCAACCATAGTGGTCAGCCTCTGAGGAGGATAATGAAGTAGGTCTGTGGGCGCGTGCTCTGGTGTTCGTGCTTTTGGCCTTTAGTACCGAAAGCAAACGCCCTGTTTCATACCTGCGTCCCTGTGTCTTTGTGACAATATTGACTGCTCTATATGGATTTGAATTTTGAATTCTTTGCAGTGATGTTTTTGAATTGTGCTGCAGTGGATGGTTTCGCTTACCTCACTGCTGTCCTTGTTTTTTGTTCACGTTGGGGGATACAGGCCTAGTCAGGAAACGTCTGTTTCCTTTTGCCTGATTTCAGTGGCATGTAACTGTTTTGACACATGCCAGAATAAAGAGTATTACTATTTGATCCGCGTTTCCACGACGGCGAGCAACTCGCGTGTGGCTATAGCTAGCTCCGTATACTGTCACGCTATGAACATTAGGCGATGGTGGACTGAAGAGTTCGAAGGAGGTGCGCGCAAAAGGGCGATACCGAAGACACAGAGATGCGCAGGCAATAGAATTTCTCGTTTTTTTTTAATCCAGTACACTGGCAAGAAAGTTTGGGGGAGGTGCGTGCGCCAGCTGCGCTGCACATGGCGAGTGTAGCTTCATTGGGGCGGGGTGGGAGGACCATATACGGCGATGAAAAGGGCCCCACGCACGCGATCCGAGAACAAACGACCGAGACACTTTTTTGTCAGAGATAAACAGGGTGTCATAGCACGAAAGCCCCCTATTCAGGGCAGATTTCGACACTGCCTAGTTACATAGCCGGGAACAAAACGGTGCCGTCTAGTTTTCGGGAACGATATCTCTCCAGTTTCCGAGTCCTACGTCCAAATCCGCGTTCGTTGGGTTGACACGTGAAAAAAAGCTTTAAAGAGGGGGCATGAGAGCAGGAAAAAGGAAAGAGGCGATGGGTGCGGGGCCCCGACACCTCGACCGTCGCAGTCGTCGGGATTTGAGAGATTTGGAAGAAACGAAGACAAAAATTTAGGCCGAACATAACGCGTGTGTCCGATGTTATTTTTGGCACGACATTGTGGCAGCCTCGGAGACGGGCGAGTGGGAAGATTTCGTCTTGCGCCATTAAATGACACTCAAAAGTGAGAGGGCTAATGTCGACAGAAAAGGATTCCCACGACAGGAATTTCTGAACTTGACGTCATCCACGTGGGAGCCGGCTAGAAAAATGCCCAAAAGAGAAAGCAACTGAGGTGTAGGACAACGAAGACATGCAATAAAAAAAACAAAGACTACTTTTAAATAAAACAGCAACAATGACTAGTGAACGAAGCGTCAATAGTTTAGCAGATGCAACAGAGACAGGAATTAGGAACACACAGTCGCATAAAGTAAAATACGCGATGAATCATACTGTTGTAGGCCAACCAGGCTTCAGCCCCGACTCTACGTTTTTTATGCCGACACCCGGCTTTCTTTTATGGCTAGTTCGTAGACCATGAGTGGTGTCTATCTCTCGCATGAGTGACTATTTTGTGCTTCTCACTTCAAAGCCTCTGTGATGTCTATGATCTTACACAGAATGAAGTTTTAACCATTTTTTAAAAAAACGAGTCCTCTAAAATGGCAATAGTTTTACTATTTAACTACACGGTTGTAATTTTCTATACTTCTTATTTCTCACTGTAGCATGAACAGAATTTCCTGGCAGAATACAAAGATGTCTGAATGAATCGCCAAGGTGAAAGGGGAATACTGTGAAATAAATCGCGCACCATCTTGTATATTTACGACTACATATATATATACCCAAATATTTGAAATACAATTGCCAAGGTATATATATTGGCACAGCATGGTAATCATTTGTGCTAGGGCTCCACAAAAGCTACAAGTGCGAGACACGAAAGCATGTCATCTCTGCATGTGTGCTCAACAACTCAGCTACAGCCACATATGATTACATAAACGGAATCACAGTGAGCCGAGGTCCTCGCGGTGAACGCGGATGAATTGACGGCCACAAGCGAATCGCCGACCAACGGACTCCTCTGTCCACTTCATTTCGAGCGCTGCTTTATGAAGAGAAAACGGCTTAAATATTCCTCGCACTTAGCGCCAAGCTAACTTTCACAAATGCTCAGAACCCTGTTGCTTTTCGCGCATCGCAAGGTCTCTCTGAGTAGTGCACCATTTCAGAGTTGCTTGACACGCTGCAATGCCTTCCACAGCAACGGCGATGGTCTGCTTCACTATGCCAGTCGTCGATACTGGCGGCATTCTTTTTTTTCTGCTTTTATTCTCTACAATGCCCACCACATAGTTTTTCCGTTTGTCAGGTAAAGTTCTAGAGCTTCATACAACGCGGTATAGGAAAGGAAGTTAAAGATGAAGACAACCGACGGTCAGCTTTGTAAACGATGCTGTACTTCCGGCGCCTCATATCGCTTCTTCCGTTTCCGCTTGGTCACCATTCTTCCACTCTTTCAAGCTCAGCTCGTCTTTCTGAGCAGCATTTCTCGCTCTTTTTGTAAATTTTTTCTCGGCCTGCGACGCTTGTTGCACTAAGTTGAACAAGGTTATGCTCGCTCTACCAAGGAACACACAGAAACAAAAGAAGGATTCTGTTTGTTACCGAAACGGGGCTTCAGATGGAGACAAAATATCGAACGTGTAGATAACAATAAATGCACCTACCTTACAGACAGCTCAGACAAATTGCCGATGTGAAAGAGAAAAATTGAAAAAGAAAGACTCGCACGGCAACTCGTTATCAGCCAGCACTGGTGACAGGCTGCAGCACCAATATTATTTATCTCCGATAGAGCCGACAGTTACTCCAGCTATTATATGCCCCTTCAGGCTCTTCAGGCACCACGACGCTTACCTATAAGTGGCGTGAAACCTTGCTCACGATTGAGTCAGCAAAGTTAACGTATAGCAAACACGAAGAGCACTCCGTTGCACGGCATCGGAAGTAGCATGAAACTAAGAACACAAAATGACGACAGCGCACATCGACAACGTATTGATCATCCTCTGTGCTCTATATATATACGGCAATCATGATAACCCTATCTTGCAAAACACCACTATAAAATTGGGTTGGTCCGTTTGAGTCGATTGTTCTGACTTGAAATAGCGTACCTGCAACATACGACAATGAAAACGCGTCTGTATTCGGGTTTTAGTAATAAAGTGTCGCCATTCAACTAACCGACGAAATGCACTGACAATTACGTGTCATCTTTCTCTTGCCCACTTTCCTCCCTCCATTGTTGGATACAACAAGAAAAAAGAGGAAAAACTTTAGACAAACAATATAAGCATTTGTATATCAAAAGTTTGTCCGCGTCAGGATTTGTCATAACGCACCTAAAGCTAGAACAAAAGTTCAGGGTAACTAGGGTGACATATTGAACTGATCCCGAAATTTTCGCTAGCCGTTATGGTTCGGGCTACATAGCCTAGCAGAGCGTTCGTAGAAATGGGCTATCCTTAGCGATTCGCGAATGACCTTCACGCCACTAAAGAAAAAAAAATACTTTGAATCGCATCTCAATTCGCATGTTTAGATATCACACGAACCAAGTAATGCATTACAACCAACATAAAATACAGCGTTAATTTTTCAATTCATATCTAAAGTCGATGTGTCCCTACACTGTAAGCAAAAATTAGCAGAGATGAGAGTTTTTCCAGCATATGAGCCTACAAAACTCCCCTGTCACCGTTATTTGCTGCCTGGTAGCGCAGTGAACTCGGCACGTGTCGTCGTAAAACGCTCCTTGCCTAATGACAAAGTTTATGAACGACATGATCTTGTTAAAGTCCCCACAGAGTTTCAGGGAAAGTGGTTAAAATTTCCTATGGGAGTTTTAAAAACTCCTTTTCGATCGTGACTTGCGTGCGTGTGTGTGTACGGGCGTCTGTTTAGTAAGCCGGTGTGAAACTCAAGTGCCTTGTGAGGGCGAGCATATGTCGAGAGACATTGAAAGTATTAGCGAAGCTTTGCAACGGCCGGTTGGTGTTTAGATGAACGTTTCAAGGTAATTCACACCGTCGAACCACGCTGGAGATCGGCCTGATTCCTCAACTAAATGTCTCGAACAAGTCGCTTCAAAGAGCCGAGTCACGAAAAATTGCAAGGAATTGTTTCAACGGTAACAAAAGTAAGCTGTTGCGATCATCAGCAGCTGCTTCTGTAGTTTCACCGTCTAAAACTTCGAAGCGATCCGAAGGAGGCCTCGCTCGACCTCAGGAGCTCGTAAGCTAACCAGCGGCACTTGCAAGAAATGCGCCGGCGAAGCGCTCGCCCCGACCACCTGCGATGGTGGTTTCCCTGAGTGTCACCGCTATTAAAGACGATAGTCTTTCTTGCGGACCTTCGATGCAAAAATTTTGGTCTGTCTGTCTGTCTGTCTGTCTGTAGATTTGTCTGTTTGTTCACCCTTAACGGTACAGTGTACTCTGAACGGCACTAGCTGATACCCCTAACGGCTGACCCCATCTGCAGCGCCCACCAATGTTGCTCAAGCTTCAGCGTTCATACTTCTGGGATCGTCAATTAAAAAGCAATTATTGCGCATATCTGAAGCACCATAACAACACATATATATTCTGTATGTGCGCCGTTTACTAGAAAAGGCGTATATAAGTAATTCTAAGGACCGTAGCGTTTATCACGCTGCGCTGACCATGCAACGCTTGCACGAAAAGGCGAGTGTTTCCAACGCTTTGCTAAGAGGACACGGTGGTGGCACCTACTCGTCGCGTTGCGTTCCACACTTTATCACCTCAGAGACGGGCGTGCGCAGGGCGCGCGCCCCGTTTTTCAGAATAACTGCCAGATAGCGCTCATGTCTCACGTGTGACGTGACTTGATGCGCTCGTTCACCTCCGCTGCACGCTCGAGGCACTCTAACGCAGCGCCTCCAGAATACCATTCACCAATTTTCTTACTCAGAACTTCAAACAAATGTTTTCTTCACTCTCTCCACAGGCAAGACTGTCGCCTTTCGACGACATTTTCAGATTAACATACCGATACGAGGTCAATTTTTTAACCGGCAGATACATCTAAACGACAAGAAGGCCGCGCAACGCCGTCGGTACCAAGCCAGCGTCGTGGCGAGCACGCATTGCCGCAACCGCCGCCGTGGCGAGCTTTATGAGCCACCGGCGAAGCAAAAAATGTGTTTTGCGGAAACTAAATGCCGCTGCTAGAAATAACAGTTTCAAGTGACTCTTCTGCGCCATGCGACCGCATACGTCAAATGGCTAACGCGAAGGTTAGCGCTGAACAAGGCAGAGGCACACAGAAACGGCGTACGGCATGCCCATGCATTGCGAGCAACAGGAGCCGCGATTGCGAACCGTCTTGTTCGTTTAAGTCTTTCACTCCGTAGCTTAAATTGCCCGAATAGCGGACACTCATTTCTTCGCGTGTGAAAAATAATGACGACAAAAACTGTACAGCAGCAAGCATTTTGTGACCGCCAGCTGTCATTCATCGTAAAGCCGCGCCGTACTCGTGAATGAGGCCTATCGGTCGAACGCGGTAGCGGTGGTGTCGCTGTTTTCCACCGGCGCTGCGGAATGCGCGCCGTTAAAGTGTTTATGCAAGGCCGCACGGGCTTTGCGTACGATTTAGTTCAATTTTCAGATTAACACACACTACTGCTACTGCATATTCAGTTTATGCGACTGAGCACCAGCTAATGATTAAGTTTCACTATATTTACGAAGTACTCATCATTACGCAAGTTTAAAATGAAAGGCGTGTGTGCTGAATGATTTAGATTAGGCCACCGCAAATTCATACCTACGCCGTGAATATTAATTGCTTAATTATTCGTAATAAAAAGCGCCTCCCTTTTTAATAATTAATTAATTTGTAATAAAGCTTAATTATTCGTAACAAAAAGACAACGACACTCTGTGTCGTCGTTTTGTTCTCGTGCTATTACTATCGTCATGCCATACCAACTAACCCAAGCTGCCACACTCCAGTGAAAAAGAGTGTGGGCGTGCTTGTGAGCGGCTATCTCTGGTCAGGGGGAATGGAATTACATTACGAGAACGTTGTGTGCATATCTGCGTATGTGTAATCTATATTGTGTGCTTCGAAGGTAATTTATTTAAAGTTACTCACGGAACGACTCTGGACGTTTCTTTTTTTTTTGATGTAGAAATTTACTTCCATACTAACCTACAAAAGTTCCCTGATGGATGTAAATAAAAACTCCCATACTGACGTGAAAAAGTTCTGCGATTCTGGTAAATAAAACCTCCTTTAAATCAACCCGACAAACCCCTTCTATTGGGGAGTAAATTTTTTACTCCCTCTGAACGGTGTTTTTAAAACCCCCATAGGGGCACGCACTAGAGGACCAGTCATTTACTCTCTTATCGGCTTATTTCTGTTTACAGCGTAGCGAGTAGCGCACCGTCGCGGCGGCACCGGACCAAATGTTGAACGTAGCGAGGGTTTGCAAACATATTACACCGTCGTCACTAGTTGCTTCTTCAACGGAACACAACCATTTACTTCCCATTGGGTAGCGCTTGTGTCACAGCCAAGACCAGACTCTAACAATTCGCAATGCACCGCACTCGTATGTTGCGTGATTCCATCAGCGCGATCGAAACAAGGCTATCGGCACTCGACGCTTTTCGCAACGTAAATATTGCGAAAATTTGTCAAAAAACGTCGTTCAGGCGGCAGCAGTGAAGTTCAGGAGATGTTCTCGTGGACTGTAGTTGTAACTGCATATTTCATTGCTCTAACCATTTCACTTCGCTGGTCGAGCTCGAGCGTGTTCGCGGTATGCGGCGCTTTCTAATATTCACTGTAATTGCGATACATTCCATGCGCAATAAAAAGTATGCTTTTATTTTGAGCTCGCTGAAGAATATTACACAATAATTACAATCAAAGTGACTTACGAGCGTGAAAAAAACATTAACGCACGACGGGACGTGAAGTGCAACTCTGTGCTTGTGAGCTAGCATCTGATCGTTCATCGTCGCTGTCACTCTCAGCGTGTTGACAACAATCTACGTCTAGTGAAAAATACTCGACGTCAAGACAGTTTCTTCAAACATCAGTGCTGAAAGTAATCTGAGGAATCCTCTCCGCCATGGCACTTCGATAGCACCAACAACGCGTCATTCACCACGCAAAACATTTACGTGGCGTCACACACGACGTTTATCTGAGGGTGCGGAGATCATTTCGCTCCAATACCTGGCTAAAAAAGGATAGTTTACAAGGTGCTGCCATCTATCAACGAAGGTAAACAAAAACAAAAGCGGCGCAGCGTAGGCGAAGGTTTAGAAACGCAAATCGCGAGCCTGTGTTACTTTCCACGTACAATGAATCTCATGGATACATGGTAATGCACGTAAAATAAGCGAGTTTTAACTTAAATGGTCAGACGATAAGATTTAACTATTCAAAGTGGCTGCAGAAAATCTCGCGAAGCTGATATGTGTGCTCTACCGGCTATACTCGAAAGCGCGAGTTGCCACGTATTTCCATGAAAACTTCGCGTCTCGCAAAAACGGATCAGATTTATCGTGTCAGGGATGTTCAGGTATATTAACTGATGCACGAATGATACAAAATGGTTTTTGTTAGTTTCTTGTTAACGCGTTAGCACTGAAAAAGGCTACCACCACTGAAAAAGGGGGCATTGGGGGCGTCTGCCTACTGATCCTCCTTGAGAGGACGCTCCTGAATTCCGCTAGGCGGTGCGAAAGTCTATGAACAATGCGAATGGTAGGGATAGGGAGCAATAAAACATCTGCACAATGAAACCAAAGTGAAGTCCACCAGCTGCTGAGAAGCCATCCTGCCGCTTAACCCGAACACAGGACTTCATCGAAAAGCCCTGTTTTCGGAGGAGGAATTTCGAAGGCCTCATTCGGTAACTGAACATTCCACCTAAATGAAGCGAAAAAAAATGTTACTTAGTGGCATCATTTTAGTTTATTTATTTATTTATTTATTCGCATACCCTAAGGACCCTGGAGGGCATTACATAGGGGGGGATTAGAAAAATTTTCAACATGTGTAACATACCATAAATGTTCAGAAGCATCATTATATAAAGCCTAAATGAAAAAAAGAGTACACACAACAGTAGTGATAAGGTAGGCCCGTGTGCTCAGATTTGGGTGCACGTTAAAGAACCCCAGGTGGTCAAAATTAACGGAGCCCTCCACTACGGCGTCTCTCATAATCAAATGGTGGTTTTGGGACGTTAAACCCCCCAAATCAATCAATCTAATCAACAGTAGTGATAAGGAAAAAACATATATATATAAACTCTGCAGAAGAAAAGGTACGTTAATAAAAATACAATAGGCTCCAGGTAACCAAGTGTAGGCACAAATAACGCACACAAAAATATTCAAGTAATTCACATGAGCAACACTACCGCATAACTATATTAATCGATTGGAAGTTCTAAGAACACTTTTACCGCTTTCAGAAAAGCTGAAGATTCTGTTAGAGTGGCTACATCAGCTGGCAAGGAATTTCAGTTTGTTATTGACAGGGCTAAGGACGAGTTTTGTTTTTTTTTTGTTCTCGGAAAGATGGGATGAACTTTGTTAGGGTGATCAACACGGGCTGAAATGTGTGATGGTGAGAGGATATGCTTGCGCGCAAACTGGGAGTTGCCGTGGAAGACTGAGTGGAAGTTAGATAGTTTTTCAAGTTTACGGCGCGTGGCAAGAGAGGCAGATTAAGAGAATTCAGTATGAAACTTACGCTTTCATATGGTGAGTATGACGATGTTATGAAGGGCGCAGCTTTGTTTTAAATCGATTCAACCAGGTAAGTTAAATTTTCAGTGTGAGGATGCCATATTATTGAAGCATACTCTAGCGATGGTCTTATCAGGGAAATGTATGAATGGAGTCTAGCTTCTTTGTTGGCAAGGTGTAAGCGCCTTTTGAGGATGCCAAGTTTGTTTATTGCTTTAGTAGTGATATTTTCAATGTGAGTGGTCCAGTGCACAGTAAAAATTTTTACACCCAGAAGGGTGTAAATGAGCTTGTTCAGTGGACGACACCCTAAGGGTGTTAATTCAGCACCTTCCAAAAAGGGTGCTTTTTCATGCACCCTTAGAATAGGGTGTACATGTAAAAAAACTGTAGGCTGTTACAAAAACACCCTTAAGGAAGGGTGCCTTCGATGTCCATCACTTTTTAGCACCCTCTGAGGAGGGTGCGAGAAGGGTGCACAAGGGTGTTGAGTGCCCATGGCCGGGGTGCCAGTATTCTTTTAGACTGCACTAATAGATATCAGCATGCACTGATTACACACTACTTGAAGAAAGTGGCCCTGATTATCAACGGTGCGCCACCTGTCGAGCTCCATTCATTGCGTCTGGGCAAAAATATAAACGCGTACTATCGTGTATGAACTTGTGCTGGATCTATATATACTTCACAGTATATGCATAATGCGCGTTACATAAAATGAAGCCTTGCTGCTCTTGCATATTGCGTTTATTTAATAGGCAAATAAAACATAAACTTTTCTTCTGCCTCACAACTTTTTCACCATATATACGTTCACGTATACGTACACTACACATGCAACACCTCAAATGTTTATTATATTTATTCAGTTTCACTTCATTGACAATTCTTTGCAACATACAATTACACTGGTTTCAGTTTAGTATACTGCTTCAAGTACATAGAGACTACAAATGAAATATACGCTAATATATCCCTATAATTCTTTCAAGTATATACAATCCCAGTGGTTTCCAGTTTAATACTCCTTCATGTACACAATCGGTTAATAGGAATGAAATAGAGATAATATATACTTATCATTCTTTCAAATATATACAATCACCATGATTTCACTATATACGCCTTCGTGTACACAATCGTTCCCAAGAAGTGATGCACACAAAAATATATATGAATAGTGTTTTCAAATGTATACAATCACAATGGATTAAGCTTTGTATTCCTGAATGTATAACAATTGGTTATGAGAAATGATGTACATGCAAACATATACGGGTTTTCGCACATATAACTTTATCGAATACTTAAGAAACCAATACAATGATCAGAAACACAATAAGCTAAAAACGAACACAATACTGAGTCAAAACACACAAAAAACAAAAGAGGTAATGCATATTTACGGCTAATGATACAGCTGGGTCACTTTATGCCAAATGTCCCCGCCATTTTGGCAACCATCTCAAATGTATTCGAAAAACTCGTGCTGCATTAAAATAGTGAACTTATGGAATATTTAGGAGAGGAAAAATATTTGGTCACGTGGCTGCCCTCTGAACTTCCTGGAATGCCGTCTAGGTGTTGTATGTGAAAAATGTTATTTTAAAAGCACCGCTCCTTCTTTCCATACGAAACTCGGTCTACGTGTTACGTAACAAGAGCTTAATTTTGGAGAGTTGGTTCATCGTGGTTGTGTGCTAGTCACAGCGCGACAACTTTAGGAAGAGACAGAAAGAACAGGAAAGAGCACCGACTGTCAACTGAATGAAATGAATGTGCTACGAGCGCTTTTATACGGATTACAAGAACCGTGTTCATGCGCGACGACACCTGTAAGCACTACAAAATAATCTTAACTGTGAAAAGAATACTGCCTCTCGGGAAGGATAAGTGAACGTGTAGTGATGCACTCATCATTGGTTTACCTGATAAAAAATACTTCTACAAGCGTTAAATTGGCATTAAGTAAACCTATTCTCGTGACGAATGGGGCAAGATTGACTATTCCTGTTGCTATTTAGTACACACACTTTTGAAAGCTTGCAAAGGCTAGAAAACAACACGCTCATATCATATCTGCACAGTAAAAATTTTTGCACCCAAAAGGGTGTAAAAAGGGTGCTTTTACGAGAAAGCACCCTTTGCAACGCCCTTTAACACCCATAAATGATTGATTGATTGATATGTGGGGTTTAACGTCCCAAAACCACTATATGATTATGAGAGACGCCGTAGTGGAGGGCTCCGGAAATTTAGACCACCTGGGGTTCTTTAACGTGCACCCAAATCTGAGCACACGGGCCTACAACATTTCCGCCTCCATCGGAAATGCAGCCGCCGCAGCCGGGATTCGAACCCGCGCCCTGCGGGTCAGCAGCCGAGTACCTTAGCCACTAGACCACCGCGGCGGAGAACACCCATAAATGGTCGATTGAAAAAAAAAAGCACCCCTTTGTTTGGGTGCTTGCCTCAATAGCACCCTAAAATAGGCTCTAAGGGTGCTTTTGTGCCTGAGAAGGGTGTAGGTGCCGATTCATCAGATGGAATATGCAGCATAAGAACACATATTTATAATATTTGGGATTTTACGTCTCAAAAACCTCGATATGATTATGAGGGTCGTCGTAGTGGAAAGCTGCAGAGATTTTCACCATTTAGTGTTCTTTAATGAGCGCTCATATCGCACAGTGCAAAGGCTTCTATACCTTTTCGCCTCCGCCTTAATTCGACTGCCACGGCCGGCATCGAAACCGCGACCTTCGGATTGGCGGCCGAGCAGCGCAGCTACTGCACGAATATGTGGACCTTGCGTTAAATGACGGCCTAATTGACTTAGAATGTGTGAAGGTGCTCTCCGAATACAGCAGAATGTCAGCAGAAGCAAATCGCGTTTCATCTATAATGGCAATTAACTGCAATCCATGTTACGAAAGCTTTCCTTAGCGTTGGTTATAAGCTGCATGTTTGCTATGGATTATATACACACAAATAATGTTCGCCCGAGTGTGGGTGTGTGTGCGTGTAAGCGCGTGTGTACACCCGTGCATATGTGCGTGCGCGTGTATGTGCGAGTCCGTGCTTGTGTTAAGCGTGCCTGTGCACATGTGTACGCCCATGCATGCGTGCGTTTACGGTCGCGTGTGTGTGTGGCCGTATGTGTGCATACGTGTATGTTTGTGCGCCTGTGAATAAGTATGCGTGTGTATCAGCCCGTGCGCCCTCGAATTTCGTGTGTGTGTGGGGGGGGGGAGGCACTGCTTCTTATTGTTAAAGATCCCACACCTGTTCAGACTGGGAGTCTATATGGGATGTGGCTTAAGGAATGGCGGTTGTCAACGCACTGTACATGGACTATTGAGTACATGGAAAACAGCTGCACATTTTCGTACCTGATCGTTGCTTACGAACTTGCTGTGGTAGCTGATTAGGTCCGCTGAGGTGCTTCTACGCTCGAAAACGTGGGTTATGACCAATTCCCACGGAAAGCTGTCACTGCACTTATGCACAACCATCGTTTATATTAACAACGTTTAACAAGAACGTTCCCTGCCTTTGCTACAGGTGCTTAGCTAGCTCATTGGGTAACCATATGGAATTATGTGCTGATCATGTGGTTAGCAAAAAGTTTGTTATAACAACCTCGGCACGCTTCGTGGTGCGTGACAAGCCTTCTAAACATCCGCGACTGTGGATTAATTTGTTCCAGCTTCGACTACGCATTCAGTGTTTGCGGCACCATACGCGGAAGTGCCAGACACAGACAATGCAAAAAGAAATTCCTCTGGAAAAAGGTGTAGCGATGCTCTCCCGCTATTGCCACCGAGGACGAAATAATTATTGTTTCTGGCCATTCCAAGGTGCACTTTGTTTTCCGCAAGTTTTGCTTCACTATTTTTCGCCCACTGCAATCGCATTCCGTCAAAATACTCCAAGAACCCGAGGCTGGTAAATAACCTGCGTCGCTGTGCGACTGGCTGAAAGGAGAGTTGCCATTTACAAGGAGTCATTCCGCGACGAACGGCTGTCCGCCGTATGCGCCTTAGCGTTTGGTCTTCGGCGCCGTCCTCGCGGGTTTCCCGCTCCTCCCACCCCGCTCACCCCGGCCAGCGTTGCTCCCACAACGCTGGCGTAGATAAGCGAATAGCTGCGTCACCGAACACCTGCGTCGACAGCTGCGGCGCCGCCGCCAGTGCCTCCTCCTCCTCTCTCTCAACGTCGCTCTCTCTGTCTCATCGTCTTTCAAATGCGTTGCGTTGGTCTGGGGTCTTGGTCGCTGTGTGTGTTCTAGCGAACAGGCGCATATTCAATGGTGGTCACGCATCACACCGTGTTCGAAGTGACGCTCGGATTAAGGAATATTCATGGAGTGGCGGACACGGACAACGTGGGCCTGTTAACGGTGAGTGTACTGCTTTCGTAAATAGTAATCACACAGCGCTAGCTGGGCGCCTGCAGCAGCTCTGCCGAAGTAGGCTGCCAGCCTTTTACAACAGCATGCGTTCGCGGGCCTGTTGCAGATGCCCGATTAAACGTGTGACTTAACGAGTTCACACTGCTATGCGTGATGTTGTGTAAGTGCCTGCATCACTCATACAGTGAGGGATGTGATCACTTAACAAGGGCGGGTTTAGTTGCTGATCGCACATTGTCTCTACACTGCACAAAGTGATTGACATTGTTTTAAGATGTGCTTTGGGCTACATCGTAATAACATTTCTATTAATACTCAAATGTGCAACGTGCTTCTGTAGTGTAAGCGCAAAAAAGAAAGAAAAAGCAAAAATTATGTACAGAGGCGCACTGTACGAAATGGCTTTTTTTTGCTTAAAGGCGGTACAGTTGGAGGTGCTGATATGCCGCGATGCTCCCAGCACGTGCGCCTCGGTCTTTTAAGCTATTTAGGACAAGTGCCACTAGCAACAGGGAAAGATCTAGCAGACTTCCAAAGGCGCGTTGTTGTGGCCATCGCCGTGCGTTGTTTTCCATCGTTTATATTTGCTGTTTTCGTGCTTCGCTTTCATCTGCGATAATGTTCGGCATTAAAACAGAATCGAGAAAGTATACGTGACTGTTGGAGATATGTGCGGTAGCTCTAGCATAAGCCATGGCTGCTGCAACGTAGTCGGCGTCCGCGCGCGTTGGTGTCGTTCGAGCGCTCTTACTTGCGTGATTGTGTTCAACTGAGTATTTAGGCACGGGTTACGTTTGTAAATCCCGTAGTAAATAATCGCTAATAGCGTGCCCCTGATTGCCATCAGAGAATGGGCTTGGCTGTCGAAATATGCCAGACTCTTTTTCTGAAAGCAAGCTTTGAATTTTTTTTTAAAAAAGAAGTATTTCATACGTGCAAGGCAGTGCCTATTGCAGGCCCGCAACTCTTTAAAAACTGGACGAGCTATCACATCTTTTATCAAACTACAATGAATTAAGATGATTAAATTATAGATGACGAATTTATATGCTAGATTAGGTGCACAAAACACATGTTCACAGCCCTACGTCTAGAAAGCAGGCAAATAGGAAGCACAGCGTCAAATTTGGATTAGATTCCATTGACGGAGCGTCTTGTGAGAGTAGAAAGAACGAGAAAATTGTTCAATTTTGATGCCCTTATAGGTGCAGTCAGAATTGCACTGATTGGCGACTTGTAACAATTCCTCAGATTCTTAGAGGCGTGATTAAAGTCAGTAAATCTTTTACTTTTTTTTGCAGACCTCTTCGCTAGTGCCACGCCCAAGATCATTTGTTCTCGTGTAAAAGAGAAAGCAGAGATGTCTTCACTGTTTGTACACGAAGAGGTAAGTTTCTTGTGCATTTTGATTAATGTTACATGTTCTGAACGTTGTACTTTAGGAATTGTTTTTCACGCTGGCTCACTACCCTAGAAGGAATTTGATTCTTAGGTGACTTCAGGCTTTCATAAGTGCCATTTTTCAGCTGCAGTCTTACACTTCACATCATTTCGGGAATTCGCTGTATGCTGGAAAACTCTTATCTTTATCATACGAAATTATTGGAATGTATGGGTTGTATGCTTCGAGTTCAGTGTAATGTCAATTACACGCCATTTCGAAGGATACACACTACACATTCTTTATATATGGTGCTGCCAGAACAGCACGAACATCCTTTTATGAGAAGTCATATTTGCTCTTATTACAGGATGAGAGGGTGCCGCTGACGTCCTGCGTAGTCTACCCCCGGCCCCAGCCTAGAGCAAGCCTACTTCCTGAACCTCCACATGGATAACCAAAAAATCTTCTGTGTCAGTAATGACGAAGAAGGAGTGACAGCACTGATGAGTTGATTTTTTTTATTTTCAACATTGTCTACGGCCGCAAGGCCTTTAACATCCACCGTGATTGAGCGGCTTTTTCTCGGCGTGAGTTTGGAGTTTATCAAAGAATTTGTTCAGGCAGTACGACGCTGAAAATTTTACTATCACAATGCCTGAACAAATATTTCTAGTGTGGTCATGGTAGATGAACAAACATTGTTATTTGTGTAAGTTATTTTGCTTAGATATAGCTGGACCATTCCATGCCAAACGTCCCAGCCACTTTGGCGACCATCTGAATTGTATTTGAAAAATAAGTGCTGACTTACTGCGTTGAAAACAGTGAACTGCTAGAATATTTCAGCGGGAAAAAAAGTTTTGTTCATGTGGCTGGCTTAGAACTCCCTGGCATAATGCCGTCTGTGTGCTGTTTGTGGAAAATTTTGTTTTGAACTACCGCTTATTTTTTCTAAAGCAAATTCGGTCTACCTGTTAAGTAAATGTGCTTCTGTAAGGTATTTGAAGCTCAATAATAATAGTGCAATTTTTTTTGCCACATTCGCTTCCAAGAATAAAGCCAAAATGTGTTACGTTTGCATTTTTTTATTGCAATATTGCACTTTGTATGAATATCTGAGCAGTGAATACTTACTCCACAGAAGGTATATTTTGAGGAAACAGTATCTTTAGACCTCTCAAGCTGCTGAAAAATGCGAGAAAATATCACAAATTTCACAAAATTGTGATTTTTGTCCGTATTGAGATGCAATTTGCTCCATGTTGTGATACAATGATAACTCATCATTATAACTAAATTGTAAGAAAATGAAATTTTTTCTGTAATAAAAATCTTATCGCAAAAAGGACAGAAAAGAGCGCTGTCAACTGAATTTTATTGAAGGTGCTACGAGCGTTTTTATACTGAGCACAAGACCAGGGCTCATCTGCAACAACACATGTGTGACCATGACAAAATAATTTTAACCGAGAAAAGAATACTCTTTTTCGGAAAAGATAAGTGAAGGTGTACTGATGCATTAATCTTTGGCCTTCCTGATAAAGAGTTCTAAAATCTCTCAATTTTCTGCTTGATTTTTTTTCAAAAACCGTGTTTTATGAAACCTAGGACTGCACTTACATTCTTTACGGTGCCCGGCCATGAGACTACTATAGCCCTTCTTAACATTTAAAGCATGCTGTCTTGCTTGATCATTGAAGCATTGCCCAGTTTGTCCTATGTATACTTTTCCACATGTTAGCGGAATCTTATACACATTAGATTGGCATTGAGTAAACCTATTCTAGTGACGAATGGTGCAAGATTGACTATTCCTGTTGCCGTAAGTATATGCACTTTTGAAAGCTTGCAAGGGGTCGAAAACAACAATGTCATATCTGCTGGCTATTTTTTTAATTATGAGACACATGGTGTGGTATAACATGCAAAGGTTTTGGTCATTGTTTTTTGTTGGTCCTGTCTTCTTTAACTTTACTTTCTGCAGGAGGGTTTTGCAAACGGGTGTGATGATTCTGTTGGGATACCCAGCATCTTTTAGTCTTTTAATCTGGTTTTTAAACCTGACCTCACCCTTGTGCTAACATGACTTCTGAAGGGTGGCCTGAGTACATGTGGTATCAATTCCTCTTTCTACTAATTTTGAATGCCCACTATCAAAAGGCAGAACATTCTTAGCACTCCTTGGCTGATAGCACCAGCCAATACCCCAACAGCATCATCACACTTGTTTGCGAAACCCTCCTGCAGAAAGTAAAGTTAAAGGAAACAGGACCAAAAGAAAAAGAGAATGACCAATCACCTTTGCATGTCACACGGTACTACGTACATAAGGTGTCTCACAATTTTAGGAAAAGAGCCAGCAGATATGACATTGTTGTTTTCCACCCCTTGCAAGCTTTCAAAAGTGCATATACTTACAGCAACAGGAATAGTCAATCTTGCACCATTCGTCACTAGAATAGGTTTACTGAATGCCAATCTAATGTGTATAAGATGCCGCTAACTTGTAGAAAAGTAAACATAGGACAAACTGGGCAATGCTTCAATGATCAAGCAAGACAGCATGCTTTAAATGTTAAGAAGGGCTATAGTAGTCTCATGGCTGGGCACCGTAAAGAATGTAAGTGTAGTCCTAGGTTTCATAAAACATGGTTTTTGAAAAAAAAGCAAGCAGAAAAATGAGAGATTTTAGAACTGTTTATCAGGAAGGCCAAGGATCAATGCATCAGTACACGTTCACTTATCTTTTCTGAAAAAGAGTCTTCTTTTCTCGGTTAAAAGTATTTTGTCATGGTCACACATGTGTTGTTGCAGATGACCACTGGTCTTGTGCTAAGTATAAAAACGCTCGTAGCACCTTCAATAAAATTCAGTTGACAGCGCTCTTTCCTGTCCTTTTTGCGAAAAGATTTTTATTACAGAAAAAATTTCATTTTCTTACAATTTAGGTATAATGATGAGTTTTCATTGTATCACAACATGGAGCAAATTGCATCTCAATACGGACAAAAATCACAATTTTGTGAAATTCGTGATATTTTCTCGCATATATCAGCAGCTTGAGAGGTCTAAAGATATTTTTTCCTAAAAATATACCTTCTGTGGAGTAAGTAGTCACTGCTCAGATATTCATACAAAGTGCAATATTGCAATAAAAAATGCAAACATAACACATTTTGGCTTTATTCTTGGAAGCGAATGTGGCAAAAAGATTGCACTATTATTATTGAGCTTCAAATACCTTACAGAAGCACATTTACTTAACAGGTAGACAGAATTTGCTTTAGAAAAAATAAGCGGTAGTTTTAAAACGAAATTTTCCACAAACAGCACACAGACGGCATTATGCCAGGGAGTTATAAGCCAGCCACATGAACAAAACTTTTTTTCCCGCTGAAATATTCTAGCAGTTCACTGTTTTCAACGCAGTAAGTCAGCACTTTTTTTAAATACAATTCAGATGGTCGCCAATGTGGCTGCGACGTTTGGCATGGAATGGTCCAGCTATATCTAAGCAAAATAACTTACACAAATAACAATGTTTGTTCATCTACCATGACCACACTAGAAAAAGTTGTTCAGGCATTGTGATACTAAAATTTTCAGCGTCGTACTGCCTGAACAACTTCTTTGATAAACTCCAAACTCACGCCGAGAAAAAGCCGCTCAATCACGGTGGATGTTAAAGGCCTTGCGGCACAATGTTGAAAATAAAAAAAATCTACTCATCAGTGCTGTCACTCCTTCTTCGTCATTACTGACACGGAAGATTTTTCGGTTATCCATGTGGAGGTTCAGGAAGTAGGTTTGCTCTAGCTGGGGCCGGGGGTAGACTACGCAGGACGTCAGCGGCACCCTCTCATCCTGTAATAAGAGCAAATATGACTTCTCATAAAAGGATGTTCGTGCTGTTCTGGCAGCACCATATATAAAGAATGTGTAGTGTGTATCCTTCGAAATGGCGTGTAATTGACATTACACTGAACTCGAAGCATACAACCCATACATTCCAATAACTTCGTATGATAAAGATAAGAGTTTTCCAGCATACAGCAAATTCCCGAAATGAGGTGAAGTGTAAGACTGCAGCTCAGAAATGGCACTAACGAAAGCCTGAACTCACCTAAGAATCAAATTCCTTCTAGGGTAGTGAGCCAGTGTGAAAAACAATTCCTAAAGTACAACGTTCAGAACATGTATCATTAATCAAAATGCACAAGAAACTTACCTCTTCGTGTACAAACAGTGAAGACATCTCTGCTTTTTCTTTTACATGAGAACAAATGATCTTGGGCGTGGCACTAGCGAAGAGGTCTGCAAAAATGAAGTAAAAAATTTACTGACTTTAATCACGCCTCTAACAATCTGAGGAATTGTTACAAGTCACCAATCAGTGCAATTCTGACTGCATCTATAAGGGCATCAAAAATGAACAATTTTCTCGTTCTTTCTACTCTCACAAGACGCTCCGTCAATGGAATCTAATCCAAATTTGACGCTGTGCTTCCTATATGCCTGCTTTCTAGACGTAGGGCTGCGAACATGTGTTTTGTGCACCTAATCTAGCACAGACATTCGTGATATATATTTCAATCATCTTAATTCATTGTAATTTGATAAAAGATGTGACAGCTCGTCCAGTTTTTTAAGAGTTGCGGGCCTGCAATAGGCACTGCCTTGCACGTATGAAAGTACTTCTTTTTTTAAAAAAAATTCAAAGCTTGCTTTCAGAAAAAGCGTCTGGCATATTTCGACAACCAAGCCCATCCTCTGATGGCAATCAGGGGCACGCTATTAGCGATTATTGACTACGGGATTTACAAACGTAACCCGTGCCTAAATACTCAGTTAAACACAATCACGCAAGTAAGAGCGCTCGAACGACACCAACGCGCGCGGACGCCGACTACGTTGCAGCAGCCATGGCTTATGCTAGAGCTACCGCACATAGCTCCGACAGTCACGTATACTCTCTCGATTCTGTTATAATGCCGAACATTATCGCAGATGAAAGCGAAGCACGAAAACAGCAAACAGAAACGAGGGAAAACAACGCACGGCGATGGCCACAACAATGCGCCTTTGGAAGTCTGCTAGATCTTTCCCTGTTGCTGGTGGCACTTGTCCTAAATAGCTTAAAAGACCGAGCCGCACGTGCTGGGAGCATCGCGGCATATCAGCACCTCCAACTGTACCGTCTTTAAGCAAAAAAAAAGCCATTTCGTACAGTGCGCCTCTGTACATAATTTTTGCTTTTTCTTTCTTTTTTTGCGCTTACACCTACAGAAGCACATTGCACATTTGAGTATTAATAGAAATGTTATTACGATGTAGCCCAAAGCACATCTTAAAACAATATCAATCACTTTGTGCAGTGTAGAGACAATGTGCGATCAGCAACTAATCCCGCCCTTGTTAAGTGATCACATCCCTCACTGTATGAGTGATGCAGGCACTTACACAACATCGCGCATAGCAGTGTGAACTCGTTAAGTCACACGTTTAATCGGGCATCTGCAACAGGCCCGCGAACGCATGCTGTTGTAAATGGCTGGCAGCCTACTTCGGCAGAGCTGCTGCAAGCGCCCAGCTAGCGCTGTATGATTACTATTTACGAAAACAGTACACTCACCGCTAACAGGCCAACGTTGTCCGTGTCCGCCACTCCATGAATATTCCTTAATAGGAGCGTCACTTCGAACACGGTGTCATGCGTGACCACCATTGAATATGCGCCTGTTCGCTAGAACACACACAGCGACCAAGACCCCAGACCAACGCAACGCATTTGAAAGGCGATGACACAGAGAGAGCGACGTTGAGAGAGAGAAGGAGGAGGCACTGGCGGCGGCGCCGCAGCTGTCGACGCAGGTGTTCGGTGACGCAACTATTCGCTTATCTACGCCAGCGTTGTGGGAGCAACGCTGGCCGGGGTGAGCGGGGTGGGAGGAGCGGGAAACCCGCGAGGACGGCGCCGAAGACGAAACGCTAAGGCGCATACGGCGGACGGCCGTTCGTCGCGGAATGACTCCTTGTAAATGGCAACTCTTTTTTCAGCCAGTCGCACAGCGACGCAGGTTATTTACCAGCCTCGGGTTCTTGGAGTATTTTGATGGAATGAGATTGCAGTGGGCGAAAAATAGTGAAGCAAAACTTGCGGAAAACAAAGTGCACCATGGAATGGCCAGAAACAATAATTATTTCGTCCTCGGTAGCATTAGCGGGAGAGCATCGCTACACCTTTTTCCAGAGGAATTTCTTTTTGCATTGTCTGTGTCTGGCACTTCCGCGTATGGTGCCGCAAACACTGAATGCGTAGTCGAAGCTGGAACAAATTAATCCACAGTCGCGGATGTTTAGAAGGCTTGTCACGCACCACGAAGCGTGCCGAGGTTGTTATAACAAACTTTTTGCTAACCACATGATCAGCACATAATTCCATATGGTTACCCAATGAGCTAGCTAAGCACCTGTAGCAAAGGCAGGGCACGTTCTTGTTAAACGTGGTTATTATAAACGATGGTTGTGCATAAGTGCAGTGACAGCTTTCCGTGGGAATTGGTCATAACCCACGTTTTCGAGCGTAGAAGCACCTCAGCGGACCTGATCAGCTACCACAGCAAGTTCGTAAGCAACGATCAGGTAGGAAAATGTGCAGCTGTTTTCCATGTACTCAATAGTCCATGTACAGTGCGTTGACAACCACAATTCTTTAAGCCACCTCCCATATAGACTCCCAGTCTGAACAGGTGTGGGACCTTAAACAATAAGAAGCAGTGCCTCCCCCCCCCCCGCACACACACACACACGAAATTCGAGGGCGCACGGGCTGATACACACGCATACTTATTCACAGGCGCACACACATACACGTATACACACATAGGGCCACACACACACGCGACGGTAAACGCACGCATGCATGGGCGTACACATGTGCACAGGCACGCTTAACACAAACACGGACTCGCACATACACGCGCACGCACACATGCACGGGTGTACACACAATCGCGCATACACGCACACACACCCATACTCGGGCGAACATTATTTGTGTGTATATAATCCATAGCAAACATGCAGCTTATAACCAACGCTAAGGAAAGCTTTAGTAACATGGATTTCAGTTAATTGCTATTATAGATGAAACGCGATTTGCTTCTGCTGACATTCTGCTGTATTCGGAGAGCACCTTCACACATTCTAAGTCAATTAGGCCGTCATTTAACGCAAGGTCCACCAATTCGTGCAGTAGCTGCGCTGCTCGGCCGCCAATCCGAAGGTCGCGGTTTCGATGCCGGCCGTGGCAGTCGAAATAAAGCGGAGGCGAAAAGGTATAGAAGCCTTTGCACTGTGCGATATGAGCGCTCATTAAAGAACACTAAATGGTGAAAATCTCTGCAGCTTTCCACTACGACGACCCTCATAATTATATCGAGGTTTTTGAGACGTAAAATCCCAAATAATATAATTATGTGTTCTTATGCTGCATATTCCATCTGATGAATCGGCACCTACACCCTTCTAAGGCACAAAAGCACCCTTAGAGCCTATTTTAGGGTGCTATTGAGGCAAGCACCCAAACAGAGGGGTGCTTTTTTTTCAATCGACCATTTATGGGTGTTAAAGGGTGTTGCAAAGGGTGCTTTCTTGTAAAAGCACCCTTTTTACACCCTTTTGCGTGCAAAAATTTTCACTGTGTGTAGATTGGCTTCAAAAATACCCCAAGATATTTAAAAGATTGTACTGATTCAATTCCAATGTCATTCATGGTGTATGAGTTATGCAAAGGGATTAGAGCAGAACTAAATTCTAAGTGCTGTGTTTCTTGTATAATAATATCCATCTGCCACGTGTCGCACCACTCAGCCAGCCTATTGAGGTCAAATTTTAAAATGGTATTATTGGCAGGGCAAGTTATTTTTTTGTATATTACACAGTCATCTGCAAATAGCCGAATTTGCGAACTTATGTTACATGCTATGTCATTAATGTATATTAAGAACAAAAGAGGACCTAGAACCGAGCCTTGTGTAACGCCGGATAAAACGCTAGTAGGCTTAGAGATGTGGCTATTTATTTTTACAGATTGGAAGCGGTTAGTAGGTAATTTCAGTATCCATTGTGTTGTATTGTTTTCAAGCTTCAGATTGCGAATTTTTAGTTCTAAACGTTTGTAGGGGACCCTATGAAATGCCTTTGAGAAATCAATAAAGATGGCATCGACACGTCAGGAAGAGTTAGGCGCAGAGTGAAGGTCAGGAATTATTTCAAAAAGTTGCGATTGACATGAGAAGTTTTGACGAAAACCTTGTTGGTTGTTTAGGAGCAATTATTAAATTAAGATAAGCCATTATATTTGTGAATAGGGTATGATAGAGAAGTTTGCAGCATATGGACGTCAAAAAGATTGGTCAGTAGTTATTGGGTTGAGTATTATCACCACATTTGAATATTGGGATTACGTAAGAAGACTTCCAGTCCTCTGGCAAGCAACCTGTATCTATTAAAGGTATACAGCCCCAAACGAGTGCTGGCAACTCTCTTTGCGGGAGTAGAGGCTTGTCCCATATTTCCCTCTCTTTTCAAGAGTGCTGGGAACTCTCTTCTCCACAGAGTAAGCACACTTTCTCGACCAAGTGCTGGTACTCTGGCTGAACCAGAGTGAACAAGCACCCTCGCTAGAGTACAGTCACGCTTCTAAAATAGAGTTCATACACCCTCTGCGGGAGTTGCGCTTTTCTCTTATGGAGTTTTGCTGTCTGGTAGGGCTAGAGTGCATCAACTCTCTCCAAGAGTAGAATCACTCCTGCTGCGTTGAGACTAATGTTTAAAATTTATGTCGAGCATTATGTAAAATCAGTGAACTGCATAGATTGATTCAAGTTACGTTACATATGCAGGACAGACATTGGCCTACACATTACAATAGCACGCGCAACACAGCAAATAACACTGAACATATACCCCTCGCGCTACGGACAACCAACTCCGCAGTAACCGGTATCTATACTCATGATGTCTTGCCGCCTTCTAGTGCGGGTGACGCTACATTTCTATTACGCGTTTTGACGAGCAAATATACATCTAGCATATGTAACTACCTGGTGATTGTTAGGTACTCTGTAGGCACGTCTACCTTTTATAAAAATATACATGACATGCAACGCCGTTTCCAATACTGATTTCTAATTATCAGCTGGTATCCTCTCATGTCGGCTCAGTGCGGTGAAGCCACTTTTGCTCAAGCATGAGAGTTGTACTTAGGCGCTTACAAACACAGTTGGCAAGATCTGTAAGCAGTGTTGGACGAAAAATAATCTACGAACGCTACGATCCGGCGTCCGATCCGACTTGTGATGCGGTGGTGTGTACTTGTACGCAAAAAAAGAGAACAACGCTTGCCGACAAAACCACTACTCAAACGTATCTCTGGCAATCCTTATAGTTTTACTTACTTCGTCTACACTTTATTACAACCACAGGCTTGAGAATCGCTCCTGCGTCAACCTTCGCGAACTACCTGTGCCGAGATCGGTCCAAGTAAATGTGACCCGTATGAGTACCACCAACACCCTTGGTACAACTCCCAGCGAACGTCGGCCTAGCTTAGTGGCCGAGTCCGTCATATATGCCATCGGCACCTCTGACTTTAATAATATGCTATGCCGAGGAGTAATAATGACTGTACAGTAGACCCTTGCCATCGATTAACTTGAATGAAACATTGTTTTTTGCGTACGGTGTGCGCACAAGGAGCGATGAGCATCGATGCGACGCGCTTTCAGCCACGGGCCACCGCCGAAAGCCGCCGGGCGCACTCGCCGGCATTTCGTTGAATCATACTTGGAAACGCAGGCTTGCAGTTCAGTGTGCGTTCATAAAGTAACATGTTCAGAGACTTTTGTGGCCATTCAATTTGATTTTTAGCTATCAGCTGTGTAGTTCCAGCTACGGTTTACATATGCAAATCAGCATGCTCTAACACGGCCGCTGCACTAAAGCATATCGTCGCTTGCACACGACAATACACCTTATTTCAATCAACTACGCGCGTACTTATTGAGCATTACAGTTGATATAAAACTTCGGCGCACGTCAACCAGCATAAAAAGCGAGTAACAGCTATTGCACTCTACCGCAAATCATCTGCCCCAGGTGCTCGGCATTTTTTGTTTATTTTTTCCATGTTGTGAATTCGGAAAGAAACTTGGCGTATTGCCATTAGTGGCATGTAATGCGTGGACACCAGTCGCCATGAAAACGCAAGGTTAAATTAGGAACGAAAATCGCGTGTGTGTTCAAACTACGACCCGTAAAGCGGAAGGGCGTGTTTTCTTTTACCCAGTTTTTTTACCAACCGATGAGCGTGGCACAACGAGGCGTAGTGGTGAGGTACCAACCTCGTCATACGTAGGTGGCGAGTTCGAGCAACGCCGTAGCAGCTTTTTTTTAGGGGCGAAGCTTCTTAGCGCGTGGGCTGTGCGTCCCCTGTAGCCTGTATGTAGACACCTCTAGTTTAGTTCTTGCAGTGTTCACTAGATGGCGGTACCGTCCCCTGTATGTAGCCACCTCTAGTTTAGTTCTTGCAGTGTTCACTAGATGGCGGTACCATCTCCTGTATGTAGCCACCTCTCGTTTAGTTCTTGTAGTGTTTACTAGATGGTGGTACTTGTAGCTGATGATGAAAAGATGCAAGATGTTATAAACTAGAAAGCGGTACTTGTAGTTGATGAAAGACGCAAGATCTTATAAAATAGGAATGATGTCACATATGGCGCGTGTCATTGGTTGAAGGCAATCGTTCGATTTAGTGCGGCGACGTACGCTAGGGGGAGCGATGTAATAAAATCGAGTGGGCAAAATGTACAGAGGATTCATGGTTTACCAGGTTTACCTCCGGAGCTTCGCCCACTCATCATCATTCACTTCGTGGATATGGCGGAATTTTTTTTAATATGTACCGAGATTCCCCTTATTCTATTAGCAGTTAGTTTGTGCGGTAAACTAACATTTGGTGACGGTCTATATGTGGCCGCTGTTCCTTGCTTCGAAGGTGTGTGTAGTGGCGCTTCGGGAACTAAACGTTCACAATCACACACACGCATGCTTTAGTTATCACTGAAAGTTATCCTGTTACTTGACGCATTAAACTTCCATCTGGGGCGTGTAAGCTCAGACGCGTATGACTACGAGACAGTTATATTGCTTTGCGGTGTCAGTGGTAACATGCAAGAGCTAGGTCAGCAAGGATGGAGTGCCAGATTCCTTTCACGCCTCATCGGCACAAGAGTTGCATAGATTGGGAATTTCTCTTGAGTAGCAGAGAGTTCACAGTCTCTTTTATTTTGCATTCAACTAAAGAGTATGTTCCGCGGCCAACTCTGCCCTACTCCTCCACGGAGTTATACAATTCTCGGGAGAGTAACACAGTGTCTCTGCTCTCGCAGTACCCCCTCAAAGTCTGTGAGTGTATGGAAAGCCCATATACACCGCTTTTTGCGGAAGTGTCAAGTGGACGCCCACCCGCAGTGTAGTCCATGGAAAAAAAAATTAAGGCAGCTTGACCACGCCTGGAGGAAGTTCGGAGCCTGACAGACATCGTTGCTTCTTTTGGTTTTCTTTGTTTTTCTCCTCTCTCTTGCCCTCCTTACCAGTTATTTGGGCATTATCTCTCTTTATTTCCATTTATTTCAATTTTCTTTTTATTTTTATCTTTTCTATTTCTTTCCAATTCTGGCTTGCTTTCTCTATCATTTTTGTATACGTGACTCGTGTTGTCGTGTTGCCTAATCATAGCGGTAATGTCCGCGCTTAATGTCATCATCAAGAGCTCGAGGAACAAGACTTATCTTTGGGGTGAGTGGGCACTCAATATGCTACAGTTGGCTATTCTATATGTGTTTCGCCTGCGTTAATATGATCATCAAGGCGCTCGAAGAACACGTGGAAGAAGGCTGCTCTTTGGTGCGACCGCATGCGCAGTAGGCTACAGCTGCCTCTGCTACATGTGGTTTCGCCTGCGTTTCCCCGAGCGTCGATGGCAGCATACGAAAGCCCAGCCACCTAAATTGCTCCACACTTAAAAAGAAAAACAAAAAAAACTCATTATATTATTCGCTTGGGACCTGTGAGTTGCCGCGTATAGGACAACTGAAGTTAGCGTCTCTCTTTAAAGAGACACGCTAAGTGCTATCAGCGTCCAACGACTCTCCGACGAGAATGTCGCCTCGAGATCGAGCAGAGTCGATGCCTGGTGGCCACTGAGTGAAGTGCGCCTAGTGTGGATTGCTCCCTGCGTCGTCTGCTAGTCACATAAGGATAGCATGCCCGCGTACGTTGTGCTAATCCTCGAAAAGTGGTTTGTCCCGCTCTGGTCGCGCAAGTTAACTGCTTGAGCGTTTGCCTCACATGGTGTACAGAAGCATTTGGCCTTGCTCGACTGTATATGCAATATAAAAAGATTGGTTCGAGCACTTACCAAGACTGCTGGGTTTCGTCGTCATACTCTACGTTCGCGAGGATCATTTCGGAGTAGGTGCCGCTTCGTAGTTCAAGCACATCGTAAAGAGCTCTCGGTGTCGTGGCAAACATGAGGAATATTAGAAATCGCGTGAGTGCTGCGTTTGAGCGACTCCGTGATAAATGAAATGTTGCTTTTTGTTAGGCGTCTAACTGTGGCGCTGTTGCTTATCGGTTAAGTTGCGTGCAATAATTGTACTTGAGATATCCTTTTATTTTACGGTGCTGGTCTCACTACAGCAAAATATTTCTGTCGAGTAAATTCTGACGCTTAGGGACTTAAATTGACCCTTAAGGAGAACAGAAAAACAGAAAATGAAATGACATGGAGGTGAATAAGCTTTAGTAGCCGTGCATAATTTTAACACGCGGCGATATTCATACAGAACAAAAACACTCATGTAGCTAGACTTAGGTTCGCTTTAAGGAATTCAAATGGTGAAAATTATTTCACACGGCATGTTGTATCATTTCACGCAAAACATCATCCTTTTCTTTACATTACCTTGCGCGCTTTTGGGGGTGATTTTGTGGCATTGGTATAGAATGACGGAAGGAACGGACATTCTTCGTTTGAAGAAAACCTACATCTATCCATTCAGATAACACATTCTTTGTTCCATCACTACAATGCAAATATTAAATAGAATAAAAGTTGCTGTGTGCTGAACTGTTACTTTTATACTGATATATCAGTAAAAATAATCGCGAAGTGCTGTCAGCCATGTAGTTTTCCTAAATAAAGTTACCAACTGTCGCCTATTTATGTTATAGAGAAATGAATGAGAAAAATGCGGATGTGTTTTAGTGGTTATTTTAGTTCATCACCCAAGAATAAGTCATCTTTCTTTTTTTTTGGGGGGGGGGGTGGAATCGTATCCAAGACCTGCATGGCATGCATGAAAAAAACAATGACAGACGCACTACAACAGTGCATAGTGGTGGGGCATAGGCTAAACCCTAACAAATAAAAATACAAGAAACGTGACATAGTGCGAAAATGCCGATTGTCACCATGCGCGACTATTCATTTCAGCATATTACGTTTCTTTACAATAAAAGTAACGTTCTGTGAGGTTTGTGCATCCATTAGGCAATGAACGACATACACGTACGGTGCAGTCAGCGCATTTCTTCGTCTACGAATGGCTCACATTGCTTATAAAAAAGCGCCGCAGCGTGTATTTGTATGCGCGCCACCAGTCACCTATCCACACTACCATGGTGACGGTGTTGCCACCTATAGGTCGATCCCGGGGCGAATAATTATCCATAAAGAGCGTTAACATGTCCTCTTAAAGAAAGCCGTATCCGGGGCAAGTCAGGGCTCAAGAAAATGACTCAAAACACTCGTTTTTAACACGAAATTATTTTATGCCGGTGTCCACCACGGCTCCGCTGACGTATTTTCGTCACAGATATATGACGTAAAATACATGCTAACGGGCTGCAGAAAAGTAAACGAGAAGGAAAAGTTCTGTCGCGGGGCGTCGAACCAGTGACGTCTAAATCCACAGTGCACAGATCTAACCACTAGGATACGAAACGTACGTCACCACGTTTTCTACCGATAAGCTATTTATATGCACCACATACCGTTTGACAGTGCTCAGCTTCACAAATTGGCGCGTTTTTGTAGTCACTTGCGAGATGGTGCGAAGGTATCACGTTTCGATGAGCGCCGCCTCCACGGCGCGTGGTCTCCTCTGTGTGCGCGCAGATCAGACTTGTGATTCGAGAGAGCACAAAGGTCACTTCACTTGCTACCGTGGCCACGTTTACGAAGAGAGCACGCTGATCACACACGAAGTAAGAATTCCGACAGTTGTTGGTACTTGTCCTGTATATACTTGTGCGTTCGTTTCGTGCATTTCTCTGTTTGAACAGCGGGCTTTAGGTGTCGAGCCATGACAGTGGTTAGTCGGCGCTCGTCCTTAGTTTGCTCATTTCGTACATACTTTCTACTTGAGGCACGCGCTGCCAATTTTGAGTTGCTTGTCGTTCTTCGCGTGACTTAGCGATTTGTTGCTGTAGCGTTGATTCCTTCGCCCATGGCGCGAAACAATGCATAATGAATGCTCAACTACGTCTCTGAAGACACCTTTCACTTTCGTGCTATACCAATTCTGGAAAAAGTGATTAGCCACCTTTTTTTTAGATTATAAGTTTGTGACTACTATAGGATGAAGACGCAAAGCACTTCCATCTTTAGTGTCCATGCCACCATGTGGACAAAATCAAAACTACAAGTCAATTCATTTCTACTATACCATGGAGTGCTTGAGCCAATTGCATGAATCTGCGAAGATATGAATAGCCTTTGGCAATGATCCTGTTTGAGTGTAGTGGGATAGAGCTTCTACAATAGCGTATACCCTTCAACTCGAAGAAAATTACCAGCGTATGTCAGGCACATTCTGCACTATGCCACCCAACTTCAAAAACGATGAGTCAAGGTACAAATTAATTGGATTCCTGGACACACCAATATACCAGGACACCAGCTAGTTCATCAACGAGCCTTGCAGCATCAAAGCTAAGAACGACTCGGCAATGACAGCTCAAAGCAGGCCACAACGAGCTGAAAGTTCAGCGCCAGCGAAAACTAAGGGCTAAATTAGACGAAGCTACAGAATACAATGCCTTGCCACAAAGATCCACCCGCCTCTGCGAAGTAACCGTACAAAGACTACTAACACAAAGCTTCGCAACAATCCTGGTTTCTCACATCCGACAAAGTACTCTGACCCCAACTGCGACAACTGTCAAGTGCCAGCGACGACGGAGCATACCTCCTGGGAATGCCCAGTTCACTAACGAAGCCGTACGTTTTTTATGAAGAAGGTCCAACATACCCTACCTGAACTGCAGCAGATCCACTAACCAGAGCCAGGATGAATATGTGGTGCAATGCCTTGCACCCGACGGCCATTTCCTGCCCAGCAATAACAAGATCGCCAGTCTCACCAGCCGTAAAATAATTGTTCATAAAGGTGTGATTCACGTCACTGGATCGAACAATTGACCTCACGCTCCGCAACGCATGGCGTTACACCACTCAGTCACAAAAGGGCCTGTGTAATGTTCTAACAGCGAGCAATTTATATGCACTATTAACCACTGATAGCACGCCAACCTCAGAGGAATTCAGTGCGCTCGGCAGTACCAGCGAGATGGCGCAAAAACATCGTTGCGATGCGTGCGCTTGTCTCCACGCGCCTACAGGGCACATACTCGCCCGTGCGTGCACACTTATCTCGAGATAGGGGCGGCATGTATGCACGTCAAGCGATTTCATCGGAAATATTCCGTTGAAGTCACATAGCGCACGAAGGCCACTTCACTCACTGCAGAGAATCTGTTTGCGAATGGAGCGCGCTGCTCACACAGAGTGAAGTAATAACTGTGACACTTGTTACTTTATTCTCATCCCGTGTATACATGTCCGTATGTTTCGCGCCTCCTTTGTGTTTGAGCATGGCGCCAAATGTCAACCTGTTTGTCAACATTGTTAGTTCACGCTCATTTTTTATTGAAATAGAAAATATTCGAAGAAGGTTTAGTCATCGTGACTGGGCGATGGCTACCCCTGTCCACTTGATTGTTACAAATTAAGAATAGAGAAAAAAACGAAATAGCATATACACATATATACAGTCCTACATAGGGGAGTGCCAAAGTTTTTCTAAAGGCAGAACAAACACGTAGTCCCCAAGTTCACTTTTAACTATAGTCCTCTCAGTAGTGGTAACAAATCTTCATTTCCTCGAAGAAGCGTTGTAGCACCTTCATTGCCTTGCCCAGCATTGTCTCAGCAGCTTTGTTTCTCTCTCTCTCTTTTTCATACAAACACGCGCATGAAAACAGCAGAAAGAAGAGCGCAAAGAAAGAGAAACTGTCTCTTACACGCACTAACAGCGAAGAAGACGCTGTTGAGTCTTCCGGCCCCAACAAGCCCGCGCCACAGTTCCCCTGATTCCCGCCTTTCTAAAGAGCACACCTATACAAAGCGAACACCAAAGCTTCCCGCCCGCTGTGCGCGCCATTTTGAAGCGGGACGTGCGCGCTGCTCTGGAATACAGATACAGTAGGAGAAATGGAAACGCAAAAGCAATAGGAAAGGATCGACGTTCGCGTTTCTTATACGCAATTATAAATGCGCATTCCATTTAGCCGTTGCACGCAGGGAAGTCCAAAGGTGCCTGCGCACCAATCTGGATACTCTACGCGAGGATGCGAGGGCGGCTGAACGACCGGGAATTTTCTTGGCGTAAGGGAGGCGAGATTTCCTCCCACAGAACGCGCCTGTGACACTCTTCACATAGAGCGGGAGGAGAAGAAATCTCCTTATTTCAGGTTACCCTTCTCACCCGTTTATGCAGGCGTCTTTTCGATCCACTTCTTTCCTCAGTGGTGTGTTTCCTACGACTCCACCCATATCCACCCCCTTTCTCATTCTTTTTTCTCCACCATCATTTTCCTCTATTGAGTTTGTTTTCTTCTTCCTTTCTTCTCTTTCTTTTTGCCGAATCTCCGCTTCCTAATTAAGGTCAATTTTTTTGGTTGGTCGACAGCAGTGCGACACGAGACTGTGTGACTCTACCGCGAGGCTGAAACCATTTTCTCGCTTCAAATTCCGTCCTCGCCGAGTAAGAAGGGATTTCAAATGAGTGGCACATTGGCCCTCCGTTTTCTTACCACGGAGCCAGCGCGGTCGGAGTACATGGGAGCTCGGCAGAGTTATAGTGTAGACGCTCGAACAGAGTAAAGAAAGTGAACGCGTAACCAACCCGTACGCAAGTCACTTCGGACACAATACGAATTCGGAGCTCCCGCTGTCAAGCGAGAAGCAGCGAAAGAAGCCTATATCGGTAGTTCGAGAACGAGAGAGAGGGGGCAAGGACTGAAAAGCAACCCGGCTAAGAGGCAGTGACATGGGGAATTTCGGCCACGAAGGCTGCTTCTCGAAGAAGACGGCTTTATCGCGCCTTACCTCCATACTCGCCGATCTTGTGTAGTGCGACGAAATGAGAGCCCGCTTGCCAGGACAAATAGAAACGGGCACCCGCGGCTGCGTTTGCTGCCAGCATGTCCCGCTGCCGCGGCGCGAAAATCTGCTCGATCGGGTCGCTGAGCTTGTATATTTTTACCTTCTTATTCTACTCGGCTTTTCTTTGTTGTATGTTGTATATATGTCTGTGCATCGCAGGATTCATTGCGGCACGATCACTTGCCGCCTGCGAATGCGGTGGACTTCCCCTTTTTGTTCGTTGCCGCCGTGTATATATATTTTCTCGCACCATAAAGCGAGCACGCACATTCATTTTTTCTTCATCCGTATATTGACTGCTTCGAAGCTTTTAAAGCCAGAGCTTCAGAGCAGACTGTATATCGTTTCACGAGTTTCACGAAATCACATCCTATCTACCTTGGCTCTTCTCTGCAACGACGGATATCAAAACTAGGCTCCCCCCTTCCCCGTCCCAGCTGGGATTTAAAAGGAGTACGCCGTCATTCAAAAGTGTCGCCAATTCACTTTGACGATGAGTAAAGGAAAAGAGGTCTGCGCGAGCAGGTCTGATCTAGAAATAGTGTCGCAAAATGCTCATGAATGCTCGTTTGATCTCGTTTTCTGACAGCCTCGAGTTTTCCGAAAATATTTGTTGTTTAAATTCAGTGATTGACGCTTTACGCAGGAGGTTGTGAATGCTCGCGCATACGTTGACTCTTTCGATGGCTTTTGGTGAATTTCTGAAAGGCCCTCAGGGCAGGTTTTCATTATTGTTTTCACAAACTCGCAAATAACTATTTTGTTTCAGGTATAAGAGAACTTACTCAAAGTTTCGCACCTCTTTGAGAAACTTGCCATATTGTCCAGCTAAGTTAGCCTGAAATTGTTCATGATCCGCGTATGTATTTGTATACAGAAAAAAATTGAAAAATTCATTTTCGTTTAAACCGTACTATAATTACTGGGCTCCGTAACGATCACAAGAAACATTAAACCCAAGCAATTAACGAATGCTTAACTACGTCACCAAACTAGCCAAAAAATCATAATATATGGGAGACTGCACGTAGTAAAATTAGCAACAACATCGACAAAATCATCGTAAGCTCAAAATGGCTAAATGCCACAATGAAGAAAAAACATTTTTTAGTGTTATGCACTTTTGTACACCAAGCTTTTGTACGCCTAAGCTATATGAGCAGCCCCTCTATAGCTATGCTCGCATTTAACGGGGCACACAATCAGGTAATGAATGACGAAGTATTCCCGTGCCTCACAAATCCCCCCTAAATATTGTATAGCTGTCTCGCAGTGTCTAGTAGAAGTTACGCAATTCTCGAATGAGGGCGCCAACGCGCCTTTGTACACAGACGTCGTCACGTTCGTTGGAATGAAAGACTCGTGGTATGTGCACAGCGGCAGAGTTTCTTCTTCGAGGCAACCCTGCGTTTTTTAATGACCCTAGCGAAGAACGCTGAAGGTGTGCTATTTAAGACGAGGAGAAGTGGGTGGACATTGACGATGGCACGGGACCCGAAGATAAAAGAACGCATCACCGACGAAGGTGCGCGTGACGGGTAGCAAGACTAAATGCTCGAAATGGAGAGGCGGTTCTTACCCGTTATTGGTTAGATAGAAATGAGGGGCTCCGAGTAACCAGCCGAGAGCACGAACGATGCGTATCGCAGCACCGATTTTGTCCGCCGGGAAGAGACAGTGAGTTTATTCGAAACGCACCATAAAAATCGAAAGGGAGAGGAAGAAATAAAATGCATGTGGTAATTTTCATAGAACGAAGGGTATTTTGTCCTTTCCCCATTGAGCCATATGTGCCCAAATATTGCAAAATTAACAAAACTAATTCATTTTTCCAAAATGATTACATTTACGACCACAGAAAACAGAATAAGTCTTTTCTTATAAAAAAAAATTTTAAACATTGATTTTGAAGCCGTCCTCTATGTAGGACACCTATGTTTAACACACCGCAAACAAAATCACTAGCGCCTATCACTGTCATACGAAAGTTACAGCACACCCAATAAATGACAAACAATCGACAAAAAATCAGCAGCATCGAAAACAATTTGACTGTGTATTACTTATATTTTTCTCGCAGTATGACGCTCAGCTACATGCACGTGAAATAGCCATTTTGTGACTCCAAGCACGTGGCTATTTGTAGCCCAGCTATCACCTAAACTTGCATGCCACGAGGACAGGGCATCATAAATACACCTTAAGTAGCCCTATTTTTTACAGCAAAGAAAATTTACGTTATACTCAAAAGTTTCGCCGTCCTAGATGTAGGACACTGAGCATGTATGGGTTAAGGTACATAAACAATACAAGGCTACATAATGCTACACAAGGCACGAAATGAGTAAGCCGGTATAAACAAACTTTCAGGTGGTACAAAGCACAAGTTTGCTTTAAAGCGAAATTCGGTAAAGGAAAACAACTAAATTTTGCCAACACTGCACGCGATGACAGAGTAAAACATTAGAGAGAAACGAATAGAAGAAAACTAAGAAGGAGAGAGGGGCCCCACTCATCCGACAAGATAACATTTTAAATTACCACCGCTGGAAACAGGTACTTTAATCTTAAGTGCCTTTCATGGCGTCTTGTCGGCGCGCGTGACCCCCAAGTACTGCTAGAGTGAGAGGAGGACTTCATTCAGAAAAGCACCAGTGAAGCTTGCCTGATATTCTCCGTCTTCCTGCATTGCGGAGAACACACCAAGCAGATATGTGGCATCGGAAATAAAGAACGAAGCCCATCAGCTCCCCAAACTTGATATGGCCTCCGAGAAGAGTTTATTACAAAAAAAATGTTTCATCCGCAGCTTCTTTTCATTTTTCTTGCTTCACTTCACCCTAAGTATCATTCAGCACGGCGGTAAGATGAAGAGCTGGGCTGCGGCGGCCACGCTTGCGATACAGACAAAACTTCAGACATTTTGTCGGTGTTTTAAGAGCGAACCTGTAAAATGTTCATCCAGCACACAGTGCATTTTCGCCGAGGTACTTACGGCCCTTGATATTTCTCAACACGCCTCTGAACCATACAGCTGGACGCAGTGAACATTTCCGGCGCCTTTAATCTAAATCCTTTCCTGAGACACGCATATATTTATCCTTATAGACTTTACCACGCGAAATGGCTTGTTCCGCTGTGTTACAATCCTCGCATCACTCGGAGAGACTTCGAAATTGGTTCCTCGCATTGGTATCACCGTTGGGCGTCTCTCAGCAGGCGATTGTGTCAATGAATTTCGTAATATACAACCACCATAGCAACGCATATAGTTCTGGCCCCTGCAGTGGCAGAGTCGCTTACGCCTGCGTTGACTGATTACTCGTCTCATATCTTTTACGGGCTCGCAAAATAAATTACCTAATTAGATACAGTTAGGCCGGAAGTTTGGGTGAAGCACGACGCGCGCGGAGCACAAACGTGTACGCAAGAGAGTCACCGCCTCGGAAAGGGATATACGCAGTGATACATTATCTACCCGGTCGGGCTGATTGTGTGCGGCTGTCGGGCAATGTCAAATCCAGACACACAAACTAAACTGAGCGCACGACAGCAAGCGAGTGCCGAGTTGAGGGAGCAAACGTACAAGCGCACTCCTCGTGGCTTCACGATTGATTGCCACGAGGAAGCTTGGTCCCCCTCAAAATTGGGAGGGCTAGCTAAACGGTGTATGCATGCACGCACCACAGAATAGGAGAAGGTGAAGTTAGCCGGGTGTTAACGAGCTTGCCCCTGGCTTGAGCATCGGTCACATGGCGCCTATTTATGCTACATAGCTTTTGGCATAGCACATTCGCAGCGCAACACATCGACGGCGCTGTGCTGGGCATAAATTGCTCCAACTTATCCCGGTCGCGTATCGGACCAGCGGCTGATTGCTAATCACTCTTTCTTATCGAGCAACAGCCGTGCTCTGCGTGTCACCGTCCATAATAAAGGAGGGGAAACGCGTACTTATTTGTTTGCTTATTGACCACGCAGTCGGTGAAAAATTACACGCTCGAAAGGAGTTCTCCGAAATCTAAAAAGCAGTTGAAAAGCGTTTATCGCCAGGGAGCTAGCGTACTAAAAAAAGTGCTTCTCTTCCCTATCTTTCTGAACGCTAGCAATTAGGATGATTCCGCCTATAGTAACAATTAGGTTTTCCATTCGCGCATTCCTTTCAACCTGAATAAGACACTTGACAGAAGCTCAGAGCGATCACAAGACAGTTCATCACAAGGCAACTGACGAGGCCTGAACCCCGACTTATGCTGTCATGACTGAAAGTTTACCACCAAGTACATGATTCGCTCTATGCGTTCACACCTATGCAAACGCAAATGACAAACGCATGCGGCAATGAAAAGAAAAAAAAACTATCAAATAAAGTTCATCGTCTGTCTTAGACAATGTGCTGTGGACCACATTCACGGCACTGACCTCACACATCGTCAGGATGGTTGAAAGCTCCATAAACGACTTGTTGGAAGTACTACTGCCCCTTGAGGTAGGAATCACGAGTCCTCGTCTTGTTTAAACTGTGTGCAACACGACTGCTCCGATGTTACCACGTTATTTTATGCGGGCCAATGAGTCACTTGGTAAATGGAGTAACGTTGTATCGATTTGTATCTCCGCGTGCAAAAGCTCACGTTGTTCCCGAGTGACATTCTTGTGCTCATCATTGCTGTTTATGAAACAGGTGTACCAAGCGGTAAATCCTGTCCGGCTACGTTCCTCACGCCTGAGTCCTTGTTGTCATACTCTTCATTCAAGCCGAAACTATACAGACATATCTCTGCCAGTACAAGATATATGCTCACTCACTCTAGATATAGTCGAAGTTCAAGTACGCCTACGGTGAAATAGTCTGTATCTGTCTACGCTGACTCGCGGGAAAGGATGACCACCAAATACTTCTGTGAAGATCCCTGCATCCCCCATCCGCACAAATTTCTTCCATACTTTAACGCCCACAATTTGCCGTCAGATGACAGAACCACAGAGTCGCACCGTGGACAGAACAATATGCACAAAACAGATCTGATGTTCAGGCCACAGAGACTGAAAGTCTTTATTTGGTGAACGACAAGAATTAGACCACCAAGAGCAAGCAATGTCACCGGCCTCTAGCAGCGTAGAGACCCACCATTTACATCCCCGACCTGGTGACGTAATTTCTAGAATTCATCGGCGATAGCTTCAAATCGCACGGCAGGGACAATTTCCCACATAGTATACGAAAGCTTCTACCCCATATTGTATACGAAAGCTTCTAGATATCAAAATCGCGAAATAAAATGCTCTTTTTTTACATGGTTGGATTGAGTGATATGTTAGGTTCAACGCCCCAAATCCATCGTATGAATATGAGAGACGCCGTAGTGGAGGGCTCTGGAAATTTTGACCCCCCGGGGTTCTTTTACGTGCACCCAAATCTGAATACACGGGCCAACAGCATTTTCGTCTTCATCCAAATTGCACGCGGTGGTACACTTATCCAGCTTTTCCGGGGGATCATACTCCACATATATACTTCAACAGAGCTGCTGTGCACCAACCAAGGGGCTACAAAATAATAAAACTGCTCGATCATTCTCCTTCCTGATTTAACGCTTCAGAGACGTCTGTGCAGCTAGCAAAAGAGCCGAACACATGTCATTGGAGCAAAGGGTTGACCAAGCCCTAGAAACAGCGATTAATTGGATCAATGCCGTGATCGGCAGCCGCAATGACATGTTAACACGAAAACAATCAGCAGCGTTTTGCTTGCGTTTGTTCGTGTTGTTAAGATCGCAGGACGTACCATCACTGCGGGGCGCCGGAACTAAATAAAGCGGGCAACCCCGTGCACTTTGCAGCAGAAAAAAACGCGAAGGCACGCTCTTCATTTTCGCACGAGCGGTGAAACACGGCTCAGAGTCACACCATTCTCACCGGTGTGGAGCTAAAATGCGGTTCTTCGAGCCTCCCTTGCCCAATTACCGCCATGACGCCGAGCGCCCGAATACGTGGAAGTGGGGTCTCGGACTGTGGCTATGCGTCACCGGCTGACAGGATGTTTGCGCACGGATCCACGCCAGCTGCCCATGAAGGATTGATTGATATGTGGGGTTTAACGTCCTAAAACTACCATATGATTATGAAAGACGCCGTAGTGGAGGGCTCCGAAAATTTTACCACCTGTGTTTCTCTAACGTGCTCCCAAATCTAAGCGCACGGGCCTACATTTCCGCCTCCATCGAAAATGCAGCCGGTGCAGCCGGGATTCAATCCCGCGACCTGCGGGTCAGCAGCCGAGTACCTTAGTCATTAGACCACCGAGGCGGGGCCGCCAGCTGCCCAGACCCATGCTCTGGGTTGTGGGGTGAACGAGGCCTGCGGTTCCAGTCAAAATCGCGGGTGGCCTTCGAGCTCGCAGAAGACGCACTCGTCGCATCCAGCATGCTGAAAACTTGTTTTCCGCGAAGAGACGATTTCGCGAGAATATTACAAGTACAACTGAGCGCGCATGCTGTGTGTGTGTGTGTGCATGTGTGTGTATGTGTGTGTGTGTGTGTGTGTGTGTGTGTGTGTGTGTGTGTGTGTGTGTGTGTGTGTGTGTTTGGGGGCGGTGCCAGCAGAGTGACAAGTAAGACTCGCCAGCTGATTGGAAGAAGACGTCGTCCGTGGTTTCCCTAAGGACTTTGAGGGGCATAAATGCGCAAGCCGATGCACGAGAGAAGAGATCTAGAACCAACTTTGAAACTGCACAAATGTAATTAAGTCTTTTGTATTCATCTTCGGAATTTGAGTCCGGTTCTCTCCAACAACAGCTCTTCTGAAAGACGAGGTCTTCGATCACCTGCCTGGACGCGAGGAAACCAGGGCAGTCGGCGGAGCCTCTAAACCTACAACGACTGTTAACAGCGGTGGGATGGACCTGGTGACATGGCGCTGCCACTGTGGGTGAGCGTTTGGGTTTCGCTCTTAGATTTGCCAGGTTTTTAATTTCTGGGTGAAAAGTGTGAATTCATAGGAAATAAAAAGAGTTCGGTTGCAAAGTGCGGTTGTGTGAGTATTGTTGAAAGGTCAATACGAACGTTTAAAGTAGTGACCATGGACCTGAGGAAGTTTCGAAAGAGAGAATTCTTGTTGTTGTATGGGGAGCTGGCAATTGAATTAGATGAAGCGATGAAAAAGTGCGATCCAATAAGGGAAATAGATGCAAGCGGTAGCAGTGCCAAGAGCACTGAAATCACTTGGCAGCTTGTTCAGAAAACACTGAAGGAGGAAGAAATGAACAACGCGTACGAAAAAGAGAGACAGGAAATAGAAGTAAGGAAGATGGAACTTGAAATTGAAAGGCAGCGTTTCGTAGTACAAAGAGCGGTAAGCGGCACTCCAAAAAGAGCAAGCGAGGGGGAAGGTTATCACAAGGACAAATGCATCCAGCCATTTAAAATGGGATTGTTCGTAGTACATTTTGAAAGAACTTGTGAAAAGTAGAACTGCGCTCCAGATACCCAGCACAAAGGCTTTTGACGTTGCTACCTTGCGAAGCTGCCAATGTTGTGGCGAGACTCAGCGTAAAGAATGCGCAGGACTACGACAAAAATAAGTCGACCCTCCATAAAAAGTACCCAATTTCTACCGAAGCGTTCGGTCAGAGGTTTATGGACTCGGCAAAAACAAAAAAAGGCGATGAGGACTATGCATAGTTAACATATGGGCTGAAAACTAACCTCATAAAGTGGTTGAAGAGTGCGGTAGTTTAGGAGAATCGTGACAGGATTGTTGAATGCATGTGTCTTGAACACTTTTTGCAGCGCATTCTCATATCCATGAAACAATGAATACAGGATCGAGATGGGGTCGAAACGGTCGAAAAGGCTGATTAACTGGCACACGAGTACGGGAGGCATAAGAAACTGACTGCGGAGGAGGACCACTTAGAGCGCGGGAATATGTTGCGAAAATATTTTCCATTAAGAAAAACTGCACTAAACAAGAATGCAGAGAAGGCAGAATCGCCAAGAAATACCGCAGAAAATGCCCTGAACTCGAACGAAGGTAGCTTCACATCGAATGCGGCCGAAAAGGCAGCAAAAAAGGAATTCGAAGCAACGCTACCTTTCAGGTGCTAAAATTGTCAGGGGTTAGGGCATAACGCAATTAAGTGTGAGAAGCCACGTACCATGTTTTCATACGTAGACAGTAGCGATGAGAACTTAGAGCTTCTTCGGCCGTACATGCATGAGCTCAAGGTTAATGGAAAATCCTGCACAGTACTTGGAGATAGCGTTGCTACCATGGACATCGTGCACCCGTCCTATGTTTCCGCTGATGACTTTACAAGGAAGGTAAAGTGGATAAAGCAGGTACTAGAGGAGCACAGTGTTTGCTTGCCAATGGGAAAAGTCACTATTTCCGGTCGGTTCGGAGAACTCGTAACTGAATTTGCGGTCTAGAAAAAAATGGTTCCCTTAGAGTACTCCTATCTGTTTTCTAACCGATCTGACCAGCTGTTGCGCGAACGTGGTCAGAAATTCGGAGAGGGAAGGGTGCGGGCATCGACACGGTCTAAAACCCGCCAGGTTGACGCTCAGCTAACGCAAAACTTGGGAGCCGGCATACCTGAAAGCGAGCCAACTATTCCGAAATCGGCGGAAATGACGGAGGAAGAGTCGGAGTTCAAAACTGTTGAACTCGGGAGGAAAATCCCCGAAAGCAGTAGATGTGAAAAGGCTGAAACAGAGGGATCCGAATCGGAGAGCGACGAGAAGGGTTTACTGGTAGCTTCGGGGTCGACTAGTTTTGATAGGCTTTTGCAAGTAGACAGAACTTCACTGTGTGCTGAGCAAAAGAAAGACCTCAGTTTGGCGCCTTTGTAAGTCACGGCCAAAGAGAGAATCGCGAGACGCAACGTGAATGTGCACAAAAAGGGGGACTTCTGTATAGGCAATACATAGACTGGAAAGGCAAAATTCTCGAACAGTTGGTAGTTCCCGAGAACTACCGTGAAGATATTCTCAATCCGTGTCATGGGAATGGATATTCGGGGCATCTGGGAGTGAACAAAACGAAAGAACGGCTTCCTTATGGAGTACTATAGGCCAGGTTGTTTCAAGGACGTAGTGTTGTTGGTGATAATTTGTGATGCCTGCCAACGGGTTCGAAAACTGGGGGACAAATGGAAAGCCCCTTTGAAACCAGTTCCTGAATCACAGAGCCCTTCCGGTGACTTGTGATAGATTCTGTGGGACCTTTACCGCAGTGGAAGTTGGGATACCGATACCTCCTAACGATGCTATGTCCGACAACGAAGTTTCCGGAAGCGATTACTCTAGTGAAGTAATCGAGCTACTCCTACATAGTGGACGTGCTGTTGACGACGTTTTCAAGCATCGGTTTCCCCATCGATACAAAGCAGACCAGGGCACGGTGTTCACTAGTGCATTGACAACCACGTTTCTCAGAAAGTGCAGCGTAAGGCTGATACACATTTCAGCATATCATCCTCAATTCAACAGCCTAGAGAATCGGCAATCGGTCCTTAAAAGAGTATTACGTGTCTTGTGCTACGAGTGCAGAGATGACTGAGAGAGCTGTCTACTAGCAACTCTCTTTGCATTGAGGACTGTCCCACATGAGGCGACTGGGTTCACGCTGGTGAAGCTGGTGTAGGAGAGAACTTTCCGTCCGATCCCCATTGCGTATGTTGCGAGAATTATGAGAGGGAACAGGAGCGAGCCCGACTATCGTGGCTTATGTCCTACAACTCCTTGAGCGCCTAAGTGCCATGCGCGAATTGGTTGAGAAAAGCATGAAAGTGGCTCAAGAAAGCGCGAAGGCGCATTACGATAGGACTACGAGGAGTCGACCTTTCAATGAGGGTGATAAAGTAATGGTCTTGCGGCCCGCGAAGAAAAACAGGCTTGAAGTTCTATACCGAGGCCAGTAGATGTAGCGCATAAGCTTTCGGACACTAACTACGCGTTAAATATGCCTGGTCGAGGAAATAGAATTAAGCTTTATTATTGCAACCTAATGAAACCGTATGTCGGAAGAGAAGAGGTTGTCAACATGTTGCTGAACGTACCCGAAGAAGTGGCTGACGATCTCCCCTTGTTGAGTGGGAGTGGACACAGGTGCAGACCGCAGTGTGGAGGAAATTTTGGGCCTCTCTGCGAGTCATGGAGTTCTCGAAGAACGACTGTTAAGGGACCCGAAGGAAATGCTAGGTGAATTTCGCGACAGCTTTAGCGACAGGCCCGGGAAGACAAATCTGATGACTCATAAATTGAACTAACGTCAGCCGTGCCGATCACATCGAAGCCTTACAGAGTGTCTCCTCGACAGCATCTGATCATGAAGGGTGAAATAAAGCGTATGCTGGAGCTTGGGGTGATTGAGCCGATGGAAAGTGATTATACGTCACCCATGATTCTAGTTCAGGTGCGGGTAGGGATCCGCGTTCCTGTGTTGATTATCGCAAGTTAAACGCAATAACCAGGGATCAGCTTTACCCAATACCGAACATTGAGGAACGGGTCAAAAGAGTGAGTGATGCTTATTACATCTCGACGCGTGAATTAGTACGGGGATATTGGCAAGTGCCATTGTCAGACAGTGCCAGCCGCAATGCGGCGTTTATTTCTCAGGTGGGTACATTTCGGCCTCTTGTGCTAAGCTTCGTACTTAAGAATACACCATATAACTTTTTGAAGCTGATGGATATTGTACTCAAAGACTTGCACGACTACGCCGTACCGTATCTAGACGACATAGCCATGTTTTCGAAAACATGGGAAGAATATGTTGCACACTTGAGAAATGTGTTAACAAGGCTTCGCGATGCTGGGCTCACCATAAAAGCCGAGAAATGCAGCTTCGGCTGTTTGCAGGTGACATATCTTGGTCACATGGTGGGAGAGAAAGAGAACAACTTTAGAGGGACCCAGAGTCCGTCCGAACTCAGAATGGGGCCTATTGCTGAGTTCCCGCGACCTCAGAACAAGCGAGATATTTGCTCCTTTCTGGGACTGGTGGGGTATTACCAGCGGTATATACCCAACTACTCTCAGCTAGCCAGCCCACTGACAGATGCAAATTTGGGACGCCAAGGAAGATGGTGCTTTTATAGACCTTAAGAGGTTGTTAGTTCCACGGCCAGTGCTGCGAACACCTCACTACACTAAGCAATTTGAAATGCAGCGTGATGCTAGCGACCCAGGATATGGTGTAGTATTGAGTCAGGTGGGAAAGGACAATGAGGAACATCCCAATTTTTATGCAAGTTGCAAGTTGACAGTGAGAGAAGAGGCATAAAGTGTCTCAGAAAAAGAGTGCGCATGCTTAGTGTTAACGGCACAGAAATTGTCCTGTTACCTGTACGGAGCGAAGTTCACTTTCCAGACGGATCACTGTCCGCTGATGTGGCTACGCCAAATCTCTAACAAAAATGGACGCTTGCTCCAAGGGAGTCTTATCCTTCAAGAGTACAACTTTTCCGTACAGTATAATAAAGTTAAAATGAAGCGAAACGCCGATGAACTTAGCAGACTCATCTGATTTGTAAAGAGAGCCATTCCTTCACAGTTTGCTCATAATTTATGTAGCTGTTGTCTAAGTAGTTCTCATGTTGGTTTAGATTGACACTTGTGACAATTTCTCTCTTTTGTGGCACTTTCGAGAGGAGTATGGTCGCTTGCTTTATTTAAAGTACCACTCAGAGGTCGAAATTTGTTGATAATTTTGAGTTTGTTCTATGAACATTTGTTTGATGGACCTGGTAGGTTGAAGGCAGAGTCCGGGCGCTTTGGCGCGGGGTAGGGTTGTGGCACCGGGATTATCCTTATGTTGTCTCCTTTTGTGTGAGGGTTTTTAGGCTGCATGTCGGCAGTCATCGTCATCTCCAAGACCCTCTCTTTATGGCCAGCAAGTGGGTTGATGGCCATTCGAGAGTTTCCTGACACCGGAGGAACTGTTAAAATCGCTGGACCTTCCGTCGCTGCGGGGCACCGGAACCGAACAAAGCGGGCCGCCCCCGTACACTTTGCAGCAAGAGGAAAAGCGCGATGTCGCGTTCTGCAGTTTTGTACGAGGAGTCAAACACGGCTCAGAAGCACATCATTGTCACTGTTGTTGAGCTGAAATGCGCCTCTTCGAGCCTCCGTTCCCCAATTACGGCCACGACGCTGAGTGCCTAAATACGTGGATGTGGGGTCTCGGACTGTGGCAATGTATCACCGGCTGACAGGATGCCTGTGCACGGATCCGTGCCTGCTGCCCAGACCCAGGCTCTGGGGCGAGAAGCGAACCTGGCCTACGGCCCCAAGCCGACACCGTGAGTGGTCATGGAGCACACAGAAGACGAACTTCTCGCACCCAGCATGCTGGAGGCATGTTTTCCGCGAAGACATGATTTCGCGAGAATATTACAAGTGTGTGTGTGTGTGTGTGTGTGTGTGTGTGTGTGTGTGTGTGTGTGTGTGTGTGTGTGTGTGTGTGTGTGTGTGTGTGTGTTGAGGGTGGGGCAAGCAGAGTGACAAGTGGGACTCACCGGCTGATCCGAAGAAGACGTCGTCCCACGTTTCCTTAGACTCGGAGTCTAAAACTTTGAGGGAGATAAAAACGCAAGCCGATGGCTGAGAGAAGAGATCTGGAGCCAACTTTTAAGCAGAAGAAATGTCAAGAAATCTCTTGTATTCCTCTTGAAAACTTGAGTACGAATCTCTTCAACAGCAGTAGTTCTGAAAGACGAGGTCTTCGACCACCTGCCTTGACGCGAGGAAAACAGGGCAGCCGGCGGAGCTTTTAAACTCAATAGTGTTTACCACCATCAATACGGAATACTACACTCCATTTCATACATTATGTGAAGCGCTGCGGAAGGTAACAAGACATCTCGTTGTATAGATGCATTTACATCGAGACAATCATATCACGACCCATATTGTGACTTTTTTCTTTTTTTTGAACTTGTTAATAAACGAAGATGCGTTGTGGAAAACGAACAAAACTCTAACTATACGGCTATCAATGGGATGCTCTGTACACTTATAGCATCTCAATGTTTTCGTATCGTGGCCTCCATGACTATTGTTCCTGTAGCGCGCAGCCGGATCAAAACACGGAGGCCACGTTCCCAACGAAATGCAGATGCGAGATGCGCGGAGTAACACGTTTGGCTGAACGAACTTCTTGCATAGCTTTCACAGCGTCATGCCTTATATATTACATAGAATATGTTGGTACGCTCGCTAGATGGACCTTCACAAAAACGAATCTTTTGAGACGGTCCACGTGAAGCTAGGAAAAGTTTGTTTTGAGGATGCCACTCACTTTTCATTTCGACAGAAGTTCTGAAACCCGAATTATTTTCTTTCGTGGATTCTCCATTCACATTCCGAGAAATGTGAAGCAGCGAGTAGCTTGCCAATGCACTCGCTGCGGTAAGCTACCGCAGCAACGAATGTACACCAAAATCGGTATGACGAGACATTTCTGTATAATAAACATAAACGACAGACAATAACATGAAACGCATGACATGCCACGTTGATGGTGCAATGGCGTTCAATTTGATATCCACCGAAATTCGTATCACGTGACGAGACTATATGGCAGGTGTTGGTATGGCGAAGGTAAAGGACCAGGGGTATCAAGCAAATCATGACATTGATGTCACTTTCGGCTCATTTTGCATGATATTGTCTTGATACGATTGCGGCAGTTTTCTTACCAGGATATATACACAAATTGGTACGGCATCACATGAGTGCCTGACGAACATAGACGAAAGGTCATGCATTGTACATACCACAATGTACGTTTCAGTAGCATGATGTATACCAGAGTGTGGTACATCTACGCATGCATGAAAAATATGCGATATTGAACAACACGACGCGCCCTGAAAGACCCTTTGTCTCAAAGACAGACAAAGTGACGCATGCAGCTTGTTTTTGGTTGCTTCAGATTATATTGATTCCTATATATTGTGCGTCAGATCAGCTGTATTTTTTCCTACAAAACATTCTGGATATTGTGAAAAGCGTAAGTAAATGCTTGTCCAACAGAACTTGCAAGTAAAACGATAATGTCATTCGTGCTATAAAAGAACCTCGGTTCAACGCAGGTATTGCCACAACTTTGCTCGAGAAGTCATCACTCCGCTACAAATAACTATGCAGTACACCTACTTCCGCGCGCCGTTTAAACAATTCCTGACCGCTTTTGACAGGAATAATCACGGACGTACCTATGGTTTAAAATAAAAATATGATATTTGAAACACACATTCGATCAGAAGAGAGGCTTGTAAAAGTAATAAGGGGGCAACAAAAAGAAGACGTTCCGCATTGAAATGCCGGCGCAGCCGAGAGGCATCGACTTTTAAGGAACACCGGCGGTCGTTCAGATTTTCGTGTCATGTAAGCCGCGGTTAAAGTGGAAAGGCTTGGAAGCTCACAAACCATGTTGTCGAACTCCTGGGTCAGAGAACAGAAAAAAAATAATAGTAACTATTCAGAAGCGCAACAAAGAAGAAATAAACAAAAACTAAATTTGAGTAAATGATGAATCTTTTGCATGCAGCGAAAGAACACGCGTTTCCAAAGTCGGAAGATGTAGGACACAAAACTGAGAGCAAAAACAAAATAACAGCGTAAAAACCATTCTAAATATGCTGACAGGAGAGATATAAAGTTAGTAGGGGAATAAAAATAAAAACCCAAAAAGGGAAGCCAAAGAGACAGACACTGCGTCGAAGTTCTTTAGAACACAGAGCTTTCACATGAAAGCTTTCACGTTCAATAAGAGTTCTTCATTTGTTGGAAGGTTCTCTAAAGTTCGAAAGTTGCACTCGAGTGAACGGCGAAGAAGAGTAAACAAAGCTGACAAACCCACACAGCACCAGGCACACACACACAAAAATTCAGGTGCATCTCGACAGTCCCCCCATTTTTTTTCTTGAATTTTTTCTTTTCTGTCACTAACTGCTTCCCGAGCGTACTGCAGCGACCGAGCCCCATGCGAACTCTTGGCTAACGCGGATGGAAAGCTGCAAGCCGAAAGACGCATTGTTTTACGCAAGGGCGTTGGTGATACCACCTGCGTCCGCGCAGCTAATAGCGTGGCGGAGTGCGCAGGCGTGGACGGGTGATGAGAAAGGTCGGACTGTGTGGTGGCTTACAGGCCGCAATATATACGTCATGCCCCGACACGGACCTCAAGTGAAACGCACTGTTCAACTCAGTCGGATTAGTTTTGTGCGAAGAACGTTCGCGTACTTACCGTGGCGGCCGGAAACTTGCACGAAGGTTTCCTCTTTCATATTCCGCGAATCAATATACCAGCTGCTGCTCCACAGACTACAAAAAAGAAGCTTACATATACGTAGTTCTAACGGAGGGGAGGTTGGGGCTGGCTAAGAAAGAAAAAAAGATCATTACAGGGAAATCCCCAAGTGCGGCTAACACTCATATATGTTCGATTTGCTACCGCAAACTAAGGCATACTAATGATCATTTCAATGAATTATTTAAGGATGTATTGTGGAGGGCTAATTGTAATCGCGTCGCTTCCTAGGCTAGTCTGCTTGCGAGGACTACACGGATATTGCGACAAGAGCCATCGACGTTGCAAAAAAAGAGAAAAGAAGAAAAAAATGGCCCCGTATTTGCATGTTTCACTGCCATTGTCGTCGAAACGTGGTATATTCTTGCGTGTGAAGAGAGTGAACAGAACGTTCATTTGATGTTCTGCGCGAGAAAGTCATTCGATAGTATTCTAGAAGCACTGTGTTGGAGAGTCGCGATCTTTCTGCGAAGGCGAACGAGGCATCGAGGTACTTCAGACACGAGCGCTATCTGGCAGTTATCTTCGAAAACGAAGAAAGGCGTGCGCACCCGCGGAAAAAGATGCGCCCCTGTATCGGAGGCGATAAGGTGTAGAACGCAAAGCGATGGGCAGATGCCACCACCGTGTCGTCTTAGCAAAACATTCCAACACTTGCCTTTTTGAGCATTGCGTTGCCCTGTCAGAGCAGCGTGATAAACGCTACGCTCCTTATATATACTTATGTGTGCCTTTTCTAGTGTAAACTAACACATACAAAATCTTGACGTGTTGTTGTGGTACCTTATATATGCGCAATAATTGCTTTTTGATTGAACATCGCACAAGTATGTACGCTGAAACTGGATAGGGTTGGCCGTTTAGCAAATAGTTTAGTGCCGTTCGGGGTATCCTTGCGACAGAGAAACAGACAAATGTGCTGAGAGACTGACCGAACTTTTGCGTCGAAATACCCCATGAAAGGCTATCGTCTTTAAAAACACAAACTTTGCGGTTGTAGTAACTTGTATGACCAAACGCACTGAAGCACAAAAGCTATTATGCGCAGCTTCAGCTGAGTGAAAGTAGCAGAGGGTGTTTCAGTAACGCAGCTAGTGCCTTCAGTTTTAGCCTTCAGTTTTAGCTTGGTCATCACCGCACAATCTAGAACGAATGCGCAAACATGTGCTTTTCAAGGACGGTGATCAGCCGACCCAACTCTCCACTTATTTGCTTTGCGGCCGCCATAGCTTCGCCTTTGCTCTTTTTCTCCTCTCGACCAAGCTTCACTCTCTCCACGTTGCAACCCTTTCCCCACCAGGCTCAACTCAATGTGCTATGCTCCCTATGAGTCCCGCTTTGTTTAAGGCATGCTCTCCCTCTCGGCAGGATGGGTCAGGAAATGCGTGGAATGGAACAGCTCCGGTTTTAAAAGAACTAGAAGATCCTTGTATTTCATAGCTGGTTTGGTGATGATCCATTGAAGTTTGTGCCATTTAGAAAATTCATTCGAACTTCATGCGACCTGCGAACTCGACGAATTTAATGCGCCGATTGGAAAATATGTCGCAAAATGAATACGTTTGGGGTAATTAGTGAAAATTCAGTGTTTAACTAAAAGCAAACTGATTTTAACATATGCGGACGGCGGCCGCCCCTGAAAGATTGTTTTCCGAAAATTACTTTTTTTCCTTTAGAAATATTTGTTTTATCACTTTCATTTCATATTTTATATTATATTGATATTCATATGTTATTTCATATATTCATATGTTATAATATCCATATTCATATGTCATATTCATATCTTATAATATCCATATCCATTTTGTTATATTCAATATTTTTGGTTATATACTCTTACTCTTACATGAACCAATCCCCTTAATTATATGAATGAATAGATTTGAAACTTTATTTAAAGGAGCACTGACATCAAATTACAAGATAGAGATGTGCCCATCATTTGATCACTTGGTATGCATAGGTCTTCTTGGTCAAATTTGAAAGGCGTCCGTTGCGTCGAAGTCATTTTATTTCGACGTCAAACAGCGTAAAAAAGCTAAGGAGAAAAAACAAAAAAATAGACTGCCCTGCGACATCGACACTAGTGCTACGTGTTCGGTGTGAGACATTCCACAAGTACCCTCCTGAGACACGATACGCTAGTAACGATGACGTTGATGATCTCTGAGTGTGTTTGGAGCCGACTCCCGGTGATGCTTTCACTAATGCCTCTTCTTGCTGTGTTAAAGCTTGCGTGAGATTCATCGTGTCGCATAGGCAGATTTGACGTGTGCTCCACAGCGTGAGTGCGATCATTCAGAGTGACAATACGTGCCGGAATGTCGGGGAACCGCTGCGCAGTGATAACCTGCACGTAGGGGTGCAGAAAAAGCGGAAAGTGCGCGGCGTCTCACGCCTTTCCAAGCCACGAACCTCAACGCAGTCAGTGGGTCGACTTCGTACATGCCAACGGGCAGAGGGACTGGGGACCTGTGAAAAACAGCCGCATGCGCTCGCTTCACTTTGCGCCCAGCTGCTACAGGGTTAATCATGTGTTGGCGACCCAGTTGGGTTTCACTGGCAGTATGAGGCCCCTTCTCGAGCCGAGGCTAAAGGAAAAGGGGAATAACAAATTGGCGCTAGTTAACCTAGCAGGCGGAAAACGCATGGAGGGGCTTTAGTCTACATCATCAGAGACACAGCTGAATTGACTGGCCGTGGGCTTCTAGCAGAAAAAATGTCAATGTGCGTGACTTCTCCATTTTTCTGCAAGCAGCATCAGCATCAGCTGGCAGCAGGCTCAACGTAGCCGCGAGGTAGCGCTGACAGCACTACAATTTGGCGGGGTTTCTATCCATTTTGAACCACGTTTGATAGCAAATATATTAATCAATATTACAGACACTCATTCGTCACTCAGATGCGTTCTAGGTCGCGAATCGCTACTAGGTGGCCGACAGCTACTCGTTGATGCAAAAATCGTGACGTGAGTAAATTTGATGTCAGTGCTCCTTATAAGTACTGAGGTGCACGATTGTACACGCAGCGGGCCGCTCCCATGTTGGGACAGTAATGCTGTCCAATTTTTCTTCTTTAATGCCTCCCTTCCCCTCCTTTTAAGTACGCACAAATCCGTTTCTCTTTGTTTCCATTCCTTGAAGCATAAATTCTGAAATTGTTTTTATTTTCTTTTTTCAATATATTCTCGTCCGCATTTCCTCTAGTTTTTTTATCTCTCACACTTTCCAGTTTTCTTTCTTCGCATACCTACTGACCACAGCGAGAATTCTCCAGAAAGGGACTGCTACTCTCTGGAGATTTTCGGCGAATCGGAATGTGCCTCCGCATGAAGTATGTATACACACCCGCTTATATTTGCTGCAACATTAGAATAACTTACGCTCGCTGTTCTTTGGGTCGGGTAAGCTGAGCCACTGTTGCCTATGAAAAGAACAAAAGCTTGTACTATATAATAAGGCGCTTCTTTGATTTTTTATAACCAGCGATGAAGACGGAAACAGCGATAGGAAATAGCCAGACACACGTGGGTATATATACGAAACCGACCTCACTATTATTTGAAAACGCCTTCACGCTATAGGTTTATTTTTATTATATTTGAAGTGTATTCTCATTTGATTGGAAGTGTTTTATTATATGAAGTGTATTTGGACGTGGCGACCGTTTATCCAGACACCACTTGTAAATTATTTCCACCCAGTTGTGGTGTGACTGTGCCCGCCTCCCGCCACCACCTTTCTTTCTTTAGTTAGCACAGCGTAAATAATTTTTGCTGTGACGCACTTGAATTTTCTTTCTTTCTTCGAGCGAAAGCAGAAACAATCCTCTGTGCTACGCATCTCGCTATAGCGAGATACGCAGCCCAGAGAGGATTGTTCGTAAATCTGACACGATGGTAACAGCGTGCTCACCAACCCCCTCGGTACGTCACAAATAGGTGTAGGCGAGTTAACATGCCCAGCAGCATAAGCAGGCTTGGGAATGGAAACGCAGAGCAGTGACAAGAAGGTCGCGACAGTGTACTTGCTTTCTCTGGAAGGCAACGCGCAGCGCGAGACCTGACCTTTGGCTATGCGTTGTAGAACGGTGCTGCACAAATGTTGAACTGCTGAGAATGCAACCTTTCGTCGCAGGGACACGCCGGCATTCTAATTACGGGGTCGGTCGCATTGGAAGCTGCTCCATCATTTTACCCTGTGTATTTTCTGGGTGGGGGGGAGGTCAAGTTATTTTTATTACTGACTTCGGCCCAACATTTGAAAATTGAGTGACCTTAGCGTAGCAAAGAGAAATAAATGCAATTATTTGCCTTCCGTTGCTCCCCTCTAATTTATTTTTTATTCATGTAGTGGAGCACACATCACTTCTTTCATTGCCCGTTAGTGTATGGCGGGCAATAGCGCGTAAAAGATAATAAAAACTCGTCTCCTCGCTCAAAAAATTTATGTTGACGGGAATCTAACTTCATAAACCATTTTAACAGAATCAACACTGCCTACTGTGGTATTGAATACAAATTCACCATCTCGTTTGTGGCGGTTAACTTCAAAAACGCGCGGAATAGTGTGCTGTTTGACGCTTCTGTCTGCGTATTGTTTTTATCAGGGTAAATATTTCCTCCCCCCCTCGTTTGCGCCCCATACTCGTAACACTGAAATGTAGACTTACGTGATATGGCAAAATTCTCTACAAACAAAAAGAGAACAACAGTATACAAGCATCGCGAACAAGGTAGCAAGAAGAACAGAAAATTAAAGAAATATTGCTGCTCATTCATTGCCCTTATAATAGATCGCAAGTCTATCACACATCGGCACCACCTGTAAAATGCATTTATATTTGTGCATAATTCACGCTTGATCAAATGCTGTACGTGTTGGAATGAAAATACTTTACAGCTTTGAAAATAATGATTCAAGCGCACCCGCGACTACACGCTTACGAATATAGCAATCCTTCAAAAAATGAACGTCGCAAAAAAGATGCGAACGAATAACGCATCTGAAACAGGATGGGTGGCAACTAAGAAGAGCGCTTATCATCCGTAGCAAATCCTTCCACCTTGGACCATTCTTAGTTGTCTAAAAACAGCCTAAAGTAACCGCTTTGGCCCTTTCTCACGGCAAACTGCATAGGGGAGCTGCTTCAGCGATACCCCCCCCCCCCCCCCCACTTCATTTATAGGGGTGAAGCTCTTTAAAGCAGCACTCGTTCGTCCCTCGTCGTAGTCGTAGTGCGTAATCAGTCTTACGTTTTGACCTGCAAGGTGGTGCCGGTGGGAGATTTCTCCTGTGGGTTGTTGAACAATACAAAATTCGCAGCTTGCGCGTTGACTAAAAGCCAAATTCTCCTGTCTCTCACTCCCCATTAGCAGCTATTGGCTTGTACATTGAGCACTATCTGACAAGAAAGGGCTGCTACGTTATACTCGCTGGGCGTAACCTCCTTGGTTTTAGAAAGGTTTAGGGAGCGTTCGGCCGCAGTGCCATGAATACAGTGAACAAGTATATACCATGAACTCGATGTGGTAAAAGATGAAAAGTAGACACGAAGCGCAAGCCCTAAGAAAGCGTGCGTGTGCCACCTCTCGTCCGCTGAATGGCGGTGCTTCTATATGTGGAATATATTGTGAAATGATGCGAGATGGTGATACTTGGAGTGTTGACTAGATGGACGAACGGACACACAGACAGATGCATGAACGGACGCAAGGATGGCTGCATGGACGAATGGACGCATGGGCGGACGCAGGGGCGAATGCATGGACGAACGCAGGGATGGACGCATGCATGAACGTGCGGTCGCACGACCAGACGCACGCACGGATGGGCAGATGGAGGCACGGATGGTCCCACAGACGGACGCATGGACGGACACATGCTTCGCCCCACTCTCCATCATTCACCCCGTGGATATGCTGCCATTTTTTTGCTCTTCTTTACTCCTGACAAAGTGCACCGGCTGTATTTTTCCACCATACTTTATCGTCAAAGCTTGCCGACGAACGCGGCAGGCATGATGCGAAGAGGTGAGTTCAGCGGCGCGCACTCGTGAGAGAGAACCAACTTTTTTGGCTAGTGTATATACAGAGAGCCTTCGTTGGGTGGGGCCCTCAGCCCAGGGCTCCATCGTCTTGCGCAACCCTGCAAGCCCGCTGGATCAGCTGTTGCTGTTCCTGCCGTCGTAAGCTGAGCCAGTGCAGACTCCCAAGAAGAAGGGGTGGGATTGGGGATGGGAGGCACCCTCTGTGGAGTAGAGTATTCCGATATAGAGTGGAATACTGTCGGTACAGAGTCACAGAAGGGGCAGTAGGAGTGGTACAGAGTTGCATGAAAACGATTTAGCATGTATAAGCACTGAAATGAATTGGTCTGCAGTTGCCGCCAAGCGGCAGCATCTGCTCTGTTATGGGCTGGATAAGAAGGAGGATATCTGAAGAAAGCGGGAGTACAAATGATTGCTTTTTGTCCCACAGCAATATTCGTCATCTGTCAGGTTTGCATTTCCTTTCTCGAAAAGTCGAGAAAGGAAACGCAAACTTTATATATATATATATATATATATATATATATATATATATATATATATATATATATATATATATATATATTTATATTTATTTATATATATATATATATATATATATTTATATTTATTTATATATATATATATATATATATATATATATATATATATATATATATATATATATATATATATATATATATATATATATATATATATATATATATATATATATAAGTATGATTTCTCCATATATATGTGTATAACCTCTCCATATACATATATATATGGAGAGAGAGAGGTAAGTTAGCAAGGCGCCTTGGGGTATATATATTCTTCGGCCGAGATTTTAATTGTTTCCTCTTTGCCAAATCACCTCACAGGTTAAAGTAAGTATAGTTTAGGTATTTAGGAGAGCAGTGTCATGATGTAGATCACACGTGACGCCACTCTCCACTAGACAGGAGCACGAAAATCATAGCGAGTCTGGCTATTAGACTGGGCATCTAAAGTGATCTGAAAGCTACAACGTGCACGCACTGTAGTACAGCTAATATGGCACGACAGTGCTGCCAGCTTCAGGGGGAGGGTTCAATTTCAGGTGACGCCTGCCACATTGAAATAGGGGCGAAATGCGCAGAAACCCAATAGTCTACCCAGATTTGGGTGACTATTATAAACTCCAGACAGTTGTAATTAATACAGAGGCACTCATAAATACGTTTGTACACTGAAGCTCGGGAACTCCGGGGGTGAAAACTCAGCAATCATTAATATTGTATGCTATAACACGTGAGGCATCACATTACCAATCAAGAGTTAATTTCACAGATATATATTCATAAAAGTAAATAGAGGAGCCTGAAGGATTGCGCTCGCTTACACAAGAATAAATAAACAGACCTAGTCCGCAGCTTCGAGCGAAAGGCAAGCTGCAGCGTAACTAAACCGTTCTGGTTTTAAACCGTTGCTAAAACATCTGGTTCATTCGTCAAAAAAAGACGCACTCAAGAGATGATTTCATTACCCCCTTTAAGCGATTCAATGTAATGTAGTGGTCCCAAAGTGTATTGATCGATTGATACGTGGGGTTTAGCGTCCTAAAACCACAAGATGGTTATGAGAGACGCCGGTCGCAAAGTGTATAAAACAGAGCACTTTGCCAGTGGTATACTGGGAATCCAGAAGTAGAGGCGCGTTTACTTCATTTCGAGAGCAAGCCAGGAACATATATAGGCTTTCAAAGGAAACGTATTGTATGCAGGCCTTGTACGGCCAGTTCTCTTCGGTCACTGTTAATTAAAGCGGCATGGAGACATTATTGACATTTTGTTCGACAAGAGCCCCACTTGAAGCATTACCAATGCTTTATTAAGGATGAATATATACGGACGTTGGGCAAAGCGCAATTATGCATGCACTGGCATGGGGCCAGTCTGGAGCTCCTACCAACGCACTCCGGCAAATGCGGCTATCTCCACGAGGCCACCCACACTGCTTCCAAGAAGGGCCAAAACAACCAAAAAAAGAGGACCGCCGACGAACCATCGGAGAACGACTGCTTTTCAAAAGACGAGTCTGGCTGTCCTCGCGATTTGGAGTGGAGCGTGGCGTTGAAAGAGGGACAGCGTCCTGAATGGGGAACTTTCCCATCTCCCCAATCCAGGGCGGCCACCTCAAGCTGCCGGGATGCTCGTTGTCTCACAATGGATCGCATAATAGAAGCCATTAGGAACCGAAGATTCATCGAGGTGTACAAAAAGCAGAAGCGGCGCGCCGAGCCACTTTGTATATTTATGGTTAAAGTAGCATGGCCTGCAGCAGCTGTAGGTGGAGTGGATGGACCACCGAGTGGCATCCCAGAAATAGTAGTGCACTGCAAAACTGCAGCGTGTCATAGAAAAGTACGGGGCGCCAGAGCCTATTAATGCAATTGCGCACGTGGAAGCGGTTCGCAAGACGAGTCGCGCGCAAGTCCAAGCCGTCCAAGACAGAGAACTGCGAGTGGGTACCGGGAGCGGCTCTTGAGGTGTCCCTACACGCAGCCATACGTGTGTGCTTGTCAGTCGGTACTACATGACTACTTGGCGCCCACTGTATAGCAGACATGCACGCCCATCGGATGAAAAAAAAGCTCGGCGCATGCACCATCGAGTACAAGCAAGACATTGAGGCTCATATTGTCAGATTTGTATATACGGCTGCATAACACTCCTTGGTGGGATACCCCTACAATACCTGTTGGCATGTATTGATTTATCGCTGTTAAATCGCTGTCCTGGCGCTGTGGTTGATTCTCGGAGATTACTATTATGTTGATTCGCCGGTATCTCCAACAGGGCTTCTTAGAAGGCGACATTCAAAATTAGCACGAATGTAAGGATCACGTTTTGAAAACAATAATAACTTTAACAATGACGAAAACACCGACAGCAACAAGCACGTTTCTATTATGTATTATGGCGTGCTTTACTGTTATAGCACGTGTGTCCACAAAGGAAGGTGTGAGCTGCTAGCGAAAAGAGAGAAAGAGAAACGAAGATGAAAGGCAGTGAGGATAACCAAGCTTTAGTTCGGCTGGCTACCCTACACGGGGAGTGGGGGAATTTTAGAAAGGAAGGAATAGATAAAGAAGACCACCATGCAGACAAATCCATGCGCACTTTTTTCTGCATTTCCGAGTGCATTCACTGAAGTCGTACTACTTGCCGCATTAAACTTGCATTTGGGGCGTCTACGGTCATATATAGGCGTAAGGTTGCAAGCGTTATCAAACTGTTCAGATTTGCGAGCCAAATTTGAGCAAAGCAGAAACAAGGTTAATGCTATGATTTGCTCGGCTAAACGAACCCATTTCCAAGCCAAATTTAAGGACGCCAGTTACAGGAGCAAAAAAACCTGGGCGTAATTAACACCTTTAGAGGAGCAAACACTCGCGTGAATATTTTGAATAACCTTTTTCGCATCAAGCCAATAATGCACAGGAGATTGCTGATGAAATTAACAACTTTTTCTCTCGAACAATTAAAAACACAAATTCCCAGGTAGGCCTGTGCACTTTACGTCACAGTGTTAGCAAATCGGCTTATCTACCTCCAATCTCACAAGAGGACTTACGATCTATCATTTTCAGTTTGAAGAGAACCGGGTGAGAAGTGAACGTCAGCATGCCGGCTGTCGTAGATGGCTTTCTGGGTGGCTTGCGAAGCCGAAAGTCCAGAGCGGGCGATCTGAAGTGCGTGGTTGGCGCGAGCAATAGCGCCGCGTGCATATTGGGTTGACGGCGTCGTAGTGGTTGGAAGTAGGGTGTCGAGTGGTAACTTCGGATCACGGCCATGAAGCAAATAAAAGTGTGAATAACCAGTAGTGTCGTGGCGCGAAGAATTGTACGCGAAGGTCACGTGAGGTAGCGCCAGGTCCCAGTCATGATGGTCGGAAGACACATACATCGCGAGCATGTCCGTTAGGGTCCGATATAGCCGTTCGGTAAGGCCATTTGTTTGGGGATGGTAGGAAGTGGTCAGCTTGTGGTGCGTCAAGGAAGAGTGCAGAAGATCGTCGATCACACGCGACACAAATGCGTGGCCACGATACATGAGTAATTGGCGAGGAGCGCCATGGTGTAGGATGACGTCGTGGAGCAAAAAGTCTGCAACATCAGTAGTGGTGCTGGTGGGGAGCGCTCGAGTGATGGCATATCTAGTCGCGTAGTCTATAGCAACGGAGACCCACTTGTTGCCCGATTTCGACTCGGGAAAAGGACCGAGAAGATCTATACCAACACGGAAAAAAGGTTCGGTTGGGATGGAGATCGGTTGAAGTAGTCCAGCCGGGGGCGCAGTAGGTCGCTTCCTACGTTGGCATTTATCGCAGGAGGACACGTAACGGCGAACGCACCGGGCGAGACCACGCCAAAAGAAGCGGCGACGCACGCGGTCATACGTCTGAGATACAAGCAGATGACAAGCAGTTGGTTCATCGTGAAGCTCGTGCAGCACGATTGAACGCAAATTTTTCGGCACGACAAGAAGATGCTCAGGGCCATCTGGCTGGAGGCTACGACGATACAGCGTGCCATTCAAGAGGACGTATATGCGAAGTGACGTGTCATTCGGAGCAGATTCGAGACGGTCAAAACGTTGTCGCAGAGAAGCATCACGACGTTGTTCATCGCCAATCTGAAGAAACTGGGACATTGACATGACGCTGAGGCTAGGCTCGATGTCTGGTTCATCGGGCTGATCAACAGGGTAGCGGGATAAGCAATCGACGTTCAGATGTAGACGTCCAGACTTATAAGCAACCGAGTAGGAATACTCCTGTAGGCGTAATGCCCAACGACCAAGTCGTCCAGTGGGGTCCTTGAGAGAAGAAAGCCAACACAGCGCGTGATGATCTGTGATGACACGGAAAGGGCGGCCATACAAGTAAGGACGGAATTTCGAAACCGCCCAAACAAGAGAGAGACATTCCCATTCTGTTATAGAATAATTGCGTTCAGACTTAGAAAGCAGGCGGCTTGCGTACGCAATTACACGGTCGTTGCCCCGCTGAATTTGCGCCAAAACTGCACCAATTCCGTGACCACTCGTGTCTGTTCGCACTTCTGTGGGAGCATCGGGGTCGAAATGTGCAAGAATAGGAGGCGTCGTTACAGCGGTGATTAGCTGAGAGAAGGCGTCAGCTTGAGGAGGGCCCCAAGAAAATGGGACGTCTTGTTTGATAAGGGCGGTGAGTGGCCGTGCGAGTGCCGCAAAGTTTTTCACAAACCGCCGAAAGTAGGAGCAGAGGCCCACAAAACTGCGAACATCATGGACAGAGCGTGGGACTGGGAAGTTTGTTACAGCACGCACTTTCGCCTGGTCTGGCCGTACGCCGGCAGTGTCAACACGGTGACCCAATACGGTAATCTGACGAAGACCAAAGTGGCACTTGGAGGAATGGAGCTGCAGGCCGGCCCGTCAAAATATGGATAGAATGGTCGAAAGCCGTCCAAGGGGGGTTGCAAAGGTAGGTGAGAAAATGATCACGTCGTCCAGGTAACACAAACATGTCGACCATTTAAATCCTTGTAGGAGCGTGTCCATCATTCTCTCGAAGGTCGCTGGAGCGTCGCAGAACACGAATGGCATGACCTTGAATTGGTAAAGACCGTCAGGGGTAACGAAGGCGGTCTTTTCTCGGTCCATGTCATCTACAGCAATTTGCCAGTAGCGAGTTCGGAGGTCGAGAAATGAAAAGAAGGTGGCGCCATGGAGGCAATCAAGGGCATCGTCAATGCGTGGTAGAGGGTACACGTCTTTTTTTGTAATTTTGTTGAGGTGGCGATAATCAACGCAGAAACGCCATGAGCCGTCTTTCTTTTTTACTAATACCACGGGAGATGCCCAAGATCTCGTTGATGGTTCGATTACGTTTTTCGTAAGCATTTTGGCCACTTCTTTCTGAATCACTTCTCGCTCGGACGCTGACATGCGGTACGGCCGACGGTGAATGGGCGCAGAGTCGCCAGTGTTGATTCGGTGAGTGACAATTTTAGTCTAGCCCAAGGGACAATCGTCGGTGTCGAAAATGTCACTGTATGAGGCCAAAACTTGGCATAGAGCGTCGGACTGGTGAGGCGACAGCTCCGATCCAATCATGTTTAGAAAAATACCATCGTCTGAGCTGGGTGACCGTGAGACTGCGCTTCGATCAAGAGCAGATACAGCGACAACACTGACATCGTCCTCTGTTATGGCAGTAAGCTGGGCTAGAGACATCTGGCAGGGCAATACTTGAGGGGTGAAACCAAAGTTAAGGAGCGGAAGTAACACACAGTTATCCGCTATGGTCACGATAGTATAGGGCTCAGTAACACTGCGCGTCAGCCGAATGTCAGTAATTGGTGTAACGATATAACCACCGTCAGGAACGGGAGGGGTCGATGACAAAGACACGTACGGGACGGCTCGAGGTGGCAGGCGAACGAAAGTGGTTGGGCTCAAGCGGCTGGCGGGCTTTGCAGAGTAGTCGGCAAAGATTGGAAGATCAAGGCTGAGGGTACCAGACGAACAATCAATTAAGGCCCAGTGTGCCGAAAGGAAATCGAGGCCAAGTATGAGGTCATGAGGGCAGCAGGCTAGCACGGCAAAAAGGACCACGGCGTGACGACCGGCAATGCTGACACGAGCAGTGCATATTCCGATCACTGGTACAGTACCGTTATCGGCAACACGTATTGCCTGCGTCGTAAATGGCGTCATAATCTTTTGTAAGCGGCAGCGTAGAGAAGCGCTCATAATAGACAGGTGCGCACCTGTGTCAATGAGGGCGGTCACAGGAACATGGTTGACTTGTACTTTAAGCAGGCTATGGTGCGTGGGAAGCGTCAGTAAAGGATTTTCAGCCGTCATTGGTATTGCAGCTTTACCTCTATAAGCTGCAATATCTAGTTTTCCTGCTGCGGTCGTCCAGTGAAGCTCGGCGAGGAAAAGCGCCGAAGTGGCGGAGAGCGGGATTGGCGACGTAGTGGCAACGGAGAGCGAGAGCTGCGGCGACCTGGCAAAGGGGCGTCAGTGGAAGGCTCGTAAGATGACGACGAATAGAAATTGAAGGGTGTGGCGATTGAACGTCAAGGGGTCGTCGGATGCATGAGCGCCGAGGTAGAGAAAGTCTGACGTGGTTAGTTTGACCAACGGCGGCGGCAATAGCGAGAAACGTGCCCAGGCTGGTGGCAGGAAAAACAAATAGGCTGGTCGTCGGGTGTTCGCCATTCCGAAGGGTTGCGGAAGGGCATTGTTGGAGGTGAACGACGACCGTGTCCTCGGGAGTAGGACGGGACTTCAGGGCGAGTCAAGGGACATGCTAATGGAAGTCCGAGGTTCGCTAACTCCTGCCTCACCACAGCTTGTATTAACGCCACTGACGGCTGTTGTTGGTCAGAGGCGAGCGTTGCGAAAACAGGTGGCTGAAGAGGAGCCGGACAGGCGGCTTCGATTTCCCGACGAACAATGCCTGTGACGTTGTCATACGTGGGGGACTGGCGGGCGGCTTCACACGATGAGGTCGCGGCCGTGTTGGGCAGCCGGGTGAATCGCTGAGTAATACGGCGTCTCGTGGCTTCTTCGAACCGCCGGCACTCTTTAATGATGGCGTCGACGGTGGCAACGTTGTTGTAAACTAGAAGATTAAATGCGTCGTCTGCTATACCTTTCAGCACGTGGACCACTTTCTCCGACTCACTCATGTGCTCGTCAATCTGGCGGCATAGGGTGATGACGTCGTCGTTGTACGCAACGTACGACTCCGTCGACGTCTGTGCACGAGCCGCCAGTTGATTCCGCGCTGCCGTCTGCCGCACAACGGTGTCGCCAAAAAAGGTCGCGGATCTTCTCTTTAAAGGAGTCCCAGCTCGTAATCTCCGCTTCGTGCGTCTTGAACCACACTCGCGGTGGGCCATCGAGGTAATAAAGCACATTGGCAAGCATAAGAGTCGGGTCCCACCTATAGCTTGCGCTGACCCGTTCGTACCAGTTGATCCATTTGTTGACGTCAACGCCATCCTGACCGGACAATACACCAGGATCACGAGCAGGAGGTAGAACGACGCATGTAGAAGTCACGGTAGGGGCAGGTGGCGAAGACGATGGTTGTTCAACCTGTGACATGGTTTGACCTATGAAGATGCGGCCGTTGCGGAGCTTCGGGTTGAACACGGGGAAGTACCCAGCACCTCCACCACAAAGATGTTACGTAAAAATGACACGAGGCGTGTCTATTTAAAATGTATATTCAAACTGATGCGTATGGCGTCGACTAAGATGGAAGACAGCACGCACAATCGACAGACCACATCCTCGTTGTCGTCTTCTGACCGCTGATACGTCAGCTACGTAGCAATATTTTTGTAAATGACCTTCACAGCGCGATACCGGTTTCTCTATGTAAATACGCCGACGACACTGTGATCGTGACGACTGCAAACAACTTTTATGAGGTGATTACTCTTCTCCAGTCAGATGCCACTAAAGCCATGGATTGGTTGCGACATAACCTTAATAATATAAATGTGTCTAAAACTAATCTAATCTGCCTCCATAACCCATTCAAGAAAGTAACCCTTGACTATCATTTCATTTTTCATTCTTCTGACTGTTCATCCTGCTCTTGTAGGCCATTACAGTATTCATCTGTTGTGAAATACCTTGGCTTATACATTGACAGTGACATTTCCTGGAATAGTCATCTCGCCTATGTTTGCAAAAGACTTCGCGCTGTGTCATGTCTATTATATAACATAAGATACAACATGCCGTTTTCAGTACGTAAGATGATAGCACACGCTTTAGGTTACAGAATACTGCGTTATGGAATAACCACTTACGGACACTGTGCTGTCCGATGGCACAATAGAATAAACAATATTGAGTTCGATTTAAAAAATATTGTCACGTTTCATTTCCCAAGTTTTTGTTATCGTCCCAGAACACCACACGATTCTCAGTGCAAACCGCGCCTGCAGTTTTCGAGAAGGTTCCGGACTGTAGTAGATCATTTCCATAAGATCACGCCCACTGTGTGAACGGTACAGATTGTTCTGGAACCTACGCCACCGCCAGCGATAACGCTAGAACATTCAACGGCAAGAGTATAAATACCGACGCGCTTCCCCGCTTGTCAGTTGTTGATCGAAGGCCGACGCTCCGTTCGCCGCTATCAGTCCGAGCACTGTATGTGTAAAATGATGTAAAGAGTTTTTTGAGTTTGAAGTTAATAAACTTCTATTTGTATCAGTCCGAGAGTGCTATCTGTGCAAGACTGCTGCTGTAACTGGACTTTCCGTTTACTGGGCACAGGTTCGCCCAAATAAACAGTTAAATCCCAACACGAAGTCTCCTGTCTTCGGCCACGTCACGACTCCATGACATCTGGTCAAGGTGCTGTTTCTTCCATGTACCGGACGCCTCCGTCAAGCCGTGAACCCAGCCCACGCCGTGAAGACACCGACGCCAGCAACGAGCAGCGAGTTAGCCGCAGGCAACAAGGTCTGCCACAGGAGTACGGGTTTTTACTGGACAAGGCTCGGAAAACCAAGACGTTGACGTCGACCACGGCGACCATGTCAACGCCGGTTCTACCTGCACCACTCCTGCTCCGGCAACCGAAAGAGCCGCCCACTTTCCGCGGTTCGGCAATGGAAGACGCGGAAAGCTGGATCAAAAGGTTAAACCGCGTCGCCGCCTTCAATGACTGGACAGACGAAGACAAGCTAAGGCATGTCTATTTCGCCTTGGAAGATGCTGCTCGGACCTGGTTCGAGAATCAAGAGCGAAGCCTCCCAACGTGGGACGCCTTTCGCGCCAGGTTCCTCACCACTTTCGCAAGTGTGGTGCGCAAGGAGAAGGCCGCAGCTCTCCTCGAAACCCGCATGCAGATGCCAAATGAAAACGTGGCGATATTCACGGAAGATATGAATAAACTCTTCCGCCATGCTGACTCCGACATGTCCGAGGAGAAGAAGGTGCGTCTACTTATGTGAGGAGTAAAGCAGGAACTCTTCGCCGGGCTGATCAGAAACCCGCCTAAGACGGTCGCCGAATTCATTTCCGAAGCATCTACGATAGAGAAGACGCTCGAGATGTGCACGCGGCAATATAACCGTAGCTTCTCGTCTACAAGCTACGCCGACATTCAAGCGCTCGGAACCACTGACTTGCGTGAGACGATCTGAGCGATCGTGCAAGAGGAGCTGCGAAAATTACTTCCTTCAGCGCAGCCTCACGTGGAATCCATCGCGGACGTCGTACGCCAGGAGATCCAGCAGTCGCTGGGCGTTCCTCAACCTCAAGAGCCGCAGCTGCAAGTCATGAGCTATGCTGCTGCAGCACGCCGTCATGCCCCTCCTCCACGCGCACGCCAAAACGCCGCCCAATCGCACTTCCGTCACCAGACACCACCGTCGCCACCCCCCCCCCCCCCCCGACGATCTACCGTTCGCCAGTGGGCCAGCGCAGTGCGCCGAGGAAAACCGACGTTTGGCGCACCCCTGACCACCGCCCACTGTGCTACACTGCGGCGAGGCCGGGCACACTTACCGCCGTTGCCAGTACCGACAGATGGGACTGCGTGCCTTCGCCGTCGATGCACCACGTCCGCAGCCAGAGCAACGGCCACGTGACATCGCCGACTACCTGACAGGAACTCAATGGACACCCCGAAAACCTTCCCGTTCGCCGTCGCCCAGCCGCCGCATGTCACCGCACCCCCGGCAGTACTCCGGCCCAAAGCGAGGCCGGTCTCCTAGCCCGTATCCGGGAAACTAAGGGCAGCAACCGGTGGAGGTGTGGTTGCTGTGCGACAAACTACCGAAGATCCTCCGACGACGACGCCGCCGCGACGGAGCTTTCCGAACACAACGCCAACCAGGCAAAGCCCTGACGGCGAAAGCTCTACCGAAGGTGGCCTGACGACGCAACATGGAAGCAGCGGAACAAGCCGACGCAGCCGTGACCTGACGCCACGCCCTAACTGTAATGCGAGACGGCGAACTAGTGACCTCGACGTTCTTATCGACGGCCACAGTGTGACCGTTCTCGTCGATACTGGAGCCGACTATTTTGTCATCAGTGGGTCCTTCGCCGCGAAGTTAAAGAAAGTTAGGACAGCTTGGAAAGGCCCTGAAATCCGCACAGCCGGAGGTCATCTCGTAACGCCTGCAGGAATCTGCAAAGCGAGAGTCACCATTAACGGCCGTATTTATCCTGCAGACTTCGTAGTCCTACAGCGTTGCTCGAGAGATGTCATCCTTGGCATGGACTTCTTATGCCTCCATGGTGCTGTCATCAACCTAAAAACAAAGTCGATAACGTTATCCACAGAAGAAGCACTACCGCCGCGCACGCCGTCAGGACACCATGCCTTGAATGTGCTAGAAGACCAAGTCACCATTCCGCCTCGCTCAAGCGTCATTATTTCAGTCGGCGCTCCTAAATCACCTGACTTGGAAGGCGTCGTTGAAGGCAGTCAGCATCTGTTGGTCACCCGAAATATTTGCGTCGCAAGAGGAATTGCAGAGCTGCGGGGAGGCAAAGCAACGGTTATGCTCACGAATTTCAGCAATGAGTACAAACATGTGAACAAAGGAACAATGGTCGCATACATCGAAAAAATTGTCGAAGCCACCAGTGCTTTCGCCCTCACCGATTCTGCGGAACCTGCTCAGAGGAACCAAGCCCATCCCATAGCTTTCGACGTCAATCCCAGACTTCCGAACGATAAGCAAGAACAGCCCAAAGCCCTGCTCCTGCAATACGAAAATTGCTTTTCGTCGTCATCGAAAATTCGGCAGACCCCAATCACGAAACATCGCATTATAAACGAAGAAAATGCCAGACCACTCCGTCAGAGTCCGTACAAGGTTTCGACGCGAGAACGTGAGGCCATGAAGAGACAAGTTGATGAAATGCTGCGGGATGACATTATCCAGCCGTCCAAGAGTCCATGGGCATTCCCCGTGGGGTTAGTGAAGAAAAAGGATGGAATCCTACGTTTCTGCGTCGATTATCGCCGCCCGAACAAAATCACAAGAAAGGACGTGTATCCTCTCCCACGAATAGACGGCGCACTCGATCGGCTCTATAACGCCAAGTACTTTTCGTCAATGGACCTCAAGACTGGCTATTGGCAAATTGAAGTCGACGAAAGAGACCGAGAGAAGACGGCGTTTATAACTTCGGACGGCCTCTTCGAGTTTAAGGTGATGCCCTTCGGCCTTTGCTCAGCGGCTGCAACGTTTCAACGCGTTATAGATACAGTACTGGCAGGATTGAAGTGGCAGACTTGCCTTGTGTACTTGGACGACGTCGTCGTGCTTTCCTCGAGTTTCGACGAGCATCTTCGGCACCTTGAAGCTGTACTTCAAGCCATCAAGACGTCCGGACTCACACTGAAGCCAGAAAAGTGCAGATTTGCGTATGAGGAGCTCTTGCTTCTGGGGCACGTTATCAGCAAGTCTGGAGTTCGTCCCGATCAATGGAAAACAGCCGCCATCGCCGACTTCCCGCAGCCCACTGACAAGAAGGCCGTGCGCCGATTTCTGGGCCTGTGCGCCTATTATAGGCGGTCCGTAAAAACTTCGCCCGCATCACCGATCCTCTCACTAACCTTACCAAGGCCGACGTGGAGTTCAAGTGGGAAACGCCACAGGAACACGCTTTTCAGGAGCTTAAACATCGCCTCCAGGCGCCTTCGTTACTTGCCCATTTCGACGAATTCGCCGAGACAGAAATACATACTGACGCAAGCAGCGTAGGTCTTGGCGCCGTTCTTGTGCAGAGGGCTGACGGACTTGAAAGGGTAATTAGTTACGCCGGCCGATCGCTATCCAAAGCAGAAGCAAATTATTCCACAGCAGAAAAGGAGTGCCTTGCCATCATCTGGGCTACGTCGAAATTTCGCCCTTACCTCTACGGCAGGCCCTTCAAAGTTGTGAGCGACCACCACGCCTTGTGTTGGCTAGCCACCTTGAAGGACCCTTCAGGTAGCCTCGCATGATGGAGCCTGAGACTTCAAGAATATGACATTACTTTCATTTACAAGTCCGGCAAAAAACACTCCGACGCCGACTGTCTCTCTCGTGCGCCTGTCGACCAACCGCTACCCGGCAACCCGGATGACGACTACTTCTAGGGAACGATAAATACCGACGACTTCGCTGAACGACAGCGGGCCGACCCGGAACTTAAGGCCCTATTAGAATACCTCGAAGGCAGGACCGCCGAAGTCCGAAGGTATTCAAGCGCGCACTTGCGTCGTTCTTTCTACGAAACGGTCTTCTACAAAAGAAAAACTTTTCACTGCTTCGAGCTAAGTACCTCCTTGTGGTGCCTTCAGCTCTGTGACCAGAACTCCTGCAGGCCCTGCACGCCGATCCGACGGCAGGGCACCTCGGTGTTTCTCGCACGCTCGCGAGGATACAAGAAAGGTTCTACTGGCCACGTTTTACCACCGACGTCACTCGTTATGTGAGGACATGCCGGGACTGTCAGCGACGCAAGACACCGCCGACAAGGCCAGCGGGACTTCTTCAGCCAATTGATCCACCTTGCCGACCTTTCCAGCAGATTGGTATGGACCTACTGGGGCCGTTTCCGACGTCGGTTTTTGGAAACAAGTGGATCGTGGTAGCTACCGACTACCTCACCCGCTACACCGAGACAAAAGCCCTGCCAAAAGGCAGTGCATCCGAGGTAGCTAAGTTCTTCGTCGAAAATATCGTCCTACGTCACGGCGCCCCAGAGGCCCTTATCACCGACAGAGGAACGGCATTCACTGCCGACTTAACTCAAGCAATCTTGGCATACAGCCAAACAAACCACCACCGGACGACAGCATACCACCCACAGACCAACGGCCTCACCAAGCGTCTTAACAAGACGATCGCCGACATGCTGTCAATGTACGTCGATGTCGAACACAGGACGTGGGACGCCATTCTTCCGTATGTGACCTTCGCATACAACACGGCGGTGCAGGAGACGACGCAGATATCTCCATACAAATTGGTCTACGGAAGGAGCCCGGCAACGACGCTCGATGCCATGTTACCCAACGTCACCGACGAAGAAAACCTCAATGTGAGCGAGTACCTTCAACGCGCCGAAGAAGCCCGACAACTTGCGCGTCTCCGAAACAAGAATCAACAGACGACCGACAGCCACCGTTACAACTTTCGACGACGCTTCGTGAAATACCAGCCCGGTAAACGTGTTTGGGTGCGGACGCCGATACGCCGACGTGGACCAAGTGAAAAGCTTCTGCGACGGTACTTCGGACCGTACAGGGTGGTTCGACGTCTCGGCCCACTTGATTACGAGGTTGTCCCCGATGGCATCACGAACTCTCAATGACGCCGATCGCGACCTAAAGTCGTTCATGTCGCGCGCCTCAAGCCGTTTCATGCGCGTTAACAAACTGAAACAGTGTTTTTTGTATTATTGTTCTATCGTAATTTATTCTTTGTACTTTCTTGCATTATTATTGTACCTTCATCTTTAGTTAAAGCATCGGGACGATGCCTTTTTTCAGAGGGGGGCAATGCCACGTTCCATTTCCCAAGTTTTTGTTATCATCCCAAAACACCACACGATTCTCAGCGCAAACCGCGCCTGCAGTTTTCGAGAGGGTTCCGGAGTGTAGTAGATCATTTCGATAAGATCACGCCCACTGTGCGAACGGTACAGATTGTTCTGGAACCTACGCCACCGCCAGCGATAACGCTAGAACATTCGACGGCAACAGTATAAATACCGACGCGCTTCGCCGCTTGTCAGTTGTTGATCTAAGGCCGACGCTCTGTTCGCCGGTCTAGCTGTCTCTTCTCGAGTCCTCAAGCGAGACCCGGGGTCACGTCACGCGGACGTCGACCCCAGGGTTTCAAGTCGGCAAAAGAAGTCTACGCGGCACCGGCGTCTTGTACGCGCGACCGCCGCCCCTGGGTCTCGGGCCTTGCTGCCTGGAGCCCGCCTACCCCATGCCAGGAGGAGGTGCAAGGTCCCCGGTTCACGCCCGCCGTCCCGGAGTCCCCCTGTGGTCCACCTGGTACCACCAAGACCTGCGCGGCACGCGCCTCGGCTGAGCCGCTTCCTACCAGAGTGCAGCTTGACTGCACGTTACAAGTCACCCACGAGCCATGCCCAACCGGCGGCTTGCGGGGTCCGCCCACCAGAATGGCCACGCCATTTGAACTCCCGGTGAGGGAGAATTGTTTCATGTTTTCCGCGCCCGAGGGCGATATCTCCGTCGATGAGTTAATTGACGCAATTGAAGAGACAGCTGGTGACGACAGCGTATTAGTACTGCAACATATGGGGGGCGCAAAATTTCTTGTATGCACGCGCAATGCTGGCCAGGCGACGAAGCTAATGGTGGCGGAAGGATTTGAAGTGAACGGGGCGAGGGTGCCAGTAGAGGCAGTCGGGCCGCCGGTTACATATGTGAACGTTTACCGTTACCCCGCTTTTCTATCAGACGAGGCCCTTAGCAACGCCTTAGCCCAGTTTGGTAAAGTAAAGGGCATTTCGTTCGCTACCCTAGCCACTCGCCAGACCAAGTTAAACGGGGTGGGTGTGGGTAAAATTGAGATGTGCCGCCCAGTCCCCAACTTCATCACTATTGCGGGCACAAAGTCATGTGCGAGTACAGAGGCATGCGCCGGGTGTGCGCGCGTTGTGGTGAAGTCGGGCATATGGCGACTGCGTGCACCACGGCGTACTGTAAGCGGTGCGGCACCTTCGGCCACGATACTGAGGGCTGCTCGGCAGACTGTAAACGTTGCGGGGGTCACCACGGAACACGCGAGTGCTTTCGTAAGCGCTCATACGCTTCGGCCGCCCGCGGCTTCCCCTCGCTATCTGAATCCGCTTCGTCGCACTCTCAGTCAAGCGGCCCCGCCTCTGCCCGAGCAACTAACTCGCCGCGTATGCAGGTCCTTACGTCCAGGTCCGCATCCCGCACAACCGAGAGGGGATCCCCTTCCGGAGACCGCGACTTAGACTCCGATCTGACTTCAGGCAGTGGCATGGGCGATCCGTCCGCCAGTGAAGGGGAGAGGCCCGGGAGTTTTGACGAGACCACCACCAGGTCGACCGAAACAGAGTCAAGCGATATCGAGATGGGTTCAACGCAATCGTGCCCCCCTAAGCCGCCTCCACCCTCGGCGAGCCGGGATGACTGCGGGAATTCGCTGACCGCGGCTGAAGTGACCCCCGAGTCCAACGAGCATGGAGAGGCCCTCCTCGCTTTATCCCACACACCCGTCAACGTCCGGGCCCCAGTGACTAGCCTGGCCTTGGAGGCCGGCAACCAAGACCCAGCGGGCGACGACCCCCCATAAAAAGTAAAGGGTATTACTTTCTACCCGGCGACAGCGAATGTGACCATGCTGCGCCGACTTCCTCCCCCGCCTCCCATTCGGCACGCCCAAGCCGGAAATCGGACGCGAAAACTGGACAGATGGCCACTGGGCTAGAGCAGAGAGCTCGCTCACTCTCACGAAGACGCCCTGATGACGATAAGTGGTATCTGGGTGAGAGGGCAGCCAGCAAGGAGGCCTGGCAGCGTAGACCCCGGCCAGCAGGTCAAAGCAGTGATAGTGACGCTCCACCACACGCGAAGGCTCAGAAGCTCGAGAAAGACGGTGTAGCCAAAGAGGAACCACCCCCCAAGCGCCCAGACGCAAGTCACTGAAGCGGCGCGCCTGCCCTGTCGGCTTCACGGCCCTTTTCCCTTCCTCTCCTTCACCCTGGCCGCACTATGTCCCACTTGCCTTGCCTTCTCCTTCTGGCGCAGCACCCTCTTCGCCCCTTTCTGCCGGCACGCAGCTGTCGCCTATCTTGCTCGGTGCATTCGCTCACCCTTCTTTCCTTCTCCCCTCCAGCGCTTGGCATCGCGCCCAATCGGCGGATGACGGCCACGCTGCTTGCTAGCCTCGATACTTCCCGCGTTTTGTTTTCTTCTTTTTAAGGTTTTTGATGGCCTTTTTAAAATTGGCTATGTGGAATATCCGAGGGTTTAGAGATAGGGCGAAACAAGCAGCCATCCTAGGTTTTGCTAGGAACCAGAACATAGATCTCCTCTTTATTCAAGAAGCGAATTTCCGAACACCGCTGGATGTGGTTAATTTCCGCCGAGATCATCAGACCGACGCCTTTTTTTCTCTGGCGACCATGACAGCATGCGGGGTCGGAGTAATATTCGTATCAGGCAGATTTCGATCAAAATCCCATTGTATTTTCGGGGCGAATGGTCAGTACATAATGATTGACATTTTCATCGAAGGCAAAAAGATACGCATTGTGAACGTCTATGCCCCCGTGACAAGAAAAGATACGAATAAGTTCTTTCAAGAGATGCACCAACTCCTCCTAGAGCCCATTCCCCACGTACTGGTCGGTGATTTTAATTGCGTGGTAGATTCTAACCGGGACGTGAGGGGGCCAAGCCAAGGAAGATCAACCTACAATGCAAAAGAGTTGGTGAAAACTCTTCGGCACCTAAACCTCTCGGAAATATGGGTACACCGCTATAAAGGCCGCTTCGTAGCAACCCGTACCTCTAGATCAGCAGGAAGTAGAATAGACCGGATGTACTTTCCGGGCCTCCTCCTCCCTTTGGTAGAAGGATGCGAAGTACTCGTGCTCCCGGCTAACCTGAAAGAGAAGACGGATCATGCCCCGCTCGTCACGATGGTAAAGGGATCCCCCGGCCCGCACTGTGATAATAGCTGGAGAATAGACGCTGAGCTGCTGAGAGATGAGACTTGCGTAGGAAACTTGAAAGCTGCCATCAGCGCATCAGTAGAAAATGCCGGACATATTACCCCCCTTCTGTGGGATAAACTTAAGGAAGACTGGAAGGCCCTGTTACAAAAGGAAGGCAAAGCCAGAAAAACACATCATACACAAAAGATGAAAGAACTTCTTCGCCGGATGCAGATCATCAAGGCAGCCGACACGTTGACCTCATGTACAACAGAGTACCTGACCTCGCTCGAGGAGCAATACAACCAACTCCTCAGAGATACCATGAGGCGATCTAGAAGTGAGCATGGACTGTTGGGCACGGCGACCGGAGTTGATGTGAGGGAAGTACGTGGAAATGGCTGTTTGCGAATTACGGAGGCAAAGCGCTTAGACGGTTATGTAACCAACGACCCAGCAGAAATTCAGAACATCTTCAGAGAGTACTTCAGCATACATTTCCAAGACACCGAACCAATAGACACCAATCGAAGACCCGACCATACCAAAGAACTTTGCAAACATCTGCAGCGAATTAAGGAGGAGGAGGAGCCAGCAACCCTTAGCGCTGAAGTCTCCCCTGCAGAGCTTCGTGAAGCCATAAGAAGCATGACCCCCAATTCTGCCCCAGGCGCTTAATGTCTGACTGCAGCCTTCTATGTGACTTTTCTCGAAGTTCTTGAAGAACCCTTGCTCGCGATGGTGAATGCGATTTTCAGGTCCTTTAAGAAACCCGACTCTTTCGGAGTGGGTAAAATTGTCCTACTACAGAAAGAGGGTGCACCACCAAACGAGGCCATGGCGTGGCATCCAATCACACTTTTGAACACCGATTACAAGCTGGTAGCCACTATACTGAACAACAGGCTCAAGCTCCTGTTACCGGACATCATTAGCCCGTACCAAACGTGCGCGATTCCAGGAAGGTCGCTTTTTGCGAACCTCACAGTGATCCGTGACTCTTTCGAATACGCAACGACAAGAGGTTTCAATGGTGTTTTTATTTCCCTAGACCAAGCTAAAGCATTTGACAGGGTACGACACCATTACCTCTTCGACGTGATGCAGGAGTTTGGTTTACCGGCAAGTTTTATAAAACTGGCAAAAACGTTGTACGAGGACCTAACCTGCACCGTTGTGATAAACGGAGTCACAACGCCGGCATTCAAGTATAGCAGAGGCATAAGGCAAAGATGCCCACTGGGCCCGACCTTTTTTGTCATGTCGTGCGAGCTGCTGATCACAAGTGTTATTGCGCATGAAGGCATACGGGGCTTCCCACTGACGGGCCAGGAGCAGGTGAAAGTGCTGGCATACGCGGACGACACTTCCCAGTTTGTTCGGGATGAAAGCAGCCTCCAAGCCTTCAGTGCGACGTTCACAAGATACGCGCAGGCATCCGGAGCGGCGATAAATGCGGACAAGAGTAAGGCGATGCTATTTGGAACTTTCCCCAGAGAAGCCCTAAGAAACATCGAAGTGGTGTACATCGTTATAGTACTGGGAATCTACTTCTCCAGTGAAGGGGTGGCACCAGCCACGTGGCAGAGAGCCCTCGAGAGGGCAAAGCAGGCAGCCGACCGCATTCGCCTCCTAAACCTCACGTTACGTGAAAAAGCGCTGGCAGCAAGGACCACCGTTTGCGCGTTTGCGTTCTATGCCAGTAGGGTAGCGGTCATCCCTAGGAAAACCGCGAGCCAACTGAACACCGTGATCACCGATTTGCTATGGGAAGAGAAACCGGCACCAGTCAAGCGACACCTCCTTCAACTACCCGAGGACAAAGGTGGCCTCGGCCTCCCACACGTACAAATGACCAGCCAGATAGATACTGGCCCTCAAGATTACCCGCACGCTTTATTACGCAGCGAGTTACGTTGGGAAGAATCTAATCAACTACTGGACAAGCACCATCACGCACTATCTGGAAAACCACAAACACACTGGCCCGCGCGCGGAAGCGCCCTCTCACTTTTACAGGATGGCGGCAACTACGACAAAGATCATAGAAAAAGAAGCCCCGAACTGCGACATTGACAAGAACCCACCCGCCCGAATCGTCGAAGCGATAACAGAAAACCAGTTGTCCGAAGAAGAAAAGGAGCAGATCAAAAGCCTAGGACTGTGCAAACAAAAAAGCAATAAGTACCGACCACGCGAAGTACATGACTTCGAGTGGAAGCGCAAGTGGCAAGTTTTGCCCACGTGACATCGCCTGCACCGTTTCGGCATCACGCCGAATAGCCAGTGTCCTAATTGCCACCCTGAAGAAACGATCTCCCACGCGTTGTTAGAATGCGGGGCGGCCAAGTCGGTATGGCGCCTGGTTGCGAGGTGCTTCAGCATCCGCCCTCCCCCGGCCCTCGAAAGGAATAGGGGCTGCTTCGCAAGGCTGGTGATTGCCATCACACTCTTTGTGATTTGGAAACGCCGGTGCCTTGCTGAGGTAAAGAACACCCCAGTGAGAGCGGCCTACCCAGCACTAGCCATGATCAGGCAGAAAATAGTGCAGTACTTGGCCAAGCAACTGGAAGCTGGCTTGGAGGACCAGTTCCTTCGCCGCTGGCACACAAAGTTTTTTTTCGTCAGAGGTGCGAAACTCCGTACAAACATTGTGTTACAAGTGTATGTATAGCGCCAGTCGAAGTATTGTAATTATGCCCACCCATGTTCACGATCTGTTGTAAATATATGTATATATGATTGTAAATATATATTTGTGTTTTTTACGAATGTATGCGTAGTTTAGAACAAACTTGTATAGACATATATATATATATATATATATATATCTTTGTATGTACCGCTAGTTTCCTCTATGTATAATGGAGTTTGTATGCCCGTTAGTGCACAAGAGGGGTGTCTAAACGAGCACTGTATGTATAAAATGATGTAAAGAGTTTTTTTGAGTATGAAGTTAATAAACTTCTCTTTGTATCAGTCCGAGACTGCTATCTGTGCAAGACTGCTGCTGTAACTGGACTTTCCGTTTACCGGGCACAGGTTCGCCCAAATAAACAGTGAAATCTCAACACGAAGTCTCCTGTCTTCGGCCACGTCACGACCCCGTGACAATATATATCTTACGACCTGAACATGAATTCTGAGAGAGACATTTTCAAAACGCTGTTTATGCCAAACCTAAATGATCTGTTAATTCAAAGAGTTGTTTTAAAACATTTCTGGTCCAAAGAATTCCTGGTTCCATATGTTACTTATCGTTCTTTAAGGCCCAAAGTATGTTACTGGAAGCCACGGTGTTCAACAAAGTATGGAACCAGAATACGAGCCCATTATGTCCCAACCTATTTCAATGTACTACCAACCAGCATTATTCGCACAAAAGCAAAATACAAATTAAAGAAACTGCTACGGCGTGTCTGTCTACAATTGTAATGCATGCCGTTTGTTATTTCATATACACTCATTCGCAAGCAGGATGCTGCACAATCATCCAGTGTGGTACTATGCTTAAAAAGATTTTGCTACAATTCTGTTCTTTTTTCCTTTATAACTTTTCACTTTCAATTGCTGTAACTATTGTATAATGCTTGTAACTATTGCTTGTATGCCCTGTTATTTCTAATCTTATAAGCGCGTTGTTTTTGGTCCTATCATCCCTCTTAGGCCATGAAATACAATCTTGTAACGCGTCCGGTTTGTTTTGCTTTCTGCCAGGCTCTGCCACAAAAGCCCCCAATTAGCTTTGCCGGCCTAGTGACATGTACTGTTTTATTTCAAGAAACAAAAGGTATTATTATTATTATTATTATTATATTATTATTATTATTATTAGACAGTTATAATGCTTTGTGACGATGATGGTAACATGAAAGCGCGCCATTGTACTCCGCAGCGAGGACGGAGTGCAATATATCATTCACGCCCCATCAGCACGAGAGTCGCACAGATTGGTAACTCCACTTGAGTATCAAAGAGTTCGCAGTCTCTTTTACTCTGCATTCAACGAGATAGTACGTTCAGCGGTGAACTCTGCGCCACTCGCCCACGGATTTTGAGAACTATGAGGAGAGTAACACAGTCCCTCTGCTCTTGCAGTACCCCCTCGAATTCTAAGAGTGTTTGAACAGGAATAGATAGAGAAACAGACAATAAGGGAGGCAGAACTCTAGAAGGTGATGCAAGAGATTTCTAAGGAGGATGAAAGTTTCAAACGCGAGTGTGAAAGACCAGAATTCTGGTTAGATGCGAAGCAGAGGAGTGGTCAATTGGTACAGGTATCACACGATCTTGAACTGCGAGGAACAGTTCAGTATGGCGAAAATTAGAGCCACCGAAAGAGATAGCACCTACGAGTGCAGCAGTAGGTTCATGAATGAACCGAGGTTAACAGCTGTGAAAGAAGCTGCACTAAGACCGGCCGACAAATGCCAGAGTAAATGTGGCGAGGTGCTGTGACAGAGGAATTCAAGTGAAACAGCTAAGATAGTTCTAGACCACCTGGCACACACACAGAGCGAGTGTGTGCCAATGTTGGATCTTGCCGGTGGAGTTCAAGGAGATTTCGACCTACTAGGCAAAAACACTAGTATTAGGACAGCAGAGTGTGAGGAGGTATCACAGGGTTGAGTAGTTGTGGACAGCTGCCGGGGATTTGAGCTTGGTTCATGTAAGAGTAGCGCTAAGGTTGTTCCTGCATGAGGTGTCTAAAAGGATTTCGACCCACTTGTCAGGAACACTTAGAGTGAATCCAATGGAGGGGTAAAAGTAGAGATTGGTGAGGACAATGCAATTGGGGGCAGCTCCCTGAAATGGGAGCTAGCTTCTTCGGAAAAAAACAGCTGCAGTGTTACGAGACGTGTTGGGCTGTCCGGCAGACTGCAGAGTGATGAAGATGATGATTTGTGCGCAAATCACTTAGACTGCACGGGCAAGACCGCTAACGAAACGAGCAAGAGTGCTGGCGAGCAAGATATGCGAGTGGAGGAGTCAGAAATAGGCCCCAAAAAAAGCGTAGGTGGAAGCGGCGTTGTAAAGGCAAGAGTACGACAAAAAGCACTGCCCACTTGAAGAAAGTGAGTAAACGTTCGAGGGCAGTTTATCGAATTAGGCATTTGTCCTCGGCGCCGGAGTTGCTTTGCATGGGTCTGAGCCGTCGGACGAAAAGGAAAAGTGCGCTTGGCGATCATGGAAACAGAAGGAAGGGGCGTAGTAAGCCGAATGAGTTCTTTGTCATCCGTGCCAAAGTTGGTTTGCATGCGTCCGAGCAAACAGACGAGCAGAAAAGGAAGGGCGCGTTGGGCCAAGATGCAGACAGAAGGAAGGGGGCAGTCAACCTCCCGTCGTTCCATCCGCGGCAGTTTTGAAAGGGCGCGGCAGTACAAAGTCAGTGGTCCTCAGAAAGTATCCAAGTGAGAGAAAGAACTCTGTTCCCCAGTGAAAGGCTTAGTGGGGTTTGGAGGCGTCCGTTCAATGAGAAAAGCCCAGAAAGCGCGACCACCATGCGGACGACTGAAGAATGATCGCACAGCCGTTAGCTTTTGAGAGGTGGTCACTCGCAAATTTTTTTCGTTTTTGTTTTCAAGTTCTGTTTGGACTGTTTAGGTTTGTTTTGATTTTGGAAAGTGTTTTGTAAGTATTTCGGCTACCAGCTAGCGTTTAGGTAACAACCCTACTGAAACGTTCCGTAAGATGCGGAGAACTCACATACGGAATTATTGGAATATGGAAGACGTATGATGCGGACTCCGCATAAGACGTATGATGCGGACTCCGCATCTTATGGAAAGACGTATCATGCGGAAATTACTGAAATGTGTGCATGTTACGTATGAATCTAGTGCAAAGCAATATAATGTGTAAATTGAATAGACGTCCACATCTTGAGTACATGCAATACTGTGTACAAATCACAATATTTCTTAAATGTGCATGATGAGGGATTGAATCATCGGCATCTTACTAATTGTCGTGATGCGGAATCAAAATTACCTTTTAAATAAAATACATTACAAAACTACTAAACATGCTAGCGATCATAAATGGTGGTTACATTGCAACACATTAATGCAGTGTTCTATGCAAGACTTAAAGAACTTATAAAGTTATTATTATCAATAGAGAAGCATTAATATACACATCAGCCCTGCTACAATCAATATGTTTTTTTATTTGTCTGTATGCTCCAGCTGTGAATAGTGACATTGCAGTGTTGATCGTACACAAATGAGGTGACTGCACCGCAATTTCACGAGCTCCACCTAAGCCACAGGATGGTGGCACAATGTAACAGCAATTTTAGAACGAAATGTTTAAAAATAAATAATGATCATAGCACTGTGAAAGTGTGGCGCTGTGTTTATCTCATGAATGCCTTGTGGAGATCGGCGAAATGCTGCTTGAGGCTCCGGCACCACTGTAAATTTCGAAGGTCACTGCGATAGAACTTATGTGTCTTTCATAGGCACCTGAAAATGAAAATAATTGGCACAAATAATGTCAGAGACACATGTTAGCACAATAGTTTACATGCACAAGAAGTATAACACACAGAATGAAACTGAAAATTTAAGGCACACAATCCTTCATGTTATGCATATGTGAATAATAGAAGGAATGAGTGTATAAATTAGTTCTGCCACATCAAAAAAAACAACATGCTTATCACAGTGAAAATAACTAGGTTGTCATGATTTTCAATGGTAGAGATAATCGATTAATATGTCCTTATGAAATTATGATTTAAACGCTTCCTGCACAGTAAAACTTTAGGAACTGCAAGTGAAAGCTCTCAATGTCCATTTAATAGTGTGTGCATGTACATCTGCTGCCTTTATACTATACAGTTTGTGCACAAAATTGGCATCTTGAACAATTTTGAGAGTTAAACCTATGCAACTTATGAAGGTTAAAATCACCATGAAAGCAAGCAGGAGCAGGCAGGTGCCATTAAAAATCTGTGCAAGCCAGATAACTATAACCGAACTGCACACATATAGGGGAGCAAGAGTAACAGAAATTCGGATGCTGACCCGCATGTCGCGGTATCAAACCCCGGCTCCATTTCCGATGGAGGCAGAAATGCTGTAGGCACGTGTGCTCAGATTTGGGTGTACGTTAAAGAACCCCAAGTGGTCGAAGTTTCCAGTGCCCTCCACTACGGCGTCTCTCATAATCATATAGTGGTTTTCGGACGTGAAACCCCAGATATAAATCAAGAATAACAGAAATAAACTGCCAACAGAAACGTTGGGTGCATGTGCTATCTGTAAGTGCTTACACCTTACTACATACAGCATGCTCATTCCATTTTAAATACCGATATTCAAAATAACTGCTCTATTAGGAATGTAAAAGGTAAGGTAAAACTGAGCGACTCTACAAAAAGTGACCCTATTATGACATCAAGTTTTCTTAAAAAAAATTGACTAAGACTCTCAAATATCATTATGCAAGGAAAAAATCTTCAAAAGAACAATCAAGTTTGAAGTCATAATTATTTATATGGCTACTATGACTATAACCAAGAAATCGACCTCAACATGGCTAATGTTAGTTTTTAAGGCCTATGTTCACTAGACAATGAACTATACCACAAAAAGCACAGCGTTCAGGCAAAGCACCACACAAAAAAAGAAAGCAGTCCTTTTTGTTATTACCTACAATGCCTTTAAAATGGTATTTTTACCCCTACTTTCCGCTTTTTATCTAAGTAACTGGTGTGAAACAAGTTAGCTGAAAATGCACTGTGCCTCCAAAACCTGTTGGTTGAATCTGAATTTTTAAAAAATGGTGAAGCTTGCACTAAATTAGGCTCCACAAGCCTTCGAACAGTGAGACTACATGACTCTTAGGACTACTTTAGTTACTTGTGTTTTGTTTCTGGGCCTAAGTATAAAGACAAGGGCTTAACTGAATTGCTGCTAACAAACAAATGCTTTCGAAATTGCCCAAGCGTCAAAGGATGCTCAGCCATTCGTTGTTTTTTGCACTGGGCTATTCTACACCAAACATAAAAACCATACTGCCTGGCGACCATCACAGATGTATAGTTTAAAAAATGATGGTAATTTACTCTTCTGAAAATAGTTATTTGCAGAAATGTTTTGAAGAGAAAATTGTAGTGGTCACGTGGGTACCTTCAGAATTTCGCAGAATGTCGTGCGGGTGTTATTTGTGAGAAAAATTTCAAAGTACCGCTTTTTCTTGCCATATCAAATTTGATCTACATATTAAGTAAAGATGCTTCTTAAAGTATTTGAAGTCAAGTAACATTAGAGCAATTTTTCTGCTACATAGGCTTTGAAGAATTCAGCCAAACTGTTTATCGTTTGCATTTCTTGTATGGCAACACTGCATTTTGTATGAATATTTGAGCCACAAATACTCACTGCACAGAAGTTATATTTTACGAAAAAAAATAATGTTAGGTCCAGATTACAAATATCACTATATAATCGTTTTTGTCCACATTGAGATGCAATTTGAGCTGTGTGTTTGTCTAATTGAAAATTACTTTTATGTGTAAGTTGAAAGCAAATAAACAGTTCTTGTTACATGGCAAGTGTTATCATTACAATTTTTGTTTAAATGAGGTAAATGATTTTTGAAGTCTCCTATTGAGGGCCAAGGGGAACTTCGGAACGGAAGCTGTCGTACATCAAATGCAGAAAACAGCCATCATAAGAAAACTTCAAAAATTCATTTCTACTTTAAGACAAAGTGTAATCATATAACTTGCCATATAAAGAGAACTGCTTCCTTGCTTTTGATATGGCGAAAACATTGCACTAATATTACTGAGCTTCATGCACTACACACAATCACCTTTACTTAATACCAAGACCGAATTTGGTGTAGAAGAGGCAGTATTTTTGAAACACTTTACTTTTTACAAACAACACCCCGACGACATCCTGGGAAGTCCAGAAGGCACCAACGTGGCCTATTACTTTGTTCTCTGCGATATAATTTAGCATTTTGCTGTTTTCAGAAAAATACAGTAAACAAGCACAATATTTTTTTTAAACACATTTAGGACGGTTGGCAAAATGGCTGGGGTGTTTGATGCGTAATTGCCTCACTGCCAGCATTTATTCTTCCGAAGCTCAAGCTATCACCTCTCTGTTACTGCCTCCCTCACATACAATGCCTGCATAGAAAGAAAAAGAAAGGCAGGTCCGACAAAGTTCACAAGGCAAGATATTTTCATGTTGGATAAATTCATTACCATAAACAGCAGCGAAATAACATTCATTTTGAGTAGTCCAAGACACAAGCTATATACCAGCATACTAAGAGCCAAGCACAAACTTTTCAATTGAACATGTGTGGTGATAGGCAGGAAGCACTTATTGCAAGACTGATCAGTCTGTAATTAACTAAATGAAGTACAATGCACTGTTCAATCCAACACCACATAGGCATCTTTGCTATAGCAAAGCCATGTGTCATTGATTCATGCACTATATGGGACAATGCAAATGTAACAAAAAAGGTGAAAAAAGAAAACAAGGGAAAAAAGAAGAAAAGGGGGGATGCAAAGTAGGAGCAGTGTAGCACTACTTTTACTTTGCATTCCCCTTTTCTTTCTTCTTTTTTCTTCTTTTCTATCATTTATCTTTTTTTTGCTTCCGTTACCCCCAACCTCCGACAGGAGAACACTTTGTATCAGCGCAACCTAACTTGAAAAGAAGCAAGGGCTGCGCTCTTCTGCGTTATAGGTTTTTTTTTCTTTTTTCAGACAAACATTTCCTACAGGCACACACGCCTATACCAAAAGATGATGTCATTACTGACCCCATTTAAACTAACATGCCAAGGATGACAAGGTGACTTCTAAAAAATAGGTCCTCCTATCGCAACATCGGCCAGCCTGTCTGAAGCACTTCTACTGTTCACCCTGATTACCCCACTAGATGTTTCCATCTGTCGACTCACATCTTCATTTTGGATAACACTAAGACGAGCTTACTTTGATGAATACGCACGAAAGTTAAGTGATGTATTAAGTATCAGATTAAGCAACTCTGTTAAAAAATTATTGATAGCTTGCTTCCAGGCTATTTATACTGTAGCCTGAAACTTCGTAATGTCTTCTATGCACATGAACCAGATTCACAACGTAATGCACAACATGCTTAAGAATACTGCGAGGAACAAGATAACGACAAAACGACCAGCCACCCAAAATTTTCGCTGTACATGTTTATAAAATGTTCATGTACCCCAAACGAGGTGCTTATTATACAAGCCGAAAAAACCTACAAGTAGGGCCTTGGAGTCTTCTGGAAGTAGACGTGTTGCATTTTTTCTGTAGAGGGCTTTACACCCATAAGTGAGGAACAAAACTCCTGTATAATGAAGAATGTTGGCAGCTATCAGTTATAGAAAAACCTAATGCAGCTAATCTTCCCCGACACATCTGTACATTTAGAGAGGTGACGTACCTTCTGTGATTGTGGCAGTAACTCCAACAGGACCAGTTCGAAAATTGGCACTACTTGTCTAGACAAATGTCCAAACATGCCTGCCCGACTCCCTCTAGCCATCCTGGCTGAATCTGACACGTGATTTCTAAACTGCTGGCTGGACAAAAACAAAACCACTGAAGCACTCACAATACACAGCATGAAGTTCCTCTGGAGTGGTCAACTTCGTCTTCTGCGATAAAAGAGCAGCACAGTGTACTGATAAGGCACTCCTTGCAACGGTTTTCAATGCCACGCACTGACTTTGCTGTTCCTGTCGAAGAGAGCTTGGGGAGCTTAGAGGGTGCTTGCTCTTTTCTGGGGGCTGCTGCCGCTCCTCGTTTTCTGCTCAAGGTCAACCTGCATAAAGTTGTAGACGAGGCTTTAAGAGTTGTATATAATGATATACAAATTTTCGCTGAACACACATTTCCTCGTGGCACACTGAGGAATTTCTTATAAAACTTAAGGCCTCGCATATGCAAACATTTACAATCGATCCGAAGATGCACTCGACTCTAAAGAAGCAAGTTTGTTATGTAGTGTATATAAAGAAAGGTCATTCAGCACAACCACAACTACAGTTGCACACGAAAACGACATTTTACACGATCCTGTTTATTTACATGGTCCATTTTATTTTATTTACACGGTCCTTTTTACACGGTCCTGTTTTACACGATCTGGTCTGCATGAACTCTTGAACCGGGCACCATATAGGTTGAAAGACACACACAGACTTTGAGACAAACCTAGTTTCCCGTGGAGCATCCTCTTGCACTATAACAACACATCTCAATCTAGTTAGTTGGTCAGAACAAGGTGAAAACAGCTCGCACTTGAAAAGCACGGGCAGAAGGAAACGCCTGCACCCTGTGCTTTCTGTACATTCTCGTTGAGGATGCAGTTTTCACCTTATCCTTATGCAATTTCACATTTATAACATTGTTTGCTGCATAATCTTTGTGGCGTTAAAGTGTGTGATACCGTCATGTGTATCCCATGTAATTTATAAAAATAGAATACAAGATAGCTTGATTCAAAAATAACAAAGTGCATCCAGCACCATGTCCTGTAGCCATTCTTTAGGCAAGTGGCAGAATGATTTATTCTTCAAAACATATCTTACTTGTATTCACTACAAGAGCTAACTCGTACACTGGCACATTCTGTTTGCCTCTTCAGATTATAAGGTACCTTTTTTACACCAGAAAATCTTCAAGAAGAATAGAAGTGTTGTAATTGTGAAGAAAGAAAAGTAGAAGGAAAAAAAGATATTGATTTATTTGTGGGCTTTAACGTCCCAAAACCACCATATGATTATGAGAGACGCCGTAGTGGAGGGCTCCGGAAATTTTGACCACCTGGGGTTCTTTAACGTGCACCCAAATCTGAGTACACGGGCCTACAACATTTCCGCCTCCATCGGAAATGCAGCCGCCACAGCCGGGATTCGAATCCGCGACCTGCGGTTCAGCAGCCGAGTACCTTAGCCACTAGACCACCGTGGCGGGGCAGGAAAAAAAAAGATAACCTGCCCTGTACAGGGACCGAGCCTGCGAACTTCGAATAACATGTCCGATGCTCTATCAACTGAGATACCATGGCGGCTATCCCTCTTCCATTTTGTACGGTATATATGTGCATTTATACATGGAAGAGTCAGTCAGCGCTGCCTGTTACCATTATGGCGAGTGTGGGACACCTTTTTTTTGCCTACTGCCAATTACATTACGATTGCAATTACGTTACGATTACTTCCAATATTCCTATACTTCTTTGGCAACATTATGCATCTGTCCGTTCTCAGAAAATCTGCTAGTCACAGGAGGAGGCAATAGTTCGCCCTCCCACCTAAATGCATGTACTTGAACACATGCACAACTGATCAAAAAAAAAAAAACAAGTCACACACCGCTAAGATTACTGAGATTCACTGTTTTAGATTCATGAGTAAAGGAAAGAACTATAAATTTAAGGGTTTGTTGTCTTTGTTGAACACATTATAATGAGAACTAGCAGAAAATGATGCCAAACAAACTATAGGGGATGTTATCAAAAGTAACTTTAACAAAATTGTGAAAAGAAAAGTGAACAAAAACGTCACTTGGCAATGTTTTTTGACAATTGAATTGACATTACTTTTAATAACATCCCTTTCTTTTACTGGGTAATGTTGTCGGGTAATTCTCATTATTAGAGTGGTGAGTAGGCTGACAAAAAAAGTATATGGCATTGATACTTCTTTTGAACACCTAAAAGTTTGAGGAACTCAAAAGAGTGGAAGCTATTTGAGTAGACCAGAATATTTAGTTGAAGCGAAAAAAACGTACACACATTTTTACCAGGCTTTTTAACCTATTTTGAGACATAAAAGTGTATGCTGCCAGTAATGTTAAGTACCATTACTTTTGTCACACTATGCACTGTAGCAGGTGTAGTTAGAGTGGTGATAGTGAAGGATTAATCAAGCACGCCACCAACTGCGTTCACATCAATGGCCGCGTATTTTAAAAATAAACCTGCTGTATAGTAAAAAAATTTTAGAGCATTTATGATTTTATCGAAATCAAGTTAAACTGACTGGGTAAGCAAACCATTTGCATAAAATCAAAAGGCATAAAGTGATTCATGTATTATAACTATGTGAACAATTTCAGCAATGCAGGGCAAAGTTACAACAGTTCTATTAAAAACCCCTCTCATTATAACATGCATGAAAAGCACCACACCAGAATATTTTATAGTGCATGTATTATCGAGACTACTAGACTGTCTATTGACCTTTTAGAAGAAGGGTATCTCCTTCACATTCAAGGGGCAACCACTTAGCCTTTTCCTGAGCTTTTCTGTGAATATTTCCTGAATTTCAGATATCATTAGGATTGATTTAGAGTAGACAGATTTTGCTTACGCATTGAAACCTAGTTCTGTATGTAACTGCAATTATGGGTGCAAAACCATCTCCAATTAATTTTTAACATTTAACTTATTTTTTAACTGCCGCAGCACAACTAGCTATGGGTGCCCAAAAAGTAGCTAGAAACAATACCTTTACCTCTTTGAGCCTTTTGGAAGTGTTCAGCTTCTCAGTGCTCACCTTACAACATTTTTTTAAATACGTGTTTGTATGCCCACTGCTCTTGCTCCTTGTACACTGAGGAGGAGCACATGGCAAGAAGAGGCAAGAAAGAAGCATAGCGAAAAAAAGCGAAATAAGCGAGGACCTCTTTTGTATCGTACAATGTGTGTAACATTACTATTGCGACAACATATAGACAAATTATTACGGCTATGTATCCATTGTAGAGTCATACACAGCTGCAACACCACGACTAAATTTCAACCTTGTGTTGGTTTAGGATCTCTTTATAGTGGCAAGCTAATGATATCTGCATTTGTTTGGCACATACTAAGATGCAGTGAAATGTGATATGGTAATCTCATTTAGAATGCACGTCATGTGGCTTCATTGTATATGTGGCCACAAGTAACTCTGGTTGCAAAGCAATTTGGCAGAGCCTAAACAGACGTCACCGACCACTCCAATCTGAACTTGCCTTTGCTACTTGCCCATTATCATCCCAGCAAAAAATGAATAATTGAATCTGCTACAGATAAGTGCTAGCTTATGCTAAGGACCAAGTATGAAGGGTGTTTTGTCATTATTGAGATCAGTTATTTGTTCAAGAACACTTGCTGTCAAACACAAATACATTGCTGTCGAAGCATCAAGACTCAAATATAAAGCAAAAAGAAGTGTCTCTTTAAAAATTACAGGCCACAAGGCAAGATAAATATTTGATATAATTGGGATGTAAGGCACGCACAAGAGGTGCTGCCATATTATACTTTTTTTTGTGTTGAAACCTGCTTGCTTTACTCACCCAACACATCTGTAAAGATGCCGTGAAAACACCAAGAAGCTGATGCAGCAAGGTTGAACACATGTCCAGGGATTCCACCATTCCTAAGCAGCCCTACAGCCTCCACAGTCCTGCAACCATTTGTAAGATAAATATAGTTCTACCCAAAGTTCTTGGTTTACAGACACACATGCAAGACACATAACCACTCTATAGGAAGTTTGCATGATAATGCGCTGGGTAGCAAAACGGATGCCAATATCAAGTATCCCGGCCTGCTGCTTCTTTCTTTCCGTTCTTAATTAATCAATCCATGGTTATTAAATGTTCCCCCAATGTGAAGTGTACTGGCAGTCCGGTGAATAATTGCAATGTATTTAGAACACAGTCCAATTCATGGCAAGTAAGCATGCAATAGCGTTTTGTCAGCTCTTCGAGAAAAGAGCATGAAGTTTAGCTAAAACCCATGTTTTTTATAAACACCATTCAATTTGATATAAAAGTTGTGAGCATTATGTAAAGAAACACGGGTTCATGTTTAATCAATGATTTCTTATAATGTACTGATATGAATGCAACTAACTGAATATGAAACGATAAATTTTGCTCGAGAATTTAGAGTTATGAACACTATCGCACTTGCCTGCTGCATCTTGTCCAAAACAGCGGCAAGATAGGCTAGTTTGTGTAGGTGAGTAGTAATGAGCAGTGCAAAGTAACAACAAGAAACACCAGTAACAACAGTATGGGGCAAGCACTGACTGCCAACTGTATAATTTATTACACAAAAGTTTGCCTGAATATCAGTCAGACAACTTGTGCAAATGAAGGTCTAGTTGGGCATGAACAAGTTACGAAATCAACAATGCCTGCTTTCACTAACAGGACCCTCATTCACATAAAGTATGCAACGATAGGCCCCTACCGAGGTACGTCACAGCATGATGTCACTGGCACATGTAAAAGGTGTGGCTGGAAAAACACTCCCGCTGGTGGCTCAGCCCGGTACAGTCGTGCGGTGTTTGGGGCAAGTTTTAATTTTTCAAAGCTTACACTTCACGTTACAATGTCGACATTAGCTGTAGTATGTGTCAGCAAACATCCAGCTGTGTGGTAAACTGTGTGGTAAAATATTTGCCACGCTATCTGTTTATCTTGATGAAGTGAACACACGTGGTGGCCTGTGCGAGCAACAGCGGCATAGTCTTCAAAAATGTGCACTGTTGATTGCGGCATGTAGTGTGCATTGAAAGGTATTGTGAATATCGGTTCAACTGAGAATACTGAGTGAGTGTGGTGTGTGCAGTGTCAATAACAATGTGTCTTGTTTGCGAAGACTAGCACTCATGGCAGGGACCGGTCGATGAAAAAACTTGATTCGACATTTTAGTCAAGGTAAATATGCACTTGACGTGACCATCTGCGAGTGGGTACATCTCGGTGTTTGCGCTGTGTGCAGAAAAAAATTGCAAGGTCACCGGGCTGGAAGATACCATTTGCTGAAGCTGCATGTATGAATCGCCCCGACGAGTACGCAAGTTCAATAAAGGTATAACTCGTTTTATCAAAGGCCTCATATTTCTTCATGTAATAAGCAGATTCTTGTTTCACATATACTCAGTACCTTTACCGCTCGATATTCATGAAGTGACAATGCAAACAACAAGTTTGCGTGTTAGGTCCTACGGGAGCAATGTAAATATGCAAATAAGTTGTAGGTGTCAAATGCAGCGATGTAACTGCACAAAAGATTACGAATATTTTAGGCTACAGGTTTAGAATCGCATACATCTCAGTGGTCTATCAGGAACGTCACAAACAACTTCCTTGCCAAACAGCCCTTGCACGGAGGGAGGGAATGGCTGGCACGGTGCTCGAAGTGACATCACACTATTTGCAAACATAGAGAGGTTTCTTACTTAGGCAACACTTTGCACAATATATTTTTTAGATGCAAGACTGTACTCATCCACATTGATCATACTGATGTCTTTTGTTGTTACTTTGTGCTGTGAGTTATAGGCATTTAGTCACCATGATCTTTAAAAGCTAATTTCAGTGTTCTCTCTCATATTGCTGACAACTGTGTTGTTGCATAAATTGGGCAAAAAAGCAACACAGAAAGGCTGTCACAATAAATACACCAACATGGGTATTCTCCTGCAAACAAAAGTCGGCACTGGTCCTGTCATTACCCGTCTTCCTTCTCTCTTTGCCTTGTTTGTGCTGAAACAGCCAAACACCTGATGAGTTAGATGAGAAATATTAACGCATCAAAATTATAAGTGCTTGCATAAGCAACTACACAACAGCGTGATAACCGCACCCCTGCCACACAGCAGCGAAACATATTTTGAACATGCTGGCAGTGTATTATTTTATAAAAAGCAACTCTGGCAGATTACAAGATCTCACATTGTGCATGCAAGTTTTTTTCAAAGTCAGGCGTACAATGTAGGTGCTGGCCGGTACATTATTAGTTACTAGCAAAAGCGTCTTGCAGGTACACATGCAGATTGCACGAACACGTCTCTCTCTCTCTACACTAGGCACACACATTATATCTTTCAACAAGCACACGCCACTGTTTAGGGGCATAATAACGCTCTACCGTGAACGTATGCTAATCAACCCACTTAGGCGGTTGGCTAGGTGAATCGAGCCAAGTTACAAATTGTATCGCCCGCGAACGTAAACAAAATGCTGCTTTGCATCAAATGGCACTGCAGGCTTCGTTTAATCAACAACGTATCAAGCGCCGTGTGCGTCTTCCTCACTACATTGCACATATGAAAAAATCGATCCCCATACACATGCATGTTGCCGCAGTTGTCTCGAATTAGCTCCAGTAAGGCCGCGCCGATGCGCCATGGCTCTGCTGGCGTTAGCGTTGTCAAAGCGAATCGGCAACCGCACTCGCAAAGGCGCGTAAGGTTGCCGTTTCACGACGCCTCGTTCGAGTGCAGCAACACACACTTGCACTGAGTGGCATACTTGGTCTACATAAAAAAGTGTCCCCCTTACCTTTAGTTTCTTTCACACTGCCCTGAGGGAAGCGACCACAGGCGTCAGCCGTCACCTCGGAGTCCTTCGAGCGCCCACCCAACCAGCCGATTCCTTGGACGACTCGCACTTGATCCGCACTCGGACAACCGCGGGAATAGGGCGCAATCTTAGCACATCACACGAACGAGGAACGGCGCTTCCTTGCGTAAATTTAACATTTCGTGCTCTCGTGTGTAGCAACGCGAACACATGAGACACGCACCGAAACGGCATGCCCACAGAAACAAAGAAGACAAACAACATGTGGCTTTGGCTGTGAATGGATTTCACTTGGATATCTGTGTGAGAAAAATGAAAAAAAACATCTGTCGCTGCTATAAACTGAAAAAAAATGTATGTTATCTGGCAAAATAACTTTAAAAGTGATAAACGGTTATTCAAGAAACAAGTTACAACCTATGAATATTTTCGCAGGTCTTTGTTTTGTTTTTGTTCTAGCAGATGACAGCGCCTCCTACTGCTTCTACGACAGACGTAGTGCGGTTTCACGTTCGGTGCGTGTCGCCGACGCAAAGCTCTACAGTAGTGATATCAGAGTTATCAATTCTCAATGAATCATAGGATGGCTACAAAGCAGTAACATTTTGACATAGTGCAGTACGCAATCTTTCAAGGTATGACATTTCTTTGCTCTGAAGCAAATCGAAGCAAGCCGGCCGGCGCAATCAGCTGATGTCGCCGCTACGCGAGGCATGGTCGTGCGCAATAGCGTCGCTCCCCGCGCTCGATTTGTCATCAAGCGGTAGAGCTACTAAGTGGAATACAGCTAGATGCAGGGATTAATGGCGTATCACTCTAATTCCCTGTGGTGGCCGACTCAATCGCAAGAGAGCCCCGGGAAACAACCTTCAACTGCTCAAGCTTGTGTGTGGGTGTAAAAATACTTGTTTTCATCCGCGGCGGGGCAGCAATCTATAGTTGAAAGACATGCGAAAAGCATGTGACGTATATACAATCCCAAAACATATGCACACAACAATAGATACGATCGCATATCGTACATAAATATGCCAACACATTGCGTGTAAAAAGCAAATTTATATACATAACTTAAACTCACGTGCTACCTTCAGCACGAATAGCTTAGCAAGTTAACGCACTCAGTTCACGTACGCGAGCACAACTAAATGGCGCAGGTTCAAGTCCCGCCAAGTTTAATTTCTTTTTGTTTTTTTTTCAACGTTTTTATTGTACTGCTATCTTTTCTAATGCCTTAGGTTCTAAAACAAAATAAAGGCAATATTGCGTTCAAGTACGTATGTGGGACTGTGTTTTTTGCGCAACAGTTATTAGTACTTTTATTTTCATTACTAATTTTTTTATTTATTTCATAATATAACAAAATTAAGGACTAAGGGGAACAATGGGTCTGCTTGATTGTGAAGGGACTCGAGAAGTGAGAAAACTCAAACCAAAAAATTTATTTGAGAAAAACTGAGCATTTCACAGCCGGACCAGTTTCTTCAAGGGTAGGCCCTAGGTATGCGCGAGACTTGCTATATGACTCATCTCAAGCTGTGGCAGTTGAGGGAAGGCAATATCACCGAGAAGCAGTTCCAAAATATATTTTGGTTGATGTTTTTTTATTCCTCCAAAATAAGGGCTGCACAATTGTGATCGAGCCAAACCAAGAATTGCGGGCACGAAGTCATCAGACAGAAAATGAATAATGTTGATTGTTTGAAAAATTGCCCTTAATAAAAGGAAGAGTTATGGAGTGCTACGTAGCCTAACTCGCAGTAGGAATTTTATATATACATATAAATAGTTTAAAATGGACAATGTTGCACACACAGACATTGGTTAAATTTCTTTGCAGCACAGTTGAAGCATCTATGTAGAACTGAAGCATCAAGAGAAGCTCATGCGTCCTCACTTTATTGCGCTTTACATAGCTTGTATGCGTCCATGCATCCATGATATGATATATTTTAAAGCATTTGTTTAACCTATAATCTTCTTATTCCTTAAAGCTGGCCCATAAGTTGTGTCTTATGTAGCACTACAATTGAAGCGTAATCTGCATGGTGGTCTGAAACAATACTTTTGAAAATCTCAAAACGACCCAGCTCTATACACGACCATCCGTGCATCAGTGATAAGCACCATTATGTGTTTGTACATATCAGTTGTGCTCTCATACCTAATTATTTTTCTGACCACTCCCTCTGCCCCTACCTCGTTTCTGTCGTGAAGCTGTGGCAAGTTGTGTATAGCTGTATTTATATTGTAGGAGCACATACTATCAATAAAAAATTATTTTTAGGCTACATGCAATTAGTTTTCATAGATTCTCATTTCTTTTGTCGGTGCTCAGGAGAGCTAAGCTCATGGTCGATATTTTAAAATGACATTTCTCTTTGCCAATGTTAATGAGAACAGTTTCATTAATATTGACAAGTTCATTCACATTGAATTTAGTTCTCATTATTATTGTTTCTACCAAAAAACGAGCCCTTGAAGTTATGCTTTTTTCTTGATTTGTTTTCGTGTGACAGCATGCAAGTAAAATGACAGTTATTGTCATTCCTTGTGAATGACACATTTTCCGTGTGACAGACTTTAGCACCTGGTCATCTGCAGAAGTTGTATTCCTTCTGGAAAAGGGCGAACAGCGGTGACTTACAACACAGGCTAGCCTGCATTATTCTTTTGTACTATATATGTCACTGTGCATTCATTTATAACTTTATAGAGCTCGGATTTCCTGCTTAAAATGTGACAACAACTGTAGAGTTTCCACATTTTTGCAACAATCCACATGCCTTTCATACACTATTGCACATTTTCGTAAGCACCTTACAAAATCTGTATATTTCGGTAAGACCTTACATTCTGCATTTTCCTTATGAAAGCTTCTGTACACTCCATACACTTTCCTTATCCTTCCATATCTTCCATCATGAACTCTCCGTATGCTCCATAAGTTTCCTTACCTTTCCTTATCCTTCCATATACTCCATAAAAAGCTTTCCATATATGCCATACATTTTCCTTATCTTTCCGTATACTCCATAAAAAGCCTTCCGTATACGCCATACAATTTCCTTATCCTTCCTTATACTCCATAAGAATCTTTCCGTAAATGCCATACAACTTCCGTATATTTCCATAAAACTCCATATTTTTTCCGTATGTAGCATAAGGAAATGTTACGGAGTCCATATATTTTTCGTAAGATTTCATACGGAACGTTTCAGTAGGGAAGTGCTAGGTTTTGTTTATTTCTTAAGCTTTGTATATTTTGGTTTTAAAGTTAAAGCTCTGTGCGGCTGCATGACGACACACGCCTAGGAGCGGTTGGCTAATAAGAGCAACCTTAGAAGCTGATTCTGAGTGAGCGCAGAGACGGAAGAATATTCTTTGAGTTTTTGAGAATTCATGCGACAGTTTTTCGCTGTTACTTTTTGTTTTCTTTGCATTTGTCTGGTGCTGACGTAAATAAAGTGAGTTTATTGCTTCGGGAGTTAGTGTGTAGCTTTTATGATGACGGTAATCGCTAGACAGAATCAGTAGTCAATCCACGCAGGAGCACTATAACGTGTGCTTGCGGACGTGTTAAGTGAATATTCCTGATGCTGGTGCAGCCCGACAGTTGTTTTTTTTTGTCTGCTTAAAGGAAATTGACGACAAGCTTTCGGGGCATAAATTTTTGGGGACTAAAAGAGAGCGAGAAGCAAAAAGCCTTATTTTAGGAGTATGAAGGGTGGTAGGCTACAACGGATTACTAACGCTCGCACACAAGTATGCTACGGAGAGCACATCGCTTGCGTGCTTATTTTCTTGAAAGCAGTTCAGGGGAAGATTATTCTCGTGTTGGAATCGGGAGCTTGAGAAAAATCTCAGAAAAACGCTTCGATTGCTGCTTTGTGTTTGATTTAATAGCTAAGGAAGGTTGATTTTATAATATTTTCGGACTCGATTTGTCTCAAGTGCAGACAAAGTGCTCTTCTGTACCTGTGGTTGTGTGTATTTTTGTCTAATCCCAAAGAGGAAAGGTTCATGGATTATTCAAGAATACCGTATTGCGTCATCGGCAGTGGCTTGGAGGACGCCACCTAATAAAGACTCTGCTGGCAACCTGTAGGGCTGGTCACATGCAGGTCAATGTTCCCGTCGGTGGACGAGCTGTTGAGTTTAGCAAGCCACCCTTTTGCCACGGCCATTTTGTAGAAATAGGGAGCAGCGCGAAGACACCCTGCTGTTTTCATGTATTGGGCGGTGCGTGGCTGCAATTACTCGACGAAGCACTGCTACCGTTAAGGCCAGCGCGGAGTTGCGACACGTGGCGTCTTCGTGCAACAGGAAAAGCCACAATGCCAAGTTTTTGCTGAAGATAGACATCGGACCACCACGCAGTGCGTCTCTGATTGATGGGCTGCCGACGCTCAAAGCAGTACCACATGTCCAAGCATTTGCCCCCGGAGTTGTCTAGCCGCGACCGCCGTTCGCGAACGCATGGGTGGTCGCCGTGAGCGGCTAGATGACAAACTCGTTTATCCCCGCTCACTGGAAGCAAGATTCACCAGAGGAGGCAGCATCACGGGGACCATACACGTGTTTGGTTTGTGTATGTGCATTTGTTGGGGGCGGTGGCCACATAATGACCCCCGTGTGTGCTGTGGGGCCGCTTATTGGACAATGCAGTATAGACCTATTCCTCGACCAAGGGATCTGGGGAATTGAGACTGTTTAAAATCAGCTCTCGCGGGCGGCTGAGTGCTTGTTCACTGTGCTTGCTCAATGGAGAGCCTTCCAATGTAGAGCTTCTCAATGTAGAACTTCTCATCTTCGAGCCAGAGAGGTATTGCCTTGTAAATAATGTAAATAAACTTTCTCTGCTAAGTTCAACCTCCTCCTGCCTCGACATTTCATAATCCCGGACCTCCACTGCCTGCAAACCCCTATGGCAACACACATAAGAAATTCAGCCTTGACCAACTTCCGATAGAATTGTTGTTTAGGCCGGCATTACAAGATGGTCTCTAAAGAGCATGTCCTCAGAACGGCCGACAAAGCCACTAACGACAGCTTGAGCACATTGTACACTGAGGACAGCGACAAAGAACAACGTTTTCTTGGCGTCCCAGTGATTGCCGGCAGCACCCATACTGATTCGGAAAGAAAAAAAAGTTTCATAAAAGTGACTATAGGCTACAATGGGAAAAATACCAGGGCAAAGTTGTAGAGAAGGGTCCAGCCGATTCAGACGTGTGGTGAACATGGCATGTTGCTTTAGAACCTTTATTATTCTATTAGCATGCTCACTAATTATCAGCACCGCATGTGTTGGTGAAAAACGAGATGTATTTTGACATATTTTCTACATATGCAGAACAAACAGCTCTATCGGAGTGTTCACTGCATGTTGTGTTCATTGCCAGAGTGGTTTGATAGTCACTGGAATGCGATGTAGTGCCCTTGCTCGATAATGTGAAGAAGGACCTTTCTAATTTTTCGGACTGGCTGTTCGCGTAGTGTGAATCTCTAGGTCAGAAATAAAACAATGAAGATATACCCAGGAGTTGTAGAACACGGCCCTTTTATTGAGCGCCACATCGAAGTTTTAGCGACGAAGAGTAGGAGGCTCCATAGCTGCCTGTTCCAACTAGTGTGAAAGCTTCGTCTTCACGGTGCTAGCTTCTACAGGATCAACCACCCACCTTTAACACCCATCCTAAGTGATGGAAGACTCAGTACACAGTAGTTAATTATGCTTTTTGTGTGTGACAGCAAAAAAAACAAAGTTGATTGAGCGTTCAAGGCGACATAATTGCACTTTAGTCAGTATTCCTGATACTGTCACTCGAACTTATAGCTGCACCGACCACTAAGGGGGAATTGAAATTTTCGCTGGAGTTGTGCAAGAAGTGAAGAGGTATGCATTATGGGCGAAAATAGGCATGTAGTCAAACTCCTAGCTGCCGAGCGAAGTTATAGCTATGGGTGAGATATCCATGCATAGGCGCCCTTCCACAAAAAGTCATTAGCGCTCACGTAAGCCCGTAAGTGGACATGCGTGCTTCTCTAGATGATCAGATCAACGGTGTTCTGCGATCCGCCTCGGCGGTAGGCATTCACGATTGATGGCGAGTTGGCGCCCATCTGCGGGCCAACAATGGGACGCCTTTCGTGTGCTCCAACCGCTTCCAAACTAATATGTATGCTGGCTGGGTACTCGTTTATAATCACCATGGTTCCGGCTGTTTACGGGCAACGTGGCAAAGTAAGACATTCTGCGAACGCCTGTGCTCAAGCGCTTTCGAAGGTACGAATATTTGGCTCGTATTCACAAACCTATTTTATCCATAACTCCCATTTTTCTTATTGTTCTTTAGTCCTTAATTTACATTCAGTGCACAAAAACAGCATGTATAGCACAAAATAACTGATTTTGGTTTGTGAATGTTGGCTTTGCGTCTGTTTATGAAGCGTAATAAAGAAAAAATCTAGTAAACCAGAGCTAGGTTATAGATTGTGAATACAAGCCTTAGTGACGGATGTGCTGGTAAGCAGAAGCAAGCTCTACCACAATTATTCACGATGGAGCATTCCATGTAGTTGAATCAGTGCGTGTACAAAAGTCCGCCAAGGTTTCCTCCTAACTAGGGCTTCAAGGTTGGAACGATAACTTGGTTAGAAGCAACGACGTGGCCAGCTACCCACTTCTTGCTGAAACAAAATGAGCTCCACCTTCCTGAAGAAAAACGATCGTCATCCACGCATCATCTTCGAGTGTGCCATCATCCTCGAGCATAGCTCATCTTCGAGCCAAAGAAGCCATTCTTTTGAATAAAAACTGACTGGAACAAGTAACTGCTTTCACCTTTGGCATAACAATATATCATGGTGATTGTTAGAGTCTAAACACTATAGTTTATTCATCATCATAGTTTACTTAAGCGCAAGGGGTACGTTAGAGCTCGCTAGCGTTGGTTTGGTCTGCTAAAACCTTCATCCTATATATGACTCCTTATGAAACTGGGACTTTTCTTGGCTTCGGAAGAAAAAAAAATGGCAGACCCAACGTACAGTGGGAATCAATTATAAGCGAAGCCCGAATAAAAAAGGTTGATATGTCACTTTGAAGTCAGCAGAACGTTCGAAGGTGGGCGTGAAATATTCCATATATGACTTCCATGTCATGATTATCATGCTTGAACGTGTCATTCATCTTCGTCATCTATTCACGTCACGTAATACCAAATTTATTATATAGGAAGCTGAAGATGAGTAAAGATATGCGGAGGTTACGCCTCAAAACCACCATATGATTATGAGAGATGCCGTAGTGGAGGGCTCCGGAAATTTCGTTTGTCTGGGGTTCTTTAACGTGCACCCAAATGTGAGCACACGAGCCTACAGCATTTTAGCCTCCATCGAAAATGCAGTGGCCGCAGTCGGGATTGACCCCGCGATGTGCAGGTGAGCAGCCCAGTACCTTAGCCACTAGACCACCGCGGCGGGGCACATATATATATTAAGCTTGCGAAACAGCCGAGAGCACGCTATGAGCGTGGCATGCAGCCACGCTTTACATGACACGCATGTCATGATTAACATGCTTATCATTTACCTTTCTCGTCTATTCACGTCACGTGACACCCAATTGGGTGTATGTGAAGCTAGCGCAACGGCCGCGGGCGTGCTATAGGCGTAGCTTGCAGTCGTGTTTTATACCACATGCATTTAATAATTATTACGTTTGAAGGTGTCATTTAGCTTCGTCGTCTACTCAAGTCACGTGATACCAAAGTTGATATAAGCGGTGCTAGCAAAATGGACACGACCATGCTATGAGCGTAGCATGTTGTCATGTTTTTACATGACACGCATCTTATAGTTATCATGTTCACACCTGTCATAAACCTTCGTCATCCATGCACGTCCCATAATACAAACTTTTGTATATATGAAGATAGCGAAACGACTGCGAGCGCACCATGAGCTTGGCGTGTAGTCATGATTATATAACATGCAGGTCATGATTTCCACGATAAGGCATGTCACTTATGTTCGCCATGCACTCATATCATACCATACCAGTTTTCGAATATGTTGTGTGAACGAAACCACTGCAAGAGCAGCAACACCATTAAAAAATATCTTTACAGTCAAGACATACATGTGATAATTTCCATTTTATGACTAGTCAGTTGTGCTGGTGTTATAGTCATTTTATGGCATACACATTTTGGTATAAATACCATTACTGAAACGGCCAGGAGAGCTAAAAGTCGTAGGCCGATAGATAGATAGATAGATAGATAGATAGATAGATAGATAGATAGATAGATAGATAGATAGATAGATAGATAGATAGATAGATAGATAGATAGATAGATAGATAGACAGACAGACAGACAGACAGACAGACAGTAATCCTCACTCGTCGTGCCTACAATCACTCTGTGAGCATAATAAAGCACTTTGTCCTTAATCGTTGAAATCCTCATCTTGTAGGCCTTACTTCCTCATCAGTGCATTAGTGCTTCAAATGTAGCCTTAAACATCCCTTGTTGTTAATCGACGTATCAGAGCTATAAAATCACCACATAATCATGGATCAGATAAGGGATACATCACGGCTGACAAATCTTAACTGCAAGTTAGCGCCGTGGTGCTGCATGTAACGATATGGTGAAGGCGGCACGCTATACCGAAGTCGCCCGACCCAATAAAGGCGGTGCACTGTATACGCACTTCCACCACCGCATGCGCAAGTTGCGAGTTACATCGCCGCGTACGAAGCTTAATTTTATGTACACGGCCCATCGCGATGCACCTGAGTGCATAGCGGTCACATTCAATAAAGGAGCACTAACATCAAATTTCAAGATCAAGATGTGCCCATAATTCGATCGCTTGGTATGCATATGTCTTCTTGGCCAAGTCTGAATGGCATCCGTCGCATGGAAGTTATTGTAATACGATGTTAAACAGCATACAAAACTAAGGAGAAAGAAAAGCGCCAAGCCTGCGCTGAAGGCGCTGCACAGTCACACCGAAAGCAAGAGCAGCGGCCTTTCAGAGCCTTTTCTAAACACTGATTGGGTAACTACTGCTAGCACACTTGCTTGATAAACACTAGGTAATTATTAATAAATTTTTGGGTAGTAGACAGGCATTCGCTATGCTACTTTTGTCGTTCTTCTGAGAAGCGTGGTATCCACTAAACACTTGGGATTTTGTGCCAATTGTTCATGCAGTGGCTGAAGACGATGACGAATTATGGCTGAAGTGGGTATGCGCCACAGTTAATAGGGGAACAAGAACAACTTTTTGTGATGGGTAGGAGTATTGGACGGCCCACTCGTCACGCTATTCGCATTATGCGACGACTTGTTCTTTCGCTGTTTTAAAACGCTTTATATGTCATATAAACGCGATTGCTTTCCCGATATCAAGCCAGCCTAAAAAAAGTTTGACAAGAAGTCACAAGCAGGGGTGTAGCTCGGTAGTAGAATACTCAGCCGCACGGCACCAAGCGGACCCGGGTTCAAGCCCCACTGTGTCATTTGTGCTAGGTTTTCTTTTTTCATATTCGCGCGACGTGGTTCTGGACACCGGCGGCAGCGATGGCGGACCACTGCGCGTGACCCGAGTTGTAATCTTATAACAGCTTTCGCTGTTAAACGGAAAATAAACTGCCCTACGACATCGACACTAGTGCTACGTGTTCGGTGTGATACATTCCACAACTATACCATCCTGAGTGACGATACGCTAGTAACAATGACGTCGATGATTTGAGTGTGTTTGGAGTCGACTCCCGGTCATACTCTCACTAGTGGCTCTCCTTACTGTGTTGAAGCTTGCGTGCGATTCATCGTGTCGCATCGACAGATTTGACGTGTGCTCCACAGCGTGTGTGCGAACATTCAGAGTGACAATTCTTACCAGAATGTCGGGGAACCGCTGCGCAGTGAGAGCCTGCACGTGGAGGCGCAGAAAAAGCGGAAAGTGCGTGGCGTTTTATGCCTTTCCAAGCCACGAACCTCACCGCAGCCACTTGGTTGACTTCGTACGAGACGATGGACAAGGGACTGGGCACCTGTGAAGAACAGCGGCATTCGCTCGCTTAACTTTGTGCCGAGCATCTACAGGGTTATTCCTGTGTTGGCAATCCAGTTGGGTTTCACTGGCAGTATGAGGCCCCTTTTCGAAGCCGGGGCTAAAGGGAGAGGGTAAGAACGAATTGGCGCTACTTAACTCAGCCGGCGGAAAACGCATGGAGGGGCTCTAGTCTACATCATCAGTGACACAGCTGAACTGCCTGCCCGTGCGCTCCTAGCAGACGAAATACCAATTTGCGTGTCTTCACCATTTTCTGTGCAAGCAGCATCAACATCATTTGTGCAGTGGGCTCGACGTGGCCGTGAGGTAGCGCTGACAGCATTACAATTTGGCGGGCTTTCGACCCATTTTGAACCACGTTCGGTAGCGGATATATTAGTCAATATTACAGATATTTGTTCATACATAAGATGCGTTTAAGGTTGTGAATCGCTACTACGGGGTTGATAGCTACTCGTTGCGGGAAAAATTTTTACACAAGTAAATTTGATGTCAGCTCTCCTTTAAAGACTCCGCGACCCCTGAGACAGCTTGAAAAATAAGAATAAAAGTGAAGCAAAAAAACAAAAGAAATCTGACTTAAAGCCAAGACAAGTAAATGAGCAGCCCCACCCGCCAAGACGTGGGCTCCGATCTCAAGAGGCCCTCACTCGAACCGGGGTTTGGCTTAGGAAAAAGAGACGTTGCAGGGAAGAGAGAAACGACGGGTAGCCGGGCACAAAACAGTCGGAAGACGAACAGCCCTGGCGGAGAAGTGTGCGTGTTTTTTTGTATGATGGCCCCGACACGTTAAAAAGAGTGAGCTAAGGGGAGTCCCGACGCGCGTGGTAATAAGGGCTTACTGACGGAAGAAGCAAGCCGGGGAGGAAACAATAAAAAAACGACTGATGAACCCCTTTTAGCGGGTGCCACTGATGCCACCAGAGGGACCATTTTAATTCCGTCAGGGTAAGCCCACTGACTATATAGAGGGGCTGGAGGCCCTATTAGCGTTGTGCGAGGAGCCGTGACACGGCATAGCACCGAGACCCGCGGGCGCTCTAGTTCGCTTCAGGGACCTCTGTGACGGACGCCAGATGCCGGAGTAAAAAGGGCCTTCGAGATAAAGACAGCGGCGATGCTTCAGAGGACACGAGCTCTATATATGGGCTAGATGGTCTCGAAATTTATAATAGTAGATATCACACCGCACTGACACCCTATGAGTTTAGATATTGGAATGAGACGAAGATACGCATACAAACAATATATATATATATATATATATATATATATATATATATATATATATATATATATATATATATATATATATAAGACACTACCCATTGTCCACAGACTATTTTTGTTCGAATTCAGTAGAACATGTTTAAAAGACCGTTACACGGACCATAAAAAACACACAGCTTGGTGTGGGTCTCTATGCACCCAGAAAAAACATTTTAGCAACTGAAAGCAATCATTAGCAAAACGATAACTGTGAAACAATTCCTCAAAATGCCATAGTTTATATAGCTTCGATCTGAAGAACTTAATATGAGAAAGTGCTCTTTGGATGATATGGTATTTAGTTTCAATGTAGTGTGAGAAATATTGATAGTACGTTTGTCGTAAGGTTTTCGTAAGAAATAGCTGTTGGTAGAAGCGTATAATTTGCACGTAGAGTGACTTAAATGCCTGTTAGTATTTATAGAAAACGGAAGCTCTTCCGTTCGTAGATATATGAGCAAGTATTTCAAGTTACATCTGATTAGTTTCTAGGGAGGAAGTATTACACTTACCCGCGTTACTTAGAGCTGCTCATAGGTGGCCCCCGCATCTGTAAAGGCCCGACCCCACGTATCCGTCGCAGCGCGTCGGCGCATGTCTTTTTGACTGGCGTCGAGCTCTCTCCCATATATGGAGAGACAGCGTGCGGCTTCGCGTAGGCAAGCGTGCATTTTCTCTATGGGGAGAGGGCGCGGCGCAGCGTGAAAAAGCCCCGCCGCGCTGCGACAGATACGTGGGCTCGGGACTTAAGACGCAAGGTCGGCTGCAAGGCACGCGTCACAGCAGTAGGAGGCGTCACTGCTCAGCTCTGATAAGACAGACCAGCAGTCGCTGATCGATCTGATTGGACGGTCGCCAAGACAAGCAAGGCTCTCTTCAAGGACTAGCCGACCTAGTCGAGAGGACTCGAAGTGCATTGAAAGCGTTCCCGAACGCTGGTTGTACTTGTCGAAGCTGAGAGACACGCGAACGAGCTCCCTCTCCGCTCTTTGTCACAGAGAGTTGTTAAGTATAGGGCGCTTTCATTAGCTGCAGTACCTCCCTGACAATCTGCTGCTGAAGCTCTCAGCAAAGTTCGTTCGATTTCGGTTGCCAAACCAACTACACGTTTACTTTGCTGTTTTTTTTTCATAGCCCTCTTTATTTCTCGAACTCGCTATACTTTTTGAACACCTTTCGGGCGGAAGAGTGCTTCAGCACGAAAGTTCTCACTTCGCCACCAACCAATCTTTCCTTCTCTCTCTTCTTTTTCAATTTCCATGTTTTGTTCTTTGTTTTCCTGACGTCAAGTGTTCCTTGTTGCTTTAGGGGCATTGCTTCCACTCAGTTCACAATGAGTCAGTGTGACAAAAAAGAAAGAAAAAAAACTTTTTTGCTTGGTTTTTCTGAACGGTTCTCTGAGCGTCCTTACAGAAAACCCGTCGATAAGTTTGGCCTTTTGAGTGGCACGTTTCTCAGTTCCACGTCTCATCTACCAACAGATTAGTGGCTCCCCTTACTTAGAAAATTTCTTTTCCTTTTATTTTACATTTCAGAGACACGAACTTTTATTTGTTTATTTCACTTCTGATGTGCGGGGAACCGTGCTGGTCACGACACCACTTGGCACCCCGTTAAATATTAGCGCTAGAGTTTTGTGAAACTTCTTTTGGTGCTGCAAACTGGGACTAGTCATTGCATACTTTATTCGGCTAACGTTGCTTTCATGAAAAAATTCAGAAAAATTTCGACAATACTCTTACTCATGATTAATATACACGCTGGTATTTCATTCTGAAAGCATTGACTGCAGACTGGTGAATGCGTAGCGATCACTAAGCCACGACTCATGGGAAGAGTGGCGTGAAATAAGACCATCTGATTTCATTTTTTTTCGTTGTTCATTACTCCCCACTTTGCTACGATAAGCCGAGAAGAGACACTGTCGGCTGATTAAAAATTAAACAGAGAAAAAGAAAATACAGTGCAGATTTCACGGATTCTCCCCGGTCCGAACATTCTCATTGCGAAAAGAACCAGGCCAACGACATATTGTTTTCTGTTACCACATTTGTCTTCAGAATCATTGGTGGGGGGGGGACAAAGTTTCTCTTTTTTTTCAGAATCACCTTTGGAGTCCCGGCTTCATCTCATGACGTTTAATGTCAGCGCTTGGCGTCACGCTCAAAGTGCCGAAACAAATAATAAGCTGGTGCTACACGTCAACTCAATACCAAAGTTACTCGAAAGGGGGCGCTCCAGCTTGAATTAAAACCAAAATAGGTCGAGACAGAGCATCAGTGCACATCAAATAAACTATTCTCTTTCTGCAATGAACGTCGAGCAGGCTGCACGTTTGGAACGTCAGCGCTTGATTGGCTGTGAACGCCCGCGTCGCCGAAGTAGCGTTCGTTGGCCTGCAAGAAGTAGCGAAACGATAGCGAGATACCAGCGCCGGAAATGGGAAGCGGAGGCTAAATGTCCAGATATGGCCCCTTTCGGCAATTTCTGAAGATTCTGTGCAGTACACCTTAAGCAGAATCGCGAGTTGGGCAAGTTGGTGGATGTTCATCGTAGAATATCAGCGCTGTGTCCCTTCTTTGTTCGTAGCTAACCCGTTACGCTGCGAACTATTGTACGATGTACACCACCTGAAGGAAATGGTGGACGTTTAAGTAATAATATAATAATAATAATAATAATAATAATAATAATAATAATAATAATAATAATAATAATAATAATAATAATAATAATAATAATAATAATAATAATAATAATAATAATAATAATAATATAATAATAATAATAATAATAATAAATATTTCACTATATAGGCTCAGGTTGAAGAAGTTTTAAGAAACATTGATTTGAGAGGGTTGTCCTTGAATAAGACGCCCGCCTCGGTGGAAAGGTGGCTACGTTGTTCAGGTCCTCATTGAAAGGTCGCGTGTTTGATTCAAGCCGTGGTGGTTGCATTTAGATGGACGCGAAATCGTAGAGCAGCGTTTACTGTGTGATGTCGGTGCAAGTAAAAGAACACCAGATTGTCCGAATTTTCAAAGGCCTCCACTGAGGCATCTCTTATAATCATATATTCGTTTTAAGACTTAACACCAAACGTGTTATTATAATTATTATTATTATTATTATTATTATTAGTAGTAGTAGTAGTAGTAGTAGTAGTAGTAGTAGTAGTAGTAGTAGTAGTAGTAGTAGTAGTAGTAGTAGTAGTAGTATTGGTGAAATAATTTTGAAACACACAGAGCAAGTAATGACGGGAACACACACAGCGCCTTCCTCTGTTCGGAGAGCGACTCTTGTAAGAAATAAAGACACCTGCACAAACGCACACACGCACGAGCTATCGTGAGGTCCACATGCTGCGCTTTCTGCAAATAACACTCGAACACTGTCGCGAAAATTTTCGAGCGTCGCTCTGGATATATAGTGAGTGCAAATAGTTGCCTTTCGCACCATATACATTGACGATTACTACACGACGGGTGAATATGATCTAAAAAAAACGTTTTCGTGCCAAAATGCTGCAGAAATGTTTTTTTCTCTCTTTCTTACTGATGCTATTTCTTTTATGTGTCCGTAGCCTCTACAGCAACAGCTTGAACCTATACTCCTTCTCCACCCACCCCCCCAAAATCAAGGAGTTAGCACAGTTCTCGTTGCACACTGAACTTCTACTAAAACTTTAAAACAAACACACAAACATAGATGTCGAATGCAGAATAATTGAAATGCTATTACAGTAAAAAAAACTTCGTCCACATATATATTTATGCGCCAAGCGCTAGACATTTTTTGTGTGTGTGTTGGAGTAGACATCGCATTTGAGTCGACGTTTACAGAGAAAATATGTGCGTGCGATTGAATTACGTTTCCCGCGTGCTCGTTCTGTTTGTTCTCAACACCCAGTGATCGTATACACAAACACATCCCCGTGGTGTTTACTTTGAATTCCCACTTCTGCATTTGCCGCCTCTTGCTGCCGCAATTTAAAGCCGAATTAAACGTTGTATTTGAATGGTTCAAACACTTACGGAAAACAACGAACCCTGTAAACATAACGGATCGCTATGTGCCGTCGCCTGCTGCTTTCAGTAACATTTGACGCACCACACACGTAGTCGGAGAACTGCAGGTGTCGGCCACTCTTCTTCGAAGAAGAGAATTGAATATCTTCCTCCTCGATCACCCTCCAAGAACGATATATTACCGCAATATAAACTGTTATAGGTCCTCTAACGAGGCGGCAAAAAAAAAAGCCTCACGTCGCATTGTTTCAACCAGTTTGAATCTTGAGGCTATTTCAGGTGCTCTGACGTTTCCGGAGAAAACAAATCTGGTTTTCCCTTTGAAAGTGAAGGGTATTTTAGTCGGTTGAAATGTGTGCACAATTGAAGCGCAGTTTGCAAACGCATTGTCAAAAAATGCGAAAACTAACATACAGTTCATCGGCTGCCTTTAGTTTAAATATTGATGACAACGTAAAAGAAAACATTATCTCGCATGTGAGTATTACGACCATGCGTGTTTCGACTGGTCATGTTTTGCCAGGGACCCATTTGCCCTGGCTATAGAAACGCGTGAATTCTGCACGTCAATGTTACTATCAGCGTGCCACTCTCAGTGGGCACCGTCTCAATACTTTACACAACATTACATCTACTGTACTATATGTCAACAGTCTTTCTTCACATTACCGTATTTGTTTTTACCGTACGGTTTTTGACCACAACTGGTCCTCCCGCCGCTAAATACCCTCTATTTTTTGTTCACCTGCTTCTTCTCCTCCTCCTCCTCATATTATTATTATAATAAATATTATTATTATTATTTTTTTATCATTATTATTACTATTATTATTATTATTATTATTATTATTATTAGCCCAAATCGTGCATGTAGAAGCGTTTTAAACATCCATCCTGGCACTAAAACCCCGGGTTCATTGCCACCGCATCAACTACATTGTTAACGCGAAAGCGTTAAAGATCTGGCATCGCAGGAATTTCGGTGCTGGTTTCGGCATCGTTGGCTGTTAGTGAAAAGTATTTATCTTACTCATGACTAAAAAAACTGATCAAGACGCAAATAAAATATAAGAAAGATGTTCGGCTTGGGTGAGGACCGAACCCAGGCTGTCTGCGCGGCAAACAGGCATTTTATCGCAAATATGCGGTATGGCGTCAGAACACTTCAGAAAAATAAAAGCGCTATATGAATGTCATGTGGAGTAAGAAGACTCCTTAACGCATGTAAGATTGCGTGGCAGAAGCGTAGATTTACGCCAGGCATCAAAACGTACGAATGTCAATGAGCGGGTGCTCTGAACGTCTGCGCATCGAAAAGCGCTCAGAAAGATTTATTGATCATCAGCTGCAGAAAACATCCACAATGGGAGCAGCTAAGTTCATTTGCGTATTGTCTTATGGATGTGTACTGGGCCGTTTGACGATTCGCTAAAAGAAAAATTATGGTATACATCGCGAACCGAAGCGAGGCTAGCGATTGAAAAGACGATGCATGCACATGGGACCGGTCACGGTATCGCCTTCTACGCTTAATCGCCACGTTAAAGTGTACTCCAAGATGTTTTTTCAAGACTGTATTCTTCAAGGTTACAAACCGAATCTCCTAAAATACGTCCAATCAATGCTGAAAAAGAAAGGAAGCATTGTGATGAAGTTGGCTTCTCTCTACTAACTTTACACCTGTTGTGAAGCCAATTTTAGCGGACGTTCTTTATCACGGATACACACGCAAGGATGCAAAATAAGCAACGCACAAAACACACACACACACACACATACACACACACACACTTCGGTGAATGGAACGTGCAAGTGAACACGTACAATACAAAAACAAAGGAGGGTCAAAGCTCACGATTAGTGCCAGTCAGTAACGCGATATATGGCACCCTGAATATTTTGGAGCAGATGGTATTTCACCGTTTCATGCACTTTCGTTTCAACGCAAACATTCGAAAATGCACCCCAGCAATTTTTTTGAGAAAAAAGTAAACAACAACAACAAGGTGTATCTAGATTTCTAGGAATCTTTTAACATAAAGGTGAAATCTGTGTTCGTAGTAATGCTAGTTGCGATGTCCTGAAATTCAAGTGCATAATTTTAATTATTGCATACTCACACTTCCGTGTTTCACTCAATACTTCAATGCACACCACACCAAGTATGTTCCTGGATTTATTTCTTCCCTCTTTTAACAGCGTGGTAATTGTAATATCTTTGGTTTTATGCGCTCATGCCATGACATCATTGCGAGAAACGCCGCATTGGAAGACTACGAAAATTTCGTCCACCCGGGTTTGTTTGACGTGCACCTGAATGTAAGCATTCAGACCTCTCATTGTAGAGGGCCATGATACCGGTGATGTGTGACAGAACTTTCTTAGCTAGGCCACAAGGGAAAGCGTAGTGGAATTCGCTGGCTACTTCGCATTACATCGATTCCCTTAGTACGTGGGATTAGCCGGATTTTTATTCATTTTAAGATAAAATCATTCAGTGTAGCAGTATGGTAGTGAATGACGCTATTAAATCACTGACTCCGCTAAATTATAAAGTGATACCCGAACAGTGCTTCACGGTTATGAGTGGTTAATAAAATAAACTGAAGATGAAGTTAGTTACTTTGGTCTACATGGTGATTAGCAAGTGCAGAAACAAGATAATAGATTTAGGACGACCTGTAAAACTTTATATTAGAAACGGCTCCACATAGCTTGCAATTGAAAGTTGGAACACAGCGCTCTTTCAATTATGGTTTTTCTCGCAAATGATATCTTCCTGGGATGATAACTCCATATAAAAGAGCTGAGGTTGAAGTTGGTCGCTGCTTGTCTGGTGCAAGGTTGATATTTTTTTTTGCACTTTTGTTACAACAGCATCATAACATAAATATTACGGGCATGGGAATCGAACATTTGTAACTTGGAAGCGAAACCGAATAATGAAAACCAATCGCCAATCAATTAGAACATTTTTGAATAAGAATAGTACAACTACTCATTTCAGCGTATCACCATTCTACTTCACTATTGCTTGATTATATTGCCACTGCCGGGCGCAAGAATTTTTCATCGCTTCAATATTCAATCTTGCCCGGAACTTCTTTCATCTCACATGCAGTTATTTAGTTTTGTCATGAAGTAGAGAAGTAATATTACCTAGTTTCTTAAGTCCCAAAGCCACGGTTTGAGTATGAGGCGCAGCGTATTGGAGGAATCTGGAAGTGTCGACCATATGGTATTGGTTAACGTGCACTGAGGTCACACAGTTTACGGGCATGTACCGATTAGCCTCCACCGAAATGAGAGAGTCGTCACCGAGATCGAACTCGCGACCTTAAAGCAGTCGAACACAGTAAGCACTCATACACCGCGACGGAAGGAAGAAGGAAAGCTGCTGACTACGTTCGAGGAGCAGTGACACAGTTGCGCATATAATAATTTTTATAGGCTAAAAGAAGGCAAAAAAAATTCCTCCTAATCCACGTACCTGAGAATCCACGGTATGGGAAGCATGCAGAGGAAAAATGACCTTGTTGCATTTTTTTATTGAGCGACACGTAATAAAATGACGCTAAATATATGTACAAATGTTGCACGCACAGACATTTGATGAAGAGGTGCAGACGTTTATATAACCATTTGTTTGCCCTTGCAAAACGATGTCAACTGTAACATGCGCATTTGCAACACCAGAGGCTGATATGAAGCGCTGATGCTCGCGAAGATGCTGGCCCCGGACACTGCTAAATAAATCAATTTCGGCGCATGGCAACTAACCACATCTGAAGTTATTCCGACGTGATGGCTGTGTCAAAATAGTACATGTGTAATGTTTATAAAATTAGGTAGGCAGCACTGCAACCACTATTAACATCTCACGAAGATCAGCGTCTATTTGAAAAGTAGTTCCGATACCTGCCTAGCTCTGTGGTAAAATTCTTCATTGGCACCCAGAATGCTTGGGTTCAATTTCAGGTGGGACTCGTCGGATCGGTGCTTCTGACGTCGGGTATTTATCAACACTCGTGCGTTAAAATTGACCATGTGTGTTCTTGTTGTTCCTGGGTAGATACCAAGTGTTTATCACCTGTGGCACATGCCCGCACACCAGCAGCACACACCCGCCCGTGGGTATGTGCCACCGTCTGGCGCGAAGTGTTTGACGACGTACGCGACGGGACTGGGACATAATTCATGTCTTGACAAGGGCGTCGTATTCGTCAAACCGTCTTACCCTCTCTTGCTCATTTTTGTTCACGCCAAGTATATGGGGCAACCACGAGAGCACCTAAACGTCAGCGGCTAGATAGAGAGATAGATAGATACGCTCAAAGTCGCCGAAGTTCACTAAGAAATGCTTGGCATTTAAAAACAACAATTCACTAAACACACAATAGAGCTGATGTGTTGACTTCGTCATCACAGTTTATTCGTCTTAAGCATTCTTCCTCAATCAGAAAGAGCAATGAGAACTGTTCGAAGTTCATTACAGGCGTTTCATTTTAGGCTAACCCATATTTGGCATAATTTTTTGGCATTTTTTCTTCATTTTGCAATGAGCGGCCACTAGGTTCAGTGGTGTTCTTCCGTGTAATTTAGGCACTCTGTAGCGACACGTTTAACGGCTTCATAAACAGTGACATGCTCTCGCTAATAAACTCACTGGTGCACTGGTGCAGCCACCAGCCTCATTGACTCCAACGCTTCGACGCGTAACCTCGGCTCGCTTGGATAAAGCCCCTATACCTGCGGAAAAGAACAGCATTCTTTTCATCTACACTGCTTCTACTCTCACCAGCTCGAAAGCAAACTGCAAGCTTGTGGCGCGTTACAGAGGGCGCCACTGTCGCAAGCGAAAGGAAAAAAAAACCAACGCGCCGGAGAGGAGGCGGCGAGGGGGGAGAGCATATGGCGCTACTATTAGAAAGTATAGCGGCTTTACGCTGGATAGATGGATATCGCTGTTCCGTTTAGATCAGGCAGTGGCTAGCGCCATTAGGCCGTAATACCTAATGACCCAAAAACTCTATTTTTTTCTTTAAATAGTGAGGTTGAAGATTCGTACTTTGCATTGAAGGGTTCAATTTTCACTCGTGCCTTGATTTTAGCCACCAATCAGATAACCTCCTTCTAGTTAATTCCAACCGCTTAAAGTCTATTTTGCCCTCCCTGTACCCGAACCCCAATGCCTTGAAAATCTCTGCGCCATTATCCTGAACTGCAGGGTGAAGCCCTTTACAGAACATATTCAAGTGTTCGGCACTTTCCTCTTCCTCTCCCCACGCACTGCATACCGTGTCTGCACTTCGTATTTGGCCCGATATGTCTTGGTTCGTAATACTCCCGTCCTGGCCTCAAACAGTAGAAAACTACCCCGAGTATTATCATAGATCCTTTCCTTGGCGATTCCCTGCTTAAAAGTTCGATAGATCTCTAGTGCGTACTTCTTAATCAGGCCAATTCTCCACATATTGGTCTCGGCTTCCTTCACCTTCTTCTTAACCGATAATTATTTTTGGTTTAGCCCCCTGCTGTTTTCCAAGTATCTACCAGTCAATTTTCTGGTTCGCTTTCTCAATTTTGTATCGACAATCTTCATGCACAAGTAGCTGAATACCTTCCTAGTCCAACGCTACTCCTCCTTTCTCTCAAACGCTTCTCAAATTTTCTCTTGCTGCTAGCTTCTCTGCCCTCAAATGATGTCCATCTCACCTTGTGCTTCCTGATTTGGTGTATTCCCATGAGCTCCTAAGAGAAGCCTACCTATTCCACACTGCTTAATTTCTAATCTTACTTGAACTTCTGACCTCATGCACAAAACCACATTGCCGAACGTCAGGCCAGGAACCATGACCCCTTTCCATATTCCTCTCACAATATCATACCTATTATAATTCCACAGTGCCCTGTTTTTCATTTTCATCACCGCTGCATTCCTGTTACCTTTAGTCGTCACGTATATTTCGTGTTCCCTTAGGTATTCGGCCCCGTTGCTTGTCCATACGCCCAGATATTTCTATTTCTCTGTTACCTCTAGCGTGACCTCCTGTAATCTAAGCTTGATTCATAACTACCTTCATTGTCATTAAAAATCACGACTGCTGACTTTTCTTACTGAATCTAAAATCTTACCTATCTCCCTCATTACCGCAGATGTCCATCAATCTCTGCACTTCTTCCTTGTTGTCAGCCATTAGCACTATATAATCTGCGTACATAAATGCTGGCAGTGCCTGTTCAATAAGTTTTCCTTGTTTGACGAAACAGAGGTTGAAGCCCAGTCCACTTTCCTCTAACTTGGCCTCTAATTCTTGTAGGTAGATCATGAATAATAAGGGCGACATACACTCTAAAAAAAGGGAGCGAGAATGGAGAAACGGACTCTGTTCCTCGTATGGCGCAGCGACTTCCTCCCTTTCGGGCGCTTTACCCGTCGCGCCCTCTCGCGGCAAGGACCATAGGAGCAACGTTCCTCCTTCAGCGTTCAAGTTTCTCCTCAATCACGGCGGTCTTGCTCGCGCGCATGCGCACGCCAAGCCTATAGCCGGCCGCGGTCAGTCCCGAGCCATTGCTTTTACCTAAGATTGTTGTAAGCAATGCAGGAGTGACGTTTTCTTTTGTTTTATTAGTGTAGAGTAAAAGCCTCTTTTTTTTATCGTCAGGCACTCGCACGATGCTCCGCACACTTCCATGTGTGTCTCGTGTTATTTAATACTACCAATTTGTCACGAATACAAGGAGCTCTGCTTCCCAAGCAGTCTTGCTTTATCGATTACCTTAGAGTGTAAAAAAAAATGAATTTTTTCGGTGTCGACAGACTTGGTAAGCCCACGCATTTTTAGTTTCGCACGGCATCAACAGCACTCATGAATTCAACGAGGCGCGTAAAAAAGCACCACACTTAATTTTTCAACATTCTAGGGAACCTGATACCACTCTACAGTCTATGCGTGAAAGTACGATCATATACAATTGATAGAGTTATACGTACCACTACCGCCATATGGATGTTCTTTGCAGTTTACCCCCATTCGAATACGGCCGCCATGGCTGGAAGTCGAACCTGCGTCCTCCAGCATAGTCACACGACACCCAATAAGGCTATGCTAGAGTGTACTAGAAGCTTTTGAGTGGCGCGAGCGGCTGCCTGGGAGCGGCCGTTTCGGCGTGGAATGATGCGGTGGCGCTGGCATCGACCAATCTACCCGGGCGGATGGCCGGCAGGAGTTCCGCGTACGTGGTGGTACCTCTCTGTCGCGCCAAGTGTGAAGATGATCTCCCTCTTTTTTTTCCTATTCACATACCTCCTCTTTTCCGCGCAAATAAACGTTATTTGCATTATTGTTATTGAAGTTGCTGCAGACTGCACTGCAGCCCGAAGCAACGTAGTACATTGTACAATATAACGAGCGCGATTTTTTTTAATTTATAAAGTGTACATATTTTATACGAGAAACCAGCTGGCCGGTACACACCAGAAGCGCCCCCCCCAAAAAAAAAAAAGAAAAGGAATATGCTGCACACAAAACGAAGAATTCTTGGTCGATTCCACGTAAAACACCAAAGCTGGACTCAAATAAAAGGCTCGTTGCTTGTGGCTGCGTGCACACACGACAAAAAAGTAGGCTCTATTGATATTATTTGAAGAACAGCAGAGTTTTTCCAAACCTCTTTTTGGTTTTGAAATATGACAATAGATTCATTGTTGCAGGGCCCACATAATTGCAAATACGTAATACTGCAGAAGAATGTCTTAGGTGAAACATAGTAGTCGAAGATTTTGAGAGTTTAAAAAACGCAACAATACTGCAAAGAAAAGTCGTAACTAATGATAATCTTTATTGATAATATAAAAATGCAAGGTGTACATATTTAAAAAACAATACATTTGGACTTAGGTAAATTGTAAAAAACGTAAAATATAGAGCCAGGATACAAAAGGTAACATAAAACAAAGCAAACAAAATGACAGAGTTTAGGTTGTCTTTCCAAAATGCATTTAAATAAAAAAGATGTTATGGACGAAGTAACAATGAATTGGCTTAGATTGAATAACTATGCACCGAGATCCCTAATGCTGCTAAATTTACCATCACAGGTTTAATACAAAAAGATTCAAGATCAAAAATTTATCTTGAGATTTTGCGTCATTATTTGCCCGTTCTCTCGCTTACAAGCCTCTTCTAGGAAAAATTGTTTTTCTTCTTGGTGTACCGTGCAAAAATTAAGTGTGTAAGAAAATATGCACAAAAAATGACATCCTTTTTACGCCACTGTAGCATTTCATAGCCTACTCATTTTTAGGTGCTGCTGTGCGCTTCTTCGTTTCTCATCCCGCGACTTGTTCAAACAGGTGAAGTATACGGCTCGTTGAATGCTAAGTTCATGAGTGCTAGGATTCAGTGAGCACGCTACGTACGACACGCCGTCAAATCCAGGAAACTCGTGCAGCGCCCATGACTTTGATGGTAGGACAAGACCACGAAGGTCGCCGAGAGTGACAACCGCGTCAGACGAGGGACTTGAGCTTGTCTCGTCCGCTTCGTCGCCATCTGAAGAAGTTGCACCGTTGGTATCCACAAGGAGCTGTGCAGGAGTGCTAATGCGTCGCCGTTTTCTGTTGTCATTCTCAGCCGGCACACACTGATGCCGCCGCTTTGTTTGGGTCCGCGGAGCCGTAGTTTTGAGCGTCAAATATGCAGGCAGGTTGGGCAAGATCGTCGGGACTGCAGCAGGGGCAAGTGTCGGCGTTCCCCTAGGAATTCGGACTTGAAAACCATTGATAACATGAACGTAGTCTCTCACAATGAAATGCGGTTCGAAATGTAACTCGCACACAGCACAATCGGCGTCAAGTGGATTGTCAAGCCGATGGAGGTTCCGCTCCCAAAGAAGTCGTTTTTCTCCGTCTTTCGGGGCCTTAAAAAGCGATAACTTCCGACTTTGTTGCACACGCGGATATCCAGTTGTGCAACCTGGCGCGTAACAATGGTTTAGGCGCTGCTTCTTTGTTATTTCGCGACTAAAACCGAGATGCCGGTCATGCTGCCGAGCCAGCCGAGTAAACCAAGTGGGTAGATTGGGCGATGGCAGCGCCGCCGCTACTTTCGCCACAAGTTGGGGATGGAGAAAGCAAGGGGAAAGCGTTTCGGTCGCGCCACTCAAAAGTTCTAGTACACTCTAGCTATGCTACCACGGCAGGTGAAAGCACAAAGGGAAACAGGATGCGAAGTTTCACCGAGCGTTTATTCGCCAAACTAGATTACAACCATCAGAAACTTTTTAAACATCATCATAACTAAACTTTTGGGAAAAGTGAACCAATGACTTCTGTAGGTTAAACCAAATTCTCAATCGCATTTGTTTTGACTCGCCATGCCAGCACTGAGAAGTAGGAAGGAATTATGCACGTGAGCAGTATGCCTTTCTCGTTCATGATTATCCTTTGACGTGAGAAACTCAACACAAAATGCACTTCTAGTAACAGCTGTGCACAGCAAGTAAGTACTAACGCTCACTCGCCTTTGTGAAAAGAGTATTCCGAATCCAGAGTAATAACCACCACAGCCACAGCGCTAACAACAAAATTGTGGCACGCACTATGATTGCAAGATGACACGCGAGGCGAATCGCGAGAGGCATCTGAAGCAGAAAAGTATGCAGGCACAACATTCTATAAAGTTATAGTAAACTTGCGCACTGCAGCGATAGTTCCTCCACTCAAGTATGAGAGCTGCCGCGACGCCAACAGCGACTGTCATGGCTCACGAAAAAATACCGTCGGATGCGAGGTCATCGCTTATTTATCTCGCAAGACCCGCGTTGTAACGTACGTATACACTGCTAGGACGGTCGTTACCGCATCAAAAACATTGTCATTGAAGGGCTAGTGGTGTACTATATCCATGGCTAACGGTCACACTTGTGGTACGCACGTAAAAAGAATATAAGCGAACGTTAAGACTAAACAACTAAACGAGGTTGACGTGACCACAGAACACCTACCCCGACGGAGACCAAGTTTGGTTTGCATGCTTCGCCCTCTCCAAGTAACAAGAAGAAAAAGAAACGTGACCTCCGAAATGGCTTACGCACGGCAAGTGTTTGCACTCTCGGAGGCTTCAAGAAAAAAAAGTAACTGTGGCAGTGGTCGACAGATGGCGCAGCGTTCAAAATGCTGTGGGCATTCTAAGCATGGCTTGCGGGTATCCACTTTCGTGAAAACCTGATAAGCTCTAGTAATTATTCCGTTCATTATTGTGCAACCATTGATAAACATAGGTTTCTCTAAGCATCAGATATAATATATTTACGTGTGCACATGTTGTGGTATTGATACAAAACGTAAAAAAAGTGTAAGAAAACCTACTTGTAACCAGTGCCACTCTGGTCAGTCAAAATTCATCGCTATATAAGCTGGTGCGCTTTCATAGTAGGGTGAGAGAAAACACGCTGAGCTGTGGGCCGTTGCTGTGAATGGTTGATGGTGCTCTTGTTGCGTACTTGTTAGCATTTATGTTAGTGTACTTGTTGCGTACTATATGTGTTCCATGTGTGCATGTGTAGCTATATGGATTGCACCAGCACATATTAGGCTTCCGGTGTCCGGGAGTAATCCTGAATGGGTTGAGGCGTAAACAATCCGCAAGGGAGCCGTGATAGGGGGTAATAGAAAGCTTTAGTACTGCGTACGCTGCGTACGTGGCGGATTTGCGTACGTAAGGACGCCACGTTCTGCGTAGTGCGCATGCGCAGGCCGCAACGCACACGTATCACATTATGTACGCAGCCGCTACGTACGCACGCATAAGATGCGTGCGTGCGTACGTATGAGGTGATCGCGCCACTCTCGAACAAGTTCGCGACAGCGCGAGACTTCATTTTGCAAAATGGCGGCATCGAAGGCAAGCACCGACCTACAGAGGCTAGAACGCCTCTCTAACCGACCGGCTCCGTGGCTTAAAATATGGCCATAATCTGGCTATAACACTTGGATTGGCTCACGTTGGCTGTCAACAACACGTGCTTCTATTTTGTTCTACCAGATGGCGCAACACGCTTCACGCTCGTTACGTACGCGGGTACTAAGGCGTACTAAAAGCCAATTAGTGGCAAACGACGCCACGTAACGCAAGGCGCTTGCGTGATGCGTACGTAGCACAATTCTGCTGTACTAAAACTCTCTATTGACAACATACGTCGCGGCAGGCAACTTTTTTTTTTAGTTTCGTTTAGTCACTCCACATGGCGCCAGCTACCACCTACATAATTGCTATGACGCTCTCACACTTCCAGCTACTTATATCCCAGTCTTTTTCCATTCCAGTCAGCACGGATTTCAGAAAGGCCTCTCCTGTGACACACAACTAGCGCTCTTTATTAACGACATCAGCTCAAGTATAGATCAGAATGTTCCTGTAGATGCCCTTTTCCTAGATTTTGAAAAAGCTTTCGATAAAGTACCCCATAAACGCCTTTTTTTAAAACTTTCCCGCTTAAACATTGACCCAGCAGTTCTAGAATGGATACGAAATTTTTTGTCAAACCGGGAACAGTTCGTTTACTCCAACCAGACATCATCTACCACGCGTCCTGTCCTTTCAGGTGTACCTCAGGGTACGGTGCTCGGTCCCCTTCTATTTTTAATTTATGTTAACGACCTACCTAGCAATATATCGTCCCAAATCCGTCTATTCGCTGACGATTGCGTGATTTATCGTCCTATTAACTGCCCTAATGACTCCCAGATCCTCCAAAATGATCTAATAACTATAGAAACCTGGTGCAAAAAATGGCTCATGACTTTGAACATTAGGAAAACCTCCGTCATCTCTTTTCATTGCAGGAAATCTCACCCGGCTACTTCATACTTTTTTTCTGGTTGCGAAATATTCCTGGTGAATTCCTACAAATATTTAGGTATAAACATTACGCCAGATCTTACTTGGTCCCCCCACATAACAAACATTTCTAACGAAGCAAACAAAGTCCTTGGTTACCTAAGAAGAAATTTACGACTTGCTCCCCCTTCTGTTAAACTTTTAGCATATCAAACACTAGTCCGTCCGAAGCTTGAATACGCTTGCGCCGTCTGGGATCCCCACCAACCTAATCTTTCCAAAACATTAGAATCTGTCCAAAATAGAGCATCTAGGTTTATATATTCCGATTACTCGCGCCACACAAGCGTTACTAACTTAAAGATTAAAGCCCATCTTCCCAGCCTTGAACTGCGACGCAAAGTCGCTAGATTAGCTCTTTTTCATAAATTTTTTCACTCACTGTCCGACGCATCTGTTATCATGCCCGCGCATCGCATATCTTCCCGCACTAACCACAACAACCCAGTTTACCATGCGCATGCCCGTACTACTGCTCACCTTCGGTCATTCTTCGTTCAGACAGCGAAGGATTGGAATGACCTTCCGTCCCACGTCGTGCGCCACTCCAGCCCCATTCTTTTCAAAGCGCACATTGAAGAAACCCTGTACTGCCCACCCCTCATGTAACACCCCTCCCTGGGGTTTTTGAGGTATAATAAATAAATAAATAAATAAATATAACGTTGAACATCTATCTATCAAAGCTGCACTACGGATTCAGAATGGTTTCGCTGCGATCGAGTGTACGGTTTGGAGGCACATCTCGTGACGTGCGGACCCATAAACGCAGGGATAACGTCGCTACACTATGTGAATCTGCGAGAAATAAATACAGCAAGCCTAGCATGCACTCTTCAGGTGAGGGCTCTGCAGAAGCCGTGTCTTTCGGAGTGAACGTGGCTTCGCTGACCGAACGAAACGTACTTGCTCCATCGTTCTCTTTCGTGATGTGTTCACCGCCACAGGTTCGTCTGCTTGTTTTCATAATCATTTCGTTCAATATCAAGCTCAGCGGGACCGTTTTTTGTAACTTTCAGTGCCGTGTACTCCTTACCAGTCGATAATCGTTGCATTTGCTAAGCCTACTCGCTTAGCCGGGGGGCAGCCATGTGATTTTCATAAGGAGCAACGTGTTTCTCCGTGGATCAGGAAGCAACGTTTCTCTATTTAGAGACGAACATTGGGGACATCGCCGTCCCTCCCTAAATGGAGAGAACGTCACTCCATTTTTTTAGAGTGTAGGACACCCCTGCCTAAGCCCCCGTTTTACCTCTGCAGGCTTGGATACCTGTTTTTCCCACTTTATAACTACCTTGTTACCTTTATAGATATACTTTAAAAGATTAGTGACTCCATCTTGCACGCCTAGTGTGTTCAGTATTCTCCCCAATTCCTCTTGAGCCACGCTATCGTACGCTTCCTTGATATCTAAAAATGCTAGCCACAGGGACCTGTGTTTCTTTTCTGCTATTTCAATGCACTGCCTCAGTGAGAACAGATTGTCTTCCAACATCCTGTGTTTCCGAAACCAATTCTGCCATTCCCCCAGCAACCCCTCATCCTCTATCCATGTCTGCATTCTTTCCTTAATAATCTGCATCGCCAGCCTGTAGACCACTGATGTCACTGTTATGGGACGGCAGTTGTTTATGTCAGCTTTGTTTCCCTTTACTTTATAGATCAAGCTCATCCTGCTAAGTTTCCATCCATCGGGGACTTCACCATCGATTATTATTTTGCTCACTGCCTCTCTCAAAATCTGCTTAGACTTCGGGCCCTAATGTCTTTATCAACGTAATTGGAATGCCATCTAGGCCTGTTGATGTACTACTAGGAACCCTCTTCTTATCCCTTTCCCACTCTCGTTCTGAAAATGGAGCCATTGCGGCACTTTATTTATCCTTGTCTATTGTGGTGCATAAGGCACATTTTTGGCGAAACTTTTCTGTCACCCTTGCTCTTATATATTCAATAGCTTCGTCCCCTTCTAGCCTAGCACCTTGAGCTGTAGTTATAAACCTCTGCTCTAGGCTCGTCTCATTTCGTAGAAAGTTTAGATGGTCCCAATATTTTGCAGTTGCCTTTCTATTTTTTATGTACTTCTGCCAGCTCTCTTTCTTCTAATCTTTTCATTGATCACAAGGGACGCATCCCTTCTACAGCTTAGAAAGACTTTCCATTTTCTTTCAACGTCATCCGTCGGATAACCCCGCTGCTTAGCATGTCTCTGTTTCCTAGAGGCTTCCTGACGTTTTGCTATGGCTCTAGAAACTTCCTCATCCCACCAACTTTGGTGTTTGTGTCTTCTTTTCCGGGGTGACTTGTCACTTGCCTTATCAAACTCTAGCTCAAACAGTATATTTCGATTCGTGTATGTCCACAATGTTTTATTATCCTCAGTGATTACTTTCTCAATTTGTTTAGTAGCTATTTCTATTTGCCTTTCTGAATAAAACTTTTCCTCTAGTTGCTCATCTTGTCTTCTTCCCACTTTCACGGCTCTTCCAAAACTTAGCTTGATACGTTTGTGATCACTACCCAGACTTCTGGAGCCATCTTCATCTATGTGCATTCCCCTCAGCTTATCATACATCCTATGTGACATCAGTGCGTAATCTATCGTCGACTGCAGCCTTCCTACCTTCCATGTTATTTGACCTTCACACTTCTCGGTACTGTAGCAAATGATCAAATCATGCCTTTCACACATATCCATGATCATTTTGCCTATCGGGTCGCTATACCCATCTATATCTTCTATGTGCGCATTCATATCTCTTAGTATAGTTATATCGCACTCTCCTCCTAACTTCTCAATGTTCTTTGATATACACTGTACCAATGCCTGGTTTTCCTCTCTGGCCTTTGCTCCCATCCTCAAGTGCACGACGCCAAGTAGTGTCATGTGCCCTGCCACTTTCCCTTTTAGCCATAAATGTTCCTTGCATTCCTGCTTGAACCTTTGCCTTTTATGAATAAATGTCCCGAAGCTACCCCCCTTTCTGCTGCCTTCTGTTCTATTACAATATTCTCACGCATAGTCCGAGTTGTTAGGAGGTTGTTCCATGTCCCTAGGATGTGTTTTTACAAAACCGTATACCACCGGCCTCGCCTCCCTTAGCTGTTCTTCTATCTCTTCGCACTTCAGCCTGCTCATGCCACCCTGAATGTTAATATATCCTATGCCTGAATGGGCTCAGTGCTCGTGGCTACGTCTATTTCTGCCCCGAACTCTACCTATCTTAGATACTGATGCCACTTAGGAATCGTATCTGTCCATACCACCTGTCAAGAGTCTCCCTGGTTGTTTTTCTCGTTACCAGCTCTGCCGCACCCCGAAAGGCCCGCGTGCCCCCCAAAAAAGCTACTACGCGTCCGGCAAGTCGCCAACCCACCTCATGACTTAGCCGCCCATCGAAGTGAATTCTGTCTCGTTGAAAACCACCCCACCTATGCCAGTCTCTGTTTATTTCCACCACCTCAAATCCTTTCCCTCAACTCATCCGCCATATTTCTTGGTTTGTGTTGACAACCGCTCTTTGCAGGTTGCTGTCACGGACCGGTACCTCTGGTATCATCCATATCACTACCTGTACCTGAGGAGAAGTGGCACCCATGTTAACGACCCCTTTTGCCAGTGTGGTTGCTAGTCCTGCTGTATCTTCATTTAGGACATCTTTTACACCACCTGAAATTATCACGAGGTTTTGTCTATCAGCTGTAGTTGTAAGTTTTGCGCTCGCTTGCCTCATGACTGCTTCCAGCTGGCGTCCTGGAAACGCCACTACTACAACCCTCTTGTCACCTCTTACCCTATTTTTGATTGCTTCTGTGCATCCGTTTAAATTCGAGTCCCCGGCGATTATCACATGCTGTGACTATTCAGCTCGAGCGTCCTGCACCTGGGGGTTGCTTGCACCTGTGACGCCGGCTGCTTTGTCCCCTCCCGGCCCCACCACTACTTCGCTGAATCAGGGTCTTGCGACAATTGAAACGGCTGAACCTGTTTTCTCCAAACTTGCTTGCTCTTTCTTTTCCGCCGTTCTGATTGCCGGTTCCCTACTGTTCTCTCCGTAGGCCACTACTTTGTTCAGCTTCGCTAGTGCTTCCTCGGCGGACTTCAGCCTTTCTCCCATTGCCCTCATTTTTTCTTGCTTTGTCGCCAACGCAGTCTCCAGCTCGGTGATTCTCATCAGCAGTTCACTCTGAATAACCATCATTTTGTCCATTTTTTTCTCGACCACACATTGCCCACTCTTCGCGTCAGCCTCTTCTCCATCCGCTTCTACACTTGGGTCCATTTTCAAACCCACTCCGCATCCTGAACACTTTACAGTCTTTTTAACCACGTCTTTTTGACACCGATTATCCCTATGACTTGTCTCACTCCATAATTACAAAACTCGAGCCCTGCAATACGAAAACAAGAAAGTCTAAGCTATACTACAAAACTTTGCGTGGTCAATGTACGTGCACCTCCCAAACGGGGTGGCAAGGGAAAAAACAAGAACAAAAACCAAATACACACACGCGCACAAAGTAACAAATACCTGGTGACTGACCCCCAAAAAAGCCGTACTATGTAATAAGTGCTACAAAGATTTTAACTGCTACCTTACTGATTATAAAGACAAGCTCAAAACTTGCAAAGCCACTTATCTGCGCAATCGATCGAGAACGCTCAAAAAACACGTCCATGCACCGTGACAGTCCGAACCGCGAAACGCTTGGACTGGGGTAAGCGCCGCCAAGTGTTGAAAATTATATGCTCGCTGCAGTTGAGGATAGATGGAGCACGTGTTGATTTCAGAAGTAGATTTCTGTTTACAGTGTGCCTCATTCTTCAAGTAAATAAACCTACGTTTCTCTCTCCATGAACGCGTCTCTTCACTGTTGAACATCAGCTATGTAGACGACGGGGGGGAGCAAGCTACGCTAAAGAGAATTGCCGAACATCCACGCCTTATAACTGGTGGTAGTGGTGGGATTCCATCAACTCCAAGCGCTGACAGCGCCTCCTATTATCTACATGACCCTCAAATGCACCAAGGCGCATTGTCTCGGTTTATTACAATAATTTTATTTCAAATCATAATTTTGAAAATGCCAGTCCTTTGTCTTCCCTTCGTTTGTCACAATTACTGTAAAACTAAAAGTTATGAAAGTGCGAATAGCTTTCACGGTGCTTTTTACTAAAGGTCATCATCAGTATCAACATTTTGAGTATCATCATCAACAGGAAGATAATTTTTCTAATAGTTCTTACGGTGCTTCTTACCGAAAGTCATCATCAGTGTCATCATTTCGAGTATCATCATCAACACGAAGACAATTTGCGAATAGCTTTCATGGTTCTCTTTACTGAAAGTCATCATCAGTATCATCATTTCGAGTATCATCATCGACATGGAGAATTTTACAAACAGTTTTCAGGGTGCTTTTTACTGAAATTCATCATTAGTATCATCATTTCAAGTAGCATTGTCGACGCGAAGACAATTTTGGGAATAACTTTCACGGTGCTTTTTATTGAAAGTCACCATTGGTGTCATCATTTAGAGTATAATTCATGAAGATAATTTTGTTTCTTTCATTTGTTAACTTCTTCGAATGGTCCCGTGACCTGCGTTATTACTACTTTTTCTTCTTCTACTACTACTACTACTACTACTACTACTACTACTACTACTACTGCTACTACTAGTCTGCCGTGGTGGTGAAGTGGTTGCGGTGCTCGGCTACTGACCCTAAGGCCGCGTTCACACTGAGCATTCCGGCCGCCGAAAGTGCTCCGGATCCGGTTCGGTGGCTCCGAGATCCGCCGAAAGGGCCCTCTCCGCGCCGATCGCTCTCGGACCGATTTTTGCCTGCCGAATCGGTCACCGCAGACCAATAGGAGCGCTAGTCAAGGAAATTTGAAAAATGACGGCCAAACCCTACTCACCTGTTATGCCGCAGTGCACGTAACTGAATGTTGAAACCAACGGGAGTTTAACCTACTCTGTGCCTACTTCGCCTCCGTAATTCGTGAAAGAGGTGACAGAGCTTGCTGTTGGCGTGACCGAGCTTGTTGCGGTGTTGCAGAGGAAAACGAACCCACCAACGCCGCTGGCGTCGGTGGTTTTTCTGCTATTCGTGCATTACAAGACAGCCACTTGCCAGCAAAGTAAGCAATACTGTCTTTTCTTGCTTCTTGCGTACGAGAATCGTCGAAGTATACACCACCGGATATCGTAGTAGCGTTTGCGAGCCGCGACAACAACCGGGTGACAGCGCATCCATCCCGCGTTCGCCCCGTAGTAAATGGCATATTCGGCGGCGCGGGGCACGTCCAGTGCGAACGACGCTGCGTTTCGGCGGCAGGGGAATTTCGGTCGCTGTACAAAGCGGATTTTTCAGTGTGAACTAGGCATAAGATGGCAGGTCTGATCGCGGCCGCGGCAGTCACATTTCGGTGGAGGTGAAATGCTACACGCCTGTTATGTGCGATGTCACTGCACGTTCAAAGAACCCCAGATGGTCAACAATTTCTTGAGCCCTTCACTATGGCATCTTAGATTAAATGGTGGTTTGGGAACGTAAAATCAAAGATCTTAGTACAACAACAACAACAACAACAACAACAACAACTACTACTACTACTACTACTACTACTACCAGTACTACTACTACTACTACTTCTACTACTGCTGCTACTACTACTACTACTACTACTACTACGACGACGACGATGACGACGACGACGATGACGACGACGACGACGGTACAGGGTAAACTAGCAATTATTCGCGGTAATATAAATGTGTACCTTAATAATACGCCCATTTGAAGGGGATGTTGCTCACTCACCGAGCAGTGGTGACTTGTGCCAGTATCCGTCTCGCACCTCAACGAAGTCGGTCTCGCAGTTGTCCGACTCGTAGATGTCCAGTAGGGTGACATTGAGCACAATGCGCTCGCCGTGCGTCGCCGTGATGTGCCACTCGCAGTGATCGCCTCCGGACGGCGGTGTCACGCTATTCACCAGCTCCGGGGACGCGATCAGGCCGCTCGGCTCCTGCATGGTGCGGCCGCGCACTGCGTACGGCCAAATATTCATTAAGAAGCGCTCATTGGGCAATGACGTCTGCACAGGTGGCTTTCAGTGCAATGCCAAGCGCGTAGCGAAGTAAATTCACGAGAGTGAGTGCAGTTACCGAGGACATAGTTGATGGAGATATATGCTCGCCGCTTCAGTTTTTCACATCATTGCTGCTCATGAGAGAGTATCGCGAAATACCGCATTTTCACGTTTTTTTTAACTGAACCTTGCTTGAGAAATATAGTGGGCGATAGATGATTATTAATACCAAGCAATACAAATATTGTGGTAGCAAATAAAGTGGAGAGTTGTGACAAGATTCCCCCAAAGGAGGCAGAAATAACGTTTTTACTAAGATGAAGCCTTCATTTAGGCAATGTAGTGGTCCATACAATACTATGGCAACCACAATATACAATCTGTGGTTAGTCTATAGAAAAGTTTTTATAGTTAAATTCATTTTAAGCGAAGAGAAAAATGTTTTCAACTGAATATCGAGAATATCTTTCCTGAAGTTTCTTTTCAATGCATGAAAAGTTGGCACAAGATAACAGCGGCCGCCTCTCCTGAGTGAATAATACAAAGTGCACAACTTCAACACAAAGTCTCGCTAGTTTTCGCACCTCAAAACGGTCGTTGGCCAATCTCAGATAGCGCAAGACAGCAAGGATATTACAAGACAGCCCACGGAAATCCCATACGTCTTTGAAATCGTGTGTTCGACTTGCAGGAAAGGCTGTGGAAGGTGGTCGCAAAGTATGGTATCATTTGTCGTCTTGGGCGCTTGCAACCCTATAGCATGCGTAATGCTGATCTGTCCCAAGATTCCAAAGGGACTTGGTTTTGGGCGAGTTGGTGCTTACATGGTGCAGATGACTGAGGCGCAGTAAATATATCCTGAAACGGGGAGAATAGGAGAGAATTGCCTTGGCACTGTTTTTATCTTTTCTTTTATTCTACCTCTTTCACAATATGTTTGTTGCACCTCAGTCATCTGCACCGCCCCATGATGTATCACTATCACGTAGGTCCCGTTATCCAGTTTTGTTGTTAGGTTGAGCGCTCAGAATAGCCACGTATTGGGTGCTATTCAAAGAAATGGATGATGTGTGACAACCGTTATGTTACCCTGCCAGAAAAGAAACGAAACATTTTACTGGCTCCACGTGAGGGGCAGTAAAGCTGTCCTTCAGTGCAATATAGTCGTTAATCTCTCTGCCATTCCTCTCAATGCCATCTGAAGTAGGAGAATGTCAGTCTCAGATATAATATATAACTACGCAAATCATCAGCCTAACGTAACATCCCTAATCTATATGGCAGTACTCTAGCTAAATCAATGGTGATGCAGTGAAAAACGAAGCAGCAGGGTACTAATAATAGCTATGAAGAAATCCATCACAAAAGCTTCCAAAAAGTTTCGAGTCATAAAACATAACAACAACTTGAGCCTCACTGACAGATTTATAATTTGCTGCCGTCCTCTGTATCCCTTACTTTTCTTTCGCACTCATTGTGAGAATGATACAGACCAGTGGTAATATATATATATATATATATATATATATATATATATATATATATATATATATATAAAGCAACCTTTCCTGTAACCGGTGAAGCAACCTGTAAACCAGGCCATGCAAGGTGGCAACTTTTGCAGCTTAATTTCTTGCTAATAATGACTACGAAATATTGACTATCTTAGTTTGCTCTCTAATGTTCATCACGCTGTATCCTCTACCTCAGTGGTTGTCTCTTAACGCCTAACAATTCTCGCTTCATTGTGGTTCTAATCTATAGTGAAGTTTCTTCGCTGGCCTCCAATTTTCTGCCTCCTACGTTGCGCAACCGGCTGCGTGCAGTCATATTTCGACTCAAATAAAAACAAACTGGAGTCAATCATTCACCATACATATAAAGCTCCACCGGCAACACCGTGCCGTACAATCCCGCGTAGATCGAGTGAGAGCACGAAATGTACGATGCGACGTTTCCAGTCTCCGAATATTGAGAACTTGTGCAGAGAAGAAAAACTGAAGTGCAAAAAAAAAAATGTAACTATGGCACACGGACTTGGTCGGGATCACGTAAAAAAAAAGCAAGCTAACGCAATAACTCCGTAGGGCGCACACAGCGGTAATGTGTATATATTGCCGAGAACACTCGTATAGCTCCATGCACTGGCGGCGATGCTGATGCCGCGCGATGGAAACATTCAACTGTTGCCGCTCCGATACCCGCGATGCGTACCAATGCTCAACTGCGCGCGAAATTCAGAGTCTCGCTCGAAGGTGCAAGCTGATGCATACCGTGCGTCCTGGTGCACACGCCGCGAGGCGAGTGGGTTCACCGAAGACTGCAAATTCACCACACCCGTAGGTTGTGCTCCCCTTCTCTCTTTCCTCGCGATACGTTACCGATCCAGACTTGCTGTCGAGCTATGTGGGCCCCAGTAGAACGTATATAAGAAAAGAATCAGATTGTCGTTTAGCGGCAGCTCAATTAAACCAACAATAAAATTCTCCGCCTTCGCGAATGTCGAAAATTCACGTGGGAAAAAAATATCAGTGGCGACGGTGTGAAGGTGGGCGACGATTTAGGATACGCGAAAAGATGAACGGAACTGCCACAGACGTCGTCGTTCAGCTGTTCATGAGCCAGTGACAACACTGAGCGATTTCTGTCGTTCTCCGGCTATTACGGCTTGGCAAAAAGCGTTCGATATACGCCGGCTGCTGCTGCTTCACTGCATATATAGTGGTTACGCCATTCTAGTCTCTGGCATTTAGATAAAGCGAGTGAGAAAGAGCGAAGGGGTGAACACCTCACGCTAGATCAGAATAGAGTGAGCACTGGCGTGCCTATTTCATTGTAACAGCGGTGCGCGTCGTATTAAGAGCCCCCCTCCCCCCCCCCCCCCCCCACACACACGATTTCTCGTCAGCACATGACATAGGAGCGCAGCAACGATCGATTTATTCGCGAATCGCGTGAATCGTGCTGCTGGTCTGTTTGCCCATATTAGGCTTCTCTTCCAGCAGTTGTAGCCTATAGAATCTGCGCCAATGAGAACAATATGAAAGCAAAAGAAAAACAGTTTCGTATACACTAAATATACCAAACAGTTCGCGCGACAGCTAATGACCGTAGACGCAAACGTCGTCTCGCTGGAACAGCCATCGACAGACAACTCCGCGATTCCACGACGTGTGTCGCCAGCAATGCAGCTCAAACCCTCCCCACCTCCCCGAGCTATAAGTCGAAAAACAGTTAGACCGGCAAGCTTTGCCCTGAAGAAAACGAATGCTGAATGTTGCATACAGAAAAGTCAAATATATATATGCGCCTAATTGCACTTATTTTGTTAGTAAAATGAAAACATGGCGACAGTGAGAAGTACGTGCAGTGAATACACAGCAGACCGTATACAATGCACACTTCGTGGAATGGCGTTCGTACTTAGTACGTCGGATTTCGGAGGCTTGAATACATAAGTGTCACTTCAGGTCCACCAGAGTTTGAAGCGTTTTGTAGCTACTTTTACTCCCGTATGCCTCAAACAGGTATGCAAATATGCTTTTTTTGCGAATTGAAATAATATATAAATAAATAAACATTTTTCTGCTTGTGATTTGTCTGCTTATAAGGTTTTTTCTTTAAAAAATGGCGCTAAAAAGAGAATTGTGGATTTACCTTGTTTAATGCTATGTATATCTCTCGCAAGGTAAATGTAGCAGTGGTCGGGCACGAGCGCTTACTCGGCTACACAAGGAAGAAAACGAAGACGGAATAGAACTGCCTGCGGAGCAATTGGAAATTTGGAAGTTACAGTAACAAAATTGCAATGCAGACTACCGTCATTAAATTTCTACTTACACAGGCCTCGATTCGTTCCATATCCTGAATGTATCTTCTGTAATGAAGAAGAAACGATCGCACCCTTCTTTATGGAGTGTGGAACCTATGGCAAAGATGTCAAAGAAGAACCTATGGCACCTTTTCAAATAGGTGTCTTAAACTTTCTACATTGGCATTGCTCTCTCTGGGGTCGTCGGCACTAGGACACTGTGACAGGGCAATTTACGAGGCTATATTTAAATATTTAAAGAAAGCAAAAAAAATGCCATGTTAAATCTACCAGGACATCTAAAGCAATATGTTTCGTCTATCCTATCACCTTAATTCTATGATTTAATTAGTTCCTCACTTTAAGTAGCATTCCATTGAAAGACACTAAAATTATCACAAATAGCTGGTCCTTGTTTAGATTAACTTTTCGCATGTTTTTGCTCTTTTTTCCTGTTTTTTCATCCTTCATTATTATTTTTTATTTTGTTTCAGACTTTCTACTGTTTCAGACTTTCTATCCCCCGTGGTAGGTAGTGCCAATCTTCCGGGAACCATCATCATCATCATCATCATCATCCGGCGCTGTGTCTTCATTTTCGTTACTACAGGGTGTACAGAGATCGTGAGCATTGGTTGTGCTAGGAATCACTACAAATGTTCTTGAAAAGTCGCCGGTAAACTTAAAACTATTCTATTTTCTGGTTATTTCTTTTTTTCACCTTCGTTTTGATGTCATATTCCATATGCACATGAACTCATAGATACGTTGCGCAGTGGGGCCGTGCGGGGACCCTGAGACGTAATATGAGCCCGAACTTCCTGGTACAATAAAGTTTTACCTCCTCCTCGGGTTTTGTCTACGGTATGGTATCTTTCTGTACATTGGTAGTGCCATTTAGTATACTATATGAGGTTCGGCATGTCGCAAACCTGCAAAGAGATGAAAAATGTTGGGGCTCGGGTGAGTTGGTTACCCATGAACTTAGATTGTATTAGCGCTGACACAAGTTAAGTACTGCAGACAGAGTCATGACGGACGTCAGCAAAAAGGAAGTACTTCATCAAACCAACAGCCGCAGGGTGTGTGTGTGCGTATGTGTTTGTATGTGTGTGTGTGCATGCGCGCGTGCGAGTCAATACCTAGAGATGAATATGATTAACAATCCCACTTTGCTGCATTTCAATAGATTCTCTTCACACTGGCGCGCAGCTGGGCTTATGACTGAAGTTCTCTCTTTCAAAGAGCAGCGCACAGCATGTAGCTGTATTCTTTCTGAACCAACGTGCGATTCAGTTACTTGTACCGACTCCACGGTACGGTTACCTCTTATTGCAGCTGTGAAATAGTCTACGTTTTATGCCCGCCTGGTAGGATGCGGCAGCTTGATGCTGAAATTGTGCTGTCTAGCTTGCATTGAACTCCCCCTGAATCAGCCCACTTGTTTTATCGACTCACAACATTTTTCTTAGGTAGCGGAAAAAATGTCAGATGGGTGATATCGTTGGATCGTGTATCTTGTCGTATTAGTGCCCTGAACGGCGCGCATAAAAGGAGAGGCGTCATAGTGTTACCTAATGTCTTAATTGGCGTCCAAATACACGAATCTTCTGCGTCACGATTATATTGTTTGCATGAGCAGTTACAAAGTGGAGGTCAGTTTTTTTTAATGTCTGAGGAACCTACGACCAGATTTTACGATAACGGCTTCTTAAAGCAATTTCAAGATGTATTGCAAGAAGCATGCCAAGGCATATGAGAGATGATGGTTGTTTACGGTGCGGTATATTGAGGCCATGAATAATGATCAACTTCAGGCACAAAATTTGCAAAAATAAAAGCAACAAAGGAAATAAAGGACAGCGTTGTGTTCCCCGCCAGCGTGCAGCGATGAACAAATGATTATGTCGAGAAACCTAAGGACGCCATCAACCACTATTAATTGAAAATAGCTTAGATTAAACCCAGCGACTGTGAAATTGATACATTAGTGTATATCGAGACGACCGCCGTGAACTTGAGTGCATGCGGGATGGTGGTTTCGTAAAATCCGTTTTTTCTGGCGGCTATTCACTTAACGCCATCATTGTCAGGAGCGTGCAAACTCCAGTTATTGAATGTTTTATTTTCGAACAGAGATAAATAACGTGTCCCTTGGGCCATAGGAACTGTACACTCACACCCATTTTGCCTGTATCTCGATATTTTTTTCTTCTGCTTGAAGAGCTATGTTTTAGGTTTTTAGACGTCGTCCCAGCAAATTATATATATATATATATATATATATATATATATATATATATATATATATATATAGAGAGAGAGAGAGAGAGAGAGATATTTATATATATATTAGAGTTACCCCCTTCTTCTGTCGTTGCAAACATAATAAACAAACAAACAAGAGGTGATTTTTCACAGGAACACAAACGAAGCAGAAATTCTGTTTTTTTTTTTCATTCTTGAAAATATTGTTAGTTGTAATAAACACATCAGTCAAATACAAAGGTGCGTTGAAAAAAATTATGTCAGTTATTTTGTATAGCGAAAAATATGCGCAACCATGAACTACAGCAGATATTTCTAGTTAACTCTGTCTTTAGAGTATACTCTACTCTCCTGTATGCACGGCTGCCAGTGCATGATTAACGTTACTTTTTTTATTTCCCCAACATATTTCTGACATCAGCACCCAGCTATTCGAACTAATCAACAAACGCGCTGTTAGTGAACTACAAACGATTTACTGGTGAACGCGTTGATCACATGACTAACAACATTTCCGGGGAAAATTAAATGAGCCCAAAAAACTTTATGAGCCACTGGGAAACTCTGCAAGCGACTCAGTGAAAACGAAAGCCCGTATCCGCTTATTACACGCGTGACTGCCAACTCTGGTACCAATATAAAGCCTTCGCACCCACCGCAAGTCCCAGCTACGACGTATTTAGACCATGCATGTTAATAATAGTTCGCGCAGCCAATAGCAAAATACCCATTTAAGTGAGCACATCGAATGCAGTGTTGAATAAGTCGAATTCGTTTACATGCCAAGCCAGTAATCCAAAAACGATGAAGGAAGATTACGGCAAAAGTTTCGCAGTTTCTCAACCCCCAATATTTTTTTATACTCTGAGTCTATGGAACGTTTTTGTTGACCCTGGATAATTTTATTATGGCTGAATGTTTTCGTTTCTCTAAATAACATCTGGGAAGTCAACATGGCCAACGAGCAATAAACAAAATCTTCACTTTTCAATAAAGAGCGTATGCACTAATGTCACCTTACTGAGGGCAACAGCGCAAAAAACGGGATAGAGAAATATTGAACACACGATACAAGCGCTTCATCTTGGCTAAAGTTTTGTTGTACGGCCACCAAAGCGAAAGGCTGCTTTATCTGGATCTATTTATTTATCTCCAGGAGCACAGTGCAAACTCCGAATCGCACAGGTGGCGCATACGCGCCGGCGTAAAGCCAGTGCATTTTTATACCTTCCGAGCTAACCCTTCACCGTCTTTGCCCAGAAAGTTTCCCGATGTGCTATAAATCCTCATTTAAACGGCTCACATACGACCGTAATATGTAGGACGCAGCGTTGAGCGGCTCGTTTCCAGGATAAGCTACATATTTTGTCACTCTTGCAAGCGAGCACAAAATCAAAGGGGGAAAAAGCTCTCAAAAGAGAGAGCACATGCCACGGAGCGCATCCAATACCTGACATACTGAAAATCTTGTGTGGTGGCTAGTCGGAATATACTGCAAGTAAAGGCTGCACTGACGAAAACTGGACTGACACTGGGAAGGCGCATCTAACAACTGAAGTTTATTGAAACAAAGAACGAAAAAGGGGAATGGAGTAACGTACAAGGGAGTGGGCGCTGCAAACCACACATGATTCTACCGGGGTGCTATCTATGCCGCAATACACGTGCTTTTATTAGATGTTTCATTTTGTTTGCTTATCTTATTTGTCTCTGTAAACATGCTACTTGTATATCTGTAAGTGCTATCGGAGGTGTGATAATGCATGCGCCAAACTTCCCAAACATCAAAAAGTAAGCTTCAATGATTGTTTTCCCGATTTCGTCTTTGCTTTGAGCTAAAGTAGTTGTTTCCTCCAAGTTAGGTTAACATTTGCCATCACATTAGCGTTGAGCGAGATTTCTTTCTATTGCTAGCCTACTACATAAATTACTGTAATCCTAGAGCCTTTTATAAAGGCACCTTCCAGGCTGTCCAATGTAAAATGCCCTACATCTCAAGGCAATCAAGTACACCACTCCTATCCTGCCCCTGCACTGAACAAAATTTTAGACATGTCTCACACTACATGCTTCTTCTCTGACGTCGCCTTTACAACCCTCAGTATTAACATTTCAACACAAGCCTACCAGTTAATTAGGCGCTGAGAAAACCACTTGCACACCTGGCCGGGAAGACACTTCTTTAATCTATGCGCTACTGTGTGCGTGTATACGGCAACACCACCACCGAGTTCTTACTTCGTTCCTTCGCCTTCAGTTTTTCGTCCTCAACTTTGCAGTGCAGCCTTTACCTGCTGTCATACAGACATATTCCATGTTTTTAAACAGCGCCAGATGTCGTCGACGTAATGAGGTGCTTGTAGCGACGTCGTGGTGCATCGTGACCGGCACGCTGTACTCGGAGGCAGCTTTGCAGCTGCTGTGTAAGTTGTCACGTGATCATAAATCATAGAGCTCTGAACTTGGTAGAGCCTACGCACCGCGACGTTGCTAGAAGCGCCTCAGTAAGCAGACGGCGCCTACCACTGTTTACAAGCATGGAGTACGTCTGTAGGATTCAGCACACGTGCGAAATAGCGGATAGAATCAGAAGATGTGGAGGCGTCCATAATTTCGCCTAACGCCACTGAATGATGAAATCCGATACACAGTCCGTAAAAAATATTACAAAAATATCAGACTCCTACTACAGCACAATGGAACGCGCATGTAACTCTTTTCTGCATTAGGCAACACATAATGAGAAGCTAGCTGACAAACAAAACTGAATGTGTGTACGCGCACGTGAAGATAACGTGAGTGAGCACACACTTAATCACATGAACTCGTGCAGTGTACTCGCAGACAAGACGAGGTGAATTCAGAATCGCCGCCAGCCAGCTAACCCCTCTGCCTATGTATATTGTTACGCACGTGTTGGTGCCTGTGTCAACTAAAGGACGCTTCTATATATAGAAGAGGGTGAAGTGTCTTGGGCTCAAAACCTATTGTGTCGCACTTGCCTACGGCGTCTGCCACTGCAACTTCAACTCTACACGTATCATTTTGGTGGAAGTGCTGGGTGCGTCTCTGCGGAAGTCGGAGCTGAATATTCGCAGTGGACGTCACATCAGTTGCGCTCTATGGCTAACTACAGTGTACCGGTCGTTCGGGCACCAGTGCAATACATCATGCCTCAGCTACGTGACCCGGGTATCTTCACCGGCACTGGCAAGGTCGACGTCGATGAGTGGCTGTTGGTGTACCAGCGCGTCGCCAACCGTAACAGGTGTGACCAAACACTTACGATTGCGAACGCGATAATCTTACCTGGGGGACAGCGCAAAGGCCTGGTTTGAGTCACACGAAGCCGAACTCACAAGTTGGGACATCTATAAAAAGAGGCTTCGAGATCTTTTCGCTAAACCAATCGAACGCAAAGCAGAAGCCCACAAGGAGCTCGCGTCTCGTGCCCAGACGTCCACCGATTTATACATTTCTCACATTCAGGATATTCTGGCACTTTCCCAAAAACTCAATGACAACATGCTGGAAGCAGATAAGGTTGGACAGATTATGAAGGGCACCACTGACGATGCATTCAAATTCTTGTTATGTAAGAGCTGCACAACAGTTGACTCCCTCATCAAATAGTGCTGCATCTTTGAGCAAGCAAAAGGCAAGCGCATCGTGCAACGCTTCGACCGGCTTCCTAATACGGCTCCGACCTCGTCCAGTAACGAACCAGCGCCGCTGAATCAACCAGCATCAACAAGTTTGACGCAAGCCATACGTCGCAAACTTGAGGCTATGGCTCCGAGCTTTCGTGGTCCCCACACGCATGACAACTTGACAATCTCTCTCATTCAAGCTGTTGTTCGCCAAGAAATTGCAAATATGGATATACCATTTGCCCGTAGCCCACGCCCCCCTTCGACCACCCCGACCATTGCCTCTGCTACGCCCCGACAGTATTCATCGAACTGTTACCGAAACTCATCTGAGTGGCGAACGCCGGATGACAGACCCATCTGCTTCTTGTGCTCCCGGATCGGCCATATCTGCCGCCCCTGCTGTAGCCACTGGAATTCATCGCCTCGATCATATACTGGCCGTCGCTACGAACGTCCAGCTCGCTCTCTGTCGCCTCACACCGAATCGTCTTATGCTGACCCTGCCTTCCTCCTCGGTTCCTCACTAGCCGTTCGCCCTCTCCACAGCGCCGTTAGTTCCGTTCGCCTACATCTCGGCAACCCCCGTCTCCATCCTACCGAGGGCGTTCTTCGAAAAACTGAACAATGAAGCACCGGGAGGTGAGGCTGCGTTGACGACTCTGACTGCAAAACCTCTGTTGAACCTTGCCCATAAACGAAACCTAATCGAAGTTTTTGTTGATAATGTTCCCGTTAAAGCCCTCATCGACACTGGATCTCAGGTTTCGGTCATGCGCACCGACCTTCGGAGCTGTCTTCGAAAAGTGCTAACGCCCGCTGAATCGCCTGTCCTACTAGTAGCCAACGGCAGCACAATGGCCGCCATGGCAATGTGTACCGCCAGTATCGCCGACCGCTCAACGTTAGTTCTGTTCACTGTGCCCTCACGAGGTGATCCACTGAACGAACTGCTCATTCTTCGCTTATCTACTGTTCAACCGGGATTCTGAGGCTTGAGCTACACCAGTGCTGTGCCGACACCTGCGCAGATGTCCAGCCCCAACTTCGCTCCACTGGCTTTGTTCGGCTGCAACCTGGCACTGTGACTAATGCCCGTATGTCACCGTGCCCACCACTTCAGGATGGTACTTACGTCGTGTCTCTACTTTACGCTGTCACACTATAACTTCAAATATTTCTCCCTAGTTCCGTAATTACGCTCACAAACAACCACACGTGGCTTCATCTCCTGAAGTTTAGTTCGTCACCACAAGCTCTTCCTGAAGGCGTATTTCTTGCTGCGTTGTCTCCTTTGAATGACTCCGGAGTATGTGAACTAAGCTATGAACAGCCATCTGCGTTTGCTCAGCCTTCGTTTCCAATGACGCCATCTAAAGAGAAGTTCAACAAAATGATAGCGGCTGACCTACGACCTTCTTTCGCTGACGTGCTCCATCGCGTTTTGATGTGCTACAAAGAGATATTTGATTTCAACAATCACCCGCTAGGTCGAACACACATCGTTACTGATCCGATCCACACTGGCAACGCTCCGCCCAAACATAGGCACCCCTATCCTGTGTCGGCGGCAGAACGTTACGTCATACGAACAGAAGTCGAAAAAATATTATCCAAAGATTTTATCAAGCTTTCCTCCAGTCCAGGGCGTCTCAGACGTTTTAGTAAAAAATAAGGACAATATTTGGATATTCTGCATTGATTATCGTCATCTGAACAAGATCACCAAAAAGGACGTTTACTCGCTTCCGCGTATCGATGACACACTAGACTGCTTACACAGTGTCAGTTATTTCTCTTCGATCGATTTAAGTTCTGGCTACTGGCAAATTGCAGTCGATGACAGAGACCGCGAGAAAACGGCGTTCGTCCCTCCAGACGGTCTCTACCATTTCAAAGTGATGCCTTTCGAAGTAAATATATATGGCCCTGGCCACCTTCGAACACGTGATGGACTCTCTTCTACGTGGTTTTAAATTGTCCACAAGCTTATGTTATCTCGGCCACGTTATTGTTTTTTCACCGACTTTTGGCAGCCACCTCCACCAGCTCCCGGCCATCCTTGACGTCTTTCGACGAGCGGGCCTACAGCAGAATTCTGCGAAATGTCATTTCAGCCGTCGTCAATTACGCATTCTCGGACACCTGGTGGACGCTACTGGCATACAGTCTGATCCCGAGAAAGTGCGTGCAGTCCGCGAGTTTCCAACTTCTCGTACCTCTTCTAATGTCCCAAGTTTCTTGGGGCTGTGTTATTATTTCATACGCTTTATTGAGAACATCACAGAAATTGCTCGTCCTCTCACCAGTAATTTTAAAAAGGACATCTCTTTCAGTTGGGGACCTGCGGAAGCTCTGGCATTTTCCACGCTTACGAGTCACCTTGGGAGTCCACCCATTCTGGGTCATTTTGACCCATATTCTCACACGGAAATCCATATGAATGCAAGTGGCCATGGTATTGGCGCCACATTGTCCCAGCGACAGGCAAACCTCGATCGTGTAATCGCTTATGCTAGCCGTCTTCTTTCAGTCTCAGAGCGCAACTACTCAATCACAGAACGTGAATGCTTAGCCCTTGTCTGGGACATTGCCAAGTTTCGCCCACATTTGTTTGGACGGCATTTCACTGTGGTAATAGACCATCACCATCACGCCTTATGTTTGTTCTCCTCACTCAAAGATCCTACGGGACGCCTCGGTCGCTGGGCTTTACGCCTCCAAGAATATACACTTTCAGTGTCCTACAGGTCTGGACGGCTACACATGGACGCCGACTGCCTCTCCCGTTATCCCGTCGACCCACCTGAGACAACCGAAACTAATTCAGATACTTGTGTTTGCCGCTCAGCGATTTCGTACACGTCACCGACGAGCAGCACCGCGACCCATATTTGCGATCCCTTATACAACGCCTCACTTCAACACCACGGGACGGCTCCCTCCCTATGTTTGTTCTGCATGACGGTACTTTATATCGACGCATATGACACCACATGGTGCTAAACTGCTCCTCGTTGTTTCTGAGCATTTGCGTCCAACTATCTTTTCGCAACTACACGATGCTCCCACCGCTGGCCATTTGGATGTTTACCCAACTTACGATTGTGGGCGCAGACGTTTCATCCGACCTGGCCTATGCCGCTCAGTTCGGCGCTACGTGGCTTCCTGCGAACTCTACAAACGCCGGAAATAGCCTTTCCTCTCTCCTGTTGGGTACCTTCAACCCATAGCTATTTCCAGTGAACAATTGTTTTGTGTCCACCTGGACCTTGGTCCTTTCCCAACGTCACCTGTGGGTAACAAGTGGGTGGCCGTAGCGACTCATTATACTGTGGTGAAACCTCGGGGTTGTTTAAGCTAGGCACATCTGATGACCATCCAGACGAAGAAGTGTGGGAACGATTCCTCACAGGTAAGCGATGACGAGTCGACACGATGATTTTGGGAAGCACTCATTGGGGGTTTATTTCTCTCATACAACCTAAATTTACACACTGCACTAAGTCACAAATACAAAACATGGAAAATGATGGCATATCCCTCGGCTTGCATGACCGGTCTCCGGTGGTGAGATGCGCTGTTGACCTCGAGTCCACTCACCCTAAACAGGACCCAAGCAGCTGCTTAAATAGGGTTTTCCAGCATCCACAGGTGTGCGGACCAATCAGGCAAGCCGAGCATACCAATCCCAACACGAGTTTTTATGGTCGCGTGAAGCTGCCTCACAACAAAACTGTAGCAGCTTTTTGAAACGGGCACATTCTCTAAAACGACCTTGACGCGCAAACAAGCGCCCGATTGCCCCGGAGGACCCAAGCGGCGCCTCGCTCGTTTGGGGTGGTGGTGGTAGTGGTTAGAAAAAAAGAAGGGTGCCTAATTTCTGCAGCCCAGTCGGGAGCACGACGCAGTGCCTGGTTTGGCGCACGGGGCGCCCAGTGACCGACCGGATGCAGCGTTTTCTCCTCAGACACTCATTCTTCCCCGAGGCTCCCTCCTTATTAACAATGCTATGGTCTGTGCAGGTTGTCCGAAATTAAGAAACTTGGTATTTTTATGACAAATTACTTATCATGGTCCAAAACATATTGATCTCACATGGAAGAAAGCCCTTAAGAGTTTTGATTATTTATATCGTCCGCATCGTCTTGCTCCTGAGGAAACAAGACTGCTTACCTACAAAACTCTTACTCGCCTCATTCTCGGATATGTTAGTGTGGTTTCGAAGCCCCATAGGAATTGAGACTTCAAGAAAATTGAATTCGTTTAAAAAAGAGCTGTGCACTTTATACGCAACAGATATAACAGGGATTTTTGTCCAAGAAATTTTCTTCCCCAGCTAGGTCTCACTAAATTAACAAAGCGTCTCCATGTTGATGCCTGAAATTTCTGCGCAATTTAATTAAGTCTTCTCACTTCGACACTTCAGAATTATACCTGAAATTTTCCAGAACTTTTTCCACGAGGAGTGACCATGCTAATAGCTGTGCAGTTTTTTCACCCACACTGGCATGTTCAAATACGGCTTTTTCTCTTCAACTAAAGAAGCCTGGAATATGCTGCTCGGAAGTTTTTGTTTTCTACTACTTCGAGAATTTTCCGAAACCTGTTCATGAATGTTGATTTCCTCTTGTTGTTTTTGTTTTTCCTACTGATGCAATAGCCTAATTGAGGCTCCAGTATGTAAAAATAAATAAATAAATAGATAAATAAATAAATAATAAAAATCTCGATAAAGGAACACCTGACATAAACATGCTCGAAGAGGCATACTGCGTTTTCTTATGTGCGTTCACAGGAAGCTTTGCGATAGCATCAGGCGTTCGATTCAAGTTGCTGCTTCAAGTTAAGCCGCTTTTCTGAACACAGGGTATTTGGCTTGCTCGCTTCTGTTCGAGCTCTCCCACGCTAACCGTGTCTACGCTAATGCGCCAGAAGCCGCGCTATCAGCGCGAAAGAGTGACGGCAGGGGCTGCAGCAAAATGAGTCAGTGCGCCTCCTCTACGCCAAGAGACCGCGTCGCAATGGTGCTTATCCTGATGAACCCTCGTGTACACACACACGCACACCACCGCCAACGAGGTTCCCTGGTGGCTCTCTCATAATGAAGCTGCTCGGGATAAATGAGCAATTTGCGGTGATCCGCGCCACTGTTCTACCTCATTTTTTTCCCCGCCACCGTACTTACAAGCGTGGGGTGTTCTTCTACGACAGCCGAGCGTTATCTCGCTCCTTTTGCTGTCCTTGCTTCCGCACGCCAGCCAGCGGAGGCGCGGTAGACCATGTATTACTGACTGGACTATAGTAAATCTCGGCGGATTACATTTAGGCGAAATTGTATTAGCGCCTAACGCTTGACGTGGCTTCGACGCCGGCCGACTGCTCGTGAAGGGAGCAAGAGCTTATATGCAGGCAGGCAGCTATAGTCCCGTAAGTGTGCGCGTATGCACACCGATAATGAATGACAAGCAAAGGATTGAAAAAATGATAAAAAGAATCGGCGCGGCAGAATATTGACACGTCTACAGTTGAAGTTGTAGTGCGACACAATCGGTTCTGAATCCGAGACACTTCAACCTCTTCTAAATCTAGAAGCGTCCTATAAATGACACTGGCTCCAACACGTACGTAACATTAAATCCTGGCGTCAAAAGCACTGTCTCAGTGCATCGGATCCGTGAACGTGACGTAGGGCTTTAGTCGGGAAACATGCACAGTCTCAGCAGCTGGTGAGGTGGACGAAGTCTTGGGAGATAGCAGTGATATCTCGTATGTGACTTCGGTAACTCGGTGAAGAATTCGGTAAGGCCCGACGTAGCGCGGCAAGAGATTTTCACTCAAGCCAACGGGTTGCGCAGGCAGCCAGAGCAAGACCAGAGAGCCAGGGCTGAAACTCACGTCGCGGTGGTTACTGTAGTAATGGCGCTTTTGGTTTGCCTGAGATGCCAGGAGTCGATCACGGGCAACGCGACGTGCCCTCCCCGCGCGAACGATGTCATCGTGAGCGTAAAACGTGGTTGAACTTGTCTCAGAAGGAAGTAGCGAGCCAAGAGGCAAGAGCGGGTCACGGTCATACAACAGATAAAACGGAGAGCAACCAGTAATATTGGGACGGGATGATTTATAGGCAAACGTCATGAATGGCAACGTACAGTCCCAATCCAGGTAGTCCTCGGACACGTACATGGATAACTTGTCCGTGAAGCGCTCAGTAAGTCCTTTTTTTTTGTGGATGGTAAGCCGTGTTGAACTTGTGAGGCGTCGCACAAGAGTGGAGAAGGTCATGAACAACTTTTGAAAGAAAACATCGGCCTCGATTAGTCAGCAGCTGACGCGGGGCACCATGGTGCAAGATCACTTGATGAAGAAGAACGTCAGCGACATCGGTTACTCAGCTGGTAGGGAGGTTTTGCGTAATGGCACAACGTGTCGTATTGTCGCCAAGGCATTGTCTCGCGGAAATCTTTTTCAGCTACAACTGGAATTCTTTATTTGCCAGATGCTCTTGTTAGAAGCGCTATTTAAATCCTTAATCAAAATTCAACAGGCAAAACCTTTTGGTAAGTTACAATTATAGTCTTGGAGAAGTTAATATTCATTTGACAATATTGGGACTAGCTACGAAATTTAGAAAATGAATTGTTAAAAATGGCATGATCCAGTGGTGATCTAACTATGATACAGTATGCAGTAATCTGCGAAAAGGCGTATTTGCACAGAAGTGTGCAAGAAAAGGTCATTATTATTAAGCAGGAATGAGAGAAACGCAGAACTCTAGGGAACTGCCGACGAAACCGACATTGCAAGCAATTCAATAGAGGTGAAGCACACATACTGTTAACGCTGCAAAACAAAATCGGTTATCCAGCCAACAAATGATGCATTCTTTAGTATAACAAACAATTTGTACAATAGTTTAGGATGAGATACGATGTAATAGGCTTTGGCAAAATTAATGATTATGGTATCAACCTGATCATCTATATATGAAGAGCTGCTGATATCAGGGACGAATTTTGCCAGTCGAGTAATGGTGCTAAGACTAAATCTGTAACTGTGCTAGGAAGTGCTCAAAATTTTATTAGGTCAAGCCATTGCTTCGAGCTTAGGAGTATTTGTGGATTCGGTCCTTTCAAATCCCAAAACTATCTGGCAGGACAATCTGTCTCGCATACTGCGCTGACTTGGTATGATGTGGAAAAAATTCGGCAGATCGCACGTATCTGGGAATCGACGTTATGCTAAGCATCTGGAGGGAAGGTGACCGTGTTGCAATTTTTTTATGGAAGTACACGTCATGAAATGACGCAAAATATATGTACCAATGTTGCACGCACCTACGTTGGCACACACAGACATATATTGAAGACTTGCAGATGTTTATATAACCAGATGTTTGTACTTGTGCAATGAAGCCAACTGAAACATGCGTATTAGCAAAGCCAGAAGCTAATTTGAAGCCATGATACTCACCAGGATGCTGACCCTGGGTACTGCTACATAAATCAACTTGAGCGCATGGCAAATAATCACAATTGATGTTAACCCAACGTGACGGCTGTATCAAAGGAGTACGCTTGTAATGTTTATAAAATTGGGTACACAGCACCGCAACCACCATCGACGTTTCACGAAGATTAGCGTCTATTTGAAAAGTAGATCCGAGACCTGGCGTAGCTCTGAGGTAAAATGCTTCATTGCCACATACAATGCTTGGTTTGATTCCAGCCGGGACCCTGACATTTATTCTTTGCATTCGTTGGGTCGACGCCACCGATGTCGGGTATTTCTTAACGGTCGCGCGTTAAAATTCTTCATGTGTATTCACGTCGTTCCTGGGTGTAGATACTAAGTGTCAATTACCTGTGACACATACCGCATACCAACGGCACATACCCGCTTGTGGGTGTGTGCCACTGTCTGGAAGGAAGTGTTTGACGACGTACGCGACAGGATTGTGACATTTTTCATGTCTTGACCAGCGCGTCATATTCGTCAAGCCATCTTACCCTCCCATGCTAATTTTGGTGCACGCCAAGGGGGTGACCAGGAGAGCACCAAAACGTAAGCGACTAGATAGATAGAAAATAGATAGAAAGATACGCTCAAAGTCGTTGAAAGTCGCTGAGAAATGCTTCGCATTTAAAAATACAAGCTATTCTCGTGGGACACATGTTTTTCTGCCACTAAGGCTCTCCCAAAGAGGTGCAGATTGCAGGCAGACAGCAGCGATGTTGTAGAATTTCCTAAGTATATTAGCATGTGCGGCCTGGCACTAGAGTACGGCGGTATATGGCAAGAGTAAAGAATAAAAAGGAAAAAGTTGTCAGCTTGCCCCCGGATATGAATAAAGATACTCGATATAAATATTCTCGAATTTTTTTTATGCGTGGACGGTGAGTAAATGGAAAGGCAGGAAGGTCCACCAGACGCGCGACTTGTTTGCTACCCTACACAGGGAGTTGAGGGATAAAAAGAAGAAAAGGAATGAATATAATTTATAGCTTAATCCGAATGCTGATAATAATATCAGAATTAGTAATTGATTATTGCAAGCGTCAGTTTCTGAGTGTCAAGTATAATATTATAATCTGTGCTTTACGCCCCAAAAGCACGGCATGATTACGAGAGACGCCGTATTGGAGGGCTCCGGCAATATCCCTGGTGTTGTACAGATGCGCTGACATCAGGCTGTATACGCAGGCATATACGAATTCAGTTACATCGAAATGCGACTGCCACGACACGGATAGAACCCGCGTTGTAAATGTCAGCAACCGAGCACTAAAACCACTGCTCCACCATGACGGAGAAGTGCCAGGTAATGTGTTCTTGACATGAAGATGGACATCGGAGTGGCCACACACCTGCTGTTCAATCTTAAATTAGATCAGCCTTTTATTCTGCGGCGTCCTCAGCAAAGTTCTGTTACACTTCCGAAAATGCTCACATATATTCGCGTACTTAAGCTGCCAGTTATTCTTTTTTTTTTAACGAGCGCGCTTTAAGAGTGCGCGTTAAAGAAACCCATGTTGTCAATACTAAATACTGCTTCACAGCAATGGCGTTCCTGATAATCAAGTCGTGATTTAAGACACAGAAGTTCAAATAATAAGTCTCACCGTTTACACTTAATTGCTGGGCATTCATTCATTTCCCACTAGTGAGTGAAATCGTCGCTTAACTAAAACTATATGACAGCGGTAGTGGTGTTCCGTGTTGCACTGAAAAACAACTTAAAGGGGATAACCTGCGTTCATCCTTTCGAAAATATCTTCAAAAACAGTAGCACCACCATATACACAGGCGGTGTCACCTTTCTATAATACACCGGGAAGAATCACAGATAAAAGTGGAGTTTAACCTAGACATTACGATATATATGTACGAGAGAATTCGAAGCCGTGTCAGCAGTAGACTGATGAAACTCAAACCGCACGTCCTACGCGTGTATGACGTGGGCATTTGCGAATCAAAAATTATGTTACTGACACATTTCTTTACTTTTACTTGCGAAACAAATTTACACCACCTCCCACTGAAGGAGGCCATCTGCAGGTGCGAAGCTGCGGGTGCTAACGCTTACACTGGCGGCGTTGACGCTGGCGCTCATCGCGGCGCTGCGCAGGGAGGGAAGCCTGCGGAGGCGCAAAACACGCACTTATGAACCGATGTTCGACATTGGAACATGCCAATCGCAGCTAATGGGAAATGAGAGGCGGAAGACTCTCATTCAACGCAGAGACCCGCTGTCCGCTTTTAGTTAACACGCACGCTGCGAATTTTTGCTGTTCGGCAACGCATAGGACAAATCTCCCCCGGCACTTCCTTATCTCCCCCGGCACGGTCTAATACTCCACGGGTGGCCAGTGAACGGTTGTGCAGCGCGAGCAGTCAATCCTTTAAATGCAAAGAATATCTTAGCGAACTTCAGGTACTTTGAGCGTATCTATCTATCTATCTATCTATCTATCTATCTATCTATCTATCTATCTATCTATCTATCTATCTATCTATCTATGTATCTATCTATTTATCTATCTCTCTCTCTATATATATATATATATATATATATATATATATATATATATATATATTTATATATATATATATATATCTAGCCGACTACGACCTTTAGCTGTCCTGGCCGTTTCAATAATGTTATCAATACCAAAATATGTGTGGCATTACATGAGTGTGTGCGAAGCAGTATTGATAAGTCACAACACAAAAATCATGATATGTATGTCATATATTGTCATGAATTACATGTCATGGTTTTGCTGCTTTTGTGGTGGTTTCATTCACATGACATATTGCAAAACTGCTTTGGTATCACATGACTGCATTGCGAACATAACTGACAGACCCTAACGTGGAAATAATGGCATGCATGTCATGTACGCCATTATTACAGGCCATACGCTCAAGGTGCGCTCACGGTCAATCGGCTAGCTTTACATATACCGAATTTCGTATTACGTGACGTGAATGAGTGACGAAAGTATATGGCTTGTGCAAATGCGATAATCACGACATGTCATCTAAAACATGACTCCATACTATGCTCGTGGCCGTTTCGATGACTCCACATATGCCAAATTTCGTATCACGCGACGCAAACGGACCGCGAAGATGAATGGCTCATCCAAACATTAAAATCATGACATGCGTGTCGTGCAAAACATGGCTACATGCTACGTTCATAGCCCGCTCGTGGCCGTTTCGCTAGCTGAACATAAACCAAATTTGGTATCACGTCACTTGAAGAGACGACGAAGGTGAATAACACATGCAAACATGATAATCATGACATGCGTGTCATGTAAAACATGACTACACGTAAAGCTCATAGAGAGCTCACAGCTGTTTCGCTAGCTCCGCATATACGAAATTTGGTACTGCATGACGTGAATGAACGACGAAGGTAAATCACACGTCCAGACATGATAACCATGACATGCGTGTCATGTAAAACATGACTACATGCTAAGTTCACAGCGTGCTCACGGCAGTTTTGATAGCTTCACATATACCAAATTTGGTATGACGTGGGGTGAATAGATGACTAAGATAAGTGTCACGCCTGAACATGATAATCATAAAATGGACGTTATGTACGGCGTAATTCAAGTGCGCCACGTAACCATGTGCTGATTATAAACTGATATATCAAACTTCCACATCCGTGCTTCGCATATCATAGATTCCCACTATACGTAGGATATGCCTTTTTTTTCAAACAAGAAACGCACTAGCAAACGTTGCCTGCGTCGGCGTTGTGAGGCGAAAGAGGGGGAAGGAGCACAGGAGAGGAGAGAGAATGAGCGGTTGCGCATGCGCAACGAGGCTCTGAAAGCCGCTGGGAGAAATGCCGTAAGTAGAAAGAGGGGTGAGCAAGCGTATAAGCTTGCAGGCGCTCTCTGCGTCGGCGTGGCGAGACGAGAGAGACAAGAGAAAAGTGAAGGGGACACTGAATGGATCTCGACCATAAGATGCTTCGGACATAAAAATAACTAGGTAGTAAGACACTGACGGTGCGGGCGGGAGAAAAGGTAACTGCTTTGGTTTTACATTCTAAAACCACTTCACATGGCTATGAGAGACGCTGTAGCGATGGGGTCCGGGTACTCTGACAACCTGGGGTTCTTTATTATGCACCAAAATCTAAGCCCAATGGCCTCTGGCGTTTTGCATTCATGAAAATGCGGCAATCTCCCCGGGGATAAGATCCCAGGGCTTCGGGTCAACATGGAAGACAAACAAAACAAAGAAACTTAATGTGAGAGCAATCTTCCGTGACTGCATATACTACCAGAATGTGCTAAATTAGATCGGCTGCACTGTTATGGTAATTTGATAGAAGCATGCTTTTACGATAATAGAACTATTATTTACGATAGTAAAACTTATGGAGTAGCCGAGGCAATATGCACCTCAACCTCCCCACAGCAAAACAGTTGAAACAGATAATAAAACTGTCCACAAGATTATTTCTTGTGATTGCGCATGCTTGAACTCTCAAAAAAAGAGAAAATCTCCGCTTTGTTCTACAACAACCTGTAGCTTGCAAACAGAGCTCAGTACTCGCGCAAGGCTGAAAGCAGCTTTTTAAGTATTTCTACACATTGTAGCAATTTGAAGCAACTGTTATAAGTTTGGTGTGTGTGCATACTAAAAAAAGTACGATGAAAAATGCATGAATTTAACGGTAGGCGGCGAGAATGAGTATCATTTAATAGGGCCCTGAAACACTTTTTTGAGTAGTCATGAAATTTACTCACTGTAAGAGCTCATTGCCTTACAAATTCAATACTGCAAAAATTTTAAGAATCCATTCAGTACGAGCAGATTAACAAAGATTCGTGACAGGCTGCAATCTCATTCTCTCTTTCCTCGTCTCTGCGAAAGCGCTGGGAGCTAAACAGGGAGGAATGTGAAGGGCAAACAAAATACGCTATGCGCGCTGTTTTTTTCTTTTTTTCTTCGACTGCGCGGCTTTTTCAGTGCGATCTCGGCGCGCACGCGAGGACAAGTGATGGCCTGCCACGGCAATCTCTGTAACGACCGAGCGCGCCATGCTCAAATCTGCCAATGGCTGATAGATGGACATTCTACGAGTGATTTTTGAGCGTCTTCCGTCATTTCTCGAGGGAAGAGAAAGGCATTTTTAGCTGAATTTGATAATTTATTGTGAATCGCAGGCCGCGTTTTGGGTTATAACATTTGGCTCGCGTGTTCTTCGAAGCCTCTACTACCGATCTGCATTGTTTTCTAATCATGCTCAAAAAGTGTTGCAGGGCCCCTTTAACACTTTGAAGGCTTATTTAATAGCATAAAGTTGTAGTTACACCACATCTCGGGACACAAAACACGGCGAACGGAGTCTCAACATTCGTCTTCGGCCGGCCTGACAGGCCTGAGCTACCATGTTGAAGAACGCAGTGAACGCTGTCACATTGATCAATCTGAAGGGACCGGGACCTCTCTTATGTTCCTCACCAGCATTGAAGAGACTCATGCTATCGGATGTGTTTCGCCGACACTGGCGCACACAGTTCAATCACGTAACCTATACACAAGCCTATCGGTAAGAATGATTCTAAGCTCTCCTGCAAAACAAGAGAACAAGCTCAGGCAGGCTGCCGGTTTACACAGCGTCTATAGCGAGAAAACAGTCACCACGAGTGCATTTGTTTCGTGGTTTTATCCAAGTTGGCCGCGGGAATGCGTTCGTAAACGGGGTTATTGCGTATCCGCAAGGAGTCATTGCCCGTTTCAGCAACTGTAACACGGCGACGTCACGGTCCTGCAGGTTAGTCACGCATGTTCCTGGGGGTTGGTCAGCTTGGCGCTTGCGGCCATTCTTACACCAGTGCTCAACTGCTCAACAGCGGTCGAAGAGAAATACTCAAATTTACTCTTGGCCGAAATACGTAGAAAATCAATTTGACTGAAGACGATAATTGATCGGCGCAGACTCTATAGAACTACACATGTATACCGCAAGTTCACGTAAATTCCACGTCCCGTCTTCACCGTCTCCTTTAATACCTCTCACTGCGTGTTCACATTGGTATACCGACAATTATCAGAGGACGAGAAAAAAGTGCCACGGTGGCCCACGCCAAATAATTACTTCGTGGCACGAGAGAAGAATGTCAGAAACCTGCGCTTCACAGGGTTCGAAAGCGGCATGTGAGCTCGAGTCGCACTTTTCTTCACTTTTCTGTTCTCACACCTCTGAGATGTGTGGAAATGAAAGTTCCGTGAAAGCGGAGGGCTAAATAAAGAACACTTCTGTTATTATTTTTCTTCATTAGGTCTTTTGAAAGGCCTGCCAGGTAGCCCGGAAGGGTGGCCTCGGCCATCCAACGCAATTTGGCTATCGCCGCCGGGACAAAAGAAGCCAAGGGCGCTTGCTTTTCACAGCGTCCCTCCCTATTGTGCCACGCTGCGTGAGTGGTGCTCTGTTGGCCGGCGGTGCGAGTTTTCTTCTCGCAGAGAATGGTACGCGGGACACGTGAAAAGTTAGCAATAACAACAAAAAACCCAAGTGGTAATAAACGAAGCACACGGGTAATTACCACCGACGGAAGCAAGGGGGTAAGAAAAGCGAGTGAAGGAAAAGGGTCCTCGGTGTTTCTTGGTGGGAGGACTGAGACCAGCCTGGATTACCCCAGGGTTTTGACGGGGTGATCGAACGTGGAAGAAGGAGTGGACAGCCCTTCCCCGGATGGTAAAGGCAAATTATGAGACAGCGGCAAATGAATGAGGCGAGGAGACACAGGGAAAAACAAAATAAAACAGAGGCAGAGACGTGCGTGGAAAGATTGCTTCGGACAGAAGTGTGAAGGTACATAGTATCGCAGCAGAAACAATTCACCAGTGAAAGTGAAGAAGATGTGACGGAGATAATGCAGACTTGAGAACAAAGAGCAGCCGATTTTTTGACGTTTCCCGCGGCATTCGTAGATTTCCGCGAATCAGAACCCATTGTGTACAGACAAGTGGTGTAAGGGTAGAAAAATCCCCCCGGCCTTCTTGCTGTTTTATTTTTTGTGTTTGTGGTGGGAAGGTGCACAATCGAGTACTTTGCAAGGCGTTTGGCGGGAAGCACGTATAAAAAAGTTGAGCTGTAAACGTGTTCAGTAAGTCGCTATATATAAGGCAGCGTGTCCGTTTTAACCTGCCATATAGTGTACTTCTAGCGCATGCTACAGCACTCCTCAACGCGGATTTGTGCAACTTAGCCAGAGTGAATGGGACACCTGGCTGAATTGGGGTGCTCTTGGAAATGCGACTCTGAAAAAAAAAGAAGGTTCTGGGCTTCAAACCACTTCTCTTCCACGTATGAACGTACACCGCTCCACCTTCGCAGTCAGCTTTGGGACAGACGCACGACTGTTTCAACCAGTACCGATCTCAGGCAGCCAACTCAGCGTATTCGGGCAACTGTTGACATACCAATTAGAAAAGCGTAATTTGTCAGAAAACGAACAAGTCCAGAGATCTTTCACTGCTCAGGAGACGCAAGCCAGCGAATGTTCTGCGGCAGCAATTTCACGTCGTTATCACGCGTCGGCACTACTATTCCCGCTCTTCTTCCTCCGACTGCACGACACGCGTCCGCCCCATGACAACTCCAAAGCGCAAGTGGTCATCATAACAGTGTTAGCGCGATCTCCTCGTCACGAGACGAATGAACACAAAGAATTGTTGTGAAGTGGCATCGCGGAGTTTTCCGACACTTTTGCATGAGACATCGGCGGTGTCGAGGGATCAAAGAGCGCTTTTGCTGAGAGGGCGATGGGCGCCGGGAATTTTTGCCCTAAGGGTCGTTTTTTCTTTGAGCGGGTCCATACAAACCCTATATCGTTCCACAGATACGCAGTGATAACAAAAGTACGGAGAAAACAACAGCTAAAAAAACGTATTTAGGTGTCTGTAGCCATCATAGGTCGGCAAAAATGGTGAAACTCATTTTATCCCTCAAAAAATATATTTTTTGCTCAGTGTTCACTTGGACTCATACTTACCAAAGTTTTAAATGCGAAGCATTTCTTGGCGAACTTCGGCGACTTTAAGCGTATCTATCTATCTATCTATCTATCTATCTATCTATCTATCTATCTATCTATCTATCTATCTATCTATCTATCTATCTATCTATCTATCTATCTACTTTTAGCTCTCCTGGCCGTTTCGAGGATGGTTTCTATACCAAAATCGGTATGACATAACAAGACTGTATGACGAGCATAAGTGTTTTGTCATAACGTGGAAATCATGATGTGTATATCATGAATGCCATGATTTACATGTCATGGTCTTGCTACTCTTGCTCTGGTTTCATTCACATAATATATTGCAAAACTGTTATGGCATGACATGACTGCATGAGCAACATAAGTGAAAGGCAATAACAAAGAAATCATGACATGCGTGTAATAAACTAAGAGAGCTTTAAAAGCCTGACGATATAACAATCCACAAAAGTTGCTTTTTCCCAAAACTAAGAACTACGAACGAAAACGGAACCGTTGACAGACGAGAGCCCGACTCACCGTGGAGTGTGAACCCAGACAGGAGAGAGTGCGCTGCCTTTTCGCCACAGAGAGACTTTGATTGGTTGGGGCAGTCTGAATATTGAACTTGATCAAAGAAGACGTGCGTTTCTTTGTACGGGTGCGTGTAATACCATTTTTTTCGTTATATCCTTAATCACGTGTGGACCTCAATTATTTCCAACTAGCTAGTCAAATTAAAGACAGACCACATAATGGTGCTGAAACCCGGGAGCAAGTACTAAAGTAAAGAGATCTATAAAGGTCGCGAAGAGAAACGAAGACAAAGATAACGGAAAAGCTCAAAATGAAGCGACGCTCCCGACGACGACAGAACAGCGTCATCGTCAACGAGGCGACATTGGCACTTGAAAGCGCCAGTGTTGAACAGCTCGGTGCTATTCTGCAACGGCTGGAGGTGAAGAACGGTTATCTTGGAAAAGTCAACGAATAAATGAAAACCTTCTTCCAGAGGACGCATTTCAGGAAGATTGTGAAGAAAGCATCTAATACGATGACAGGGCCAACCAAACCATCGACCTCCTCAAGGCTAAGATAGCGTTAGTGAAAGCGAGTGCCATCACCCCGAGCAGCATAGCAACACTTCATCCGCTGCCCTCCCAGACTCACCATTATGTTTTCAAACTACCGAAGCTGCGTCTGGAACTGTTCAATGGTGAGTTTTCCGCATGGCAGGCATTCTGGGAATGCTACCGTCAAGCAGTGCACAACAACGAAGGGCTCTCAAAGACCGAGAAGTTTCAATACCTAAGATCACTGGTCACGGAACAAGCTAAGACAGCGAAAGAGGGCTGCAGGTGACGGACGCTTGCTACGAGGACGCCATTGAAATATTGCAGAGAAGATTTGGCGACGAAGAAAGAATTCAACAAAACTCATGGCAAAACTAAGAGTTCTTCCCAGCGTCACCCCAAAGAAGGACGCACGTGGACTCCGGCGCTTTTACGATGACGTACAGGAACACATTCGTCGCCTTACGAGATTAGGCAAAAACTCGTCGTCTTATTCGGCAATGTTAAGTGACGTCATCCTCTCGAAGCTACCTAAAAAAATGGTTGTGAAGTTTCACAAAAAACTACGCCAAGTCCGCAGCACAACGTCGTCGAGTCCATCACCGGAACTTCCCTATGCATTATCAGCGTCAGTGGTAGACAACAGGATAACAGGCATTCTAAAGTTTCTTCTCGTCCTAACAGAAAGCAGAGAAAGAAGCGCAGAAAGCGGCCGTGCCACAAAGGAGAGCAAACCTGAACAGAGCGGAGGAAAAAGTATACGAAACTGCGTGCCAAGCGCCGCGTTACTTAGCATGGAGCCGGTGCAGGCGAGGAGGAGTTTCTTCTGCGTGTCCACGAAACACGAGACAAAGTCCTGTACGGCTTTGCTCCCGCCGGAAGAAAAGACGAACAAATCAGCACGGGTCGGGCGTTGCTTTCGATGTACGTTGTGGGGGCACCACTCACAAGAATGCAAAAGAAAAGTAAACTGCATACAATGTGGCAAACGCCATGTATCTCACGTGTGCCACCCAGACTGGTAGAAAGCAAAGAATATTCTTCTACAAGAAGCTGTGAAAGAAGTTACTACTACTAATGTACACGCGGCCGCTGAAAAAGAAGGAAACAAAGAAGTCGCTCTGCAAACTTTCCGCACTTGGACCGTGGGCGGGAACCAATTCGGATATATCGGTGATGTTTTAGACGGCGGCAATCAGAAGATATTCATTAGCACAGATGTCTCTAAAACGCTTAACCTGCGTGTTCTGGGACTTCCACCCTAACACCGAAAGACTTCCACCTCAGCACTTTCGGAACGACGGTTGCGAAAACGGAAGAATTCCGAATCGTTGAACTACGCCTGCGGAGTCAATACGGCGACAGTGGAACAACCATTGAGGCCGTAGAGGTTCCATTCATAAGCCAAGACGTGGCATCTGTTCCTGTTGACCATAACTTTGTGAAATAAATCGAGAGTTGTGGTGGACTCATTGCTGGCAAGCTAATTTATCTATGAATGCTAGTGGTTCCAGGAATCGTCCTGTTGATTGGAGTCGATCAGTTGTGGAAGTTGTTGTCAGGGAAGGTCCGCCGCTGCGCAGACAACAGCGGTTTACCAGCAATCGACACAAAGTTTGGTTGGACATTCCAGGGGCCATTCAGCCTCAATAGCTCTCTGATCATGGCGACAAATATTTGCGCTCTAAAGATTGGTCCTGGAAGCGATTCTAAAGCGGAAACAATACTACAAAAGTTTTGGAAGCATGACTCCATTGGAATCACCAATGAAGACAACGTAAATCACGACTGCGACAATTATACTCTGAGCAGCGTGGAGAGAAAAGGTGAATGCTATGATGTGTCACATGAGGTGTCACAAAGAAACTTCCAGCAATTTGTCATATAACCGAGAAATGGCTATGAAACGGCTGAGAAGTTTAACAAAGAGGTTGTGCCACGGCAAGGAGCTTGTGGAAGAATATTACACGGTCTTCACAAGCTACATGAACGATAAGCATGCCGAAAGTGTAAACAATGAAGTAGCATCTGAGCACCTATACTATATGCCTCCCTAGCCGGTCATCCGAACTCAGTGAAAGACAACAAAAGTTTATGTAGTATTTGACGCTTCTTCACATCCACCAGAACAGTCGTCACAAAATGAACATTTAGATAAAGGGCCAAAGCTTATTAGCGACATCGTACGCATTCTGCTGCGTTTTCACCTGCGCCCGGTTGCTCTCGTCGCCGACGTCAAGAAAGCCTTCCTCCAAATCAGCGTGCGGCCTGAAGATAGGAATGCTTCAAGATTCCTTTCGTACAGCGAAGTACACCGCAGTCCTGACGCTCTTCCAAATATAGAGGAATGGAAACAGCAAAGAGTACCGTTTGGCACTACAATCAACCCGTATCTGCTAAACGCTGTTTTCCTTCACCACTTGGAAAGCCAGGGTGACGGTCTTCAAGAAGCAGCGTGCTTACTCACAGACTTTTTCTACATAGACGACTTGGTAACTGAAGCAACCACTGAGAATGAGGCATTGAAAATAGTTCCAGAAGCTAACAAGATAATAACCGATGCTGGGATCCGCCTCAGAAAGTGGCCATCCATGCAGTTCAGAAAACGTTAGGATGGCATTGTGTGGCCAGGAATGCAGCGCATCGATTGAGCCGCAAAAAGTAATGGGACTTTTGTTGCCACGTACTAAAGACGAGATGCCCATATCAGCCGCGCCCATTTTGATCACAGCATGCACTGGAGTCAGCAAAAAACGTGCGGTCTCTCAGGCATCAGCAAGGATCTACGACACTTTGGGACTGGTAGCGCCTATTGTGGCACGAGATAAAGTGCTCTTTTAGCGCCTTTGAGAGAGAGAAGCTGGCTGGGATGAGCAACTGCGGACGAGCTAAAGTGAAACAGCTGGTTCTCAGATCTGGCTAACTTGAAACAGCTTTCTTTCCCCCGTTGCATACTGAGAGATTGCGAGGCTAACCGTCAGCTACACATCTTTTGTGATGCAAGCCCGAAAGCTTACGGTGCCTGCCCCTACCTACCGACGTTAAATGATGGCGAAATGGGGAACTCAAACCTCATCTTCTTGAAGTCCCGAGTGGCCCCGCTGAATTTGATGTCTTTCCCCGGTTAGAATTGATGGCTATCCTAATCGGAGTGCGAATGGCTAAACACCTTCATAGTGTCCTTCATCGAATACCTGCAGTGCACTTTTGGTCAGATTCAGTGAACACACTCTGTTGGGTAAGAGGCGTGGACAAGCAATGGAAGCCGTTTGTCGGAAATATTGTGAATGAATAACAGAGTTTAAGCAGGCCAGAAAATTGGAGGCATTGCCCACGTACCGATAATCCCACTGACTGTCTGCCACGAGGGATGCGTGCTGAATATCTCGAAGATAACAAGCTTAGGTGGAAAGGCCCAAGTGTTCTGCAACATAATTTGCAATTGTGGCCACTAAAGGAATTTGATGCGTGTCAGAGCCATGAAACGGACAACGAAAAGAGGAAGAAGGCAGTTCAGCTGCACACAAGAATAACCGAAGTGACTTCTTTGCTGCAGGCAAAACGTTCAGCAGTTACTCACGTCTCCTCAGAGTGACTGCGTAAGTCTAGAGGTTTGTAAAAGACTGCCAACAGCACGAGAGAAGTAGCCCCAGTATATCTCACAGCAGACAAAATTCAAGAGGCCCGCAACTACTGTTCTCGTCTTGCTCTAGACAAATACTACGAGCTTGAGATGAAAATACTTTCTCGGGGAAAGAGTCTGATGGTGAATTCATCAATTACACAATTTAAGCCTTTTCTTGGCACAGGGGGATTTCTGCGCGTGAAAGGGCGTCTTCAACTTTCGAAAGTATCCGAAGACATTAAGCACCCGATCCTTCTACCTAAAAGTCATGTCGTAACTAGATAGACAGTGCTGGCAGCTCATCTTCGAACTCTTCACGGAGGTGCTCTCTGCACCATGTTTGAACTCCATCAATGTTACTCTATTAAATACTGCCGGCAGCAAATGAAGAAAGTGATATCACCATGCCCTGTTGGTGCAAAGCATCGACTCAAACCGGCGGCCGCTCCTACAGGTCCTCTTCCAAGTGACAGAGTGGTGAACCTTTTGAAGTAGTGGGCATCGACTTCGCCGGCCCTCTTTTCACCAAAAGTAAAACGTCAAACACAAAGAGTTACATCACCTTGTTCACGTGCGAAACAATGAGAGTAATGCACTTAGAGTTAGTTTCCAGCCTCTCAACTGAATGTTTTCTGTTGGCCTTCCAACGCTTCATGGTGCACAAGGGTCTGCCGCAGACAATTTACAGCGATAACGCTTTGACGTTCAAGAAGGCATTGAAGGAAATTCAATGCCTATGGAAAATTCTTCGCAGCGGCAACGTTCAAGATTACTGCGGCTCTCAACGCATCACGTGGAATTTCATAAGAGAAAAGGCAGCTTGGTAGGGACGTTGGTGGGAGCGAATGATAAAGTCCGTGAAGCTATCTATTCGGAAAGTTCTTGGGCGTCAAAGCTTGTCTTTTCAGGAGCTCACTACAGTTTTGGCGGACGTGGAGGCAACAATTAGCTTGCACTCGCCCACTTATGTTGTAGAGGAGCTGGGGGAGGCGTCAATTCTGACACCATGCCATCTGGTAACAGGAAAGAGTCTGCTTAGTTTCCCTGCTTCCACATCAAGTGCTGTTCCCGCTTCTACAGCAGCTGACATTAACCGGCGCTGGAAGTACCAACGATCACTTGTCAAGGCCTTTTGGAACCGATGGAAAAATGAATACCTGCTGCAGTTGCGCTCAGCACACCTAATATCGTCAAGACAGGACAATTTCCTCACAGCAGATGACAATGTGACTGTACATGAAGACCATATCAATCTACATATGTGGAAAACAGGAAGAGTCGTTGAAGATTTCAAAGGCTGTGACGGAGCAGTGCGTTCTTGCACCATAAAATTGTCCATGGGAATCACTCTGCGACGTCCGGTACGACTCCTCTACCTTTTGCAGACGCATGTAAAATGATGAAAGCTTATTTTCGGGGCGAGGAGGTAATAAACTTGAGGAACTCCGAAAGGCAGACGAATAAACAATCCACAAAAGTTGGTTTCTCCCAAAACTAGAAACTGCGAACGAAAACGGAGCCGTTGACAGACGAGAGTCAGACTCACCGCGGAGTTCAAACCCAGACAGGAGAGAGTGCGCTGCGTTCAATCCACAGAGAGAATTTGGTTGGGTGAGACAGTCTAAACAATGAAGTTGATCAAAAAATACGTGTGTTCATTTGTACGTGTGCGTGTAATACAGTGTTTTCTATTACACCCTTAATCACGTGTAGACATGAATTATTTCGAGCTAGCTATTCAGTATGAAGATAGACCAGAATGTGTTCCATGTAAGTCATGACTAACGTCTTACGATCATGGTGCCCTCGAGGTCGTTTCGCTGGCTTCACATATACCAAATTTTATATTACGTGGCGTGAATGGATGACAAAGGTATATGACTGGTGCAAACAGCATAATCATGACATGCGTGTCGTGTAACAACATCGCTACGTGCCATGCTCTTGATGCGCTAACGGTCGTTTTCCTAGCTTCACATATACCGAATTGGGTATTACGTGATGTCAATGGACGAGGAAGGTAAGGTAAACACCAGGAATAGGAAGGTAACAGAAACACAAAGAATAAAAATGGCAATCATGACATAAAAATCATTTACATACCTACCACTGCGAGGGCTCGTAAATTAAAGGTTAGTGGTACTGTCGTTACGCGACTATAAACAACATACTTGCATCTTATCTAGAAACCTGAGTGCGCATAACCTTTCTAGTTGTGTTTACTGTGTAATACGTCTATGTGCCTTGTAACGTTGTGCTGATTTTAAAGAGACATATCATTGTTCCTTACTTGTGCTTCGCACATCATCGATTCCCACTGTACGTAGGATCTGCGAATTACTTTTTTCCAGCCGGAATCCCTCCGACTCACACTCATGAAAAATTTCTTCACCCGCACTCACTCGAACTCAAGCTCACTAATATATAACTCAACTGCAATCTCTCATACTCCGACTCACAGCTCGTTCTGTGTCCGAGTGAGTCGAATAATAAGTCCATTAGACTTGAATTAGCTTTTTCGACTAAAGTGTCGTGTTTTTTAAGACCAATCTCACGTAATTGCTGCTCTTCTATGCGCTTTTTTATATAGACTTATGAGTCATTAGTCTTTTCAAACCACTAAAAACATTTTTTTGTGAAAGAGGTGACAACATAAGACATATTTATCAATAACTTCTGCGAAATAGTTGGCGGCGGGAAGGTCAAGGCACCCCCCTCCACGTATTTTACGCTTCTCATCAATAAATACTTAAATAGTGTATGAACGATGCTGCTTTGGAGTACGTGTAAATAGACGGCAGTATAAAGGTGAATTAGGGTAAGGCTGATGGTAACCGTGAAGATGAGTAGAGAGTAGTAACCACTGCCAAGCGAAAAGAAAGGTAGGAACTGCGAGATGACACTCGTACTTCCCAACTTCCACAACGCCAGCGATTCACAGACAGCAGCTTGTTGAATCACGTGTAGCACTACATACAGAAACTAGCAGGACGCTATTGTCCAGAACCCAGAAATACCAACAAAAAGAGTATTAAAAAGGTACAACTTCGAAATATTTGCACAGAGTGAGAGGAACGACTACAGATGAGACTACACAAGGCAGCGTCTCAGTTCTATCTTTCGTCTGCCCTCATTTATGTAGTATTGTACAAATATGTCGATGATAAATCGCTAACAAGACCAAGCTAGTGTTTTATCAGCATAGAATATACCGAGCCCTTCGGTCGAGTATTCTTATGAGATCGCGAATGATTATAATGGTAGGAATCCTGCCAGAAATCTAACAAAACTGCCATGGGATTTGCGCAATACCTCTAGTAAATCAAAGAGTTAAAAAAAACCAGTTTCTCTTTCTGCACGTACAGTCGTGAATACGTTGTTTCACGACCAGTGGGGCCTCTGTGATCAAATATATGTAGCACATACACAAAGGGCTGCTCGTTAATCCTAATTCATGCAAAGATGGTACAAAAAAAGGTACTCTGATTCTATGAAACGGTGGTACATAGGGTTAATATTGGAGCCAGTATAAGGACATGTACGTATAAATATTCACACAGTATTATGACGAAACACTGTGGAATCAGTCATACTAAACCTAGCCGCTTTCGTGTAATGCCGTCTTGTGATGTACAGAATTCAAAGAATATTTCGACGCAGTTCACAAAGGGCATTATCATGACACTTCCACTGATGCTATACCAAATTCGTTTCTTGTTCGATATGCAGAATGCTGCAGCAATTTTTTAACACTTGTAATTTACAAATCATTGTCTAGTGGCAAAGTCCCGAGTGATTGGAAATATGCGAAAATTATTCCGATACCTAAGTCTGAAAATAGGTCGCTAGAATCTTCGTACAGGCCTATTTCTTTGTTTTGTGCATGTGCAAAATTACCTGAATACATAATATTTAAACACATCTCGGCGTTCCTTCAGACTAATAACGTCATCGACCTGCGGCAGCATGGTTTCCGGAAAGGGCTCTCTAGTACAGCACAACTGCTCGAGACAAATCACGACCTCGCTGGCGCCTAAGATAATCATTGTCAAATTGACTAGATTTTTTTTCGATTTTGAAAAAAAAAGCATTCGATTGCGTTCTCCATCAGAAGTTGCTTATAAAATTAAACCCAATCCTCAAAAATGATTCTTTACTAGCATGGCTTTGGGCATACCTTTCCCTTAGGTACCTAAGTGTTTTTGTAGAAACCATGAGCGCCACTCTAACACCAGTCAACTCCGGGATACCAGAAGGCTCCACACTTGGCCCACTTCTGTTTTTCGTATTTATTTAGATATACTTTATGGCATACCCGTTAAAATAGAACTTTTTGCAGATGACTGCATCCTTTACTTTGTCATCAATCATCGTAATGGCTAGATAACCCTAAACAAACCTCTGGATGCAACACACTCCTAATATTCCACGTGAATGGCAAATGAACATTATTAAAAAACGGTCGCAATGAAAATTACATATAAGAAATCCCCCTTGCCTCTCAGCCATTCCATTAACAATACCAATATATCTCTCGTTCACAGCTATAAATACCTAGGTGTTATAATTACGCCCGATTTAACGTGGAAGGAACACATACAACACACGCGAAAAAAAGGCAATGAAAACATTCGGGTACTTACGAAGAACCACTGTAATGAGTACTAAGGAAATTAAATTGTTGGCGTACAAAACGTACGTGCGGCTCATTCTGGAATGCGCGTCTGCTGTATGGGACCTTCACACAATAGCAAATATTAATAATTGGAATCCGTACAAAGAAAACCCGTAAGGTTTGTTTACAACGCTTACAGTAGAGGCACGTTCCTTCAGCCCTCCTGGAAAGTTCCAACTTGGAAACTTTAGAGCACAGACGCGCTTGTGAAAGACTAAAAATATTTCATCAGATCTATCACAATAACTCTAAAAATTGATGGAGGCACATATATTCAACCATCGAAATGGCGAACAACACGGTCGCACCGTAGCAATAAAGTTAAAGAATTTTCATGAAGAACAACTACTTTCCAAAAATCATTCCTTTCTCGAACAGTGCGAAGTTGGAACAAACTACATGATGAAGCTGCATCATTCACAACTATTTTTTCATTGTTGAATGTAATAGCGAATCAGCCCTCAATCCTTTGATTTATTATTATTATTATTATTATTATATTATTATTATTATTATTATTATTATTATTATTATTATTATTATTATTATTATTATTATTATTATTATTATTATTATTATTATTATTATTATTATTATTATTATTCCCACTGCATCTAAATTCTTCTGTGGGAATGAGCTGTATTGCTTCGCTATATTAAGCGCTAGCACGTTTGTATGTTACTTTGCGCGCACTTATTACTTTTTGCTCATTGTGACAATTAGTCATTTTGTTCGTTTTCCCTAATTGCTTTGCTGTATCAGTAGTTTGTGTCTTTTTTAGGCAAAACTTGTTTATTCTGTACAAAACGGGCAAAACGTGTTACACTAACTCATATTTTCAATGTTTTTAAATTAGAACTCTTCTGGATCTTTTTTCTCGACGCGTTGTTTTCGTTATAAGTCATTCCTGTTGTTTTCCATCGTTGTAAAATGTAATATCAAATGTATATATATGTACCCACTCCTGCCTACGACTTCGCATAGAAGTCGGCAGCATGGACTAAATAATAATAAAAAAAAAATAAACAAATACCGCATGACGCTTCGTAGCGCAAAAGCGTCCCACCTAAGCACCTCTCATCATCGGTAGACAGGAGCTTCTAATGCCTGTGTATCGAGGCTTGACTAACCAGGTCATAAAAGATTTTCTAGGTGATATTATCACTGTTTTAAATTGATATGGAGTCGTAGTGGTCATTGAAGAGTTGGCTGTTTGTGGCGAAGTTGAGAAGAAAACGGCAAGCGGTGCTTTTGTTGAACAACAGCTTTAAATTTTGAAGCCACGGCCCGAGCAACTACCCTTGATCAAACAGTCCACATTCCTGCAGGTATTTTCTAGCAGCATAGGACCATAATTGAAAGTGGTATGCAGCGAATCGAAAGGATGTTGCAAGAAAAGCAACGAAGGAGAACGTAAGGATGGAATCGGCGCAGGTAATTCAACCTCGAAGGGCTTGCATCCACGCTTGGAAGTGCTGGATTGAGCGCTAAGAATTTTCACTTTATATCATCGGCTGTACGGGCTGCACAGTAAACTTGGTCTAGAGGAGCTAGCGCGAATCACCGAATGCAGTTTCCCCTTCATGTCAGATTTCACAGCGTTACCCGCAACTGACGAGCATTCGGCCCCAAACTCTCGTTTTTGTCTTTCTTTCTTTCTTTCTTTCTTTCTTTTTTTCTTTTTTCCTTTCTTTCTTTCTTTCTTTTTTCTTTCTTCTTTTTTTCTTTCCTTCTTTCTTTCTTTCTGTCTTTCTTTCTTTCTTTCTGTTATACTTTATTTATTTATTTATTCATTCATTCATTTATTTATTTTCTTTCTCTCTTTAAAAAAATACTATTTCACAAAACCCCCCATAAAACCTTCCCATCTTTAGGCATAGCAACTGATTAAACTGTATCAATGCGCACGTTAAATGCTCGGTACTGACGTATCTTATTCCATTCCTTTTTTGCAGAGTAGTGGGAAAAAATTTCCGCGAATCAGTAGGTGCCTATGAAAAACTGGAAATAAGAAGACAACCAAACATTCACTTTTGGTGAAATTCATTACTACCGGCAGCGCTTAGCTCAAAGCTGGCAATTACCGGAGAGAGATTCTCGGAATACCTTTCCACAAAATCCTCTCCCAGATTGTGCGCGACGCTCAATTGTACGCGATGGAGTATCCCGGATGCCACACACCTCCTGGTGCCTGCGCACACACCCACGCCGAGGGGTTTCTGTGCACTTCCCTGTAAAGCTCTCTTTATATTCGAACAACATAGCGAAACAGAGTCACGGCTCAAGGTTTTTGCATGCACGGCTCGTAAGTATAAAAAAGGTATAAAACACTTCAAACTCAGATACAATGAAACGCTTCTGCCGCGCTCCAGGCCACAAGCAAGTTAAAGAACACAGTTTCCCTCCCACTCTTTTACACCTCTATCCGTTCTGCGCACCGCTGTATATCAATATATACGCAAAAGCGGGACGCGAAAATTCATCAACGTCCGTAGACACGGTCCTTTTACAACACAGCGTTCTCTCGCACTTCGTCTTGCTCCCAAGGTGTCAAATGGTGGAGGTGAGGTCGATGTCACGAAGGAACCCTAAGAGCAGGAAAATAAGGCAGCAAAATGGCGCAGTAAATTATGATGCGATGGAGAAAATGCGCGCTTCGCGATAAAGACGAAAAGAAGAGCAATGGTGGAGGGACGAACAGCATAGATGGAACAACGCGAGAGAGAAAGAGGCACGAGAGTGAAGGGTGCAACCGATAATAACGGGCAATTACATCACGCCCATGCGACCTTTCCGCTCCTCTCCAGTGGCGTGTCTCGGTACCTCGCGCAACCTCACGCCGTCTTTCTCCTCTTCGTTTTCTGACTGGCTTTCATTTTCTCGCCAGCTGTTTAATGAGGAGCGCAAAGCACCGCGGCGTCTAATGAAGCTCGAGAGGAGCTTAGCCGAGCACGGGCGTGCGCATGTGTGCGCGCGTGTTTATGTCTTTGTGTGTTCGCGCGGGCGGCGTGTATACGCACGCATAACAGCTCAGTGGCATGGCCCTCCAGCCGCCTTTTCCTTGTATACAGCCGACTACATACAAGGCGCCACTACCTAAACTTGTAACGGTCGAGAAGCAGAGTGCGTGATCGAAGGAAACGCCGAAGGTTCAACGACGTGTCAGAGTGCGTGGTGTTAGCTCGGCAGAGTTAATTCATGGTGCGCGCACACCACAATGGGCTCGCACCGTACGCTGAAATTCAACGCGCAGCTCGAGCGCTATTATACCGTGCACCATCCACGTCGTTTTACTTCCATTTTTATTGTCGTTTTCTTTCTTTCTTTTTTTCGCGGATGACGTAGGTATAACGACGCAGCTAGAAAGTACGCACGAAATGGGAAATTCGAGCATTTCGCGTATACCACTAATT